>NC_031994.1:3997957-4137993 GCF_001879085.1 Nicotiana attenuata
GAAGAGTATGGTTTTCATTTAGCTCAAAAGAAAAGGAGAATATCTTCTGCTGTCACTGATAATATTATTGACTTTAAAACATATCTACAAAAAGCTGATTTTTCACTATACTTTGTGGTCTGTTAAATCACTGGCATAAGATGGACGCTTTTGTTTGGATTCTCTAAACTACCTTGTACATTCTGTAGTGGTAGTGGGTGATGTGAAGGCTTCAGGTCCTCGATAAAAAAACAGTCAACTAGAAAGGAAGTCGTCTAAAACATTGAGTTCTGCAATTGTTTGTCATTTGTTATTTCTATTTCTTCACAGGCTTGTAGCTTTATTATGTGAACCGGGTCCTTGAGGTATAATTATGACTATGCTTTTAAGTTGTCTGGCACCTAAATTAGTTTCTCTAGTTTGATAGTGTTTCTTTGTTACTCAATCCAGTCTCTTAATGATCCTCATTTGTTGCAGTTATGTCTGCTGTAAGTGGGCTGCAGGGTAAGATCCCCGGATTTGGCACAAGTGAGTTTCCTTGTTTTCTTTGTAATTGCTGCTACTAGCTACTGTGAAGTGCCAAAATTTGTGCAGTACTGCAAATGCTAAGTTGGTTTCAGATAGCATGCCTCTTCTAGCTTTTACTTGTACTGTGGCAAAACTATAAATATAAATCTGACAAACCAGTGATTAAGGTTCTATTACATTGAACAAAAGGGCCTTATTAAACAAACAAACAAAAAAATTGCACAAACGGGACAATATGGGGGATGGGTAGAAAGAGTTGTGCTACTTGGCTTATTGAGGAAAACTACAGGATGGGAAAGAATATATTAATCCTAAGGATCCGTAGGATTAATTGTGGATCCAAGACAACAACAAAAAGATTTGAGTCGTTTTAAATTGCATACCTCTTCTAGTTATAAGTTGTACTGTGGTGAAACTAAGGTTCCCTTACGATATGGAAAATCACCACTTCACATCTTAGTGGAATCACAGAATTTTGCCTGTTCAGCATATGTTTAGTATCGCAGGCCTTCGATTTAAATATTCTCCAATAGAATATTTTGAAGTTCTCTCTGCACATTCGTATCATGGACATTGTTATGTCCGACCATCACAAAGAGATGTGGCAAACTTAAAACACCCTATTAATGTTGTTTGCAGATGCTCTTGTTATCACCTCAATTATCATCCTTGGCGCATTATTCAGTATACAGAATTATGGGTCAAGCAAAGTGGGTTTTACATTTGCTCCTGCCCTTGCTTTGTGGTTCTTCAGTCTGGGGTCTATAGGAATTTATAACCTGCTGAAGCATGATGTAACTGTCTTAAGGGCTTTAAATCCAGCTTATATCTATCTGTTCTTCAAGAAGAACTCAACCAATGGATGGTCAGCTCTTGGTGGCTGTGTTTTATGCATCACAGGTACGTGGAGTTCCTTTCTCCGTTGGTTTGGTATAGAGTTCTTAAGATATTTTGGTGCATACAGAGGTCTGAGTTTTCAATTTATGTGCGCATATATGGGGCTGCCTTCTTTACTTCTCTTATTGTGTGCGTAATGAGGAGTATGATAATTGAGACATTTGCAAAGGTTTAGTTGATGGCCTAATGGATTCTTTTCTTCTAACGAGTGCAAGCAAACATTGTTTGATTCATAAGAAACAAGAATTCAAACTATTCTCAAAAGATGAATGTTCCTTTTTCCTGACTGCTCTAGCATATGCTTCTATTGAGTTAAAAATTGATTTGCAATGCGTTATTTCATTTATGATGCATGTATCTGGGCATCCATCTGGAAAATCAGAGAAATGATTTAGAATATGAATGATATAAATGCCGTTTGAGCTCACCACGGTCTAGTGGTTCGGACATATAGCTTGAGTTCAAATCTCGATAGAACCTACTTCTTTTTCTAGGAGTCATTTTAGTTTGGTCAGATATATCTATGTTAGTGTAGGACTAAGTGTTAGATTAAGAAACCGTTTAGTTTTTTAGAGAACTCATAATTTTCCTTTAAAGACGAATTATTAGATATACAGAGGATTCTATTGCCGACTCCAACTAGTTTGCGATTAAGGCATGATAATAGTAGTTGTTGATGAGTTGATAAGCTATTTGATGAATAATTGCAGGAGCAGAAGCAATGTTTGCTGATTTAGGTCATTTCTCTGTGAAGTCTATACAGGTTCCTTTCTTTATTTTGCCTTGGCTGAAAGTGTCATCTACCAACCTCAAATATGATTTCTGCAGCATTTGTTTCCATTCTGATGTAAGTTCACTGCTGCAGATTGCCTTCACAAGCGTGGTGTTCCCCTGCCTTTTTTTGGCCTACTTTGGCCAAGCTGCTTATCTTATGAAACACCCAAATTCATATAGCAGAGTATTTTATGATTCTGTCCCAGGTATTATAGCCAAGAGGCAGCTTGTAAATATATTTTTGCTGCTTCCTTTTTCTAGAGATTCAAATGTTGAACTGTTCTTATTTTTAAGCACTTCTTTGATGGTAGTAGTTTTTGTCCACAACAGATGGGTTTTTCTGGCCAGTTTTTGGGATAGCAACTTTAGCAGCTATAATTGCTAGTCAGGCCATGATATCTGCTTCATTTTCATGTGTTAAGCAAGCTATGGCTCTCGGATGCTTCCCAAGGTTGAAGATTATTCACACCTCAAGGAAGCACATGGGTCAAATCTACATTCCTGTCATTAATTGGTTTTTGATGATAATGTGCATGCTTGTTGTTGCTGCCTTCAGGAGCACGACAGACATAGCCAATGCATATGGTTGGTCCCTCACTTTCGCAATTTTTTTTGGATTTTGTTAAAACAGACAAGATCTTTTACCGCTTAGTTAATATATTTTGATTTATTCCATTCTATATGGCACTCTTCCTTTTTGGCCCATTCCAGAAAGATTGTCAAGCGCCTTCCTTGAATTGTGTCTAGTTCAAACACTGCTATATAAATTGACATGGATGGGAGTACTTGCTTGAATCGTTATTAGATATCCTTACTTGAGCATATTTAACATGAAGCTCTTCCTTTTCTATTGCAGGCATAGCTGAAGTTGGTGTCATGATTGTTAGCACCACTTTGGTCACAGTGGTAATGCTTCTGATATGGCAAACAAATTTGTTTCTGGCTCTCTTGTTTCCACTTATATTTGGAACAATGGAGCTCATTTATCTGTCTGCTGTTCTAACCAAGATCTTGGAGGGTGGTTGGCTTCCACTTGTTTTTGCGTCTTTCTTCCTCTGTGTGATGTATCTTTGGAACTATGGGAGCGTCTTGAAGTACCAGAGTGAGGTTAAGCAGAAGATTTCAATGGATTTCATGCATGAGCTTGGCTCTTCTCTTGGGACTGTAAGAGTACCAGGGATAGGTTTACTATACAATGAGCTGGTTCAAGGCATTCCCTCTATTTTGGGACAGTTCCTATTGGACCTCCCAGCTATTCACTCTGTGATAGTCTTTGTATGCATCAAGTATGTGCCAGTACCTATTGTCCCTCAGGATGAAAGGTTCTTGTTTCGAAGGGTTGGTCCGAAGGACTATCATATGTTCCGTTGTGTAGCTAGATATGGCTATAAAGATGTCAGAAAAGAAGATCATCATGCGTTTGAGCAACTTTTGGTGGATAGCCTTGAGAAGTTTCTAAGAAAGGAGGCCCTGGATCTTGCTTTGGAAAGCAACCTGAATCAACAGGATCTTGATAGCATTTCCGTCAAGTCCAGGGATGAATCTGAAATGCAGGATGGTGATGGAATGGACGAGCTTAAGATTCCATTATTGAGTGATCAAAGATTAGACGCAGGGGCATCAACATCAGAAGCATCTATGGCATTGCCAGCTAGTGTTATGTCAGTGGATGAAGATCCTAGTTTGGAATATGAGCTCTCTGCTCTTCTAGAAGCCACGGAATCTGGATTTACATATTTGCTTGGACATGGGGACGTGAGGGCGAAGAAAAACTCTTGGTTCATCAAGAAACTGTCAATAAATTACTTCTATGCATTCATGAGGAAGAACTGTAGAGGAGGCGCTGCAACAATGCGTGTTCCTCACATGAATATTATCCAGGTGGGAATGACATACATGGTTTGATCTTGGTGCCATTTAGCTTCTTGCTGGCCTTGTAAGTGCTGCATTAAAATTTCTTGATGCCAATTTTTTCGAGGCATAAGTATTCATGTAAGAAGCATGCATTTTCAAGAACAGAACAAACTACTACTACATGTTCGCAAGTAATATTCTTATTATTATTTGCGGACCATGGATATTCTGCTATCTTCCTAAATGATTGTTTCTTTTGTTGTTGGGTTTAGTAATTACCGGAGGAATATTTACAGAGAATAGCTAAGCTCACACATTACTACTATTAATAAGAGGGAAAGAGAGCTGCCTCCGGTTTACAAAGTGAGCTTCATCCGGATATTAATTCGGATCAGTAAGGCCCTTTCCGTAATTTTATCCGGTTTATCCTTTTTTCATTGGTTACCATAGAAGTGTCACAGTAAGTGCTTCACAAAAGTTTACCATGATTTGACTGTTATGCCATGTGAAAAGGACACGTGATGTTACTGGTGTGTGTCATCTCATTTGCAGTCTCTAGGTGGGCCCCGTCCATACCCTTTATTTCTGGGAGAAATTCAAAAATAGCCAGATTTACCACTGGTCGTTGAAAAATAGCCAAGTTTCAAAAGTCATCGAAATTTAGCCACTTTAAATCTGAGCGAAAACACTGTTCAAAATTCGAAAAAATACGCCCGCAAATTTTACGGGAGTTCCAGCATAAGTATGCTTGAACTCCCGTAAATTTTACGGGAGTTCCAGCAAGTATAATTGTCCAGTATAATATACTGGAGTTTGGAGCACTGGTGCTCCAGTCTTCCGCAAATTTTACAGGAGTTAGCAAAGTATACCGGTCCAGCATAATATGCTGGAGTTCGTACACAAATGCACCAGAACTCCCGTATATTATACTGGACCGGTCCCTGTTGCAGCAAAATAGTGGCTATTTTTCATTGACTTGATAAACGCTGGCTATTTTTCATTGACTAGTGTGAAAACTGGCTATACCATGATATTTTAACTTTATTTCTTCGAGTCCGGAACCTACTTGTTATTTTTTTGGACTCAAAGTACATTAATAAGTGTCAAAAAAAAAAGTTACCTTTCTATATATAACGTCAAAATACAAGACGCTATACCTTAACGGTAACTTTTGCCGTTAAGGTATAGCGTCTTGTATTTGGACGCTATATAACCTTACGATTTGACTGACATATATAGCGTTCTAAATTTATACGCTATACATATAGCATACAAAAGAAAACGCTATAACCAAGGAAGTTGACAAGAAAGTGTAAAATGAACAAATTGCTCTTTTTTCCCTTTTTTGCCACCCTTTATGATTACTTGCTGACACTTGCTTTAGTCTGAATTTTCTTTTACGGATTCGTGAGTATTCTCAAATTTTCTGTTTGTGAAAATTACTATAAAGTGGTTGTTAGTTTGATTAAAATCTGTGTACCCATACATTATCCTCCACTTTGTAAAATGAATATATGTCACATACTTTACATCAACCAAATATTGTAATTTGTAAATGATTCCAGACAATTATTTTCTAAAAGGTAGACAGATTTTTGTGTAAAATATTTTTTATGAAAGATGTTTTTATCCATACCAAAAACCCTCCTAATATACAACGGAATATACTAACAAGTTTTTAAACGCTCAGTTGTTTGGTGTTTTTTTCTTTATGGTATTTTCTATATGGTGTGGATAGATAGAATTATTGGTAGTTTTTCTTTCTAATAACTAATTAATTAGCGCACTTAAACCACCAGAATAATCCCCCCTCCCCCGCCAAATGAAAAAGGAAAGGAAATAAAACAATGGAAAATGCTGTATGATGTAAAATGTGAGAAATAAGGAGCACCTCTTTATATCCACCAATAATAGATTCATAATGCAAGAACATAATTAATTAGCAAGTAGCAAGAAGAGCATAAATAATTAGCAAGTAGCAAGAAGTGGCAATACATATCTTAATCACGACACAATTCACCGACTAAAGCAAGTGTGAGCAAGTAATTATAAAGGGTGGCAAAAAAGGGGAAAAAGAGCAATTTATTTTATACTTTCTTGTCAACTTCCTTGGTTATAGCGTCTTTTTTTTTGTACGCTATATGTATAGCGTATAAATTTAGAACGCTATATATGTAAGTCAAATCGTCAGGCTATATAGCGTCCAAATACAAGACGCTATACCTTAACGGTAAAAGTTACCGTTAAGGTATAACGTCTTGTATTTCGACGTTATATATAGAAAGGTAACTTTTTATTTTACACTTATTAATGTACTTTGAACTCGAAAAAATAACAATTGGGTTCTGACTCTTATTTCTTCTATGTGTTCTCTTTTTTTCTTTTGGGAAAGGCTTATGTATTCTTATTAATACACGTCACCTCATTTGTCCTATTTAGGGCTAACGAAAGATTATCAAAATACTTAATTATAGAGCTTCTTGTTTGTTGTTCAGGGCTAACATATTGACTTTAATTAAGTTTATTGATTTTATTTAATCTAAGACCACATATTAGATATTGTTGTTGATTTGATAACATTGAACTGCCAATATTAAACATAACATTAAATTTTAAAAAGGAAAAATTATGCATATGTATAGAGTTTTTCTTCGGTCATATGTATAGACGGAGGATACAAAAACTTGAGTGATTTATTTTGATGACAGTGGCAAGAACCTTCAGGTCTCATGTTATGCGGTGTTAATTTGCTGATGTCACTGGGGTTATTCATAACAGGGGCAATGGAGACCGATGGTTACTACTTACGTATTAGGAATTCACGTGCTACATTACCTATGGAGTTATTAGAGTAAATAAAAAAAATGAATGTTAAAATTATAAAAGAAAAACTATTTTGCTAACATTATTCATTAGTATTTTAAGACCTTTTATCAAAGAGAAGAAAAATCAAGTTGAAGACGAATTACATGCCGGAAAAAAATCATCTCTTCTTTGAGCAGTACTATTAAGTCCCAACCGTTTAAGGGTGTTTTTGAAAAATTAAAGTAAATTTATTTGATAAGATGCTCTAACAAAATTTTACAAATTAAAAATTAATTTCATGATTGATTTTTTTAAAAAGAAAAGTGAATGGACACGCATTAGTTACTTTTTATTCATTTAGTATTCAAAAATGGTAAAAAAAAAACTCCAATTTCGATGTTATATGAATTAAAACATTCATTCTCATATATATATATATATATATATATATATATATATATATATATNTATATATATATATATATATATATATATATATATATATATATATATTTCTTAACATTGTAGAATAAGATTTACATTTACAAAAGTAATATGGGAGTGCTTTTGTAGGCCAATTTTTTTCCAGCTCTTGCTCTTTCGTCGTGTAGCATATATATCTCGTTAATGTAGTTTAACATGCATTTTTTGAAAAAGAAAAAAAATTTAAGACAAGTAACTAAAGTAATATTCTTTACATTTTTGAAATATTTTGTATGACGAAGAACATCTAAAATATTACGTAAAGTGTCAAACTTAAATTTTAACCTTATTCTAGATGCTATGTCTACTTATATTTAACATCAGTAATTTCTTCTTAGTGAAATAAGAGATCTAACGTATTATTTTCCATGTTTCTTGAATCAAAATGATATAGTTCAAAAAAGTTTGATACTATCATAATTTGCATTCTAAGTAAAATACGATCAATAGCAAAATAAACTACTCTTTGAACATCATGCTCAAAAACGAACGTCCAAAAGATCACATAATTAATGTAATAGTAATCATAAAAATTTAAGTATACAGTACTACATGTAATTATTAACATCTCGGAAATTCACTTGTAGTACATTATAAACTGAATAGCAAATAAATAATGGGGTAAAAAAGTCCTTAAGTTTTTTAAGCTCACCATAAAAGGAAAAAATTGTACTTCTCTGATTTTCATGCTCTTTTCGTTAGACATTTGCAGTTAATTTTTTTTCTTTCAAGAATCCTAAGTCAAATTATCATCATGCATATAAATCCAAATATAGCTGGTATGAATATTTAATTAGCTTAAGGATACATAAGATGTATACAATGTCGGTGATTGTAGACATTACTTTTCCCCCCTCTAATAGCACTCCAATTTTAGCTCGTGAAAAATTATTCATTATTGTATACAAAATGTTTGGTTGTTTCATGGTTTGGTTCGAATGAACCATAACATACACACTACATCGTCCTTGGTTGAACGTATAAATTATAATGGAAATGCCAAAAGAGAGTGAGGTTATCCTACCAATATGTTTCTAGAAAAAATATTATAAAATTGTGCATTACCCCAAAAGATACAACTTCATAGCTTGTATTCACGTTCAAGTGAAAAATATAAGACTATTGTGAAAAGTAATTTATAGTAAAAAATATCACTAAAATAAGAATAAGCAAGTAAGTCTTGCATATCTTAAAGTTGAAATTGTTTTAATATCTCATGAGCAACAAATTTAAATCACAATAAGCTTTTAAACCTTTTGATTGTTTAAAATAGAAAAATATAAAGCAAAAAACATGAATGAAAAAGAAATTATAAGATGCAATAAAACAATTGTGTACGTGTCATTGGGCCCGTCCTCAGCATTTACTAGTCTTGCTAGAGTCTTGAACCACACAACAGCATAAACTCAAGCCTAAACATACATTTGGTCTTAGAACTTTAGGTATGGATAAGAGTTCTAATTCTACATGAAGCTCGAGCATTACATATGTATAAACACTCAAGAATATGCTGAAAAGGATAACTATAAATCTATATCTAATCTAAGGATAAGCATGAAAGCTAATAACTAATCCAAAATAACTAGGTAAAACTGTTGTTCCAATACGCCCCCCTCAAGTTATGCGATGTGTAACTAAGCCTAACTTGAACAAATTTCGGTCAAAGGCTGGTTTGGCAAGTGGCTTGGTGAGCGTATCGGCTAGTTGGTCAGCAGAATGAACATGAACAACTTGAACCCCCTTTTGTTGAACATGGTTGCGCACAAAGTGAAAGTCCACCTCAACATGCTTCATGCGACTATGAAGGCCTGGATTCTCGCTTAGGTAAGTGACACCAATGTTGTCACAGTAGATTGTGGGAGTATCTTTGATAGGAAGCTTCATCTCAAGCAATAGGTTTTTCACCCATAACAGTTCAGCAAGAGCGTTGGCAACAGCTCTATATTCAGCTTCAGTTGATGAGCGAGCGACAATTTTCTGCTTTTTTGAAGACCAACTGATGGGGTTACGATCAAGAAACAGAATATAGCCAGATGTGGAGGATCTGTCAGTGAGATCTCCAGCCCAATCGGCATCAGAATACATGTGCAGATTAAAATCACAATTTGGGGATACACGGAGGCCAAACTGGATTGTACCACGAAGATACCTGAGAACACGTTTCACAGCTTTCCTATGTAGGTCTCATGGTGATTGCATAAATTGGGACAGTTTATTGACCGCATAGGAAATGTCTGGCCTTGTAAAGGACAGATAATGAAGTCTGCCTAGGACTCGGCGATAGCGAGTTGCATCAGTAAGGTCAGCCCCATCATTGAGTTTGAGTAAGTCGGAGTTACTCATTGGTGTTTTAGCACATTTACAATCAGACATCAATTCTGCACTTAGAATTTCATTGATATAATTTGCTTGAGATAGAATAATGTCATCTGAACTGCGAATTACCTCAACACCAAGAAAGTAATGAAGGTTTCCCAAATCTTTAATTGAGAAGCGAGAAGCAAGGGAAGCTATAACCTCATTCACAGTGATAAGATTGTTGTCGGTGACGATGATGTTGTCAACATATACCAGAATGAACATGAAACCAGCGTTGCTGATCCTAATGAATAGAGAGTGGTCCGATTCAGTCTTGACAAATCCCATGTACAAAAGATGTCCTTTGAGTGCATTGTACCAAGCCCGAGGTGCTTGCTTTAGGACATAAATTGCCTTGCGCAACTTACAAATATGACTCGGGTTGTTGGCACAAGTAAACCTCGGAGGTTGCATCATGTAAACCTCCTCTTCAAGATCACCTTGAAGGAATGCATTGTTGACGTCAAGCTGACGAAGTGGCAAGTGAAATCGGAGAGCAGCAGTAAGAATGATTCGGACAGTGGTGGGTTTGACTACCGGACTGAAAGTCGAGTGAAAATCAACACCCGTCCTCTGAGTAAATCCTTTTGCAACTAGTCTCGCTTTGTAGCGATCAACCGAACCATCTACTTTCCTCTTAATCCTGAAAAGCCACTTACATGAAACAACATTTTTAGAAGGATCATTTGGAACTAGTTCCCAAGTATGGTTATTCAGCAAAACATCAAATTCTGATTTCATGGCTTTTCTCCACTCAGGGTGTTTCTCGGCTTGTTTGAAGGTATGTGGTACAAGTGAGGTTTCTAAATGAGCAAGGTAGTCAAAAATTTGCTTTGGTTTTTGAATATTATTCTGTGAACTGGTGATAATACGATTGGGAGGGGAAGGGCAGCGGGAAAGTATGGGTTCGACTGGTGGTGCCGCTTGGTTGCCGCTGGTTCGAACAGGGACAGTAGGAGGAGGTGCCATAGGTTTGGATTGGGGTGTTCTGCGGTGATACACTCGAAGTGGGGGAGAGGTTTGTGAAGGTTTAGATGTAGAAGATGGTGAATTTATAGGTGTGTTGGGGTTTGGTGGTTGACGGACAGTGGGCGAAGGTATCGGAGAAGATGGGCATGGGCAAATAGACTCCTGGGCAATGGAAATTATAGAAGAAGAAGGAGAGAGAGGATTACCTGGAGTTGAAGTCTTGGAAGAGTCCGAATTTGCGTCTGCCACTGGCACGCCGGAAATGGAGGATGGTAGTGGTGGGTCAATTTGGTCTGGGGAAGGAGATGTCATTTGGGTTTGGGGTTCTGCCACTGGAGTTGGTATTTCAATATGGGGAGGGGGGGGGGGGGGGGGCAAGTCTAAAATATTAGAAACACTAGGGGTGAGATTGGGTGTATTAGAAAATGCACTAGTTGTCCATTCCAGGTGCCTTTTTTGAATTCTAATATTAGAGAACAAAGTTTTGAAAGGAAAGTTATTTTCAACAAAATGCACATCACGGGATAAATAAATTTTTGATGAGATTGGATCAAAGCATTGGTGGCAGTGATGGGACAATGAAAAACCGAGATAAACACATGGGGTGGATTTTGGTTCAAGGTTTTTAGAGTATGGTTTAAGCCATGGATAACATAAACACCCAAAAATTCTTAGAGAAGCATAATCAGGTGTTCTACCAAATAATTTTTCAAAAGGAGAATTATTATTTAAAAGTGTGGTAGGGAGTCGGTTAATGAGATAGACCGCATGGTGACAGGCAAAGGACCAAAAAGGTGATGGGAGAGACGCCTCATGTAAGAGTGTTCGTGCAGTTTCAATAATGTGACGATGCCTGCACTCAGCAAGAGCAACTCTTTGAGGTGTATAGGGTGGAGTGGAAAGGTGTTCGATACCATAAAGCGAGAGATAAGGGTCAAGACTTTTATACTCTCCTCCACCATCAGTATAGAGCGATAGAATTTTGGTATCGAAATGTTTTTTTATCAAGGGATGGAATTTTTGAATAATGTCTCTGACTTCAGATTTATTTTTAAGTGTGTAGAGCCAAGTGTATCTTGTGTATTGATCAACAAAAATACAGTAATATAATTTTTTATCAACAGATAACACGGGAGAGGGTCCTCATAAATCACTGAAAATAATTTGAAGAGGTTTAGAGCTTTCCAGAGTTAATGTGTGAAACGGATGCCGATGGGCTTTATTAGACAGACAAGAATTACAATAAAGAAACTTGTCTCGCTCAACAAATGGGAGCGAGAATTTATTCAAGACATATGCAAGAACTCTAGAATGCAGGTGACCCAATCTTTGGTGCCAAGTGGTCAGGGAAGTTGAAGTGGTAGATATGTGAGCTTGTGGATGTGATTTGGGCCACTCATACAGTCCATTTTTGGTCCGGCCTCGTGCCAGCGGGGTTCGCGTTTTCAGATCCTTCACAAGAAAAGAAAAACGAAAGAATTCAACAGATGTTAGATTGTCCTGACAAAATTTAGAAACAAAAATAAGATTTCGTTTGATAGCTAGAGCACATAGAGTGTGAGTAAGCTTAAAAACATTATTTGATGCATTTAACTGAGTAGAACCAATATGTGAGATGAGAATTTTGTTACCATCACCCATGGAGACATCCTCGTTGCATATGGTTGTAGGTTATGAGGTTCGGTTGTGACATGGTGTGTGGCACCTGAGTCCACTATCCACGGGTCGACAGTAGTGTTGAAGCCTGTGATATAATTGGCTTTGGCCTCAAAATGATTATGTGACTTGGATCGACATACATTTGCAGTATGGACAATCTTGTTGCATAATTGGCAACGAATAACACCCATGGGGTTATTATTTTGGGGTTGCCACTGGATGGATGAATTGGAGTGAGTATTCTATCGCCATGGTTGGGAGTTGTTGTTGTAGGATTGGCTGTGATTGTTGGCAGTGTTGTTCTGTTTGTTGTGAGTAGCAACTGCCACTGTGATAGGACTAAGAGTTTTCTTAGCATCCTCATGTCGGACAAAGAGCTCGTGATCGAGCAATTTTTCATACAATTCCTCATAGGTGACGGTGGTGTCACAGGCTCGTATGGCAGCAGATATCTCACGAAACTCAGGGCCAAGTCCACTAAGAATCTTGACGATAAGTTCAGAGTTAGTAACCGGAGCACCTGCAGTGGCAAGTTCATCAGAGAGGGACCGAATACGCTGAAGGTACTCAGTAATATGAATGTTGTCTTTTGTGATTCGTGCAAGTTGGTCACGAAGGCTGAAGATCCGAGTTTGGGACTTGTTTGCATAAGCAGTGTGCAAGGAGTCCCAAGCATGTTTGGATGTGTTGGCAGCAGCAACTGTGAAACCAATGGTAGGGTCAACAAACGCCATAAGAGCGTTCTGGATGAGTTGATCCTGACGGAACCAAAGCGTATAAGCAGGATTAGGAGTTGTATTGATGCCAAAAGTAGTGGTCGGTGTGGGAATCAGGGTAGACCCATCAAGGTGATCATAGAGATCATGGCCGTGCATAAGCATGGAGAATTGAGCTTTCCAAGTGGCAAAATTGTGACTGCCACTAAGTTTGATAGGTAGTTGGGAAGCAGGGTTGAATTGGATGATGGTTGTGGTGCCGGTAGTGTTGTCGGCATTGACAATTCTGGTAGTGTTTCCATCTTTCGTCATTGGAAAGAAGAAAAGGAAAAAAAAAAATATTGGATCGTGCTCGTTAGAGTTGTATAGGCTCAGATACCATATAAACACTCAAGAATATGATGGAAAACTGTATGTGTATTGAATGCCAAGCTCGGTTTAAATACAAGTCTTCCTAAGAGTACTCCTTGAATTAGGAGACTTATTCAAATCAAAATACTATCTAAAGCTAACTAAGTGAATGATAAGTATGAACTAAAAGGATAACTATAAATCTATATCTAATCTAAGGATAAGCATGAAAGCTAATAACTAATCCAAAACAACTAGGTACAACTGTTGTTCCAATAATACGTAGGGTATCTCCTTAGCTACAAGTTCCACACTTTTGCTCTTCCTCTCAAACACTCAAATTCTTTCGATCCAAATTGAATGCATGCATTCTGCAAATACCATTCTGAAGAATTGAGCTGCCTGTGATTTCCCTTTGCCATTTTTGATACTCCATTGACTATATTTGTGACAAGAAATCTTTACCTCTTGATCCATTGGAGAATTCTGTTCCATAGGTCCCTTGAGAAGTGGCAGTGGACAAACCAATTCTCATGTAATTCATGTAGGTTCTGGCAAAACTGAACATGTTTGATTTGCTTCTATCCCCCAGCTTGTCAATCGGTCAGCTGTTGGCAGCCTCCTTTGTACGTAGCTGTAACCACATTGTGAAACAAGCTTTCGTTTCCGAACATCAGGCATTATCATTAGGGTTGATTTTACACCTGCTGCATCGAAGAAACCAACTGATCCAAGAACACAGAGCATGACAAGTATAACTCCTGAAAAGACCAAGCAAGACATGGAACACAACAATCCATCAAATTCAGAATAAATGTCAAAAAAGAAAATAGAAGAAGGCTAATATAAGCACCACCTTAACAGACATGAAAAATTGTTCCCACCCTGACAGTATAAATTTACTTTCTCAACTTGAAAATACTGCACGTTTTCTTATTATATTCCTGGATAGCACAGTCAACAGTTCCATCATTATATTCGGACTAATCAAAAGCTTGACAATTAGCAAAATGCGTAGAAGAAAACATAAAAAGGAGAAGCAAACACTGGATTGAAGAATCTGATGGTGGTTTCTCAATCGAATTTGTTAGAAGAAAACATCTGAGTCGTCGTCAGAATCGGTTGGATTGCAAAGGGAGCATCCTCCTTTGGGCCTCTTCTGCGCGGATAACGGTGTCTCATCGTCATCAGGGACCGATTTAGGGGGCGGAAGGGGATTCATCCGAATCCTCTTACACTGCGCATATAAGGCAAAATCTGTTTTTTACCTTCATATATTAAGTTTTGAACCCCCTTAACACAGCCTAAAAGTGTAGCTTAGTGGTCAAGGGGGTTCAAAACCTTCCTAAGGTCATACGATCAATTCTCACTAGCTATAATTTTTTTAACTCTTTTTTTTAACCCCCTTAGTAGAGATCCTGCCTCCGCCACTTATCATCATCATCGGGTATATCGCATTTGGCCCCTCCTCTGTTGGTTTTGATTCCACCATTTCTTTATTGATTAGGAGGGTCGTTTGGCTAAGCTTATAAGCTGGTTAAAAGTACTTTTTGGTTTATCTACCATTTGGCAAATTAAAAGTGCTTATAAGCCAAAAGCCATAAGTTGGTCACTCCCAACAAATGATTTTTTTTTAGCTTATAAGCACTTTTAAGTCTGACCAAGATTTTTACTATTTTATCCCTAAAATATTTCCTTTTCAAACAAAACTCACGTATCCTATGTCAAACCTATTTCTTCACTGCAAATCTATTTCTTTGCCTCACGTATTGATTCAAACCTAAACTCTCTGCCTCTTCAAGTATGCAGTTCTCACTAATATTTGAGGTAAGCAAATTCTCTATTTCTTTACATATTTGTATTTATGTAACCACTAGTGTCCTCCATGATGAATCCTATAGAGTACGCATTAAGTGTTTGTTTTTTCTCTTCAAATATTTTTTATCCTATTTAGATTTATTTATTTATTGATTTTTTTGTCAATTTATAAATTATTATTATATAACTTATGATTATATGCTTATCATAAAAATTATCTTATCTAATCATAATTATATTTAAAATAAAATAACAAATAGAATATTTTGTATTTGAATCGATCTCGAATCTAAAATTCTGAAGAAATTACACGCTTATAAGTGTAAACAGTTCTAAGGTTATTTAAGTCATTTTAATAGAAAAAGAGCTTATCAGCACTTTTTTATCAAACATTGCAGCAACTTATTCTCAATTTCAGCACTTGTATCCAAACACATAACTACTTGTTTATTAAATCAGCTTCAGCACTTAAAAGTATTGTTCAACACTTAATGCTTATCAGCTACTTCAGATCAGCTAATCCAAACGGGCTCTAGGTTTTAAAGTCCATCACCAGTCAGTTGTTGTGAATTCATATTGTATTGACAATTGAAATTGCATATGCCAATATAACGATCATTTTCAAACTGACAATCAAATCTTCCACTGGGTTTTAAAGTGGTTTTCAATTAGGTATTTTTTCCAACCTATAGGATATTTGAAATTTATTTACTAAAATTGTCCAAGTTTTGTATATTAACCCCCCTAAACATGTTTTTTTACAATTTATATACGATCCATTATTAGTACCTTAAATTAGGGGATTCTTTGTTTGGAAAAAGGCATAATTGAAGGGACGGGGTTTAAATTGTCCTTCCCTCTAAATATGACCCTTTCAGTTGTGTGTTACCTATTTTAAGCCATAATAGCAAAACTCTTCTCTCTCTTTGTCATAATTACCTATTTTAAGAAAAGAATAATGTATGGTACAACAACATACGAATTAAAAATAAATTTCATACAAATTTAATACAAAATTTGATATATCTACAACAAAATACATGCTAAAAATAAATTTCATACAACTAATTATATAGTATTCATCTTATTTGCAACTTATCTAAAACTTTCATACATCATTCTTACCCAGTTAAATACAACTATTGTCACAATCCAATTTTCCTTATAGGCTGTGATGGCGCCCAACGTCGCCGCTAGGCAAGCCAACGGTGAACTAGTCATGTATTATTCTTTTTAACATTTTAGAAATGGTTGATTTTTAATTATTAAATAAGTAAGATGTGAGAAATTTAATAAAATAAAGTGTAAACCATTATAAGACAAGTGTAGTGAAATAAATACTCAAAAATCATCAAGTGCGTAATTCCAAGACCTGGTGTCACAAGTGTATGAGCTACTAGTAGAATATACAAAACTCTAAACTACTGTCTGAAATAAAATATAGGCAGAATAGCCTAAATGGCACTTATACTTGTGCCACTTTGTCATCCCGGTCCCCAAACTTAATGAAGTTTCATCTAGACACCTCTATTCATTCAAAAACAATATTTTAAACCCTTTTGACCATTGACCAAGCCTATGTGGCATTTGCTTTGCTGAGTTGGATAAAATGCGTGACTACACGCTTTAAGAAGCGAGTAAAGGTTTATGATTCTAATTAAAAATACCAAAAAATAAAAAGAAAAGAAAAAATAAAGGGGGGTTAACACCCAGAAGCATTCAAGCGTCTTCCAATCTCAAGTTTTCTTTTCCTTCTACCCCTTTCCCCTCTCATCTTTTCCTTTTTTTTTTGCCGCCGTGCTCAAAGGTGGTATGGGGGATTGTATCTTTTTCTTCTTTTTGCTTGTTATTATGGTTTTGGTAGCGGCTGTGCTTGAGATTTTAGAAAGACTTAGTTTTGGGGAGGTATTGTTAGAGCTAGTGATGTTTGTGGGGTTCATATGGATTGCTGTTCTTGTTGGGGTGTTGGTGGGATGGACATGGAAGTTCAAGTGGGCTAATCTTGGCGCTGATTCTTTTGATTCACCAGATGTTTTTGCCTTTTCTTCTTCCGGTATGCTCCTCCAGAACTTGTAATCTGGGTTTGATTCCTTCAATCCTCTCAAATTGAAACTTCCCACCTGCATTTCTTGAATCAAGGAAACGCAGTCCCTGCTAATGGCTGATTTTCAGAGAGAGAAAGGCATGAATGTGTTTGTGAGAGAAAACTTTAGGATTCAACTTTTTCTTTTCCAAAAATAGTTTTTGAGAATAAAAATAATGACATGGAATATTTTTATCTGACGTGGATAATACAGTGAGACGATTGAGGAACACACACAGTCAGAAGGGTTTAAAATATTACTTTTGAACGAGTAGAGGTGTCTAGATGAAACTTCATTAAGTTTGGGGACCGGGATGACAAAGTGGCACAAGTATAAGTGCCATTTAGGCTATTCTGCCTAAAATATATACAAAAAAAATACAAAGAGAGACTCCGGGTGCTGCAGAACGGGCTCGAAAAGCAGCTCACCACTAAGTCTCGGGGTACCAGGGGTGCGCGCCGGGACGACTGTCAGATGCACCTGCCTCAGATCCTGCACGAATAGTGCAGAAGTGTAGCATGAGTATTTAAACATGTACCTAGTAAGTCTCCAGTCTAACCTCGAAGAAGTAGTGACGAGGGGTCGACATCGACACTTGCTACGGGCCAACAAATAAAATACCGAAATTCTAAATAAGCATGGATCGTGTAAACAATAATAATAACTCAATAACAAGTAGTGAGTAAATAATTCTTCAACTAATAGTAAATTCCAAAGTCATTTTTATAATTAAATAATTATAACCTCTCAAGCCATAACATAATATCAAGTATACTTAGGCTCCGAGTATTGTCACGCACGATTTATGCCGAGGTCATATGGCCCGATCACAAAAATATACTGTATGCACTACTGAGGATGAATGGCACGAACCATAGATGTATTTATTAACCTACCAAGGCGAACAACCCACTCCCACGAGAATAGAGAAGTTTACCTTGCTCGCGGAAGTACTTGTGACGCGAGAGGACATGGATTTCTCAGATTTATTAAATATTCTTCAATTCTTTCCCGAAAATAAGAAATCTAACTTGGATGTTTCAACTTTAAAATCTCTAGTCTCAGCTTTATTCAAGATAATTAATATGCATAACAACATGAAAGTACAATTAAAGCATGATGTAAACCTAAGACTACCTGGACAACTCATGAAATTTAGCTACGCATGGACTTTCGTCACCTAGTGCATACGTAGCTCCCCATACAAGTAATTCACGTTGAGTTCACTCTTACAATGTTAGGCAAGAGACTTACCTCGTTCTCAAGCTCACTTCCGGTCCACAAATACGCTCTAAATGTTCAACTTGGTGCCAAGCAATGCGAAACTAGCCAAATATTATATAAATAAGTCAATATATACTCAAAAGTTTATAATTTAACTATTAGAGTAAATACCTAACCCAAATTGGAATATTCCTAAAATTTACCCCTGGGCCCACGTGCCTAGATTCCGGAAATTTTCAAAGATAATTGTTACCCATAACCTTACGAACTCAAATATATCATTTTCACCCAATTCCATAATCATTTTCATGGTTATATCCCATTTTTATCAAAACCTAGGTTTTTCAACTAAACCCATAATTTCCACAATTTTTTTTCATGTTAAAATCTACCCATAATCTATGTATTTAACTTAAATTGGATAGCAATTACTTGCCTTCAATAGCTAGGTGAAAACCCCTCTCCAAAAACTCCAAAATCGCCTAAGAAGCGAAATAAATGAACCAAAAATGGTCTAAGTCCCGTCTTAAATGAACCTCACTACCTAGCGATTTTCGCTTCTGCGGCTCCGCATCTGCGAAAAATACACCACAGATGTAGCTCTCCCTCAGCTGGCCTACATCCGCACCTGCGACCTTGCCCGCTTCTGCAGACCACTGACTGCTTCTGCGGTCGTGCATCTGCGCTCCCCATGTCCGCGCCTGCGGACTCAGCCTACGCAGCTCAAATGCGCACTTGCGGCCAACGAGTCGCTTCTGCGGTGCCGCACCTGCGG
This sequence comes from Nicotiana attenuata, assembly GCF_001879085.1. Lineage (NCBI taxonomy): Eukaryota > Viridiplantae > Streptophyta > Magnoliopsida > Solanales > Solanaceae > Nicotiana > Nicotiana attenuata. The sequence continues at coordinate 4,017,232 of NC_031994.1, forward strand.
CCAGTCCTTTGCAGGTGCGAACGCACCAGAAGCCCTACTGCTTCAGCAACTTCTTCCAAGTCAAAACGAGTTCCGCGCATCGTCCGAATGGCATCCGAGGCCCCCGAGGCCTCGTCCAAACATACCCACGAGTTCAAAATATTAAACGGACCTGCTCGACCTCTCGAAACATGGAAACAACACCAAAACTAAGAATCACATCCCAAACCAAACCGATTCAACTTATGAACTTCAAGTTCTTCCAACTTGCTTCGAACGCGCCGAATCATACTTAAACTACTCGGAAAGACACAAAATTTTGTGTGCAAGTCTTAAATCACCATATAGAACTATTCCTGGGCTCGGAATCCCAAACGGACCTCGATAAATCCAAAACCTATTCCAAACCAAATTTAAAGAACTTTAAAACCTTCAATGCGCCAACTTTCAACTTTATGCACCGAAACGCTTCCGGGTCATCCAAAACCAAATCCGAACATACTCTCAAGTCCAAAATCATCATAGAAATCTATTGGGACCGTCAGATCCCGGTTCCAAGGTCGTTCACTAGAAATGATGATTCAAGTCAAACCTAACCCTTTAAAGCCAATATTAAGGAGCTAAGTATTTCAATTTCAACCCGAACCCTCACAAATCCCGAACTACCCATTCCCGCAAGACATAAAACAGTAAAAGCACATACTCTTATTTAGGGGATCTAGAAAGTAAAATGACCGGTCAGGTTGTTACATTCTCTACCTCCTAAACAAACGTTCATCCTCGAACGGGTCTAGAATCGTATCTGGAGTGCCGAACAAGTGTGGATATCTATTTCGCATGTCCTCCTCGGTCTCCCAAGTCGCCTCCTCGACTGGTTGACCCCTCTACTGAACTTTTACCGTAGAAATCTTCTTGGACCTCAACTGGCGAACCTGTCTGTCAACAATGGCAACTGGCTCCTCCTCATTACCCAGGCTCTCATCTAGCTGAACCGTGATGTAATATAACAGATGCGACCTGTCGGCATGATACCTCCGGAGCATAGACACGTGGAAGACCGGATGAACTCTCGATAGATTGGGAGGCAAGGCAAGCTCATAAGCAACCTCCCCAACTCGCCTCAACACCTCAAATGGACCTATAAACCTTGGGCTCAACTTTCCTTTCTTCCCAAACCTCATGATTCCCTTCATCGGCGAGACTTTTAAAAGAACTTTCTCGCCTAGCATAAATGATAGGTCACGTGCCTTCTGATCTGCGTAAGTCTTCTGTATGGACTGTTCTGTGCGAAGTCGCTCCTGAATCAACTTTACCTTTTCCAAGGCATCCTTCACCAGATCAGTACCACATAACTTAGCCTCCCGGGGCACAAACCATCCAATGGGCGAATGATATCGCCGACCATATAAAGCCTCAAATGGAGCCATAGGGTGTTAGGCACACTATGCAACCGAACAATTTCCTGAATATAAATCTGGGCCAACCTCTCTGAAGAATATGTAGTCACAACCGGAATAAAGTGTGTCGACTTGGTCAACCTGTCGACAATGACCCAAACTGCATCAAACTTCCTCTAGGTCCGTGGCAACCCAACTACGAAGTCCATAGTAATGCGCTCCCATTTCTACTTCGGTATAGTCATCTGCTGGAGTAGGCCACCTGGCCTCTGGTGCTCATACTTAACCTGCTGGCAATTTAGGCACCTCGCTACATACTCGACTATGTCCTTCTTCATCTGCCGCCACCAATAATGCTGCCTCAGGTCGCAATACATCTTCGTAGCACATGGATGAATAGAATACGGAGAACTGTGTGCTTCCTCTAGAATCTTCTCCCTCAAGCCATCAACATTAACCTCCTTGTCACCACCCTTCAGTACCATCTCCTTAATAACTAACAAGTGTGGATCATCAAACTGACGAGCCTTGATCTGCTTGAATAATGAAGACTGAGCGACGACGCATTAAAGAACTCGGCTGGGCTCTGAAATATCCGACCTCACAAGTCTGTTAGCCAAGGACTGGATGTCCAAATCTAATGACCTCTCCTCTACTGCAATGAATGCCAAACTACCAACTCTCTTCCTTTCCACTCAGATCATTCGCAACCACATTTGCCTTGCCCGGATAATAAAGGATGGTGATATCATAATCTTTTAGTAACTCAAGCCACCTGCGCTACCTCAAATTGAGATCCCTCTGCTTGAACAAATGCTGCAAGCTGCGATGATCGCTGTAAACCTCACAGGACACCCCATGAAGATAATGCCTCCAGATCTTGAGAGCATGAACTATCGGGACCAACTCTAAATCATGTACGGAGTAATTCTTCTCGTGGAGCCTCAGCTGATGTGAAGCATATGCAATAACTCGCCCCTTCTACATCAAAACACAACCTAGGACAACATGTGAAGCGTCGGAATACACAGTATACATCCCTGAACCGGAAGGCAACACTAGAAGTGGTGCAGTAGTCAAAGCTGTCTTGAGCTTCTGAAAGCTCGCCTCGCAATCATCGCACTATCGAAACGGAGCACCGTTTTGGGTCAATCTAGTCAAAGGTGCTGCAATAGATGAGAAGCCTTCCACAAACCGACGATAATAACCTGCTAACCGCAATAAGCTCCTGATCTCAGTCGCTGTGGTAGGATGAGGCCAACTCTGTACTGCCTCGATCTTCCTAGGATCTACCTTAATACGCTCACCTGATATAACATGCCCAATGAATACCGTAGAATCTAACCAGAACTCATATTTGGAGAACTTAGCATATAGCTTCTGTTCCCGCAACGTCTGAAGCACCACTCTCAAATGCTGCTTGTGCTCCTCCATGCTACGTGAGTAGATCAAAATTTCATCAATGAAGACAATGACAAACTAATAAATATACGGCCTGAACACCCGGTTCATCAAATCCATAAATGCCACCGAGGAATTAGTCAAGTCGAAGGACATCACTAGAAACTCATAGTGGCCATATTGTCCGGAAAGCCATCTTCGAAACATCCGAATCACGAATCCTCAACTGATGGTACTTCGATCTCAAGTCGATCTTAGAGAACACCCTGGCACCTCGCAACTGGTCAAACAAATCATCAATACGCGGCAACGGGAACTTGTTCTTAATTGTAACATTGTTCAACTGGTAGTAATGCATAGTCCCATCTTTCTTCTTCATGAATAACACTGGTGCACCCCAACGAGATACACTCGACCTGATGAACCCCTTTGCTAGCAACTCCTCAAGCTGTTCTTTCAATTCCTTCAACTCTTTCGGAGACATGCGGTACGGTGGAATAGAGATAGGTTGGGTACCTGGAGCCAAATCAATACAGAAATCGATATCAAGATCCGGTGGCATGCCTGGTAGATCAAAAGGAAACACATCGGAGAACTCTCGGACCACGGACATAGAATCAATCGCTGGAGTCTCTGCAGCCCTATCCCTAACATAAACTAGGAGCCCGTTTGGATTGGCTTATTTTAAGTGCATTTAAGCTAAAATAACTTTTAAGCCATTTTGTAGTGTTTGGATAAAGTAAAAAAGTTCTTTTAAGAACTTGTTTTTAAGCTAAAATGACAAAAACAAGCCAAAAGTTAGAATTCCTAACTTATGGCTTAAAAGCTATTTTGACTTAAAAGCCACTTAAAACAAGCTCATCCAAACGGGCTCTAGATAAGCCAAATAACGCTTCTCGACCAGGTGTCGAGCCTTCATAAAAGAGATAATCCGACTAGGTCTAATCCAATATAGGCAACTCTGGCATCGCCAAGGTAACAATATTGGCATGGAAATCAAGGATGGCGTGATATGTAGACAACCAATCCATGCCCAGGATGACCTCAAAGTCGGTCATATCAAGCAACAGAAGATCTACTCTAGTCTTATAACCACATAAAGTCGCGACACAGGATCGATAGATCTGATCTACAACAACAGAATCGCCCACTGGCGTGAACACATATACAGGAGTACCCAAGGACTCGCGAGGAATACCCAGGAATGAGCAAATAGAGGTGAAACATATGGACACATAGAACTTGGATAAAATAGCATCGAAGCATCCTTGCCGCAGATAGAAATAATACCTGTGATCACGGCATCTGAGGCCACTACATCTGGTCTGGATGGGAAAGCATAGAACCTAGTTGGAGCGCCCACTGACTGGCCTCCACTTGACTGGCTTGCACCTGGTTGGCCTCCACCTGTGTGGCCTCCACCAGATTGGCCTCCACCTTTAAGCCCCTTACCCACCTACCCTCCGCCTCTGGGCGGCCGGACGGCTGGTGCCACGGCTGGTGCTGTAATCATAGGCTGATGACCCTTCTGCACTGCCTTGCCCCGAAGCCTGGGGAAAAATATCTTCAAGTGGCCAAGATCCCCACACTCGTAACATCCCCTCGGTGCGGCGGGCTGCTGACCTGAAGACTAACCCTGATGGCCTGAATACCGACTGGAGGAACCTTGAATAGCTGGTGGATGGTAGGAGCTCCCTGGAATAGCACTAAATAGGGACGCACTAGAGCACCCCAAAAAGGCGGCGGTGCTGGATATGTGGGCCTGCTAGACTGACCTCTCCTAAACTGACCTGTGCCCCCAGATGGAGCACCACTAAACCCTCCGGAATAACAAACCGCTTGTCCCTCGGCACCTGCTCTCGGCTCCGCTAACGAACACCCTCGATCCTCCGAGCTATCTCAACAACTAGCTCATAAGAAGTCTCCATCTCCACCTCTCGGGCTATAGTATCCAGGATACCAGAGTGCAAACATGCATCAAACCTCCCCACTCTCTCTGCATCGATAGGGAGTATCATAAGTGCGTGGCGAAACAACTCAGAAAACCTCGATTCATAGTCGGTCACTGATATCTGACCCTGATGGAGCTGCTCGAACTGAAATTGAAACTCTTCCCTCTAAGAGGGTGGGATATACATATCAAGAATAATATGTGTGAACTGGTCCCAAGTCAAGGGAGGAGAACCTGCTGGTCTGCCGAGAAGATATGACTGCCACCACCTACAGGCCTGCCCTCTAGCTGGAAAGTAGTAAAGTCCACCCCGTGGGACTCCAATATCCTCATGTTGTGCAGTCTGTCCCTACAACGATCAATAATGTCCTGGGAATCCTCATGTCGCTCACCTCCAGAGACAGGAGGATGATGCTTGGTCCATCTGTCCAATAGCTTCTACAGCTCGATAGTCGTAGCTGGTCTGGGCTCAGGTATAGCTGCTGCAACTGGCTGGGCTCCGTTCATGGGTAGTGTGCACGGGGTCTGATATACGGTTGTTGTATGCTAGGAGCCTGAGTGGTGGGGGTCTGTGCTCCTATTCCTACATGAGATGTGGCTGGGTCTGCTGGAAATAAACTAGCCTGAGTCATAGAATCCATGAACCGCAACATATGGCCCACGACCTCCTAGAATCCTGGTGCGAACATGAAATCCGCTTAGTCTAGCTCCGCTACAGGCACCTCGACCTGCTCCTCAATAGAAGGATCCTCCATTGGATCTACTGGTGGCATTACCAGAGCAACTCTAGGACGTCCTCATCCTCTACCATGAGCTAGAGCCCTCCCTCGGCCTCTACCTCTGCCTCTAGAAACAGGGGGAGCAGCCCCTCCACGGTCTGGAACATCCACTGCACGCGTTCTCACCATCTGTGAGAGAATAAGAGAAAGATACTTAGTACAATATCAATTGCACAATAGGAGATGAAGAAAGAGTAGTTTCCTAACACCCTATAGCCTCTCGAAGAAAAGTACAGACGTCTCTGTACCGATCTGCTAGACTCTATTAGGCCTGCTCATAACTTGTGAGACCTACATGAACGTAGTGATATGATACCATGTGTCACGACCCAATTTCCCTTATAGGCCGTGATGGCGCCCAACGTCACCGCTAGGCAAGCCAATAATGAGATTATGGGTAAGAGTTCTTGTTCTTCTAAGAGGAAGGTGTTAGGAACCCCTTAAAATCTGCTTGAGGTAGCTTCATAGGACTTAGACTAAATTTAGAATCAATTATTTATACTATGACTTAACCAGTATTCTAGAGATATGGCTTACCATATATTAGGACATAACTCTTATAAAGGGATGGTGTAGTTTAAAAGGGTATAACTTTATAGAGAAAAATAACATTAGTGCATGTATACTTGAAAAGAACTTTTTAAAAGAGATGTATGATGTTTTGTATTTAAGAAAGTATGTGAAAAGGGGAACTAAATTAAACACTTGATCATAAAACATGAGTAGACCTAAATGTACCTTGATCTTTTAGACTTGAAGAAAAAGCCATTTTTGAAAATTCTTTTGGGGGGACGACACTTCATATTTTCAAAATAATTTGATTCCTTTTTGGAGATGAAAATAGCATTTCTGATCTGATTTTTCCTTTCTGAAAGGTGTGTCTGTCGTTTTGCTAAGCTCTGGGCTTCAAAATCTTTAAGACAATGTAAGAAAAAACATAGTAATGGTATAAACAGATTGTAATTAGAGAAAGGGGATTAGTCACTAACTAATTATTTTTTTAATCCTATGTTATTTAAGGCTTTCCTATGTTTTATATGACTTAAGGTACAAAATAAAGCATTCAATCAAATATATAAGTGTTATATACATGTCATATAGAATAACAACAACAAAGTGCCACAAGGCAGTAGAGTAAGGTAACGAAACAATAAATGATAAAGGAGTTTAGAGGTAGACGATTGGACTTTGGTATTTGGGCCTCAAAGACGCAGGCCCAGCAGTAAAGGAACGGCTACAACTGACTTCAGGTTTTTCAAGAAAATACGGCAATGTTGGACTTGGGCCTGAGTTCCTTAGGAACTCAGCAGGACCAAACAAATGTACATATTCAAAAAAAAAGAAGAAGAGAAGGTCATTAGATATATATTCTGCATGTTCAACCATGTATGAAACATATAAACAAATCATTAGAGCAAAATATAATAAACTATCGATGCTCAAATACTATGAGAAACTTATACTAATTTGATGGTTATATATAGCAAATAATTTACACTGAAAACCTTTTGTTGTCATTAAACACTAAACCCTAAAGAATAACAAGCGTCAATGAATTAAGGGCTAAGGAGAGAGTTCTACTCAAGGTCGATGCCCCCTTTGAATCTCCCCGACACTTTAAAGTTTCCAAGGGTCTCAAGGCCCAGGGCAATTGTAATGAAACGACCAGTCGTTTTGAGCATTTACACTCCGCCCAGAGGTTTGAGGGCATGAGTAGCTCTGTATGATTTATTATGACTTATGTGAATCGTCGGTTTTGGTTTTCAGGTTATTCGGAATTGATTTGAAAGAATGATGCTCAACTAGGAAGCTTTAAATTGGAAGAGTTGACCATGTTTGACTTTTTAGTATTTGACCTCGGATTGGAATTTTGATGGTTCTTTTAACTCCGATGGGTGAATTTTGACTTAGGAGCGTGTCCGGATTGTGATTTGGAGGTCCGTAGCTGAATTTGGCTTGAAATGGCGAAAGTTGGATTTTTGGAAAGTTTCACCGAGAGTGGACCTTTTGATATCGTATTTGGATTGTAGTTCGGGGAATTGGAATAGCTTTGTTATATCATTTGGGACTTGTGTGCCAAATTTGGGTTCATTCGGGGTTGATTTGCTATGTTTCAGCACGAGTTTTGGAAATTGAAAGTTCAATGTTCATAGATTTTGGTTTGAGGTGCGATTCATCATTTTGATGTTATTATGTGTGTTTTGAGGCCTCGAGTAGGTCCGTGTTGTATTATGGGACTTGTTGGTATGTTCGGATGGGGTCCCGAGGGGCTAGGGTGAATTTCAGATGTAGTTCAGATTATTTCAAATGGGTTTGCATTGCTGGTTTTTTTGTTGTTACCTGTTGCTTCTGGTGTTCTTCGCGATCGCGAAAGTGTGGCCGCGATCGCGAAACGTGTTTTGGTCAGTGGAGCTATTTTTTCTTCGTGTTCGCGCTTTTGACGTCGCGTTCGCACTGGGTTGAAGATATTTGTCTTTGAGCCCGCGTCCATTGCCATGCGTTCGCGTAGTGTTGAGGTTTGGCAGGTGGGACTTGGAGAGTACTTCAACGCGATTGCAAAATTTGAGTTGCGCTCGCGAAGCTTTGGCATCAGTGGTCTTCACGTTTGCGTGGGGTGTATCGCAAACGCGGAGAGCCTTTTGTTGGCGGTGTGATTTTGTTCATCGCGAACGCGACGGATTTCCCACGTTCGCGTAAGAGCAATTCCTGGGCAGATTATAAAGTACTCTATTTCCAGGGTTTCAACCATTTTTCCATTTTTGTAGCTATGGAGCTCGGATTGAGGCGATTCTTGAAGCAAATTTCACCATATTAATGGGGGTAAGTGTTTCTCTACTGGGTTTTGGTTATATTTCTTGAATTTATCTTCTTTTTTAGTAATTGGAGAGTAAATTTTAAAGAGGAAATTGGGAGTTTTAGCCTAAAGTTTCATAATGTGAATTTTGAGTTTTGAACATTGATTCAAAGTCGAATTCGAGTGAAAACTAGTATGGTTGGACTCATAACTGAATGGGTTATTGGATTTTTTAAGTTTGGTCCGGTTCCGTGGCACGGGCCTGAGTGTAACTTTTCAGGCGGTTTTGGGTTTTGATTAAGGATTCGATCTTTATCATTTGGAATTGTTTCCTTGCGCTTTATTTGATGTATTTGAGTTGCTTTTGGCTAGTTCCCAGCCGTTCAGAGGTCGGTACGCACGGAATGACATTCTTGGAGCATCGCTTGGCTTGCTCATTATTGGAATTTGCTTGTTCGAGGTAAGTAACACTTCTAAACTTGGTGTTAAGTGTATGAAACCTCAATTTACGTGCTACGTGATTGGTGTTGAGGTGATGCACTTGCTAGGTGACGGGCGTGTGGGCGTGCATCGCGTGAATTGTGACTCCGTTATTTCTTTGGTACTGCAGAGTTACCTGATCTTACTTGTAACCATGTAATTTCTACGTATTTGAGCTATTGAGCTGTGATCCGGGTTAAAAACCATGTCTAGGCTACATGCTTATCCTGTTGGGAGCCACTGAGATCATTTCTGCTGTTGAGTTATCTGCTTTCGTTTCTTTATATGCTCAGTCATACGCATTCATATGCATATCATATCTCAGTCTCTGTTACTATTTATTGGCATATCATATCATCATTTTGGGCTAGTTTCATGGCATTGTGAGCCCGAGAGACTGGAGAGATTGATGACTGAGTGAGGCCGAGGGCCTGAGTGTGAGTGATATTATGGGATCGGGCTACACGTCGCAGTATGTTATATTGATTACATATATGGGATCAGGCTGTATGCCATAGCGGTTATACTGATTTATGATAGCCTTTGGGCTAAAGGAGCCCTTCCGGAGTCTGCACGCACCCCCAGTGAGCGCGATTGATTATATTGAGGGATGGATCTTCCCTGGATATGGATCTTGTCCGAAGCATTTATATACCTGGGGATGGATCTTCCCCACGGGCTAGATTTGGCCCTACTCAGTACTGAGTGACTGTCGGTCAGTTGATGTACATATTGCGGGATGGATCTTTCCTGGGCTGGATTGGCCATATACGGTACTGAGTGATTGAGCATGATGAGTGGAAACTGTGACACAGTGAGATTGAGTACTCTGAGAGTGTGAGTACATGAGTTCATCTCTGAGATACATGGCATTGACATGCACAGATGACATACAGGCATAGAGACGCATTTTGTTCATGTTGTACGGTATCACGTCATTCATGATTTCTAACACATATTGATATAGGCCTTTCCGCGCAGCTTAGGTGGAAGGCGAAGAGTGCCTCCTTCCGGGGGGGGGGGGGGTGCGAGCCATAAGTGAGATACCACTCGGGAACGGCTAGAATTCTAACCTTGTGTCAAGACCTACGAGCCAAGGGAAAGAAAAATGAAACATTTATTTATTGTGAACATATTTTTGGGAAAAATTTATAGTTTTCAAACTTATTCATATTTTCGACGACTTCGGTAAAGGATTTGGGTTTTCACTGATATACTTGAAAAGCGAAACTATTTTCAGGAAATTATGAAAAAGCTGAGCATTTTATCCCCGAGTTACTTCTTTTATTACTTTCTTTGCATTGCTATGAACTGTTGTTGTCTATTGGATATTAGACCCGACCTTTGGGGGGACGACACTTCATATTTTCGAAATAATTTGATTCCCTTTTGGAGATGAAACTGGCACTTCTGATCTGATTTTTCCTTTCTGAAAGGCGTGGCTGCCGTTTTGCTAAGCTTTGGGCTTCAAAATCTTTAAGACAAGGTAAGCAAAAACATAGTAATGGTATAAACAGATTGTAATTGGAGAATGGGGATTAGTCACTAACTAATTATTTTTTAATCCTATATTCTTTAAGGCTTGCCTATGTTTTGTATGAATTAAGGTAAAAAATAAAGCATTCAATCCAATATATAAGTGTTATATACATGTCATAGAATAACAACAACAAAGTGCAACAAGGTAGTGGAGTAAGGTAACGAAACAATAAATGATGAAGGAGTTTAGAGGGAGAGGATTGGACTTTGGTATTTGGGCCTCAAAGACGCAGGCCCAGCAGTGATGGAATGACTACAGCTGACTTCAGGTTTTTCTAGAAAATACGGCAATGATGGACTTAGGCCCGAGTTCCTTAGGAACTCAGCAGGACCAAACAAATGTACATGTTCAAAAAAAAAAGAAGAGAAGGTCATTAGATATATATTCTGCATGTTCAACCATGTATGAAACATATAAACAAATGATTAGAGCAAAATATAATAAACTATCGATACTCAAATACTATGAGAAACTTATACTAATGTGGTGGTTATATATAGCAAATGATTTACACTGAAAACCTTTTGTTGTCATTAAACACTAAACCCTAAAGAATAACAAGCGTCAATGAATTAAGGGCTAAGGAGAGATTTCTACTCAAGGTCGTTGCCCCCTTTGAATCTCCCTAACACTTCAAAGTTTCCAAGGGTCTCAAGGCCTAGGGCAATTGTAATGAACCGACCAGTCGTTTGGAGCATTTACACTCCGCCCGGAGGTTTGAGGGCATGAGTAGCTCTGTATGGTTTATTATGACTTATGTAAATCGCCGGTTTTGGTTTTCAGGTTATTCGGAATTGATTTGGAAGAATGATAAGAGCCACTTGAATTGAAAAAGAAAGAAAAAAATAATTGTATTGTTGTGAAAAATATTCATTGATAAGTGGTAACTCTTGATGTAATTGTGCTTAAATAATTTGGGAGTTGATGTATGTTGATGTGAAGGTGGAGTTATGGTTTGACATAAGTGTGGGGTTTTGAATTAAGTGTATGTATTAAAATGCTTACGGAGGAGTAGTCACTCTTATATCTAAATGAATCATACCCGTACTGCAGCTTACATTACAACCATTTAAAGTCTTACTTGATCCTTGACTGAATGAGCTCGATTAGTAGAGTAGTAAACTACGGGCAAGCCTATGGTTCATCTTTTGTGGCATATGAATGTTGTTTCTGAGAGAGAGTGAATTCTCTCTATCTCGAGTTCCTAATTGTTCTAATGTAATAGGCGGAGATATTAGCAGGAGAATAAGAAGTGAGTAAATGAAGAATTATGAGTAAGATGTGATAAATGGACTATAAAGGTAAAACAAAATATGACAAGATGACAAAGTCTATAGTCAAGTGAAGGAAAAGACAAGAGGAGATAGGCCTTGATACTATAAAAGAGTATATGCCGTAAAGTCATATTCTTTTTCGAGAAATGAGTTGGTGACTCCAACATGATTACTAGAAGGCTAAGTTAGAGCCCCGGTGTAATAGAAATTAGGATGGGCTGGTTAACAAGAAGAAAAAATCGAACATAATTTAGGAACCAAAGGATTCGATAATAGTCGGCATCGTGAGAATTTCAGAGAGCACGATCCGACAATGATAGAATGGACAACAGAAGAATATCCTTTAAAGGTCATTCAGGAAGACGCATCCCTAAAGCAAGCGTTGTGAGCAAAGTTAAGCGTAAGGGTCTAAGTATGCCTGCTACACTAGGTGTCACCCTCGTGCGTAAGAAATTCAGTTATACTTGGTACATAATGGTTATTGCAAGGCGAGTAAGAGTTAGTGAAAATGTGAAAAGAAGCCAAAGATGAAGGGGTAAAACATAAATAGGTAAATCTTCACATCATTAAATGTTAGTACTCCCCTAAAGTGGGAAAGATGGTGTGATATGGAATTATGTCGGAGTTAAGTGGTTTAGATAACTATAAAATAGTAAAAAGGCAAAAGGAATGAGATAGCATTTATTCAGATCCTACAGATATGTTACGGCTCCAAAACATTATGTAAGCACGACACCGGGGAGGGGCAATAAGGGTTCCCTCACAGGATTTTAGTGATAAATAAGTGAGAATGAACACTTGATACATAAGGACCCACTACGAGAGGTAAGTTAAGACAAAGGAAACAACCCAAGAGATATTACGTATAATATAGATTTGAGAATGGATTAATGAGTAGTCAGTAGTTGATTCAGAAAGAGTCTAGTTATGGCTAGACAAGAGGATACAGACAAATCAGCAGATCGTGCAAGATAAACGTAGTACACCCCAACATAGTGAATTTAGTCCTGCAGATATGACATCATAATCCTTGAGAAATATTCAGATAGGATTTGGGTTAGTTGAAGGTACCATGTAAGTGTTACGGAAATAAAAGAGAATGCCATAGGGGAGATAGTCAAAAAATTTACTTCAGAAGTAACCCTACGTGCACAAAGGCACAGAGGTAAGTAACTAAGGGTAGTTATGGGCAAGTAAGAACATCAAAAAATTCTATGGGTTGTACAATGTAATAAGCTTGTAGTTTTAAGAGTCAGAGGCTCTTCACTAAGTATTACAACGAAAGACTTACTGAGAAAATACAGAAGAAGTCTTCAACCTAAGCATAGTAACTTGAAGAATAAATGGCCTTGTAACAATAGTCTTACTATAATATTGTATGCACTCCATAAGGAAGTGGCACCTATCTTGACTAAGGAACAAGAAGTAAAATTCAAAGTAATATTCGAGATCATATGAGTTGCACAAAAATTCCAGCATACGTGGGAACTAAGATAAGCCAAGTATTCACGCAATATGTGGCAGAAAGACCAGGAAAAATAATTTCCTACGTTTAAAGAAAGTTGAGAAGGAACGAAAGGAATTATTCGATCAATGACCCAAAGTTAGTTACGTTATGAATGCACTGGATATTCTGGTGTATTATCCATATAGTATATATGTTGACATTCATACAACCGTAGAAGATTCTGGTATAAGTTAAAAGAAAGAATTGAGTTTAGGTCACAGACAAAGGCTTGAATAGTTAGAAGATTACACTATGAATGTTCCATAGCATCAATAAAAAGCTAAAGTAATAACCAATACCCTGAGCCGCAGGTCGGAAGGTAGCTTAAGCCTAAATAAAGATTGAGAGAGAAGAGGAAACTAAAGAGTTACATCATCTAAGTAAATTAGGAGTCTGATTATTAGACCCAGATAACTATAGAAATCGTGATTGAGAACATTGTAGAATCACTTTTAATATCAGAGGTACAAGAGAGATAGTAAAGTAGCCATATTGTATAATAGCTATACGATAAAGCCAGCTAGAATAGTACCAGCCTCACAAGAAATTAGTATGAACCTCCCCCCGAATTATGTATGCAGTAGAGGTGAAAGTGTATATTAGAGCTTCAAGTTGTGGATGTGAATTCTACCTATGTGGAAGTGAGGTTATGAAAGAGACAGAAGATACAATGCGAGATTAAAAGCTAATGTAAAGGTCAAGAAGGTACGGGATGCTCAAGTGCAGAAGGTTGTGAAAAGTCCATACTTCAGATAGAGGGCTTGAAGCACTGTGATTCAGTATCCAAAAATGATAGTGGTATCATCACTAGCATATCTTCCACCCTATGGTTTCCAGGTACCGAGAGGTATAATTAAGAGAGTAAAGAAGAGTTAGAGACATCGTAATATCTCGCTTGAGGTTCCGGAATGACATAAGGAAATCTATGGTACTAGCAAGTGAAAGGAAGGTTGATAGTAGTATAAATAGATATGTGTAGGTCGTAAGCTGAAGTATGGTAGAGTGACAAGGTTTTAGGTAGACAGGAGTAAGGATAAGAAAATGTGGGTGGGAAGGTGACGAGAATACTCGAGGTTAAGCCCATAAAAACAAGAGGGTTGATGAATTCCGTAAGTTATAGAAAGCTCAGTATAACTTGAATGAGCTCAGAGAAGTCTAAGACTATGAGTGATTTGAAAAGATGAAATGTTGTCCTGGTAGTAGAATAGGGTGTAATTGTGATAGATATGAGGATGATGATAAGGCCTTTGATTGGTTAATAATTCAAAGAAAAGGGATTTCATGAGTTTCACGGGATTAAAATACCGCCATAAGGTGAATCACGTTGGGATGCCATGAAGTACGGTTACTGAAGTATAGTATCGCCCTTAGCTGGATCAGGAAAATAACTTTAGATGTTCCGCGATGAGACGTAAGCCCTCAACATTAAGGTGAATCAACAATAGATGGATAAAAGTTCCAAAGTATGAGATGAGATTAGGTTTTCATTAGGATGAAAAGGAATGAGGAAGCATTAAAGGACTTAGATTTATACATATGGGATAAGCAGTGAGAGAGTAACCTGGAGTTGGGTAGCAGACCTCGGTAATAATAAATCGAAGTAAGATTTATGGCATACTATGACCTATGTAGATGTAGTAATACCATAAATATAGATAACCGAGGCTATAAAGTAACGTATATCAGTATTCGTAAGTTTGACAAAGTACCAAGCGAGGAACTTCAGTACACCTATAGGTGCCCAGAGGGATAGCTTGTTATAGTTTTGTATATGTTCATAAAGTGAGGCCTAGATGTTGGCTAAAAGCAGGAGAAAAAAGGAGAGAAGAGTCGCATAGGCACACATACAAGGACAGAGTTGTACAAGCTGGATGACATAAGGTAGCAACAGTTACGAGATTGGAAGAATTCCGACCACAAGTCATGGTGTGAGAAAGAGGCCTAAAGGGGGGAATGCCCTGGCCTTTGGATTTATTCACAAAATAGCTGCCTAGATGGAACGGACTGTATAAAAGTATTTGTCAGAGATATAGGTAATGAGACTGATAAGTGCATCAGTCAACATTCGAGGACGAATGTTCAAAATGGGGAATGATGTTACACCCCATGCTTTCATACGTGAGACTATGTCGTAAGTCAAGTGACGTAAGCTCAGAAATGAGATTATCTTTCAAAGTATATAAAGTAAGTTAATTGTGTTATGTTGGACGTTTCAAATACATAAGATCATGAATACCAAGTACCAAGAAGATTTAAAGGCTTAGAAGCTAAACGAATTGAAGAAAAGTTGGGAATGTTATAACATGTACTTTTTTGTGATACTATGGTGCTTAACATGATAAGGAGGTTATTTTATAAGTTAATTTACTCGTATTATAATCGTGTGTTATGTTTTAAAGTCAAGCGAGTTGTGGAACAAAAGTTTGCAAAGGTCATCACAAGTTACATTCATAAATGTGCCGAAAATTAGGTCAAATGTAGTTGAGATTTTATCTCAATATACTTGGAATTACGGGATGATCCACCTACCAAATTGAATATCTACGAGTCTAGTTTCTAACACATTAAACCATTTGTCGATACAACATTGGAGTAGAGAGATATTTTCATTTTCGCGAGACCGCACAAGCAGCTCCCAGTGGGACCCACTTAGGCGGTGACGACCCTTGAACATTTTAAAGGGCTTGGACAACTTATTTTTGGTCAGTTTCTATCTAGGACAGTTCCCAAACACTCTCAACACATCTCTAACAGTTATCAAGGGTTCCAAGTCGAATCCAAGGGTTTTTTTTACCTAAACCTAACCTCAAAAGTTTGCCTAAGTGAAGAAGAGAGTCTTTATGGTGTTGTGATGTGATTAAGGGTGCTTGTAAGCTAAGGGAAGCTTTGTTATGAGTTTTTCCAGATTATATAAGGCATGTATAACACCCTATTTCTTGGGATTAATCATAATTAACTATTGGTTAAGTTATTTGGATAAAGAATTAAAAGATAGAAATTGAAGTTGTATAAGAAATTGTTTTCTCTTATTGTATATAAGGTTGGAATGTCATGTCAGTATATATGTTTATATGCTGGACCTATTGATGGTGTTTTAAGTACAGAGGAGATGGGAAAAAGAGTTGGGGTTTGGTTCCAATCCAAGCTTGCCGCTTGTCGTGTTAAATAACAGTTTTGTGTGTGACATTTGTGCACTTGTTGTTGTGTAGATTGATTGGTGTTGCTGGGATGTTGATATATGGTATTAGAGAAGGCCCTTGTCACAAGGGAGATGCTGCCCAAATTTACATAAACGATCTACTACCTTAAGTTACGGACTTAGCCTTTACTCATCACCGATTTTGAATCTCCTTTTGCTATGGTAGACTGAGTTGAGTTGTTTGAAGAGTTGCTTGGAAGCTATTAAGGACTCAACGAGGTTAAGGTATGTTAAGGCTAAACCTTTACTTCATTTTGGCATGATCTAGTAACTACATCTGTTTGATAACGAGACATAAATAGAAGTTCATATTCCTGAATTTATTTTCATTGGCTTAGTCTCATAAGTTACAGCATTCTCCCTCTTTGGGACTTCATATTCGGTTTAATTTTGCCTTTTTTCAGTCAAGAGAGCAGAGAGTCTATATATATACAGTATTACAGTATTTTCACCACCATTGAGCTATAATCGATGGGTAAGCCCCTACTGGCCAACCTGTGATCAGATGGTAAGTTATATACCGAGCCTACTGTGGCCGAGCGCCTATGAGCGAGCAAAGAATGGCCGAGATACAGAGCCTAGTATGGCCGAGTGCCTATGAGCGAGCCTACTATTGTAGAGCAGTTACACATACTGAGCCTTATAGGGTCGGACAACTATTTTACTTACTACATTGAGAGAGTTGAGTCAGTATCTGCAGGTAAACATATCTTCAGATTATCTTTGACTTGTAGATACTTTCAGTTATTATATTATCAGTTCAGTTGCAACTTTCAGTTATTCTATTGTCTTACATACTCGGTACATTATTTCGTACTTACGTCCCTTTTGCTGGGGACACTGTAATTCATGCTTGCAGGTCCTAATAGACAGTTGGATAGACCCTCCCAGCAGACAGAGTCAAATATCAGCTTGGTTGGTAAGCTCTACTTCCTCGGTTACCAAGTCTAGGCTTTGGAGTCCATTTTATATATACAAGTTTGATGGGTAAGTCGAGGCCTTAGGCTGACTTGGCATAGCAAGATCGTGAGCAAGTTGTGCAAGAATGTACGCAAGTTATCAAGTGCCCTATGTGTGCTTAGTTGAAGACTAAGGATGTGACAGCATGGTACTAGAGTAAAGGTTGCAACTAAGGTACTAGCGAACAACAGAGAAATTAATATTGGCAAGACCCAAGCCAATGTAATCCAGGATGATGTAGGCAAGAAGGGCCGTACAAAACAAAGGAATGACACCAACATGAGTTAGGAGGTGCCGCCCGAGATTGTGTCAATTAAAGGGATTACATCCTAAGAACCATCTGCCATGGAGGTGAGTGAGGATGAAGTGGAGGTCCTGTTCGAGGATGTCTCGCTCGGTAAAGAGTGGATTATGTAGGTGAACGTAGGGATGGACACCGTGGAGATCTTTGGCCAACGCTTGAGGAAGGTGTAAAGCACCCTTAACGATGCTAAGGCACAGACTGAGATAACTTGGAGGGACGTACACAAATTAAGATGGAGATAAAGCACACCATCACTGCCTTGGAGTGCAGAGGAGGCGTTGAGCACTATCGATGCCATGAAGTCAAAGATAAAGTCACTCGAGGAACATGCCGATGCTAGCGTGATCGAGGCATCCAACAATGTTGTTGTGACGAGGGAGGCCAAGATCGAGGTTCCCAAGCCACCGATGTTCAAAGGTGTTCGTGATGCACACTAAGTGGAGAACTTCCTTTGGCATATGGAGAACTACTTCAGACAAAGTAAACTGAGGGACGACGAGTCCAAGATCAAAACTATTGTGTTGTACCTCTCACAGACTGCCATGCTATAGCGGAGAAGGAAAATGGCAGACATGGAGAAAGGCGTATGTACTATTAGCACGTGGGGTGAGTTCAAGGCCGAATTCAAATGATAGTTCTTCCCAAGAAATGTCTTATACGATGCAAGGTGCAATCTAAGGGAGTTAAAGCAAACAAGGAGCATACCTGAGAATGTCAAGGAATTTACCATCCTTATGCTTCAAATCCACAAACTCACCAATCACGAATCGTTTCACTTCATGGGCGGGTTGCAAATTGCGCTAAGCAGGTGTTGCAATGCTGGCAAGTCGTAGATATAGACGAAGTCATATTGGAGGCTGAATTACTGATGGATTTCAGGCATGAAAAGTATGATAAAGGCAAAGGCGAGGAGTCAAAAGTTAGCAATGTCAAAGGTGGCAGAAACTGTGGCAAAGGCAAGAAGATACAACAACAATACTCCAAGACTCGAGATGCCAAAAATTCGAGTGGCCGTTAGGGCTACGTTGAGAATAAGGCGCATGCCGAGAAGAAAGAATGCTATATATATGGAGGGCCGCATGACTTCAGGACTTTTTCCGATTTAAATAGCCTCAATGCCATGGTACGTGAACGGAAAGAGCAGCCACAAAAGAGAGTTCGGGAACTACAAAGTTGGGTATGATTGAAATATGTGGTGCAGTAACAAAGAAAACAATCCAACCTACTGTACATGGATCTCACCATCCACAACAAGCCTGCTCATGCAATGGTGGATACTAGAGCGACTCATAATTTTGTGACTGAGGCTGCCGCAAAGAGATTAGAGTTGAAGCTTACTCCAACCAACTAACCTGTCAAGACCGTGAGTGCTGAGGCACAAAACGATAGTTGGTATCAAATTGGGTAATTGGAAAGGTATAACAAGCTTTATCATCAGCACTATGGATATCTTTGACACCATAATGGGTCAAGCGTTCTTTTGACATTGTCATACTTTGATCGATCCCTACCTCCAACGTCTCTCGGTTATGGAGCAAGAAGGAGCTTGCATGGTACCTACAATGACTATGCCTCAGGGACAAAGACAAGCACAACTTTCAGCTGTGCAGCTTGTCAAGGGGCTCAAGTAGGGGGAGCTAATATTCGTGGAAACCATTGCAAGTTTGGAGGAAGACAAGCATTTTCACGAGACGTTGGCTCCTCGCATACAGAAGTTGCTTGAGGATAACAAAGATGTCATGCCCGAGGAGCTACCCTAAGAACTTGCCTCACAGATGAAAGGTGGATCACAAGATTGAGTTGGAGCTACGGGATAAGCCACCCGCATTTGTCCCATATAGTATGGCACCAACCAAGCTGGACGAGCTCAGAAAACAATTGAAAGAGCTACTGGATGCTGGTCACATCTGCCAATCAAAATCACCTTTCGTGTCGCCAATGTTGTTACAAAAGAAGAAGGATGGATCGTTGCGCTTATGCATAGACTATTGAGCATTTAATAAGATCACAATGAAGAATAAGTACTTGATTCCTCTTATTGCCGACTTGTTCGATAGACTTTAGCAAGCCAAGTACTTTACCAAGGCCGTAGCAAGGACTACTACCAGGTTCGCATTGCCGAAGGGGATGAGCAACGACAACTTGTGTGACGATATACGGAGCCTTTGAGTGGTTGGTGATGACCTTCAACTTTATCAGTGCACCAACAACATTTTTCACCCTTATGAACAAAATTTTCCAGCCCTACCTTGATTAGTTCGTGGTAGTCTACCTAGACTACATAGATTTCTACAGCAACATGTTGGAGGAGAACATGAAGCTCCTCAAAAAGGTTTTCCAAGTCATACAAGAGAATGAGCTATACATCAAGAGGGAGAAGTGCGAGTTTGCACAATCAAAGGTGCACTTCTTGGGCCATGTCATTAGCAATGGTAAGCTACGCAGGGACAAGGCTAACGTACAGGCTATTCAGGAATGGGAAGCACCTATAAAGGCAACCGATTTGAGATCCTTCCTTGGTTTTGTGAACTACTATAGTCGGTTCATCAATGCCTATTCAGCAAAGACACCGTTGACCAAGTTGCTAAAGAAAACAAGCCGTGGGTTTGGATGGAGCATTGTCAAAAGGCATTTGCAGGTCCTAAGGATGCTGTGACAGATGAGCCAGTCTTGGCGTTGCTTGACTTTGCCAAGACATTCGAGGTGCATACAGATGCTTCATCATTTTCCATTGGAGGTGTCTTGATGCAGGATAGGCATCCCATAGCATTCAAGAGCTGCACTTTGAGTGAGATAGAGCGACATTACACGGTGCAAGAAAAAGTGATGACTCAATTATGCATTGTTTTCACACATGGCAACATTACTTTCTTGGATCGAGGTTCATGGTAAAGACCGACATTGTGGACACTAGCCACTTTAAGACGCAGAGGAAGCTCACACCAAAGCAGGCTAGGTGGTAGAATTCCTTGGCTGAGTTATTATTTGCTAGAGTATATGCCGGGCAAAGATAACATTGTAGACGATGCCTTAAGCTGGAAAGCCGAGCTTGCTACTATCACTTAATCAAGTTGGGACATTCGTATGGCTATAAAAGAAGGCATGCAATATGAACCAGTAGCCATATAGCTTATATAGTTAGCCACCCAAGGCAAGACGATACATTTTTAGGTAAAAGATGGCATATTGCTTACCTAATATGGTATTAGGGCCTTGGTTAAGTCAGTCTACTATTGGTCACGGATGCGAGGTGACATAGAGTGTTAAGTGCAGACCTGCTTGGTGTTCCAATCGGACAATGCTGAGCAACAACAACCCATAGGAATTTTTGAGCCGCTACAATTTGCAGAGAGTCCATGGGGAGCGTGACTATTGAATTTATCGCTTGTCTACCAAAGTCTGATGGTTATAATACTACCATGGTGGTCGTGGATAGATTTTCTACGTATGTCACTTTCATGTCCGCCTCACCAGGTTGCACAACTAAGTAAGCCACCAAGCTATTCTTTAAGATAATGGTGAAGAATTAGGGCTTACCAAGGCATATCATCAGTGATAGATACCCCCACTTTCCTAGAAACTTTTGGAGGGAGTTGTTCGGAATACTTGGCAGTGGCACAGAGCTGTAATTTTTCACTAATCTACACCCGCGGACAGATGGACAGACAGAATAAATCAATGCCTTATTGGAGTGCCACTTGAGGCATTATCTCAGAGCTCATAAGAAAGATTGGTCAAGACTCTTGGAAATAGCCTAATTCTCTTATAACTTGCAGCACAGTTAGTCCACGGGGCGGACACCATTTGAGCTAGCCACAGGCTAACAACCATAGACTCAACATTCACTACCTATATCGTTCAAGAGGAAGAGTTTGGTAGCTTATCATATGGTCAAAGGATGGAAGGATCAGCTTGATACTGCTAAGTCCTACTTGGATAAGGTAGCTAAGAAGAAAAAGAAGTTTGCGGACCGTAAGTGGCATCCCACAGACTGTAGAGTTGGAGACATGGTCATGGTAAAGTTTAACTCGAGACAGTTGAAGGCACTATGGCGCATGCATCAGAATTTGATTCGCAAGTATGAGGGTCCATTTAAAATCGTAGCCAAAGTGGGCAAGATTTATAACAAGCTTGACATGCCACCATATCTTAGGATCTATCATGTGTTCCATGCCAGCATGCTTAAGCCGTACCATGTATGGATGATCCTAGTAGAGACCAATCAAGTTGCGCACCAATTAATATCACCACCTCACATGATCGAGATACTGAGGCTATTATTGATTACCAAGCCAGGAAAAAAATAAGGGCAGAAAGCCACCGCTCTGTTCCTCATCCATTGGAAGGGGAAATAACCGGAGGAGGCCACGTGGGGACGATATAAAGACTTAGGGCAATTCAAAGATAAGATACGAGAGTTTATGCAGCCGCATTGCACTGTAGTCATTGAAATATTAGGTGGGGGAGAGTGAGATGACCTGCAATTTTATCATGCCTTATAGGTGCCATTTGGCACATATTTTTTTTAATGTGAAAGCTTACATAGGAAGGAGACTAGAACACGTGGGAAAGTTTAGGAGAAATATACAGATTTCTTCATGGAAGACCTTAGAACCCTATGGAATTACTAGGAAAGTCCTTAGATTTTTCTAGATTTGTAGATAATTCTAAAAAAAGTCCTTATCTTGTAAAATACTAAAGACTTGTACAACAATTAATATTTACACACTATCCCCTAGGAGACTAGCATACATAGGATGCCATCCATTTGTAAATCATCAAGAGAACGATTCAACTTCTCTCTAATACAAAGATTATTTGGTAATTCCCTTGTGTTCTTTCTATCATTTTCTTAGCAATTCCTAGTGTTTTAGGCCGATTTAGCATAGCAAGATCATGAGAAAATTGTGCATGAACATGAGCGAGTTGTAAAGTGTTGCACATGCGCTTATTCGAAGTCTTGGGACGTGGAATTACTCATAAAAATATTTGTCAAAATTATTGTATGCGGGGAAATCAGGAGACCAATTTTCCTCGACATAGTGCTTCGAAGAGCGAATCCCGAAGGCATGGGATCTCGGTTTGGTTCTCCCCTCGAGACCTAGCCGATGCCTTGCTCAGATCGAGCATCGATTAAGACCCTGATGAGCGAAGATATTCCCCGAGGGATGTGTCTGGGGCCTACGAGACTTCTCCAAGCGGCTCGATGCCAGTTCTCCTACAAAGAAAAGCAGGCTGTCACGTCTCGTTCTTTTATTGTATTTGTCATGCTAAGTTTGGACGCCCCCTTTTTTCTATAAAAGAAGGGTCACCAATACCTTGTAAGACATCTCCTGTTGGCCTTACAAAGAAATAATAATATTCTCTCTCTCTCTCTCTCTTTCTCTAAATTCCTCTCTAAGTTTTAAGTCATATTCATCGATAGCTATTCTCTCGGTTTGCCTATTATATCTCGCCTTAGCATTTTATTATTTCTTAGTCTGTTCTTCAAACGCTTGACTCAAAATTGATCATATAAAGCCTTATTTACTTGTGTATTTATCTGCTATTCACCTTCCCTATCACCCTCGACAGACCCGAGGTAGGCTCGAGGCCTAACCCTGAGGTACCCCCTGGTTTGCTCTAAAGACCGGGAACGATCCCTTACTGGTTCGATTATCGTTTTGGGTAGCTCGATCTTTTACTGTTTTACTCCATGTTTTAGCATTAATCACCCTTACAAACTAGCTCGGGAATAGATCACATATTTTTAGAGTTCCATTTATAAATTTAATTGTCTTTACCATTTTTACGGTAAACAATTATCAATAGTCTTTTTTCTTAAACGTCTTACCTAACACTCCAATAATTAAGAAAATAACAAATTTTTTGAAAAAGAAGCAATTAATGTTTCTTTGATTTCGTAAAACGTCAAACTAGAACAAAGTCAATTTGCCAAAATAACTAATATATTTAAAATTGTAAGACCCGGGAAGTCCAAATTTCTACTTGGGTCAGTCAAGGCTTAGAAGTTGAGCCGGAGTTAGGGAAGCCACATGAAAATGCCTTAGCTATACACATGAAGGGAGATTCAGAGTGAACCATAATCCACAGTATTCCATGAGCATCCGGAGCTACTTACGAGTGTCTGGAATATCCTATACGTATCCAGAGAACAACCACATAAAAGGCGGGGTTTCTGGAAGAAACCCTATGCGCTAACCTTGGGTTGCTATCTAAGGAACGTTATAGGACGAAGAGAGAGAAACAAAGATATTCTACCGAAGTGGTATATTATTCTCACTACAAGAAAATAGAGCTACGACGATATTTTTTAAATGTCGTTTTAAGTGACATAAATGTCACAAAATTATTTACCGACATTTATTTGACATTTATAATAAATCTCGTAAATTTCAATATCGAGAATTTTACGACATTTACATTAATGTTGGCAAATAATTAATGACATTTTATCTACGATATTTTATCAAATGTCACCGGCTTGTATGTAAACTCAATGTAGTTGCGACATATAAAGAAATGTCGCCAAATCTTACTCATCCTTTACATATACATAGAAATGTCGGTAAATTATTTTGGGCCAATAACTTTGTATCGTTTCCATATACTTAAAGGAAATATTAGTCTTTTATATAGCAACACAATCAATCATTCACAGAATTTTGGAACTACAATGTCATACACTACACAAAAAAATTATATTGAAAGAAAATAGTCAGTTATACATTATTTTTTATAAATCTTACAACACCATTTAATAATGGTTCTCAAAAAATATAAATTATTCTACTTGTACATCTTCAGAACAAACTGAATGCTAACTAAAAATAAACTCCAATACTGACTACAAGAATATTGATTCACAACAGTTCAATAGGTACTGCATACTATAGAGGCAACTGGAACCTCTACGGGAACACCCTTTGCTCAATACTATTCACTTCTTGCCTCTAATTTTTGCATATCGACCTGAGATAAACCAAATAATAAAGGCATAAATCAAAAGTTAAAAAAGATGAGGTAACAAAAACCAGTTAGCAGGCAACTTCAATAGAAATTATATGGCAAATGGTATCAGTTGCAAGGTTAGAATCTGCACAACTTAAAAATTTCCATAAAAAACATGTGATCCATAAAGTAAGAAAATGCATACGGTGCTTGAACACTCATACAACTGTTTAGATAAAATAAATGCAACACGGAATAATAATACAGAAGAAAAAGTTCTCTCTATCCTTTTACTCTAATCATCTTCCTACTCCCTTCTAGCTAAGCATGACATTTGAATTATAGAGCTCAATTGATGTTCTGTTATAATCATTTAGAAGATTGACACCTTGTGAACCACAAGAATTTTCTTGATCTCACTGATATTGTGAAGAGACTATCCTTTGACAAGGATGACGGACCTTGAGTATGCTCCTAATGGAACTCATTTTGAGCACCTGCAAGATAATCTTGTTAGTAGTGAATTTCGTGCTAATCATTCATGCTAGTCTCTTGATTAAGTGATAAACAATATAAACTAGATACTTACTTATCCCAGTTGAAGATGATCCCCTTGACTAGCCTGCAAGGATGGGAACCACAATCAACTTGAATTCATAGGCCATATTTTGTTACTGATCATGATACAGTCATATTTCTCATGGATATACATAGTAATAACATCCATATTCATACCGAAAAATAAAATGCCATCTCCTTTACGGATCCAACATTGTAAGTCCTTCATGAGCAATGAGCTTATTGTTATCTAGTGCTACAGTTACAAAGCTTTCTTCCCTCTGGTGGACTGATATTGAGTATTTATCTGTCAAGAAAACTTAATCTTGCTTGTTTGCCTACTGAGATTTTGGCATCGTAGGTATGAATAGTTATTCTACTAGACTAAAAGATTGTTCTTTCAGACATAAATGTAATTCTAACCTACCAAATGCAAAAGCTAGATGTTTCCTATTTCTAAGGCACAGTTTAGTTTCTGACTTATCCAAGCAAAATTTCTTTAATTTGGACTTGCAGGTACCTTTCTACAGTCATCTTACCTCTGTTAGAACCTATAATCCTAATCAATTAATCAAGAAATAATTTACATGGATTAAGAAAGAGCTTAGCGAATAAGCATAAACTATAACAACAGAACAGTAAAAGAAATCATATTAAAGATAAGAATAAGATAAAGTTCAATGGAAGAAATAATCAACCACCGAAATGAAATAAAAATTGCAAATATGCAGTCACATAGAAAATAAAGAATGATGCAGATAAAGGTTTACCCCCAAAATGATCAATTTCAGCACTCCACAATAGCCATGTACCTTGAACGTAAACAGAGAACTATTAATTTCATAAATAAATCCTATCTACCACTTCCCAAACAAATCATCAGCAAGCATAACAAATTTCAATACATCATAATAAAGGAAAAGGTCACCACCATTTTAAAGGCAGAAAATTCAATCCAATTAACATAATAGAACGGAAATCTAAGATAAAATATTTGAGAATTATCAGTAGTATTTGTCATGCTTAGAGTTCTATAAACGATGTAAGGATAAACTAGTTGTCTCCCCTTTCAATTCTGGACGTCACACTGAGATTTACTTATCCCCAAATCGAGGGCGACTCTTAAGGTTCGAGAAATAGATCGAGTGCTGGAAAGGCATATGAAGCGAGTCCAAAGAAAATGGCAGAAAATTCATATAGACTGTTGCAATTTTGGGAGAACCTCAACAATGTCGTGAATACGAGACAACGGCATCAGTCTTTTGGGTCTAAGAAAAGAGGAAGACTGCTAGGGTTTTTGAGAAAAAATTGTAGACGAGGCATATACTTAATATATTTTTAGATTAGTAATTTTACAAATGTAACAAATATCCTTCATTAGCTATAAATGTCAGTAAATACCGACTCACATAGCTACGTTTCTATTAATGGTCGTAATAACTGTGTCATTTTTTATTAAATGTCATTGAATTTATGACTCTTTTTTTTAAGTGTCATAAAATTAGTCTTTTTCTGACATTTATTTCACACGTCACTGATTAAATATCGTCGTAGTCCTCTTTTCTTGTAGTGTCTAGAGAGAAGGAGGAACATATCTTTCATAAATACTCATCAAAGTGAGAACTTATGGGGCATTTATGTTACACTATCACCATTTAAATCCTAACAATTTTTATGAACTAAATCTATAGGATTCTATCTCAAGATTCAAGAATGTCGACCAAGACCTAAGCTAGGGTTTTAAACTCAAAAAGATAAATCTCTGCTTCAAATCATATACAAGTTTAATATGGATCTTTGAGGATTGTAATGAGTTGAAAAAACATCATTTTGATGAGAAATACAAGTTCTTAGAGCAAGTTATGAACTAGGGTTCGTTATAAATAGTAAATGGGTAGGGTTGAATGTTGAACTTGGGTTATTAATTCTCTTCTACCTATTTTGTTATGTAGCTTTACTTAGTGACTTGGAAACTAAGAAGCTAAGCCAACTTCGATATAGATTAAGTTATGTTGAGCTAACCTCCCTCTCATAAAGTCATTCTCTCCTAAAGTTCTATGACTTAATGTGTCTTCATGACTAAGTAACTCCTAATATACCATGTTTCTTTTTTCAAGATTTGAGATTTCTTCATGATAAATGTTGTAACTATTTCTAGCTTTCAAATGAAAGCGAATGAATGTTAATGTTTTCCAAGAACTTAATGTGTGGCCATTGAGTTGAACATAAAGGAATTAATTTTTGCCAAAGGTACTGGAGTAAATAAAATATTTTGCGGATCTTGCTAAGTAACCGAGAAGGTATTCATCAAAGATGCTTAATAGCAGAAGCTATACATGCCGGTGTATATCTTGGCCAATTAGATAATCTCCCTTAGTAGGGGATAATAAAATTGCTTGCAAACTATTGTTGATCCACACAATATAGTGATGAGATGACTTAGCCGATGGGACAAGATCGGTCACCATGATGTACACATGGTGGTTTAATGGAATATCGATAACTAATAAACTCTCGCTTAAAAATAAAGTTTATTTAAAGTTTAAATTCTTTTCTTTATGTATTGAGAAACAAAATGAAATGTTTATTGTTTAGAACTGTATACCGTTCTCATGTATCCCCTTTAATGTTATTATCCCATTTCTATGTGAAAGAGTTTATGATGCATACAAGTACTCTTTATATTCTTACGTCCCTTTTTTAGGGTACTGCACCTCTTTTCTAGATGCAAGTATTGGCACTCCTGATGGTCTAGACCCTTTCTAGCCACTCTCTCATTTCCTCCGGTTGCTGGTATACTCCACCTCATACCGGGGACAGTCTTATGTTTTATGGAAACAAATCTTATTTTTGTTGGGTATTACCGAAGCCCTGTCACATAATTTCTTTTATTCATAATATAGTAGAGGCTCCATAGATACAATGAGTTACGTTATATTTTTTATTTATTTCAATTGAGATGTCACATGGCTTGTATGAATAACTATTTTGACTAATTATTTTGTAAAAGTTATGAGAAGTTTTAAGAAAGAAATGATGTCTGCCGAAATCATGCACAAGTCAAATTCATCTATTCAATGCAAGTTGGTTCAATCGGACATAGAAAAGTAACCAGATGCCGTGTCCAACACCCAAAATTGGAGCATGACCAGTTAAATTTTGACACGGCATGGCGCTAGGTGTCATGTCCATCACCCAAGATCGTGGTTAAAGTTTAAGATTGTCTTAGGATATCTTGGAGCCGTATCTAGTAGAGTTCTTATTATCTGTTTGTTATTGACTACATCTATAATTGAGAGGTTACACAAAATTTAAGAATGTTACTCTTCTTTAATACTCATGATGGCGCGGTAAGAGCTTGGCTCTATGGATGACTTATAATTTGTACGTTGTTACAGATCTAAAAAAAATTGCAGCCAAAGCGAAAGACCAATAATAAGAGTAGTGCTGCTCCGGAAGTGGAATCTAATGATCAGGTATCAATTACTAGGTGTGTCCAAACAACGGGTCGAGGTTTTCAACCAACCATGGTAACCTCCCATCTCGGATACTCCAATGGAAGTTCAAGTGCCTCCTCCAATGATGACTCAATATCCACCTCCAATCTTCTCTCCGGCACTTAATAGTTTGGATATAGATCTTTGGGGAGCAATCCGATTCCTCACATAAATTATGGCTTCTCAAACCCAAAAATATTAAATATGGTTCCATCTATGACTATTCACCAAGGGTATCCATAAGTTCTAGAGTTGGCAAGTTCCTAAATTAAGTTGGATCCTTCAGTGTTCATAGGTACTAAGCCCGAGGAAGACCCATACAAATTCGTTGATGAAATAGAGAAGGCCCTCCAGGGTAATGCATGCCACTAAGACAGAGGACACCGAGCTAGCCTGTTTCCAATTGAAAGATTTGTCTTCATCTGTCATGCTCCAAACCTAAAGAGGCGTGCCCGGCACACGTCGCCATACTCGGCCTAAGCGTATCACTCTATAACTGTAAACTCTGGAGGGATAACCCTCAGCTTAGGCCGATGAGGCCATATTCTGAATCATCTGAAAATAATGTCTCTCTCATATGAGGGGTAAACATACCCGAAAACATATACTCCCTCTTTTCCAGTTTATGTGAACCTATTTCCTTTTTGGTCCGTTCCAAAAAGAATGAACCTTTTCTAAATTTGGAAACAATTTAGCTTAAACTTACAATTCTACCCTTAATAAATATTAATTGTTGTACAAATCTTTAGTATTTTACAAGATAGGGACTTTTTCTAAAATTATTTACAAAGCAAGAAAGTTCCAAGGACATTCCTAGCAATTCCATAGGGTTTTAAAGTCTTTCATGGAAAATCTTCATATTTCTCTATCCTTCCCGCACGTGTTAATCTCCTTCCTATGTAAACTTCCACATGCCAAAAATATATGTCAAATAGCATCTCTGTGGCAATGATTCTAGGCGGGTCATCACATTAAGGGGTCGTTTGTTATGTGGGATAAGGTGTAAAATTAAATTTATACCATGTTTGGTTGGCGGTATAAATTTATCTCAGGATAAATTTATACCGTTAACCAAAAATGATATAAATTTAATCCCAGTCTTAATACAAGATATCCTACCTTATCCCATAAAACTTGAAATTATATTATCCCAAGGTAAATTAACGCAGCAATTATAATCCTAGGATTAGGGGTGTACATGGACCGGGTTGGTTCGGTTTTTATCAAAACCAAACCAAACCAACTATATCGGTTTGGATTTGTTCGGTTTTGTCCGATTCGGTTTGAACACTCCTACCTAGGATTATAGTCCCGAGATAATTTGGTTCTGGTTCGCGTACCAAACCACCCTAAGTCCATTAAACACTCTTATAAAGGGTATATAGAGTAAAAAAAGGAGCTTTAAAAGCGTTGCTTTTCCTAAATCCGTGCATATCCAATAAGCACTTGCGTAAAATCTCATCTAAAACTATTCATGCCGTAAAAAGTCAATTAAGCTTAAATACAGACTTCACCGAAATAAATAAAAGATGTTCCAAGAATCCGAATCTGTTAATACTTTGACAGTCCTGGTATAACAACACACGTAAACGTCTTTGCCCTCTGCCGCGGCCAAGTGTACTGAAGTCGCCCAAAAGCAAGAATTTAAGAAATTAAAAAACAAATAGGCTGGTTTTCTGTAAACTAACTTCCAAACGCAAACTCATATATTGAAATTGTTCACATACACCAACTTAATTATATAAAACTATATATATCACTTTCTTGTTTCTTTCGTCTCTTTCAGAAAATATAATTTATGTGTCTAACTTTCATATGAGAATACTTTAGTCTTATGCTCTGATTTGAAGTTTCTTTTTATATCAGTATCTGTGACGCTTTTCGTGTTTATGCATTCTCTAAAAAGTTGAACAACTATCTTTTTTTATTATATATTGTGCCAAAATGCACCTACTACCATCACTTTCTATGTTATATGGATTTCCATTTTGAAACATTTACTTGAAGTTCTATTCTTGAGATAAATGGGCCTCTGTTGAAATTGTTGATTTTGCTATAGAAATGGTATCTTTACGTATGTGAAAGGACTTATCATGGATCTTGAAACAAGAACTTATCAGAATCATGTAAAGGTGAGTCTTGTTTTACGTGTTAATGTCCAGTTCTTTGGCCATATTCCTGATAAAATCAAGACTTTTTGGTGTTGCAGAAAGAATCTTGGAGGACAGTGTTGACATTAGCATATCAAAGTTTAGGAGTTGTATATGGGGATTTAAGTACCTCTCCACTTTATGTGTATAAGAGTACCTTTGCTGAAGACATTGTGCACACGGAGACAAATGAAGAAATCTTTGGTGTTCTTTCGTTTGTATTTTGGACATTGACTTTGGTTCCTCTATTGAAGTATGTGTTCATTGTGCTTAAAGCTGATGATAATGGTGAAGGAGGTACATTTGCTTTATATTCACTCCTTTGTAGACATGCCAAATTGAATCCATTGCCTAGTTTCCAATTAGCAGATGAAGAATTGTCAAATTACAAGAAGGATATTAATACTCATTCCCCAACTACTTTTGGGGCAAAAGTTAAATCAACTCTAGAAAGGTATTGTTGAATTGAATGACCTTTTTATCTTAAAGTTTTCATTGTGCCGAGCTTTATTTACTGGTTATTGTTATTCCTTTATACCTATTTTCTGGTTCTTATGTTGCTGTCATTACCTTGATTTTTCTGTTGATGGTATAGATATAGTGTTTCTTTTCGTCGTCTTGAGCCGAGGGTATTTCGGAAACAACCCCTCTACTCCTCAAGTAGGGGTAAGGTCTGCGTACACACTACCCACCACATACCCCACTTATGAGATTTTACTGGGTTGTTGTTGTTGTTGCTACAAGATTTATGAGAATCTATTGATCGTCACAAATTTGAGTGTTGCAGAACATTCTGATGGAGGTCCATCTCAATTAGAGACGGGTTTTGTAATAGATAGGGTACACTTCTATTTATTTAAATATTTCTTCAACAATTTATTTAATTATATTTCAACAGGTACAGGGTATTACAAAGATTTCTGCTTGTATTGGCTCTTATTGGAGCTTGTATGGTAATAGGCGATGGTATTCTTACACCAGCTATTTCTGGTATGCTTTTGCTTTCTGGTTGGTTGGTTTTAACCTCAATTTGGGAAGTTTGGTGTTAGTTACAAAAAACTTTTATTTTCTTTTGGTGATTACTCTGCAGTTTTCTCAGCAGTTTCTGGTGTTGAACTTTCTCTGGGAAAAGAACATCACAAATGTAAGATTCTTCATATTGTTCGGTGAGATTATGCTGGTATATGCAGCTTTTTATGTGTTCGAACCCAAAGAAATTTGAATGATAAATGTGAATGTGGCTTTCTGAATTTTTCGTCTTTGAAAACATCTTCGGTAGCTTGCTTCTGGATTTGATAAATGGATCTTGACACACTTTTAAAGTTCAAACTGTTACATTTTCATGTGTAAATCAGTTGTAGTTATTCTGCTTAAATACAAGGGTTTTGATTTGGTTCGACAGCAATACAATTGAAATTAAAGATTAAAAACTACTAGTATGATTTTCATAGAGCACTTTAGAAGCCATATGGACTCGGAGTTGAAGGCAGGGTCTCAATTCAGAATATTTCACTTATATTGGCTTGTTCAAAGGTCATGAAATTCTTATTTTTTCTACTTCATTCTGCTTAAACGTTCCATGCTTAGGCTAGGCTTTGTTGCTTATATATTTTGTCACAAAAAGATCCAAACAAAAAGATAAAGTTTTGAATGCTCAATCATGATAATATCAGCTGCTTGGATGTTGGAATCAAATTCTTGTGAAGGGAGCCTTTCCTAATTATACATTCGATGGTGGTGTTTGTCTGGAAAATCTTAATCTATAAAAGGAGAAAAGAAGGTGGCATAAGGGACTATTCTTCCTAACATTAAATTACAAGCTATTAACAAAGAAGTGATTAAGTAATAACCGAACAGATACCTATTTGGTTTTTGGTGGATGAGGAAGTTGGACATTTTTGGTGAATATGTGCTCTATAAAATGGGGCTGCAGTCGAAGCCAAGTGGACAAAAGTGATCCCCACTGTAGTTCTTGGCCAAGACGAATTTGGTTTGTTATATTAAAGGAAGGATCAGTATATGTTGGATGATCTCGAAATGAGGGCCATCCATCATAAACAAACATCTTGCGGCAGTGAAACTAAATTAAAAACTTGATGCCCTCAAGTAGATTGGTGGAGGCCTATTTTATTATGCTTTTAATAATATTGAACTTCTAGAGAAATATTGACTCAACAGCCAGCAGAGATTAACTAGAATCTCGGAGTGTGAGGAAGTATGGCTTTACTTTGCTAACATCCATTACTTGCATCTATAGATGGTGACTGTCATTGAGACTCACTGAATTTCATTGGTTAGAAATGTCTATGGTGAATATAAAGGAACTTGCAGAGGTACAAGTTAAAATTGAGCATTGACAGGTTAATCATTTTGTGCTTTAGCAATGTTTGCATTTTTGCTGTGGCAGTTATGGTTGTTTGCCCCACTGGATGGGGAATTATGCTAACGGCATTTATACAGTGAGATAGGTACTCGTAGCTCTGCATGTTCTGTCTCGTGGAGTTCCAATATTTGAGAAATCTTAGGATAGTGTAGTTTAGTCTCCACTGCTAATTATTGTATTTCCAATCATATTAAGGATTTTGAATTAAATTGAAGTCTTATTACCTATGCCAAAAAAGACATGCTATACTTTCTTCTGAATTATGAAAATTTTGCAGATGTGGAAGTCCCAGTTGCTTGTATCATACTGATAGCCTTGTTTTCCCTTCAACATTATGGCACCCACAGGGTTGGATTTTTGTTTGCACCTGTTGTCGTGACTTGGCTTCTTTGTATCAGTGCTATTGGTATATATAATATAATACACTGGAACCCTTATGTGTATCGAGCACTGTCTCCTTATTACATGTACAAATTTCTAAAGAAAACTCAAACAAGAGGGTGGATGTCCTTGGGAGGAATCCTTTTGTGCATAACAGGCATGTATAGTTTGTTGTCTTCTCAAGAGGATAGTTGTCCGCTTCTCTTCTTTAAATTCTATGATCACCTAATACGACATTTCATTCTGTCAGGTTCAGAAGCAATGTTTGCTGATCTCGGACACTTCTCCCAGTTGTCAATAAAGGTATGTGTTCATCCTTCCTTTTCTATGTCCAGTTCTTTCAACTGCAAAATCTGACTGAAAGTATGAGATAATATTAAAAGAGAAAGAAATACACCAATCATATGCATCATAAAAGCTGAAAGACCACTACTGTGTTAAAGTCAAGAGGCATGAATCATTAAATCGGATCAGTCTATATGGTTTTAATTCCTCTGTGTAGTACAAACTTCTCCTAAATTAAACTGTGGAGAAGATTTCTCTTCTGAAAATAAAAAAAGCATTTCTGATTGATCTCCTTGCAAAGTCATACATGCAAGTCTTTGACAAATCAGTCTCGCATGATTGCTAGAATTTGATCTTGATGAAATGTAACAAATATAATAAGTAGTTCAAATACTTGTGAATCGTGATGATGTAAATGACTCTTAGCTGTTATTCAGTCGGAAGTTATTACAGTTGTACCATAATCACTTGTATCACCGCCAATGTTTTTATAATCTGATGAGAATGTAGTTAAAGGAAAAGGATAACGAACTAGAGACATGAAGAAATACAGTTTGAAGATAGATTCTGTTTAGTTACTATATTTTGAAGGTTCTCCTTTTGGTTGTAGAAAATGAGATATTCGAACCTAGTCCCTTTGGTGAATTGTGCCCACTCATACACTTTGTATCATAGTGAAACAGTAACATTGTCTAAGAGACTAGTTCCATTTTTGCAGATTGCTTTTACCTCCATAGTTTATCCATCACTTATTCTTGCGTATATGGGGCAAGCTGCTTATCTATCGCGACATCATGTAATGGAGAGTGACTATCAGATTGGCTTCTATGTTTCAGTACCTGGTACGTATTACAAGAGTGGCTTTTACCGGGAGAATTGTAGAGTAGGCAAACTCAGCTAATGATTGACATTTTAGACTCTTGCTTCAGAAAAATTAAGATGGCCGGTTCTGGTGATTGCTGTACTGGCTGCAGTAGTGGGGAGCCAAGCCATCATCACTGGAACCTTTTCAATTATTAAACAATGCTCTGCGCTGGGATGCTTCCCTAGAGTCAAAATACTGCATACGTCGTCAACAATACATGGTCAGATTTACATCCCAGAGATTAACTGGACCTTAATGCTACTATGTTTGGCTGTTACTATTGGTTTCAGAGACACCAGAAGGATGGGAAACGCTGCAGGTATGGCTTTAATCATGTTCATAAAGGATAGCAAAATTCTTTTGTGTGGAAATCATTTGGACTGGTTTTCATGTTTAATTTTGCTAATGGATTCTCTATCTCTTGTGCATACATATGCTCATTTGTTTAGAAATTCTGTTTTCCATTTGTTTATGAAGTGGTCTAATATATCCCTTATCCCTAAAATTTTCCCTTCGCATCAGGTTTAGCTATCATAACTGTCATGCTGGTCACCACTTGCTTGATGTCATTGGTAATTGTTTTGTGCTGGCACCAGAGTGTTTCCCTCGCAATTTGCTTTGTGATCTTCTTTGGGACAATTGAGGCTTTATATTTCTCTGCTTCTTTGATTAAATTTTTGGAAGGAGCATGGGTGCCTATTGCCATGGCTTTTATTTTCATGATAGTAATGTGCATTTGGCACTATGGCTCACTGAAAAAGTATGAGTTTGATGTTCAAAATAAGGTCTCGGTTGACTGGCTACTGAGTTTAGGTCCTAGCCTAGGCATTGTAAGAGTCCGTGGCATTGGCGTCATACACACTGAGCTTGTATCCGGAATCCCAGCAATATTCTCACACTTTGTTACCAATCTTCCAGCGTTCCACCAAGTCTTAGTTTTCGTTTGTGTTAAATTTGTCCAGACTCCTCATGTTAGACACGAAGAACGGTTCCTTGTTGGATACATTGGCCCAAGAGAGTATCGCGTCTATAGGTGCATCGTCAGATATGGTTATCGTGATGCTCACAAGGATGATTCCCAGTTCCAGGATGATCTTGTATGTAACATAGCTGAGTTTATACGGACGGGAAATACAGGGTTGAACAGTAATGCTGCAGATTTAAAGAGTTTTGAGGACATGACTGTTGTTGGAACTGCTTCAACTCACATATCTGGAGTTCAACTTCGTAAGGACGACGAAGTGAAATCTGACTCAGTTGGAACGTCGGAACTTAGAGAAATACATCCTTCACAGATAACCAAGGCTAAGAAAAGTGTGAAGTTTGTCATATCAGAAACTACAAGGACCGGCAGAGGCGCGCGCGAGGAGTTGAGAGAACTGATGGAAGCTAGAGAAGCAGGCATAGCTTACATATTGGGGCATTACTATGTCCAAGCCAAAGAAGGATCTAGCTTATTCAGGAAAATAGTTATAAATTATGGGTATGAGTTTCTGAGAAGGAATAGCAGACGACTCACCTATGCGTTAACTGTACCTCATGCTTCTACTTTAGAGGTAGGAATGGTCTACCATATATGATTTTGGCGTATAGAGGATAAAGAAATAATGAAATATGTACATACGTTTGTAGTTTTCTGTAAGGATACGAGGGAAGTGTTAACATTATTATGATTGAGGATGAGTAATGTGTACCATATTGTTAGCCAATGCTATTTGCCTAGGTAAGGCTAGATGGTGTCTTATATATTTTTCAATTATATAACGATATTTATACATATCACGGATTATGGGCTCCCTTAGGATTGAGTATCACTACTAGAAATTCAGGGAAAATCGACCAAGCATACCGACCAAGTTGATCGGTGGACAAAAGCGACGAAAAAACCGTCCAAAACGGATGGAAACTACAAAAAAATATTTTACATTTTTTTAAAATTACATATCGACCGAAATTGGTCGGTATATTGGTCAAACATTTGACCGCTGTAGTCAGACTTGCTTAGTCAATGCATCTTTTTGATTACCGACCAACATTGGTCGGTAATATGGACCCACACTTTAAAATTTTAATAATTATATTATTATTTAAAATATTTTATAAGATTAATAGAATTTATAGTTAAGTGTACCGACCAAAGTCGGTCGGTTATTGCAGGGGAAGATTTTACCG
Source organism: Nicotiana attenuata (assembly GCF_001879085.1). Taxonomy (NCBI): domain Eukaryota; kingdom Viridiplantae; phylum Streptophyta; class Magnoliopsida; order Solanales; family Solanaceae; genus Nicotiana; species Nicotiana attenuata. Next base: position 4,054,039 of record NC_031994.1, read on the forward strand.
ACCAACTTTGGTCGGTAGATGTAATTTCTGGAAAAGAACCGACCAACTTCGGTCGATTCATAGGTCAAACATGGTCAAACTATTGAATTACATTAATATTTACTATCTAAATAATATAGATGTAATCTGTTAACACTTTATTTTGTAATAAAAAATAATGAATACACCAACATATACTATAACAAGCTATATATAGTTAAAGTAGTACAACAAAGAGTGTGTGTGTGTGTATATATAGGTATAGCCGCATCTAAGAACACGAAGCGCTAGGGCCACATGGTCGGGTTCTTTTGGGGATAGACTTGTGAAGAAACAATAATCTAATTAGTATATATAGTTGATCATCATCAAATATATCTATTTGTAAATTGATTTATTCAATCAACTTATAACTTACTTAGATGCATCGAATATTAAGAACAAAACGTTTCGACTTATATCGATGAATATTAAAAACAAAACGTCTCGACCTATATCGATTAATCTACGTGATGCATTATTAGTGATGAAAGAATAAAATATAGAAGAATTAATACTAAACATCTTCGACATGTATATATAGATCACAAACTAAAGAAACGAAAGAAGTTATTAGCATTAAGTAAACGAGTTAATATAACAATCGACTAAACATATATAAAATAGAATAATATTGGTTTATCAATTCATTAATTGATAAAGCTTTTGTACGTAGTAATGTATGTGATCGATCATCAATTACAATATAGTGTATGTCTCTCTCTTTGTGTGTGTGTGTATGTGTGTGTGTGAAATTACTCATATACTTAATTATAACTTAGAAAATTAACTTAGATAGATGAATACAAAAGGTAAAACGTCTTGACCGATATTTATTAATCTATGGGATTTGTAATTAGTTATAAAACAAATGAATATATAAGACGAAATGTGGAATTTAAATAAAATAAACATCTCATATATATACCTTTATTTTTTTTATTATGATTGATTAATTATATATATGTGTGAATAAAATATATGCTTTATAATTTATTAAAAGTAATCAGTTAATATAATATTTTATAAAGATTATGATTATAGTTTATAATTATTTATAGTAAATAGATATGTGAATAAAATAAATGCTTATAGCTTATAATAATTTTTTATAGTTTATAATATTTTAAGAAATAAAAACACAAAAAAAAATTTACTTTTTTTTAGAAAAAAATAACCGATCAAAGTTGGTCGGTTAATAGTCAAATACAGTCAACGCCTTGTCATTTAGTGTACCGACCAACGTTCGTCGGTAATTCTAATTCCAGATCCCAAATACGGGATTTTACCCTCATTTCTCTTACTCTTTTCTCAAAATTTTCTAACTCTCCACTCTCTTTTCCCTCACACACACAACATCCTTCCCCCTCTCCTTCTCTATTTTCCTCACACAAACTATATTCCCCATTCCATGTCGCTACTGCCCCCACCCCTCCCGCCGCCGTTGCCGCTGCCAGTTACTACGGCCTTCACTGCCGCTCCCCTCCACCTCCTAAAAACTTCAGGTTTCGATTTGAACTTACATTGTTTGTATAACTTTAATATTTTTTATTTCGTTATGAATTAGTTAATTATTGTTTAAATTTGAATTTTATTGAAATCTAGGGTTTAGGTCATGTTAAAATTGAATTGAATTTAATTGATTATCTAGGGTGTAAATTCAATGTTTGAGTTTGTATTGACCTGAGTAGTTTTGTTAGGAATTGAATGTTTATCTTTGAATTGAATTGTATTATATTGTGTGAGGTTAATTGAATTGTTAGGGTATTAATTGAATTGTTCAGTGTATGGGTTGAACTTTTAGGATATGAATTGAACTTTTAGGGGTAATGGTTGAACTTTTTGGATGTGAATTGAACTTTTAGAGATAATTGTTGAACCTTTTGGCCATGATGTTGTATATACGAGTTTTGATACGTGGTTCAAACAGTTTGTAAGTTTATCCTGATAATGTTCTTCTAAAATTCCCGCTATATATATATATATATATATATATATATATATATATATATATATATATATATATATATGGTTATGCTAACTTATGAATTGTTTTTAACACTATGTAGGTAAATAATCCAAATAATGGTGTAAATCAAATTTTGAAAGATATATCTTGGGGACCTGGGCTTCAGGTCACAATAATATTTAAGTACGTAGTGAATAGTTATAAGTTTCATACAGAGGATTGCTCTAAAAATAAAAATAACAACAACAGGGAGGTGTGGTTTCAAGGTGCTGATGGTAACCAAGTTGGAGATATTGATTATTATGGTGTGGTCAAAGAAATATTACAATTAGAATATACAGGTTGGCCATATAAGAAATTGATACTCTTTAGATGCAAGTGGTTTGATTCAAATTAACAAAAGATACAAGAGTACACCACCAATACAACATAATTGATGTTAATCATATGAGGGAGTATGATCGCTATGATAGCAAGTGTATTATGCTCCTTATCCATTGCGGGGGAATAAGTCCGATTGGTGGGTTGTAATCAAAACTAAGCATGTAGATAGGGTGGAAGTAGAATGTGATAGATGTTGCATATCAAAATATCTCCAGTGTTCACCAAATAGTGGATGATCAGTTGGAAAATAATTTGGAACATCCTAAACACATATTGGAAGAAGTTGATATAAATGAAGTAACAATTATAGAAAATGAGTACAAAGAATCAACTGATGAAATTCAAACAAGTGAGGATGAGGAATTCTCGGACGAGGAACAATACGTCAGCGAGGATTAAAAAGTTGGTTTTTCAAAGCACTCTCGTTTTATAACTAATTTCTTATATGTTTCAATCTAAATATACATTATATTACTAGTTTCTCAGCACATGTGTCACACGTGTATGCCAAGTTATATATACATGATTTTGTAAAATAATATATTAATATTATTAAAATAAAGATTTGAGTGTGTCTATATATATATATATATATATATATATATATATATATATATATATATATTCTATGAAGAATAAATTATAATTTTTAGTAGATCGTCTTTGTTGTCGACTTCAAGATGATTGGATATCATCTAAGCTACAAAAATAAGCTTTACAAATTAGTTAGAAACATGTAATTCCTTTTACTTTGATTTTATGGAGCACAAATTAAGATATAATGAAGCGTATCTCTCCTAATACTTTTTTGTAGATGATATTCTTAGTATATATATGTTCCATTCATCTATTTCAATTTCTTTGTCATAACCAGAACTCTTGTTATCGATACTAATATATTTTTTGAAAATGTAACTTGAAGGGCCATGTGAGGAAACAACACTAAACTGGCTTCTCAAATATATTTTCCTCTTTAAATTTGTCATAGCACTACAAATCAATACAAGCACATCAGTTCGAATAAAAGAAAGTGTATTGTTCAAAATATGTGTGATGAACTTTTATGTCTGGGGCAGTGCATGCAGCACGTATATTGAAAATGAACTGCATGATAAGTATATCACCTGATAAAAACAATCTTTAATCTCATTTATTTTTACGTATTGAAAGGCACTAATTATGCATCAGTTGATGTATATCTAGCAGGAGTAAAGTAATGCATATTTATTATGTCAAAGAATAAACAGGTTTTGCAGCAGGTTCCGAGCTCCCTGCCATTGTTCACACGAAGAGCATCCTTAGCCAGCTTGTGTTCTGGTTTGTTGGCCTCTCTGAAGTTGTGCTCCACTGTTTGAACTTTCACCTGGTACATCAATAACCTACAGTCATAAATAATATTGTTAAGTAGCGTGTAACCATGTTGTAGACATAGAATGACGTCTGTGGAGTCTGTCTCCACATCAATGTTAGTAAAACCTTGTTCCCTTGCTAGTTGAAGGCCTTTCTTTAATGCCATAAGTTCTACATGCAGGGGGGATAGACTATAAGAAGATCCCTGGAACCCCAGCACCCATATGCCAGTGCTATCCCTAAATAAACCACCGAAGCCACATGTGGATGTTTCATTATTGAAGGAGCTATCTATATTAATCTTAATATGGTGAGCAGCAGGTTTGATCCATTTAACAGAAATAGGTATGTTTGTTGGATGCATAGGTTCCTTTTCAGTGAGAAATTTGTATTCAACCGCTAACTTGTAAGAATAGTGTATATATGCTTTGTTCATAGTGTTATTATAGAGGTTGTTATTCCTGTTTTTCCAAATTGTCCAAATCGCAAAGGGAAACATATCATGCCAATCTATGTGGCCCTTTCCTAGAGAAAAATTTAGGTCATGAATATTGATCAACCAATGGTTTGTCGAGTTGTAGCCACTCATATTGATGCCTAACTGAAGTCAGGAGTCTTTGACAACTGAGCAATGCATGAAGATGTGGGTAATATTTTTCTTATCGTGCTTGCAAAAGGAGGATCAATGTTGATTCCAATGTGGTTTAAGTAGGTTCTAGTTGGTAGTTTGTTGTGGAGACATTTCCATAACAGGAACTTTATTTTGTTTGGACATTTTAGGTCCCAAACCCAATAAAAATCTTGAGTTACATTGGGGTGGGTGTTTGGGAGATTATAGCCAGACTTACTAGAAAAAAGATCATTTGTGGTTAGTCACCATATCGGAATGTCACAATTGTAGTTGTTTGGAGTGGTGGCTTTAATCTTGTTTAATAATGGAGCATGGATTTGCAAAGATATTTTGGACAAGTCCCACTGGTTGTTAATCCATAAGTCCTTAATAGTGAGTAAATTTTCATTATGACCTAGAAGACCATAGATACATTAATGTAACGGAGGAGATTGGCGGATCCAACAATTTTCCCAAGCATTTAGAGAAGAAAATTTGTGGGGGATCCAAGTAATGCCTTTTCTACAAATCTCCCATCCCTGGATAATGCTATTCCATATAAATGAGCTATTTTTATTGTTATTTCTATTACCATGGAGTTCGTGGATAATCTTAACCCAAGGTGAGCGAGCATTTGCTAGGAGTCTCCATGAAAGATTGGCTAGGTTAACCAAATTCTTATTTCTAGCAGTACGGATCCCTAAACCACCCTCTTTTTTTGCATGGTGATAGTGTCTCATTTTATTAGGTGGAGTTTTGTAGAGGTAGAATTTGTGCCCCATAAGAAGTTACACTGAATTTTATCAATGTTTTAAGAGTCTTTGAGGGCAGTAGGGAATATTGCATAATGTGATTAGGCAATGAATTTAGGCACGAAGTCACTAAAGTATACCTGCCTGCCATAGTAAGGCAATTTGATTTCCATGCAGCTAGTCTAGATAGCATGTTATCAATAACAAATTAAAAATCAGATGCTCTAGGTTCGGAATTTGTAATTGGAAAGCATAGATATTTACCAAAGGTGTGACAAATATTCATATTAAGGATAGTAGAAATGTTGCTGCAAACATTTTTCTGGCAATGTTTGGACACAACAATTTTTGATTTGGCTCTATTGATGGATTGACCAGATAGGGAGCAGAAGAGGTCAAGACAATGCTTAATATTATGAATGATTTTATTATTGATTTTGGCCATTAAGGTAAGGTCATCAGCGAAAAATAAGTGCGATAGCTGGTAATTATTTTTACCTATAGTTATGGGGTCCCAGCGTCTCATGTCAAAATTATGGCTGATGAGAGTGGATAACATCTTCATACATAATATAAATAGGTATGGGGACATATAATCCCCTTGCCTGATACCTCTAGATGGAACAAAATAGTCAGTTATAGAGCCATTGACAAGGATTGCAATCCTAGATGAGAAATACAATTCATAATGAGCTTCGTAATGTTTGGGGGGGGGGGGGAATTAAAGAAGCAAAGGGTTCTGTAGATGAAGGACCATTCAAGGCAATCAAAAGCCTTTGCTAGGTCAATTTTTACGAGCATAATATGATTTTTCCCACGATATTTGTTCATTTTGAGCAAGAGTTCTTGAATGATTATAGCATTCTCACGTGCCTTCCTATTCTTAATGAAACTAGATTGGAAAAGGATAATGAGGTTGTTTAGGAAAGGCTTTAATCGATTAGAAATAACTTAGTAATAATTTTGTAAACAGTGTCGCAAAACCCAATTGGCCTAAAGTTTTTTACGTTGTTTGCATTTGGTATCTTTGGAATGAGGCAAAGTAGGGTGCCATTAATACCATCCGAAATTTTCCTACTAGTGAAGGCATATTTGTAAAGGTTAATCACAGAGTTACCAATTATGCTCTAATAATTTTTGGATGAAGAAGGGGTGAAGCCCATCTGGTCTTGGAGCTTTGTAAGGTTTGAAGGAGAATCAAGCTTCGATAATTTCACCATTTGTGAGAGGATTATCTAGAGAGGATAAGTCTGTTTTGTTGAAACTTTTTGGATCATGCTTTATAGTATTCCAGTCACTAATGGTATGTGAGGTTGTGAACATGTTACTAAAATAGTCACTATTGTGATTAAGGATGGCCCTTGGATCATCTATCCAATTATTATTCTCATCCTTAAAACAATTTTGTTTTTTCTTCTCCTATTGGTGGCCATAATGTGGTAGAACTTCGTATTGGCATCTCCATCGTTGAGCCATTGGATTCTAGAGCGGAGCTTCCAGTAGTCCTCCTCAATTTTTAGGATGTTATTAAACTCAACTCTTAGAGCGGCTTCTAAATTTTGGAGAAAGGGACTAGAATAATAAGAGGTGGAGTTTTGAATACCTTTAAGCCTTGCTAAAATTCTAATTTTAAGGAGAAGTTCCATTTGTTAGGCATTTTCTAATAGTCGGGTATTATTTTAATTTATTAGAGATAATCTGGTTCGTATTAGATTAGAGTTTAGTCTATATTGAATTTACTGGATGTAACTCTTAAAATTCTCAAGAATTTCTAAAGAGAACATTGATTAATGTAAGTTTTGATGGGTTTACAGTATCTTAGCTTTATATTTTGATGATCTAACAAACTTACTGCCAAAGAACCAGATAAGGAACCTGACACACTTGGTACACAACTCAAATCAAATGACTCTAGCTAATATGAGTTGCTATGACTTCAGAAGACAAAGAATCAACACAGGCACCTGATACCCTTGTGTTTCCCTGACAACAGTACGAAGCCAACAGTCTACAGCTGGAAAGTGACTGCCTGCACTGCACACGCAAAATAGTGATGCACAGTACTGCAGTCACTCCCCTTTGACCAATCAAGTGATTACATCATTCAAGTGATGTCATCTATGTTGCATTAACAAAGAGCATTATACAAAACATCCCTTGAACACTTGAGAATTCATTCAAGCACTCCAACCGTTTTGCCTGCCAAGCATTCAATTCTCAAGTGCATCAAGAACAATGAACAACACTACTACAGACCAATTCCTATAGCAAGTATCTTGTATGTCCTTAGTTGAGTTATAACTTTGTAATTGTTCTTCATTGCAATTCCTATTTTGCTTATTTAGAAGCGTCACTTAGGAACCCCTTGTAAACTATAAACCTTCAGTGTTTGTGTCGTGACTAGAGTTAGTCATGAGTGTTGCAAAGTGGCTTATAATAGGTGTATTACAAGTTAGTGAGGGATTAAGAATTTAATTCCTAGATTGCCTAGGTTGTAATATAAAGTTGCTCATAGTGAAGTTGAAATCCTACCAGTGTAGGTCGTGGTTTTTTAATCCCCTTGAGCATGGATTTTTTCACGTAAAAACTCTCTGTTCCATTTACTTACTGTTTCATTAGCGGTATCAATAGGAACCTATAGAGGACCTGGTCTCTATATAGTTTGGTGGACTCATATATTCTATCAATTGGTATTAGAGCGGGTTCTTTCTATCAGGTTAACACCCAGAAAGGATCTTCATGGCTGCTCTACCGAATTTTGAAGAAGATCAGTATACGTATAGACCACCCAGGTTCAATGGGCAATGCTATGGGTGGTGGAAGACAAGAATGCATGACTTTGTCATGGCAGAAGATTCTGAGTTGTGGGATGTTATTTGTGATGGTCCTTATGTACCAACGAAGAAGGTTGGAGACCCTCCAGTGACGATGCCAAAAACCAGGAAAGAGTACAATGACGCAGATAGGAAAGCTGTTGAGAAAAATTTTCGTGCCAAGAAAATTTTGGTGTTGGCATAAGACCAGATGAATACAATAGGATCTCAGCCTGTCAATCTGCCAAGGAGATATGGGAAGCGTTGCAAACAGATCACGAGGGAACCACTCAAGTAAAGCAATCTAAGATTGACATGCTCACCACGGAGTATGAACTCTTCAGAATGAAGGACGATGAATCCATTCAAGACATGCACAGAAGATTCACTTCCGTCATAAATGAGCTACACTCGCTTGGTGAAATCATTCCTAGGAACAAGCTCGTGAGGAAAATTCTCAGTGTCCTGCCCAGTTCATAGGAGAGTAAAGTGAATGCCATCACTGAAGTAAAGGATTTGCAAGAGCTGACCATAGATGAGCTAGTTGGAAATCTGAAAACCTACGAAATAAAGAAGAAGAAGAAGGACAGTGAAAGAAGAGAATCAAAGAAGGAAAAGAACTTGGTACTCAAAGCTGAAAGTAATGACTCAAGTGAGGAGGACAATAACATGGAAAGGTTTCAGAAGATGGTTAGAAGAAACGGAGGGATACCAAAGAGAGGCAATTCCAGCAGACCAAAGAAATATGACCTTTGTCATAAATGTGGAAAGCCATGCCATTTTATTAAGGATTGCCCTCTCCTGAAGCAAGAACATTTCAAGTACAACCCTGATAAAGCAGCAAAGAGGAACCCGGTTCCTGACAAACGCTTCAAAAGAAAGAACACCGCTGACAATGTCGTGAAGCAAGCTCTTGCAGCATGGGGAGATTCCTCCAGTGAGTTTGAAGAAGAAACAGATGCAGGTGATAGCTCTATGATGGCAGTTGAAAGTGAAGCAAATGAATATGATTCAATATTTGCTTTGATGGCTCAATCAGACAGTGATGAAGATGATGACAATGATGAGGTAAACTTCAGGGATGTTCAGAGAAATCTGAAGTCCTACTCTCATAAGAAACTCATGTCATTAGCAAATGTGTTGATTGATGCCTATCATAGTCTTGTAGATGATACGGATACCTTGACCATAAAGTTAGGAGATGCTGAACAAACTAGAGATGACTTGGTAGTGTGTGTGGTTGATCTGAAGGAAACAATAAGTGATCTGGAGAATGAAAATGTGGCTTTAACTGAAAAAATTATTAGTTTAGAACATAAAAGAGACGATTTGTTGGTAGTAGTTGTTGGCCTAAAAGAAATCATTGAGAATCTAAGTAAAGAAAAGAATGACTTAGTGGAAAAAATTGATGCCTTAGAGCAAGAAAGAGCTGACCTCCTAGTTGTGATTATAGATTTGAGGGAAACAATAGAGGAAGTCAAAGCAGAGTGCGGGTCTGGGAAGACTGATAAAGGAAAAGGAGTTGCTAGTGAAGCACATAGCAGGCTAGAAAACGAATTAAAAGCTGTAAAAATCAGTTTATGTGCTGAACTTGAGAAACTAAACAACTCCAAGTAGATTTGGAAAGAGTAAAAAATGATCTTGAAAAGTCTCTTAAGTGGACCTGGTCCTCGGATGCTATTACTGCCATGTATGTTCACAATGGTGGAAACAGGCAGGGAATAGGGTTTCAAAGGGAGAGAACTCCTTACAACCCCCATAGCAAGTATGTTATTGTACTCGATAATTGGCTGTGTACCCATTGTGGGAACAATGGGCATTTCAAAGAAAATTGCCAAGCCAGGGTTCGGTCTCTTCTAAAAAACAAAGTTTTTGCTGAAAGTGTAACTACTGAAAAGGGACCAGGTGCCACTCATAAAAAACGCATGTTACCTGCTTGGACTAAAAGAGCACTCATTTATCCTCTTGCTTATTACAAGGGACCCAAACTTACTTGGGTCCCTAAACCTAACCCTTGATTTTCTTGTGCAGGGAACAGTGAAAGGAAGCAGTCAACAATGGTTCATAGATAGTGGATGCTCAAAGCACATGACTGGGAATACCATGGACTTCCATTCACTAAAAGCCCTGCAAGGAGGGAGTGTATCTTTTGGCAATGGGAAAAAGGGATACATTGTTGTAGTTGGAAAGAATGAAAAATCACTCACTCACTCAATAGAGAATGTGTACTACGTCAATGGCCTCAAGTACAGTCTCTTGAGTGTTTCTCAAATATGTAATAAAGGAAACAAGGTGGAGTTCCTATCAAAGATATGCATAATTGCTAATCTAGTAACGGGTGAAGTGGTACTGGTAGACAAAAGATACAAGAACATCTACGTTGCTGAATTTGAGTCTGAACAAAGTTGTGATCTGAGTTTCTTGAAAGTAGTTGATGATGATGTAGAGTTGTGGCACAGAAGACTGGGGCATGCAAGCTTCTCTCTACTAAATAAGCTAGTTCAGAAAGACCCGGTGCGTGGTCTGCCCAAGTCAAAGTTCGTGGAACACAAAGTCTGTGATGCATGCGCCCGAGGGAAGCATGTGTTAAACCTAAGAAGGATGTCAGCACCTCAAAACCACTTGATCTCCTTCATATGGATCTCTGTGGTCCTATAAGAGTGCAAAGAAGAGGAGGAAAAAGATACATTTTTGTGATAGTGGATGATTATTCTAGATTCACTTGGACCCTTTTTCTTAGATCAAAAGATGAGACCTTTGAAGTGTTTTTAGCCTTTGTGAATAAAACTCAAGTGAAGATGGATTCAAAAGTAGCATGCATAAGATCGGATCATGGATTAGAATTTGACACTGCCAAGTTTGATGATTTTTGCAACGAGAATGGCATTACCCATAACTTCTCAGCCCCCAGAACTCCACAACAAAAATGGAGTTGTGGAAAGGAAAAACAGAACTCTTGAAGAAATGGCAAGGACAATGCTGATCGATAGTGGGATTGCTAAGAACTTCTGGGCTAAAACTGTCAACACTGCCTGCTTCTTGGTGAACAGGTGCATGATCAGGTCTCTATTGAACAAAACTCCCTATGAGCTACTAAATGGAAGGAAGCCCAAGCTGACTCACTTAAGAACGTTTGGGTGCAAATGTTATGTTCTCAACAATGGAAAATATCAGCTTGGAAAATTTGATGTCAAGAGTGATGAAGGAATCTTCTTGGGATATTCTTCTCAAAGTAAAGCCTACAAGGTCTACAATAAGCGGACTCAGTGCGTAGAGGATAGTGTACATGTAATTTTTGACGAGTCTTACCTTTCCTGTGAGAAAAGCAACAAGGGTGATCAGGATGAAGAGCCCCTGCTAGTTCCAGGTGAAGTCAAGAATATTTGAAGATCGGAAAACTTCCCTCAGATCCTAAGGAATCAAGGGCCGTACGCACAAAGGCAGCCCGATTTAGCTTGTCCGAAGATGGAACCTTGCTCAGGAGGACGTTCGACGGTCCGCTAGCAATATGTCTGGTACCGGGAGATACCGAGTATGTTTTGAGGGAAGTCCATGAAAGCACATGCGGGAACCACTCAGGCGCTGAATCGTTGGTTCGAAAGGTAATCACAGCCAGCAATTACTAGGTCGATATGGAAAAAGATGTGAAGGAGCTTGTGCAAAAATGTGATAAATGTCAAATACATGCTCCGATGATTCATCAACCCAGGGAGATGTTGCATTCGGTTTTATCACCGTGGCCGTTTATGAAATGGGGGATGGACATCGTCGACCCTCTTCCATCGGCACCAGGTAAGGCTCAATTGTTTTTGCTTATGACTGACTATTTCTCTAAGTGGGTTGAATCGCATGCATACCAAAAGATCAGGGAGAAGGAAGTCATCGACTTCATTTGGGACCACATCATATGTCGATTCGAGATACCATCCAAAATTGCATGCGACAACGGAAAACAATTTATCGGCACCAAAGTGACGAATTTCTCGAAGACCATAAGATCAAAAGAATCTTATAAACACCTTATCACCCAAGTGGAATGGAAAAACCGAATCGACCAACAAAACCATAATCCTAAACCTCAAGAAAAGGTTGACCGACGCCAAAGGGAAATGAAGAGAAATCCTGCCCGAAGTTCTTTGGGCATATTGTACAACTTCGAAGACCAGTACCGGGGCCACCCCATTCTCGTTGATTTATGGCGTCGAGGCCTTAATACCGGTCAAAGTCGGCGAGCCAAGTATCAGATTCCGATATGCCATGAAGGAATCAAATAATGAAGCCATGAATACGAGCCTTGAACTATTGGATGAACGGCGCGAAGCTGCCCTTGTCCGATTTGCCGCACAAAAGCAACGGATCGAAAGGTATTACAACCGAACCGAAGGACCAACCTTCTATATTTTAATGTTGGGGACTTAGTACTGAGGAAGGTCACACTAAACACCCAAAATCCAAATGAAGGAAAATTGGGTCCGAACTGGGAGGGGCCATACCAGATTCTCGAAATCACAGGGAAAGGGTCCTATAATCTCGGAATAATGGATGAAGAACAACTACCGAACAATTGGAACGTAACTCATCTTAAACGATATTATTGCTAAGGTATGACCCCTTTTCAATTCTTTCTATTTCTTAACTAACACTTGCAGGTTATCGACAAGGAGCGGCACGAAGCCTTTAGGTCTGAAAGCACGCGTTGCACTCTTTTCCCTTGAACCTTTTTTGTCCCATTGGGTTTTTCGGCAAGGTTTTTACCGAGGCAATAGTGGATCGTGCTAACTTAGAATCGTAGGCCGATCATGAATTGGTGTCAAAGATAGCACTAACAGTATCTGAGGTTCCTCTACAATTAATCTAGAATACCGGGGGGCATTGCCCTTGGATGTCAACTTTTTTTGCGATGAAATTACTTCATAATAGCGGGGTCTCGATAGGTTAAATTTGTTGTAAGGGCCAAACGGTCAAACGAACCGTGCCCACATAGGTTGCTCGAGCCCTGGTACAAAACATGTACGTATGTGTAATCATTTTCAAGAATAAAGAGAAGCATTTTTCTTTGCAATTATCTCATGTCTTAAAAAAGTTTTTCTACTTTACAATTCCGTACTTTCGATCTATTATGGAAACGAGCTCAATGGTCGATTATAACCAGAGTTCGGATAACCACTCCCACACTCGAGGACTGCTGTCCAAAAAATAAATTTGAACAGATCGAGCAATTGAGCATCCAGGGCATAAGACCTCTTAGGCAACCCTCGAATTTTAAAAGCCATAACCATACCCACCCGGGAACTGTTATCTTAGGCAAGCCTGGATAACTCGAGAAAGCAAGCTACTGGGATACACCCGAACTAAAAGGCTACGACCAAATTAACACGCTTCGGAGACGTCCGAAATCCGTAACAAAATTAGGCCTTCAAAAAAGAAAAAATTCTTTCACAACTGATTCTAAAGGCTACCCTCGGCAGAATCTTAAATTTAAGAAATTTTCGGGAAAAAAATTTCGGTAACATCGAACCTCGATAACGCCTGTTGCTCCCAAACGCACACGCAAGTATACGTGGTCGACAAGTAATATAGGATTGTAAGTCCAGATATCGTACCCACAGGGACTTGTGATTAACTATCAACTAAATAAAACCAAACAATTAATCTATTCAAGCGAATCCTAATGTATGAATATTTAACTAAAATTAAACTAGAGTAACAAATTAAGAGATCAAAGAAAATAAGTTGGCGAATTATAGAGACAAATTCAATGTGAGTGAATATTCTAGAGCTATGGGTTAGCTAACAATCCCGTTAAGTTTTCCACTTAAATCGTCAAATTAATTTATCTGGTTTATTGGTTGACAGGGTTAATATTGCTCGTAGCCTTCTCCTGAAGTACAACTCGCCTATTCAAGCTAACCTAACGCCTATATTCCTATGGAATTAGGATTAACAAGAACGCATTTATAATTCCAGTATAATAACCAAGCAAGGCGATTAGGTATATTCCAATCCTAACCGCAAATCCGATCCCCCTAAGAGTTAAGATCTTGCTCTACTCAATCTTATATGCAATCTAGAATTCCCTCTCCCGAGTTCAATCCTAAATTCGTAGATAGTATTCAATTGGTGATCAAGCAATCAAATAATTAAGCGCAAGATTGAATAAATAAATCAATATGATAAAATAATAAGAACAATTCAAGCTTCAAACTACAACGTTCATGTAGCACCCAACAACTCTAGAACAAATAAACTATGAAACTAAACGAAGAGAAGAGAAGAGAAGAAAAACTAGTGGAAAGCCTCCTCCAAGCGTGGTGTGTGTTCCTCCACGTGAATTCCCCTTCAAAATATGTTATATCTCCTCCAAATTAGGTTTAGAACTCCTTTTATACGAGTTGGGATCGTGTAGGGCCGAAATAACCTTGTCCCGGACGAATTAGAAAAACCCGCACAACACAGCGTCCAGGCCAGCGCCAAGCGCTGGTCCTGGCGCTGAAGGCAGTAATGTTTTGCCTTTTGAATTCTTTTGCTACATTTCTTCAGCAATTGTATGCTATCATGTTTCCTTTTTCTTGTCCTCCACTTGGGGGGACAAACACCAAATGGTGTCCCCCCCCCCCCCCTCCTTATATTATTTTTTTTGTTTTTTTTTTCTTTCGCGTTTTATTTAATTTTGCTCCAAATCTCTTGATCTTCACATCGTTTTATTCCTAAACAGTTAAACTATAATACTAAGCACAAAGTAATATAACTAATACTCAAAAGACGATTAAAAAGTGCTAGAATATGAGGCAATAATAATTAAAAATATGCATTTTGGCCGAACATCAACATCCCACACTTAGACTCTTGTTCGTCCTCGAGCAATGGGACTATCAAATAAACCCCCAACTACGTACAAGTCTCAACTATAGAGGAGCAATTCAACTTTTAACCATACACTCTACCGTTGACTATGATTGATAGCAACAATTAAACTGTAGCATATGCAATCACTTCCACTTCCCTTTACTTATGTCATTCATCACATATTCACAACAAAGACAACGTACTCGTAACAATCCTAGACTCAAAAGCCGACTCAATATCACAATGCACCCATGGCTTGAACACCCAACATCACAGAGAAGTCTAATAACGTTACCTATCCCTTATGAAACCATGTACCCTCACAACAAGAATAGGAGAGTATGTTGAATCCACACATTCGAATCTCATGATCAAATATAATTTAAGGACTCACATCTATCAAGGAGAATCTCTTACTCTCACAAAGAAGTCACATGCATGCAAAAAGTACCATATGCTTGCCCATAATGTAAATCTCCACTAATGTAGGCTCACTCGATCTAAAATCAATTAGGACTTTATATGGTTGTAATGTGGGCTAAGGAACGGGTAGGATATATTTAGGATTAATGGTTCACCCTCCTAAGCACTTTAACACATCACATAATAAACTTTAAGCGCAAATCTTTAATCCAGTTCAATTTCACAAACAAGATCACTCTCAAAATGATTCCCTCTTTCTTTAAGCACTACTTTAATTTATACCCCACTAGCAAGAACAAGACAACAATTGAATCATCTCAATTTTTTTCTTCCTTTTTCCAGATTTTTCTATTCTTTCTTTTTTCAACTATTATTTTTTTTTTTAAATTTTCGCTAGTGGTGTATTATTTTACAAAATAAGTGCATCTTTCTCCCTTTCATTGGTTCCACTCAAAAGCCGCCCAAATCCCCTCCTTACTTCTTTTAGCGCTCATTTCACAGTTAAAGTGTTTTAAGAGGTAAAAGGATCAAAATAATGTCAATTAAGAACAAAAAGGGTATAGGCTTGTAATGTGGGTGCCAAAATAAAAGTCTATAGACTCAAAAGAGTTTACTAGGGATAGATTTTATTTGTGATAAGCAATTAAGCTGAAAGAAAAATCAAAGAAGGCCTAAAATTATTTTTCAAACCGAGCATCACCTAAAATTTCGCTTTAACTCACATACCAGGAAAGTTCTACACTCAATCACAATAACATGGACTACACAAACCTCACTTCACACATGGCACATGACTCACTAAGGACAATCTCATTCCGACTCTCAAACAATGCAAGTATTCACGGAGCCACAAGATATTAAGCATTAAGCACAAAATGAATATAAGTCAAGCAAAAGAGACATAGGCGTCACAAAACATGTTATCCAATTTCATCAAGGCATCATGAACAATTTCAAAGCATTGGGAAGATACTCCACATGCCAAAGCTTAAATATGCTACTATCAAATAAGTCAAAGGAACCTAAGTTCATCAACCTTCCTCCTTTTATTTCCTAAAGTCCTAATCTACTCTAAAACATCAAAAAATTACTACCCGGTTCAAACTACATCCCATGGAAAAGAACCGATGCACAAAGAAAAACCACAGGGGATTATTGCTACCTAAAAAAAACAAAAAAAATAAAAAACATATTTTTGAATTTTTGTTTAGACTTTAATCCCTCAAGAAAACTGTAACGACCCGACCGGTCGTTTTGAGTACTAGCGCTCTGTTCAGCAGTCGGAGGCCATGAACAGCTTCATTTCAGGTATTATGACTTGTATGCGTGGTCGGAATTGAATTTCGGGAAGTCCAGAGTTGATTTGGGAAGAGAATTCTTATTTCGGAAGCTTAAAGTTGGGAGAATGAACTAAGATTGGAATTTTGAGTAAACGACCTCGGAATCAGGATCTGAAGGTTCTAGCAGGTTCGTATGATGATTTTGGACTTGGGCGTATGCCCGGTTCGGGTTTTGATAACCCGGGAGCGTTTTGGCGCCTATTGCGGAAGTTAACATTTTAGAAGGAATTTCATAAGTTTGGTTTGAAGTGCATTTCAGAGTTATCGATGTCCGTTTGGAATTTCGAGACTGGGAGTAGTTTCGTATGGTGATTCTGGAGTTGGGGGCGCGATCGGAAGTGAATTCGGAGGTCCGAGGGTCATTTTGAAGCCATTTGGCTAAAGATAGAAATTTGAAGGTTTTTGGGAAGTTTGACCGGAGGTTGACTTTTTGATATCGGGGTCGGAATCCAATTCCGAAAGTTGGAGTAGGTCCGTAATGTCAAATATGATTAGTGTGCAAAATTTGAGGTCAATCGGACGTGATTTGATAGGTTTAAACATCGGAAATAGAAGTTGGAAAGTTCAAAGTTCATAAAGCTTGAATCGGAGTGTAATTCATGGTTTTAGCGTTGTTTGTTATGATTTGAGGCCTCGAGCAAGTCCGTAATGTATTTTGGGATTGGTTGGTATGATTGGCCGGGGTCCCAGGGGCCTCGGGTGGATTCCGGATGGTTAACGGATCGAAAATGGATTTTTTTGAGAAGGCTGGGGCTGCTGCATCTGGTATTTCCGCTTCTGCGGATTTGGGGACCGCAGAAGTGGCCCCGCAGAAGCGAAGAAGAAGCCGCAGAAGCGACGAGGGCGAGGGCAGCCAGGACCGCAGAAGCGGCCCTTGACCCGCTGATGCGGAACCGCAGAAGCGATTGGCTTATCGCAGAAGCGAAAATGGGCTTGAGCCCACGGACTGCAGAAGCGGAATATTTTTCGCAAAAGCGGGACCGCGGAAGCGGGATTATTTCCGCAGAAGCGAAAATCCCTGGAGGCAGCAGGTTAATTTAAAGTCGGGGATTGGCCATTTCTCTCATATTTCTCATGGCTTGGGGCGATTTTGGAGAGCTTCAAGGAGGGGATTTTCGTCGTCATTGTCAAGGTAAGTTATCCCATCACTTTTGTGTTAAATATACCAATTATGTATGGATTTAAGTATGAAGATTAGTGTAAATTTGGGGTTTTGGTTGAAAACCTAGGAAATTAGAAATCTTGGATTTTGATTACGATTTTGAGTATGGAATTAAGAGAAAATTATATATTCGAGTTCTTAAGGTTATGGGTAAACTTTATCTTCGAAATATTTTGGATTTCGGGCACGTGGGCCCGAGGGCGTTTTGGTCAACTTTCCAATCGATGTTAGGAATTGCTATAAATTAGTTGTAATGAATATTTGAGCATATATTAATGGATTTGCGTAACCATTGGCTAGTCTTGGAGCGTGGTGCATCAATTGGAGTCCTCGGAAGAATGTAGAATGCCGGTTTTGAGTCTTCGGAGCGAGGTGAGTCTCCTTTCTAATCTTGTGAGGGGGAATTTACCCCATAGGTGAAGTAATTGATTATGTGCTCCTATTTGTGGGGGCTACGTACGCACGAGGTGACGAGAGTCCGTGCATAGCTACTATTATGCTATTGTCCGGGTAGTTAGGACCCAAAAACATGTTGCACGTGGATTAATTGTGAACCCATTGGTAACTCGAATTGTTTAACTCACATCGAATTGGTAAGTAAATTTCTAAAAGGATTAAACTTCATTTCTTAAATTGTTAAAGGAGAATTGGTTTTATTTGAATAAATATTCCCCGATAAGTTCTTATTTGACTGATTGAGCATGTATTGTATGTGTGTCTGCGTCGCATGGATGATTCGCGAGCAGGGTATGTGTTTATTTATGGAACGGGACGAACGCCTCGGTGAGAATAGATGCATCTATGGTTCGTCCCGCTCGACCCTCGGCAGTGCACAATTCACATTTCTGTTGGAGCGGGCCGTCGACCTCGGCATGATTTGCGTGTGTTTATCTGTTACTTGAAATTTGTAAATGTGGAATTGGCCCTACGTGGCTTGATATAAACTGATAAGATAATAAAGAATAAACCTTGAAGCCCTTGATTATTGTTGAAGGTGTTTTACTTGTTTTCCTGGCTTCCTGAACTAGAACTACTATATGACTCCACGATTATCCTCGAATTATTGAATATTGATAATTGACCTCTAGTGAGTGTCGAAATTGGCCATCTCTTCTCTACCCCTTCGGGATTAGGCGGGATACTCACTGAGTACACGTTGATTACGTACTCATACTACACTTCTGTGCATTTTTGTTTCACAGGTATATTTTACATTTGGTAGCAGCACGGATGATTTGGGGACTTGGTGAGCTGCATTGTTCGAGACAACCCGCAGCTAGAGTAGTTCCCTTCCAGTACCTTACTTAATTATTCTCTGTCTACTGTATTTCGGACAGATATTTGTATTTTATTTTCCTTATCGGTAGTTGCTCATGCTCTTGTGACACCGGGTTCTGGGATGGTTTTTCTTTGAAGGTTGCGTATTATTAGTTATCTCTTCATTTGAATTGAAACAGAGGTTGTATGTATATGAAAAATGGAAGTAAAACTCTTTGATTTTTAAAATTATTAAAAGAGAAATTAATGGATGAGTTAGTTGGCTTGCCTAACAACGGTGTCCGGCGCCATCACGACCCGTAGTGGATTTGGATCGTGACAAAAACTGTCTGGGAGATCCGCCGTCAGGAAAAAAAAGTCAATTTTTTTATTTTTTTCTGATTTTTTCTCATAGCTACTAAAATACTACACATCTGCAACAACAAAAATAAGAAGTTCTTCCACCCCACACTTTAAAGAGTGCAGTGTCCCCAATGCACAAATAAAGCAAAACAATAACAGGGGTGGACAAGAAACTCCCTGAAAGGCCAAAGGCCGAAGCAATAGCAGCTTACGAGGTACTCAGACTTCCCCCAAGCATGGTCTTTTGTGTGGGCATCCCACACTTAGTCCTCACCATCTAGCTCGCTTTTGCATTCTTCCAATAGCTTTGCTTCGTATGCTTATAATCCTATAAAATAAAAACAAACACCACAAAAATAATATAATAAGAAAAAAAACAAAAAGAAAGTAGTAAAGCTAGGTTGCCTCCCAACAAGCGCCTAATTTAACGTCGCGGCACGACGTGAACCACTTTTTTCCTCCACCTCGAACTTATGAATTGAGCCCTTAATTTGGCTTCAAGCTTTCTGTTATGCTCCCAGGGTAGTGGGACAAATGTAATTGGGCCAAGTAACCAATTTCGCATTTTACACTTCTTGGCCTTTGGATGAGGAATGTAATTTTGTTTCTCTCGCACGACGAATTCAAGAATATAAACACCATGTTCCTCGTCCATTGGCTCCTCCAAAGGCTCAGATGAATCCTTTTCCATGTCATCATCCAAACACAATGTTGAAAAATGTATGGAATGAGGTCCAATACGCTCTAACTCCATAACCGCATTATTTTTGACATCCTCAATTTTGCGCTCTTCGTCAACCTTGGCATCATTAATAATATTTTGGTCGAATAGTTGGAATTCCTCTTTCCGCTCCATAAGTTGGCCAGTATCTACAATAATTGGTTGTAGGGCATCAGACGCCTCAACCATTTTGTTCAATTGAGCCTGCAGGTCATGGATATCTGACCCAAATTGGTCTATCTCTTGCTTGAGCTCAGTTCTTCCTTCTATTAGTTGTTCTGTCATATTTGAAAGACTATCACGGAGAAACTCTTGATATTTTATCAGTTGAGCTTGTTCCTCTAGCCAAGATTGGCTCACTACATATGCTTCTTCAAAATTTTCCTCTTGCTGGTACTCGCTCTCTTCATTTAGTTCTTCCATATTGGCCTTCATTCTTGCGATTGCAGATGACGTCCAAATCCACTACTAAAAAGTAAATGGACACGGTCGCATGCAATATAATTTACCCAACTATGAGTCGAGGTCGAATCCCACAGAGAACAATATGTAGGCCATTAGGAATGTAAGAAAATTATCACTTATCGCGCAATACCAAACACTAGGAATTTTGTTTATAACTAAATGCGTAAATGTAAACTGACCTAGAAAGCAAGTAAAATGATCAATGGCTACAAGGATGAATGCATCGGGAATTACACTCAAGTAACGATCCAATGTATTTCATGATTTTATAAAATATGAGCGAGTTTATGTTAATTAGCCACGGGTATTAATTCTTAATTAGCTTCTTCCGAAGACTAACAAGACTTCCTAATTGAATTATCCCTAAAACAATTAAGAGATTAAGCACTCCAGGATATGGCTACAAGTAGTTCAATCCTATCCCTAGGTAGAATCTATAAAATGAGGGTTAACGCCTCAAGTTCTTGTTAATTAATCTTTCCCAACCCCAAATTATCTTTTTCAAAATTAATTCGGAGTTAATGGGCGAGTCCTAGGGTTAGTTAATCCCTTTGGAAACATTAAAGAACAAGAATAATTAAAGTAACAATATCTCACTTCATAAAAGGATAAAAATCATTCAATACATAAGCACAACAAGGTATTTAATCCACACTTCAAACATGAATATTTCCATAAACAAGATTTAAGTGTTGGATAAAATACTACACACTTAGATATACAATCCAAAGCAAGGAAATGAAGAAATAAACATAAATGGGTAAGAAAATCTTAACCACAAGCTTGAAATCTTCAAAACTCAAGTGTGTGTGCAAAACCCTAGCTTCAATACTTGTTCTCTCTAGTTCTAGGAACTGAAAATAAGCCAAAGATCTCCAAAATATCTGCTTGGTCGTGTATAAAAATGTGAAATTCTAGAATTGCCCAGGCCTGAAGCTCGATCTTCGCAATTGCGAACAAAGGTTCGCAATTCCCAACTATGCCTGTGCCGCTTCACTTCGCATTTGCGTTGAATACTTCGCATTTGCGAAGGTTGACTGACCTGGTTGACTTCGCATTTGCGAAGTCTTCTTCGCATTTGCGAACACTTTCTGATTTGCCTTACTTCGCAATTCCCATGACATTCTCGCAATTACCAACACTGCTGGATTCGCATTTCCCAAGAGTTTGTCGCAAATGGAACCACTGAGGGCATAGCCCAGATTTTTACTCTTTTTAGCTTCTTTTTGACTTGTTTTCACTTGGTTTCTTCACCATTACTTCTAAATCACATACGCCCTGTAAAATAGAAGTAAATAACATTAAATACATGATTTTATCACTCAAACATAGCAAAAGTATAGGTTTAAGGACAAGATAAGTTGGTAAAATACCAACTTATCACACCCCCAAACTTAAACTATTGCTTATCCTCAATCAATGAAAGCGACAAAATCTCTTCCCAAGTATTTAACTTAACAATGCATCCATATCATGCCAAGCCAGAAAGGTCTACTATAAGCACAAATGCATGACTTCGATTGGTACCAATAATCACTCCAAAGCATATGAATTATCAAGCACTTCTCATGAACTTCATTATACTTCAAGTGCTCAAACACTAATACAAATCAAAGTAGCAATCAAGTCATGACATTAAAGCTTCAAAATTTGTCTCTCTTTCACAATCAACTTTCTTTGGTCATTCCTTCCAATTGAAAATGGGATTAAATTCACAACTCAAATCTCATGTGCCCTCACATTTAAGAGAGGATCCCACACTCATAAATCTTAATTCAAAACAAAAATGGGATATCAAATGGAAAGAATTAACTCTCTCTCAAAAAGATATTCAAATGCATACAAGTAGTACCATAGGCTTGCCCTTCATGTATTCCTCCACTAATGTAGACAGCTTGGTTCAAAATCAATTAAGACTTAAAGGGTTGTAGTTTAGGCTTTTGGCTAAGGTAGGGCACAATTTTGGGTAGAGTGACTCAAAACCTCCCCAAGCACTACAAAGTTTACAATTAAAGTCCACTTCCTTCAAAAACATTTTCTATCCGTTCATTCCACACCTAGTCTTCCCTTTATTCACAATTTCTTATCATTTTATTCTTTTTTTTTCCTTTTCAAAATCAAGGAAGGTTTCATTTTTTTTTCTCTACCTTCCACCTTTTTAAACAACTTCCATATCACAACTTTTCCAACCTTCACCCCCAAACTCAGGCTTTTAGCCTATGTTTACACTTTCAAAGTAGTTAGGGAGGTAGGATGCCAAAAGCTAGATCAATTAAGAACAAAGGATTTAAGCTTGTAATATGGTTTCCAAAGAATAAGGTTAAAGGCTCAAAATGGGTTGACTAGGAGAAATATTCAAGGGTAGGAAATTTAAGGCATACTAGCGGTCCAAGGAAGGCCTAATATCATTTTTTCAAACCAAGTTAGTCTATGATTTCGCCTTGAAGCACATTCCGGGCAAGTTCTAGACTACAAGTAATGCAAAAGAATTCACAAATAATCTCACCACACATGGCACATGAACATTCAAGTGGAATACAAATCCAAATTCCAATTGAAACCAACGACTCAAAGAGGTTACATATAGCATAGGAAGCTATTTAGTGAATCAAAGAGCCAAAATTTGAGTCTAAAAGTCATGACATTTCTACTTCAATTATTTTTTTTCTTTTTCAACAATCAAAAATTCATTTGCCGAGGTTTAAATCATGTTGGTACCAAGTAAGCCACAACTTGGTCAATGGGCACAAACCCCAACTCAAACCATTTATTTGTTCTAAATTAATATAAACTATATCTAACTACAAGACTAATTCCCTTAAGAAAGTTGTCTATCTATCCATCATCGGGAAAAGACGACAAAAATTTTCTACAATTACCCGGTTCAAGAAGAAAATTGGCATCCTTGAAAAAAGAACCGTGGTATAAAGAAAACCAAGGATATCGCCACTAACATAAAACATACTATATATATAATAATAAAAAAATTTAAGAAGCTAATAAAAAATTAAGAAGTTAATAACATATCACATGAAAATACACTAACAACAAAATGAAAACAAACACAGTACCAATCTGCCATATATCCACAATTATATTAGAACAACAGTTATACAAGAAGCCACCCCCAACTAAAGATGTTGCAATGTCCCCAATTCAATAAAACATGATAGAGTAAAAATGATGGAAAGTGCTCCCTGAATACTGCATCAAGTGCTCTCCTCGCTATCTGAGTCAGAATCATCCTCCTCTCCTTCTTCCTCGGGCCAAGCAACAAGAACATCATCATCATCCACAGCCCTGGTCGATGGTATCCGGTCCTGAGGCTTTAGGACCTTCCACAGCCCCTTCACACCCTTCCACATGCGAGTAAAGAATTTGTCTCTTTTCTTTTCCCTTTTCACCATCTGGGTGTGTGCTTTTTCTAGATTGCCATGGGAACTGCTCAACTCACCATGCTTCTTGGCCAGCTCAGTGTATGCCTTCTCCAATGCCTTGAGGTGATCCCCCCTGCTTCCTCTGATCTTCAATGTATTTTTGTAACTCTTTCTTTGAAATGTAAGCAGGTCCCTCAGATGTCTCCCCAGGTCCCTGTGGAAGGCCAGCTACTAACTCGCGAGTCACATGCATCTCGTCACTAAGCATAGCAAATGGTCCTCCTGCAGAGGATGATGGATGACTACTCGGATCAACCTGAGAAGAAGAACCCAGCTTTCTCTTTTTGCTCTTCACTGCGCCGCCCTATCCTTTCTTCTTCAACGGATGCAGAGGCTTTCCCGGCTCTATCCAATTGTCCCCTAGAGCCTCTTCCACCCCAGCAAGTTGGCACAACACAGTGATAAGCGATGGGAATATCAAGGAAGGATTGTTCTGCATCCGATACTCCCTCAGTTCATTGATGAAGAGTTCACCAACATTCAGCTGAATACTGTCAAGGATGCAGGCTATCATCTGAGCTCTTGTTACCGGGACGTTCCATATGTTTGAAACAGGGGAGATACGACTGCATATGATGGCCAGCCATATCTTCGCTTTGGTAATGAACTCTTTTGATGTGATCCCCTTCTTCTCAGCTGCCCATGGAACATCTGCACCCGGGCATAATTTGGACACCAACCACTCCCCTGAAGCACAGTCTTTTTGCCTGAATGGGGTCATGTCGTAGTTTGGCAAATGATAGAAGTCATTCACAGTTTCAGCCCCAAAGTGCACCATTTTTCCCCGAATTCTCATCTTGGGCTTTTTTAGCCGGATAGCTGGGAGGTTGGCATAGAACTCCCTCACCCATAGCTCATTGGCTCGGCAAGGTTGAGGGGCAAAACAGTTCCATCCCATGTCCATTAGCCTTTGATAGAATTTGGGAAGACGTTCCTGGACATCGTCCATCAGTATACCGCTTTCTGGGAGCACCTTCTTCGAGATCAGGTTTTCAAGTACCGTTCTTGACACTCCAATGACAAGAACCGGTCTTGGTCAAAGTTTTGTTCAGCTTCCACGGAGTTGTCACTTGCCGATCCTTCAGAGTTCGAGCTCATTTTCCAATTATAGTACATGTCAACAAATGATAAGAGTGAAAACATGGTATGGCTATGAAGAATAGTGCAAAATGACTCAAATATGCCAAAGGAATGATCGGACAATTGAAACTCAGACTTAGAAAAAATTTCAGGATTTTCAGATTTTCAAGTGTCAGCTCTCTGATATTGCAATTCCCAAAAATTATCGCAATTGCGATATTATCAAGCCTGGAATTTGCGAAAAAATACTTCGCAATTGCGAAGAACACTGGGACTGATAAGTTCGCATTTGCGATGAAACCTTCGCAATTGCGAAGGTTGCTGGGAATTGAGTTTAACGCAATTGCGATCACCTTTTTGCAAATGCGAAAGCGCAAATGCGAAAAGGCCTTCGCAATTCCGATGACATCGTCCCCAGTCTCACCTTTTTTAGAGAACAGTTTTTTAAGCCCTAAAATTGTTCAATCCAAGTCATTTTTAACGAACCCAAGCATCATTCAAGCATAAATCATGCATTAAACTTCATAGACGACCATGAATCAGAAAATGTCGATGTTTCGGCCAAGAATTTCAGTCGGGCCTTTCATCGAACACATAAAAAGCAAAAAAACTTCACTTCTATTTGACAAGCTTTGGGTACTCAGACTTCCCCAATTTTTTTTAGCAACGAACATAATCGCACACTCTCAACCAATCCTCACCCAGAAATTAACATAAGTTTTGAACTCATTTTTGAACAATTTTGGGCAGAGGATGATACCTATTTGAGCACTAGGGTTTCAGAAAATTGAGAAGAGTAAAGGAGAAGATGAAGACGAAGAAGAAGAAGAAGAAGAAGAAAGAGTGATTAAGCTTTCATACCTGGATCCTTGCAATTAGGAGTGAGAGTTGATGGAGTTTACAGTGATGAGAGTGAGGGAGCCAAGAGTTTGAGAGCCTTAGTCGTTTTTGTTCAATTTTTGTTCAAAATGAGCCAAAGTCTGATTTTACCTCGCAGACGTTGCAATTGCGACACAGACTTCGCAATTGCGAAGGTCAATGTAACCTGCTTCTATCGCAATTGCGACAAAGCTTTGGGAATTGCGGCTGGGAAACTTCGCAATTGCGAAGGTCAATGTAACCTGCTTCTATCACAATTGCGACAAAGCTTTGGGAATTGCGGCTCGGAAACTTCGCAAATGCGGAAAGGTCTTCGCAAATGCGAAAATTGCCCCTGCAATTTTCATCAGCTACTGGTTTTGGCTCTCCAGGTCACTGCGACCTGCTCAAATTAACTCCAAAAAATCTAAAACTTGGCAGATTAGGTACAAAAAATATACTAAGCTATTCTAAAATAAAAATTTAAAAATGACAAAAAAATTTGAAAAACGATGGGCTGCCTCCCACCAAGCGCCGCATTTAACGTCGTGGCACGATGCAAAACAACATTACCACTTTTCTCGCCACTTGGACGATATGAACTGGGCACCCAACTTGGAATCAAGCTTGTGACCACGAGCGATGGGGGGTGGTAAGTCAATGATCAAGCCAAGCTTTAAATTCTTCATTTTGCACTTCTTGGCTTTCATGTGAGGAATGTCATTTTGCCTTCTTGTTCCCTCAAATTGTAAGATGTATGGTTGTTGCCTTTCCTCCTCGCAATCCCTCATTGACTCGTGTAGTTCAATTCCCATATCACCACACAATTCCAATATTGAAAAATGCTTGGAATGTGACTTCAAACCTCCAACTTGCAATTTTTCTCGGATTTTGACCTCCCCTTTTTCCCCCGGATTAGAGTCAATCTCAACCACATTTTCATTTACACCGGTTGATAATTCCATTTTTTTCTCGGCATCATTAACACTCATGGAGTTGGTTGGCAGATGTTCAATTCTTGAATCCTCAAAGTAAAGCTCACTTTCTTCCTCGGAATTGGACTCTTCTTGGCTTCCTTCCACACTCTCAAGTTGGTGGGCATAGTGAGCCTCAACCAATATTTGCATTTGATCCTCCAAAGTGCAAATATGTTCATCATTGTGAGCCAAGCCTTGTTTTAAGTTCTCGAGTGCAAGTTGTGCTTCTCCTCATTTTCAAGAATGGACTCCAACATGAGCATCATTTTCTCATTTTGAGCAGTTGAGATTGAGAGTTCTTCTTGGTTTTGATGAAGTGCCAAGGAAGGATTTTCAATTTCAATCTCCAAGGAAAGTTCTTGGCTATCATTCACTTCCGAGGCTTTTTGAACCCTTAAGGCTTCGATCATTTCATCCATTTGTGAGTGCTGCCTTTCAAGTGCCAAGTCATTTTGAAGACTATTCTCCAAAAGCTCCTCCAAGGCATTTTGCTCCTTGTTTCTTACTTCAAGTAGACACTCCAACATAAGCTTGAACTCTCCACTTTGGCCATGCTCAACATCTTCCACTTCCATGGACCTATAATTTTCATCACAAAAAGTAGAATCATCATAGCGGGGGCTTGGGGAAAGGAAGGACAAATAAGCACAATCATCCCAATGGCCATTTTGAAAACCACACTTATCATAAATACTCCATTCATAGGGTTGAGATTGTGCGCACAATCCACCCCCGGGAGAATTTAAATAATTTTGCCACGAGTGTGGTCCTCCACTATAAGGACAACGGTCATCAAAGTATGAACAACTACCATCCGACCAATTATCATAAAATGATGCTATTTTTCAAAATTAAGAAAATAAACAAGAAACAAACAAGAAAAAAAGACCAAGGTAAGAAAAATAATTACACAAATATTCACAAGTTTGGACCAAAACACTTGCCCTTATTTCTCAAACAACCTAAATTACGTCAAATTGTTCCTCGCCAACGGCGCCAATTTTGATATCGTCCAAATCCACTACTAAAAAGTAAATGGACACGGTCGCATGCAATATAATTTACCCAACTATGAGTCGGGGTTGAATCCCACAGAGAACAATATGTAGGCGATTAGGAATGTAAGGAAATTATCACTTATCGCGCAATGCCAAATACTAAGAATTTGGTTTTTGGAAAATGTTTATAACTGAATGCGTAAATGTAAACTAACCTAGAAAGCAAGTAAAATGATCAATGGCTACAAGGATGAATGCATCGGGAATTACACTCAAGTAACGATCCAATGTATTTCATGATTTTACAAATATGAGCGAGTTTATATTAACTAGCCACGGGTAATAATTCTTAATTAGCTTCTTCCGAAGACTAAAAAGACTTCCTAATTGAATTATCCCTAAAACAATTAAGAGATTAACCACTCCCGGATATGGCTACAAGTAGTTCAATCCTATCCCTAGGTAGAATCTATAAAATGAGGGTTAATGCCTCAAGTTCTTGTTAATTAATCTTTCCCAACCCCAAATTATCTTTTCCAAAATTAATTCGGAGTTAATGGGTGAGTCCTAGGGTTAGCTAATCCCTTTGGAAATATTAAAGAACAAGAATAATTAAAGTAACAATATCTCACTTCATAAAAGGATAAAAATTATTCAATACATAAGCACAACAAGGTATTTAATCCACACTTTAAACATGAATATTTCCATAAACAAGATTTAAGTGTTGGATAAAATACTACACACTTAGATATACAATCCAAAGCAAGGAAATGAAGAAATAAACATAAATGGGTAAGAAAATCTTAACCACAAGCTTGAAATCTTCAAAACCCAAGTGTGTGTGCAAAACCCTAGCTTCAATATTTTTTCTCTCTAGTTCTAGGAACTGAAAATAAGCCAAAGATCTCCAAAATATCCGCTTGGTCGTGTATAAAAATGGTTTGGGGATTAAAAATGTGAAATTCTAGAATTGCCCAGGCCTGAAGCTCGATCTTCGCAATTGCAAACAAAGGTTTGCAATTCTCAACTATGCCTGTGCTGCTTCACTTCGCATTTGCGTTGAATACTTCGCATTTGCGAAGGTTGACTGACCTGGTTGACTTCGCATTTGCGAACATTTTCTGAATTGCCTTACTTCGCAATTCCCATGGCATTCTTGCAATTACCAACACTGCTGGATTCGCATTTCCCAAGAGTTTGTCGCAAATGCGACCACTGAGGGCATTGCCCAGATTTTTCCTCTTTTTAGCTTCTTTTTGACTTGTTTTCACTTGGTTTCTTCACCATTACTTCTAAATCACATACGCCCTAGAAGTAAATGACATTAAATACATGATTTTATCACTCAAACATAGCAAAAGTATAGGTTTAAGGACAAGATAAGTTGGTAAAATACCAACTTATCAATTGCTGCCCTCATTCTTTTCATATCTTTTTTGAGTTCATCATGTTGCTTTGCTACGTGCCTCAAAATATCCCTAATATGCATCAAGTTTCATATCCTGCACTTCATTACCCCTATCAAACTCACAAATATTATTAGAAACATCATAATAAGAGTTCTGAGAAGGATAATAAGAATTAGGACAACCACCCCAATGACCACCTTGACAACCACACAGATTACAAAAATTCCATCCATATGATTGAGATTCATAATTTTGCCACAAGTATGGTCCCCCATAATACGGACAAGGATCACCATAATAAGAATAACCAATATTCGACCAATTGTCATTCCAAGATGTCATATCAACAAAGATAGTAAATATCAAACTAAGATAAAAAGAAGAAGAAAAAAAAACTTCAGTACACAAAAAGTAAAATTCTAATCTAGTAGACTAGTTAATTTTTAAGTCCCCGGCAACGGCGCCAAAAACTTGTTGCTCCCAAACGCCACACGCAAGTATACGTGGTCGACAAGTAATATGGGATTGTAAGTCCAGATATCGTACCCACAGGGACTTGTGATTAACTATCAACTAAATTAAACCAAACAATTAATCTATTGAAGCGAATCCTAACGTATGAATATTTAACTAAAATTAAACTAGAGTAAAAAATTAAGAGATCAAAGAAAATAAGTTGGCGAATTATAGAGACGAATTCAATGTGACTGAATATTCTAGAGCTATGGGTTAGCTAACAATCCCGTTAAGTTTTCCACTTAAATCGTCAAATTAATTTATCTGGTTTATTGGTTGACAGGGTTAATATTGCTCGTAGCCTTCTCCCGAAGTACAACTCGCCTATTCAAGCTAACATAACGCCTATATTCCTATAGAATTAGGATTAACAAGAACGCATTTATAATTCCCGTATAATAACCAAGCAAGGCGATTATGTATATTCCTATCCTAACCGCAAATCCGCTCCCCCTAAGAGTTAAGATCTTGCTCTACTCAATCTTATATGCAATCTAGAATTCCCTCTCCCGAGTTCAATCCTAGATTCGTAGATAGTATTCAATTGGTGATCAAGCAATCAAATAATTAAGCGCAAGATTGAATAAATAAACCAATATGATAAAATAAAAAGAACAATTCAAGCTTCAAACTACAACGTTCATGTAGCACCCAACAACTCTAGAACAAATAAACTATGAAACTAAAAGAAGAGAAGAGAAGAAAAACAAGTTGAAAGCCTCCTCCAAGCGTGGTGTGTGTTCCTCCACGTGAATTCCCCTTCAAAATAAGTTATATCTCCTCCAAATTAGGTTTAGAACCCCTTTTATACGAGTTGGGATCGTGTAGGGCCGAAATAACCTGGTCCGGGACGAATTAGAAAAACCCACGCAACACAGCGTCCAGGCCAACGCCAAGCGTTGGTCCTGGCGCTGAAGGCAGTAAAGTTTTGACTTTTGAATTCTTTTGCTGCGTTTCTTCAGCAATTGTATGCTATCATGTTTCCTTTTTCTTGTCCTCCACTTGGGGGGACAAACACCAATTGGTGTCCCTCCCCCTCTCCTTATATTATTTTTTTCTTTTTTTATTCTTTCGCGTTTTATTCAATTTTGCTCCAAATCTCTTGATCTTCATATCGCTTTATTCCTACACAGTTAAAATATAATATTAAGCATAAAGTAATATAACTAATACTCAAAAGACAACCTTATTATTTTAAGCTAAGGCATTCCAACCTTTGTGAATACGAATGATAAAGCAAAGGAAAATAATTTTGAAAGCCGAAAGGGAAATAAAACCCTTATATTTATAGTTTTAAGGCCATATCGGCCTAATACAAAATCTACAACGGCCGAAATGGACTCAAAAGGATGAAAAAGAAAAAAAACATAAACGCCTAAGTGGCCTGGTCTTCATCTGAGGTAGCATCTCCCTCCTCGAGATCTTCCTCGCCTTCAGACTCACTTAAACTATCTGAGTCTTCCTCGGGAAAGGCTAGCTTTCGAGCCCTGGATTCCTCTACCTTGGCGTTCTCGAGTGCAACCTGCATATCGAAGCCCTGAGAATGGACTTCCTCGAGGGCTTCCCTCCAAGCTTGCCACTTTGCATGATCCACCATGCCTTTGGCCTGCACTTGGATGGCCCCAACATCGACCTTATACTGGGTCGAAGTAGCATTGGTTTTAGTGTTGGCAGCGGCCACCTCAGATTTGGCCACCCCAAGCTCATTAGCCAAGTTAGCTAACTGGGACTTTCACTGAGGTTCTCCCTCTTGCAATCCAGAGCTGGGACTCGGCTGACTCTAACTCTGCTTGGACAGCCTCCTTTTTTTATGCTAAGATGTCCATATTCTTCTTGAACTCTTCAGCCTCAGCTAGAATTGCATCTACTTGTTTTTTGAAGATCCTTGATCTATTCGAACCTCTGCCGAACCTGCAAAATCGGATCGTTAGTCGTTATCAGCCTCACACTCCTCCGGGATTCAAAGGAAGGCCTTGTGATGCAACACTGAAGCCTACAAACAGGGAAGGAGATGTAAGAATTACCTACAATTCTAAGTTTAAAAAAAGATAATGGGGTGCGAAGTTACCCAATTCAGAGCATGTTGGGCCTCATTGAACAGGAAAGTGGCCCCCACCGCATTCATCATAGCTTGGTCCTCCTCGGTCACTGATGACGTCCAAATCCACTACTAAAAAGTAAATGGACACGGTCGCATGCAATATACTTTACCCAACTATGAGTCGGGGTCGAATCCCACAGAGAACAATATGTAGGCGATTAGGAATGTAAGAGAATTATCCTTTATCACGCAATGCCAAACACTAAGAATTTGGTTTTTGGAAAATGTTTATAACTAAATGCGAAAATGTAAACTAACCTAGAAGGCAAGTAAAATGATCAATGGCTACAAGGATAGATGCATCGGGAATTACACTCAAGTAAAGATCTAATGTATTTCACGATTTTACAAATATGAGCGACTTTATGTCAATTAGCCACGGGTAATAATTCTATATTAGCTTCTTCCGAAGACTAACAATACTTCCTAATTGAATTATGCCTAAAATAATTAAGAGATTAAGCACTCCCGGATATGGCTACAAGTAGTTCAATCCTATCCCTAGGTAGAATCTATAAAATGAGGGTTAACGCCTCAAGTTCTTGTTAATTAATCTTTCCCAACCTTAAATTATCTTTTCCAAAATTAATTCGGAGTTAATGGGCGAGTCCTAGGGTTAGATTACCCTTTGAAAACATTAAAGAACAAGAATAATTAAAGAAACAACAACTTACTTCATAAAAGGATAAAAATCATTCAATACATAAGCACAACAAGGTATTTAATCCACACTTTAAATATGAATATTCCCATAAACAAGATTAAGTATTGGAAATAAATACTACACACTTAAATATTCAATACAAAGTAAGGAAATGAAGAAATAAACATAAATGGATAAGAAATCCTTAACCACAAGCTTGAAATCTTCAAAACCCAAGTGTGTGTGCAAAACCCTTGCTTCCACCTTGTTCTCTCTAAGTCTAAGAACTCAAAAATATGCTAAAGATGTCGAGAGATCTTGCCAAAGGTTCTGCTAGGTCGAGTATTTGTGGGTTTGGGAATGAGAAAATGTGAAATGCCTAATTTGACCTGGTCTGATGCCCGTTGACCGCATCTGCGGATGAATTCACGCAGATGCGGTTCCGCAGATGCGGATAACTCATCGCAGAAGCGATATATTGAAATATGCTTGGCACCGCAGATGCGAACTCCAAAAGCGCAGATGCGCTACCGCAGAAGCGGAAAACCATTCGCAGGTGCGATTCCTAAGAAAAGGCCCGGCTCTGCGGATGCGTGTCCACTCCCGCAGATGCGAGGTCGCTTCTGCGACCACTCTTCCGCAGATGCGGAATACTGGAGAATTATGCATTGTTTTCACCCTCTTTTGCTCAATTCCACTTCAATTCAATTCAAATCACTTCATAGCATCATTTACCTGAAAATCTAACAATACACACCATAAACGACCTCATATTATAGTTAAAGGATAAAAAGCTAAGGAAAAGAGACTAGATTGAGTGGTAAAATCACCACTCATCAACACCCCCAACTTAAAGCTTTTGCTTGTCCTCAAGCAAATAAAAACCAACACTTCAATGAGGATTTACCATTTAAAATACAAATGGTATTGCTATTATTGACAAATCACATTCTCCAATTTATTCATCCTACTTATGGATTTGGTTAGTACTAATAATTAGGCTCAAGTATGTGTATCTTTCCCGAATGAATCCCTCATTTAAAAACAACTTCAAGACTGTGCAAGGGAGTTTCCAAAATAATCAAGTGACAAGAATAAGCCTCAAGAAATGACTCAAAAACACTAGTCCACTACATATGCTCAACTTACTCAATTTCACCAATCCTTCCTAATTCATGTGCCCTCACAAGAACGAAAGTCCCAATATCACTATATTTACAATACAACATAAGGGACAAATTTACAAAGACAGTCACTCTCATAAAGAATTTCAAGTGTTACAACATCTCATACCATAAGCTTGCCCTTATTTGAATTCATTTCCTATTCAAAAACATTCAGTTGGAGGTCCCATAAGGACTTTTTAAGCTTGTATTGTAGGTTTAGGGAAGGGTCGGATAAGCATTTGGATACAAGTGACTTCATCCTCCTTGAACACTACTCACATTTGTCATTCTTTTTTCACTTTGTTTCTTCTCAAACCACATAGCCTCATTGGCATCTAGTTCCCAATATAGAACCACCTTAAATACCTCTCTAATTTTCTTCAAGGCTCCATAATTTATATACATACATATATTTCTCCTTTTTTTATATACAAATTTTTCTTTTGGAGCTTGAATAATTCAATATGAACACTTTGAAGTATATGTTCCTACACTCAATGTACAACCTTACCACTTTCCACTTTGACACCACACCCCCAACTTAGGCTTTTAGCCTCATTCTCAATGTTCAAGGAGGGACGGGTTCAAAAGAGGGAATTATTTTACAAAAAGGGGAAAGGTTTGTAATGAGGTGGCCAAAGAAAAGGTTAAAGGCTCAACTAGGGTACTAGTGATATTATTTGTGCAATGGTAGGCTTGAAAGGCTAAAGAGGTTTTGCAAATAAAACAAAGAATGCCTAAAATCATTCCTCCAACCAAACATACTATCATTAGCGTTGAAAGACCAACCAAGTTCTAGATGATAGAAGTAAACACAAGATTTATTTGTACAAACACTAACACACATGGCACATGAATTAATCAAGATGGATCAATTTCATTTTCTAATAAGAGCATCTAGAGCAATATTATTCAAACTAGTGGGCAAAGAGTCACTAAAAGAGCCAAAAACTTATCACAAAAATTATTCTTCACCATTCAACTTACTTGTTATAGTTCAAAACCAAAATTCGGAGGGGTATTCTAATTCACATTTCACATACAAGAGACTATAGTACCAAATAATCCAAAAGTCTCCTCCTAGCAAAACAAGACTAATTCCCTTAAGAAAGTTGTCAAGCCATCTATCATAGGGAAAAGTCACCCGGTTCACTTCAAAAATGTTCCTTGGGAAAGAACCGTAGCATGAAGAAAATCCAAGGAAATACTACTTAAGGAAAAAAAAATGAAAGAACAAAACTACTAAAAAAAATACTAAAATAAAAGCGGCTAATACAAATAATACAAACTACTAAAGAAAATAAATAACGAAAGAAAGCTAAACATAAACTAATCACACCAAGCTCAGCAAGAGCACCTGATACACAAAATAGCCCGGCAAGGGCACACAAAATCCAAAACAACACAATAAGCCCGGCAAGGGCACACAATATCTATAACAACAAAATAAGCCCGGCAAGTGCACACAATATCATAGTATGAATACAGTATACTCCTACAGCCACCCCCAACTAAAAACATTGCAGTATCCTCACTGCACAATATCAAATATAAAGCACAAATAGTTTGAGGGTCTCCCTGAGGTCTGCATCAGACTAGCAGACTGTGGGAGGACGGCTGATCACTGTTGGGCTAAACTCGTGACCTCATCATCGTCGGTCTCATCATCATCGTCACCATCACCATCACCATCACCAGCCTCTGACATGAAGGAGTACTCCTCGCTATCATCCTTGTCTGCCATTGGTATCTTCTTGCCCGGATTTCCCTATTTGAAGATGGCCTTTATGCCTCTCCACATTTTTATCATGAATTTGCTTTTCTTTTTGTTCTTCTCCTTCTCCTTCATGAAGTCTGACTGGAGATCAGCATGGGCCTTGGCCAAAGTGTTGTAGGCTGCCTTAAGTCTGGTCACTGATGCTGCCATCTTCTCATGAGAATCTTTCTGGCTCTTCTGCGCATCTAAGTAACTCTTTATTTCTTCCCTGGAGAAGTACGAGGGCCCAGGCTGGGAGGATGAAGGCCCACTCGGAAGCTGTGATACTAACTCCCGGATGGATGTCAGCTCGGAGTTTAGCACCCCAAAATGGTCCCTCAGGTGCAGCTGCTTGTGATGTAGACTCTGGACCTGTAGTAGAAGTGGCGACCTTTCTTTTCTTGCTTTGGACTTCACTACCCTCTTCTGTCACTCTCAGTGGGTGAAAAGGTTTGTCAGCTGGTAGCCATCGATCGGTGCTACGCACCTCAACCTCTGCTCTCATGCATAGCTGTGTGATCAGTGAAGGGAACATCATCCATGCATCCTTGTCCCGCAAATACTCCCTCAGCTCCCGCAGGATATAGTACCCGACATTCACAGGAATGCCGTCCGGGAGGCATGCAATAATCAAAGCCCTGGTGTAGGAGACATCTGAGACATTTCCATAAGGAGACACTCTGTTGCAAAGGATGTACAGCCACATTTCTGCTTCAGCAGTGAAGTCAATTGATCTCAAACCTTTTCTTCGATTTCCCCATTTGGCTCTCATGCTTGGAGGGTAGAGTTTGGAGACAAGCCACTCCCCGTTGTCACATTGATCTTTCTCTTGCACCGGCTCCATTGGATAGTTGGGAATCCCAAGAGTGTCAATTATCTGTTCTATCCCAAACCTTACCAATTTTCCTCTGATGATGAGTTGTGGATTGGCAAAGTCTATGCGCTTAAGTTTGGCATAGAATTTGCGCACCCACTCCTCATTAGCTTTGCATGGAGTGGGAATGAAACATGACCATCCAGATATATGGAGACGGGCATAGAAATCTGGGAGCTTCTCAGCCAATTTTTCTTCGTTGATCCCCTTTTCAAGCACTATCCTTTTCTTGACGAGGTTTTCATAGTATCTACGCTGACAGTCAGCTGACATGAAGCGTGATTCATCAAACGGTTCCTCAACCTCCTCCTCAATTTCATGTTGTTGGCTCATGTTTGGGTTCATTTTAGTTCCAAGTACCTTCATAAAATCAAAACAAAATCAGTCGGGCAATGGAATCATGTTAAGCAATTCAAAACACTGCAATTAGGCCAAAGAATCAAGTTGAACGGGCAAGGCCCTGTTGCAAAGCTACTGGATTTGTGCAATCTGCCCAGTTTTTGCATCTGCGGAACACTAACCGCAGGAGCGGTTACGCTTCTGCGAAAATTTCACCGCATTTGCGGTTTTGCTCAAGTTTCCAAAAATCGCACCTGCGGAACAGTCGATGCAGGTGCGAAACCGCTTCTACGAAAATTTGACTGCATCTGCGGTGTTCGTCACATTGTGCAATTGCCCAAAATTTCTTTCATTTTTCAATTCTAAACTCTATTTTGGCACCTAATTTATACTCAAGACTTCTAAATTAGTGCAGCACATGATACTCTGATTCTAATGAGACGGACTTTGTGCTACTTAGCAAGAAAATTTCTTTTAAACCTTTTGTCAAACACCTTGCAAGCAGTGTAAAAAGACTTCTTCTTCACACGATTTGGGTACTCAGATTTCCCACAAATTTAATTCAACAATAGCAGCACACACACATGAATCTCTCAACCAATTTCCCTCACTTCCTAAAACTAACAGCAATTAAATCGAAAATAGAAGCATCAAATAAAATAAATTGGGTCTGCTGCAATGAAGAAGAAGAAGAGAGAAAGAAAGAAAAGAAAAGAAAAGAGAAATAGAAGAGAGGAGTAGACAGAAGATACTTGTGGTGTCTTGTGCAAGAGCAGTAGAGTGAGATCAGTGCAGTAGTGTGAGATATTGGGGAGTTTGGGGTTTTGGGAGAAGAGCAGTATGCAGAGAATACCTAATGAAATGAGACTTCTATTTTTTTCAAAACTTGCTCG
The DNA here is from genome assembly GCF_001879085.1 of Nicotiana attenuata. Taxonomy (NCBI): domain Eukaryota; kingdom Viridiplantae; phylum Streptophyta; class Magnoliopsida; order Solanales; family Solanaceae; genus Nicotiana; species Nicotiana attenuata. The sequence goes on from NC_031994.1 coordinate 4,091,562, forward strand.
ATTTACGCATATGCGGTTATTTACCGCGTCTGCGTCGACACATATGCGGCCAGTGACACGCTTCAGTGGAAACTACCGCTTCGATCAAAAATCCGCAGATGCGGTTACACCAGATAACTGGTGCCCAGAGTTTCAGCCAATGTTTTGTGCCATTCCAAAGTCCCGAACTCCTTAATTCAACTCCAAAAAATCTGAAACTTGGCAGATTAGTCAACAATAATATACTAAACTATTCTAAAAAAGAAAATTTTAAAAACGACCAAAAAATTTGAAAACGATGGGTTGCCTCCCACCAAGCGCCGCATTTAACGTCGCGGCACGACTCAAGTCAACTTTACCACTTTTCTCGCCACTTGGATGATATGAAATGGGCACCTAGATTGGAATCAAGCTTGTGACCACGAGCGATGGGGGGTGGTAAGTCGATGATCAAGCCAAGACTTAATTTCTTCATTTTGCACTTCTTGGCTTTCATGTGAGGAATATCATTTTGCCTTCTTGTTTCCTCAAATTGTAAGATGTATGGTTGTTGTAGTTCCTCCTCGCAATCCCTCATTGACTCGTGTAGTTCAATTCCCATCACCACACAATTCCAATGTTGAAAAATGTTTGGAATGTGACATCAACCCTCCAAATTGCAATTCTTCCCGGATTTTGACATCCTCTTTTTCCCCCGAACTAGAGTCAATTTCAACCAAATTTTCATTTACTTTGGATGACTCTAATTCCATATTTTTCTTGGCATCACTAACACTCATGGATTCGGTTGGTGGATGTTCAATTCTTGATTCCTCAAAGTAGAGCTCACTTTCTTCCTCGAAATCGGACTCTTCTTGACTTCCTTCCACACTCTCAAGTTGGTGGGCATAGTGAGCCTCAACCAATATTTTCATTTGCTCCTCCAAAGTGCGGATATGTTCATCATTGTAAGCCAAGCCTTGTTTCAAGTCCTCGAGTGCAAAGCTCTGCTTCGCCTCATTTGCAAGAATGGTCTGCAACATGAGCATTATCTTCTCATTTTGAGCATTTGAGAGTTCTTATTGGTATTGATCAAGCGCCGAGGAAGGATTTTCGGCTTCCACATCTAAGGAAAATTCTTGGCTATCATTAACTTCCGAGGCTTTTTGGACTTCTAAAGCTTCAAGCATTTCTCCCATTTGTGAGTGCAACCTTGCAAGTTCCAAGTCATTTTGGATACTATTTTCCAAAAGCTCCTCCAAGGCACTTTGTTCTTTGTTTCCTCCTTCAATTAGGAACTCTAACATGAGCTTGAACTCTCCATTACGGCCATGCTCACTTTCTTCCACTTTCATAGCCCTAAAATTTTCATCACAAAAAGTAGAATCATTATAGCGGGGGCTTGGGGAAGGGAAGGACAAATAAGCACAATCATCCCAATGACCATTTTGAGAACCACACTTATCACAAATACTCCACTCATGGGTTTGAGATTGTGCGCACAATCCACCCCCGGGAGAATTTAAACAATTTTGCCACGAGTGTGGTCCTCCACAATAAGGACAAGGGTCATCAAAGTATGAACAACTACCATCCGACCAATTTTCACTATATGATGCCATTTTTTCAAAAAGAAAAAATAAACAAGAAACAAACAAGAAAAATAGACCAAGGTAAGAAAAATAATTACACAAATATTCACAAGTTTGGACCAAAGCACTTATGCTTATTTCTCAAACAACCTAAATTACGCCAAATTGTTCCACGGTAACGGCGCCAATTTTGGTGACGTCCAAATCCACTACTAAAAAGAAAATGGACACGGTCGCATGCAGTATAATTTACCCAACTATGAGTCGGGGTCGAATCCCACAGAGAACAATACGTAGGCGATTAGGAATGTAAGAGAATTATCACTTATCACGCAATGCCAAACACTAAGAATTTGGTTTTTGGAAAATGTTTATAACTAAATGCGAAAATGTAAACTAACCTAGAAGGCAAGTAAAATGATCAATGGCTACAAGGATAGATGTATCGGGAATTACACTCAAGTAAACGAATCCAATGTATTTCCAACGATTTTACAAATATGAGCGAGTTTATGTTAATTAGCCACGGGTAATAATTCTATATTAGCTTCTTCCGAAGACTAACAAGACTTCGTAATTGAATTATCCCTAAAACAATTAAGAGATTAAGCACTCCCGAATATGGCTACAAGTAGTTCAATCCTATCCCTAGGTAGAATCTATAAAATGAGGGTTAACGCCTCAAGTTCTTGTTAATTAATCTTTCCCAACCCCAAATTATCTTTTCCAAAATTAATTCGGAGTTAATGGGTGAGTCCTAGGGTTAGCTAATCCCTTTGGAAATATTAAAGAACAAGAATAATTAAAGAAACAACAACTCACTTCATAAAAGGATAAAAATCATTCAATACATAAGCACAACAAGGTATTTAATCCACACTTTAAATATGAATATTCCCATAAACAAGATTAAGTGTTGGAAATAAATACTACACACTTAAATATTCAATACAAAGCAAGGAAATGAAGAAATAAACATAAATGGATAAGAAATCCTTAACCACAAGCTTGAAATCAACAAAACCCAAGTGTGTGTGCAAAACCCTAGCTTCCACCTTGTTCTCTCTAAGTCTAAGAACTCAAAAATATGCTAAAGATATTCAGAGATCTTGCCAAAGATTCTGCTAGGTCGAGTATTTGTGGGTTTGGGAATGAGAAAATGTGAAATGCCTAATTTGCCCTGGTCTGATGCCCGTTGACTGTATCTGCGGATGAATTCACGCAGTTGCAGTTCCGCAGATGCGGATAACTCATCGCAGAAGTGATATATTGAAGTATGCTTGGCACCGCAGATGTGGACTCCAAAAGCGTAGATGCGCTACCGCAGAAGCGGAAAACCATTCGCAGGTGTGATTCCTAAGAAAAGGCCCAGCTCCGCAGTTGTGTGTCCACTCCCACAGATGCGGAATTACTGGAGAATTCTGCATTGTTTTCACCTTTTTTGCTCAATTCCACTTCGATTCAATTCAAATCACTTCATAGCATCATTTACCTTAAAATCTAACAATACACACCATAAACGACCTCATATTATAGTTAAAGGACATAAAAGCTAAGGAAAAGAGACTAGATTGAGTGGTAAAATCACCACTCATCAGTCACCAAGCATCTAAGATAGCTGGCAATCCCCACGGGGTGAGAAAAGACCCGGTCATCCTCCGGTATAGAAAACAGTATATTCCACCTATGGTCAGGGTTAATACTTGGGGCCGGGAATCGGTCCACCAATTTTAGGCTCGATGCAGACCCGGTAGCGCCCGATGACGGTGTTTTCTTCGGCACCGGTAAGTCACCAAACCCGGGGACATCTCCCAAAGCACCAAACACGACTCCATCCAAGAAGCCGAGGATATCGATCGCCTCATGAGGGCCCTCGCAAGGGCGACCTTCCAACATATTGGCATCACGAAGCGTGGCGCCCAAAATCTAAGGGGCCCCGAAAATATCGATCACATCGAGCTCATCCCTCAAAATATCCTCCGCCACTCAGAAAGCTTCTCCCCCGGTCTCTCCCTCAACCACCTTGGCTTGGGACAGAGTGGCCTCAACTTTTTCTGGTTCAGGAACTTCGACCGAGGCTCCTTCATCAACCCCCTCCGGTTCGGGGGACTTTCGTATCGAAACACCACCCCACACACGAGCCATCAAATTTGACTCCTCTTCTTTATCTTCGGACTCGTCTCTTAGCTGACGGATTGAGTCCAAAGATAGAGCGATGGTGCTCCCGTTGGGTTTACGGGTTTGCCTTTTCTTTGGCTTCTGCTTTTCCGAGTTCGGGGAGCTCAGAGCCCCTTTTCTCTTCTTCTCTTTGGCCTGCTTCGGAGCAGGTAATTGGGAATGGATTTCTTCTTCAGATGGGGGCCTCATTTCCACATCCTTCCCGAGGCCTACGAAGGAAAAAAGATGAGTAAGCCCGAGGAAATGGCCCGAATGATAATCGTTCAAAGGAAGAAGCTTACCATGATTGCGGTCCTCCCAATGACCCTTTGACAATTCCATCCAAGCACGCTCAGAGTAAGGTCTCTGTGATATTAGGCTCTCTACCCATTGCTAGATCGGGGATTACCTCCGGCTCCTGGGTTATAGCTGCAACATCAAAAAAATACAGATAAGGAAAGAAGATAAGAGGTAAAATAACAAAATTAGAGAGACAAAAATGCTACTCACGGTTCATGTTCCATTTCTCCGAAAACGGCATGGCTTCAGCAGGGATCAGGTCTGAAGTCCTTATTCGGACAAACCGGCCCATCCAACCTCAGTCGCGAGACTCATCTATGCTTGAGAACGGGGCCCTGATGGCCCACCGAGCAAGCTTGATCAACCCTCCTCGATAAAGTCGGGGACTGTAGAGGTGCACGAGGCGATCGAGGGTGAAAGGACATCCCTCAATTTTGCTTGTGAAGAAACGAAGGAGAATGACTATTCTACAAAATGAAAGATGGATTTGGGCGAGGGTAACGTCGTACCTCTTGCAAAAGGTGACGATGATGGGGTCTAAGGGACCCATCGTAAAAGGGTAAGTGTAAACACTTAGATACCTCTCCACGTGAGTGGTGATCGATTCCTTAGGAGAAGGAAATACTACATCCTTGTTCACCCAGTTACACTCCTCTTTAACCCTTTTGAGAATATCTTCGGTTATCGTGCATATGTACCTCGAGACCGGTGCACAACGACCAGGTACTGAGGAGGTGTTTCCAATCCTAAAATCGGTGATAGTAGGGCACCCTCCCGAAACGAAATCCTCGAGGGGGGTCCCGCTGTAGCTCCGTCGCCGGCGGGGCATGAAGAGGAGTCGGTCTCCTTTTGCGGCACGGTTATAGAAGTTTTTGCCATTGTAAAATAGAAGGGAAGGAAATTAGAATGATTTTCTTGAGATTCAAGGAATTTGGGAGCAAAAGTTGCAGAGCGAAGAGGTTTTTTGAAGAGAAGCAGCAATGAAGGAAATTTTGAGCGTAAAAATTTACGGGGAAGAAGATGGCGGTACTTATAATTTGCTAGTGGCAGTTCAGATCCGATGGTGGCCGACCAACAACTGACAGACATTTAATGCCTACGTAACCGAACCGACGAGACGTTTCAGTACCCACTTGTCGATGATGTCATAATCGGGCTCGTCGCTTACATCACGGCACATTGAGGCGGGATAGGAAAAATTCATGTCGTTTCTCTTCATCTTCTCTCCGAGAAACGAGGGGACTATCTACATACGGTCAAATTCGGGCTTGCCCTTTTGATTGAGATTGGAAAGTTATATCAAACTATGATGCAAAGTTAAGTTGCCAAGCTCGTGGCCCTAAGACCGACTAAGACTGAGACTGATTAAGATCGAGATCGACTAAGATCGAGACCGAACAAGATAGAGACAGAGGAAAACTTACCGAGTTGAATAACGGAAAGACGAAATATACGCAATAGGGCGAGGATCACAGCGCGAATCCAGGCACGTATCAAGAAGAGGCCGCTTAATTAGCCAATAATGGGATTTCTTACCTCATATAGAATTGTACTTAGAGTAGGACTCCCCTACTATATAAAGGAGAGGCTGATCATTTGTAAACACATCATTATCACGCAATACGAAGCAATATATTATCATTTGTGACCGAACTCGAGGGCCTAGGCTGTTCAATTCGTACGGTTTGCTTTTATTCTTTAATTGTTTATCTCAACTAATCTATCCTTCTTAATTTGTGCCAAGTTATATCACGTATCCTTAAAATCGCGCATAAATTCAATTGTTATCTAATTTTAGGGTAAACAATTAGTATCTTAAATGGAATGCCGAGAGTAGTATGTATTAATTAAAGGTTTCATGAAATATTTGTTTTTTTTTCCTGAAACCAATTCAAACGGAATGACGAGGGTAGCATGTATTAAGGATTTATAGAATCTTTGAATATCCTTTTCGTAAAACCAATTCAAAAGCCAAATATATTCTACTTAAAAATGTGACATCCTTACATCTTTTTGAAAGTTGACATATATGATCTTGGAGGTTCTCAAGATGGAGATTGATATGATATTAAAGTAGTAAGGTAAAACATGGGTGTCACTTACTACAAGTCAAAACTCAAAAGTCTATCACACATGCCTTTTGGAAGTTTCCTCATGATAGAGAAGATCAGCAATAATAAGGTAGAAAGTAAAACATATCTTAACTGTCAAGGTCTAATATTAAACATATTAATGCTCAATGAGTCTAGAGAAGCACTTAGATAGGTTCACAGTCATTGGTGGAGTACTCACATAGCTTCAAGGGGTGTCATCTTACACATCTTTTGAAAAAATATAAGTAAAATTATTTTTATGTATTTATATTATGTACTTCTCTTAAATTTCCCTTGACTTCTTTGTCTATTTTTTCTTTAAATTTAAATTTTTTTAGTAAAAATCCCGGCTCTGCTACAATAATAAAATATTGCATAAATAACAAGGTACGGCAGAAGTACAGCATTTTTAGTGCTTGGTAGGTTACTAGTTGCACCATATATATGAGTGATAAAATAAAATTATATAAACTAGCTTATTTAAAATTTTAAATTTTATTACATTAGACAAGACTTTTAAGTATTAATTTACTTTAAATCTACGGCTCATGTGGTAGCCCATCCTAATTCCGAAAAGCTGCTTCTTGGGTCAACTGATCAACTCTATCTCCATGCCATGCGGAATGAATAGAATACCATAACCACGTAATGACTTTTATTTACCTATTACATTAGCCATTTTGTAAGCTTTGCGAGTTTTTACTTCCGAACATTCTTATTTTACTTTTAATGATCCATTTTTGGGCGGTAACAAATGTTTTATTACTTTTATTGATGATGCTTCACGATAATTCTGGGTTTATATCTTGAAAACCCACTATTAGAAATCCACCAAAAATCGACCAAAAAAACTGATCAAAGTTGGTCGGTTATGGCCAATTACCGACCAAAACGCGACCATTTACGTGTGGAGGGTATTTTGACGGTCGGTTAAGAATACCGACCAAAGTTGGTCGGAAATTACCGACCAACGTTGGTCGGCCAATTAAATTCAGAAAAAAATTATTGCAAAAAAAAAAAACCGACCAAAGTTGGTCGGTATTTTAATTATGTAATCAAAAGATTCACCATCTGGGAATCGAACCGGGGTGTGTACTGTGGCAGGATACTATTCTACCACTAGACCATTGGTGCATTTTGTTTTAAGATCGTCTTTTTATTTATTTATACTCTTTAATTGTATTTTTGCACGAAAATAACCAACCATATTTGGTCAGTTTTGTGAAAAAATAAAATTACCAACCAAAGTTGGTCGGTTTTTAAAAATGACCGGCTTAAGAATACCGACCAAAGTTGGTCGTTTTTTAATATTAATTTTTATTTATTTTAATTGAAAAACCGACCAAAGTTGGTCGGTTTCTTGAAAAATAAATTTCGCGGGACTCAAAAATGGTTTCCCGCATTTTTGCGCCAAAGAAAACCGACCAAAGTTGGTCGGTTTCGTAAAAAAAATTAAAAAATAAAATGTTTTGAAAAACCGACCAACTTTGGTCGGTTTTTTGACCGACCAAAGTTGGTCGGTTTTTCTTGGTCGGTTTTTGCCGAATTTCTAATAGTGTTAACCTAGATTAATTTTTAATGGAACCATAGTTGATTGATATGTAATAAAATATGTTTTTTTTATTTTTTATTTTTATTTTAGGCCAATTGATTTTCAATCTTCAGCAATACTCTAAAAACATCTTTTTTGCTTAAGAGGCCGACCAAAGTGATTCTAATTCCACTCTCCACTTTCTCATGCTTTTGATGCAATTATATGCTCTTTTATGCATTACTCAAGTCAAAGAACAAAATAGAATTTTGAATACTAAGTGCTAATTCCTTAAGACTACTAGTAGCATTATACGTATATCTTAGGTAGGGACCCAAAATTTGGCAAAGCCAACACAAGATTAAGGTCCTTCCCTTCATTCATTCTAGGTTGATTTCGACCCGGGCTGACTTCTTGGGATATCGATGCGCGTTGTGGCCACAACTTCGGCTGGCCCCCACATGTAGGGGCGGAGCTAGTTGTTGGCAATAGGGTTCAAAGTTTCAAACTAATCCCCACCGTCGGAGTTGCAAATATTAGGTGTTTGTCCAGATTTTTTTACCATAATTGGTTTTCCTATTTCATGAAGAAAAAGACAACATATTTACCATGATTGAGTTTTTCTTTTCCTAGAAGGAAAATATAATTCTTTCATATTTGGCTAGTCCCTTTTCTTGTAGGAAAAGGTTTGGACTTCTATAAATTGATGATCCTTCCTTCTCATTCAGTAGCACCCACAAAGTAGCCATAGGGGGCTTGAGAGTCTTGTTTAGGGGGAGAACTTTACGGGACAAGTGTTAGTGTGTAACTTGTGTTTGCCTCTTCGTGAGGTTGTTTTCTCGATATTTTGTACTCTTCTTTTATTATAGTGGATTGCTCATCTCCGTCGTGGATGTAGGTCAGTTGACCGAACCACGTTAAATGTTTGTGTCTCTTTTGGAAGATTTCTCTTTGTTGTATGATATATCATCGTTCAAGGTTTGCTTTGCTAGCTTTCGCATGACACCTGATTTTTCCAGTCCTAAAAGCAAATAGGAAAAATATTTTATATATATATACACACCCATTTAACAGAAGGGAGGATACTACTAGTAGATTACAAATTTAATCCTATGAATGATATTTTAGTACTTTTTTGAATCCTATAATTGTTTTCTAGCTATTATAAATGCGAACAATATTGATGGATCATTTTATTCTATAATTACAAAAATGTAGCAACAATCTCCGCGTTATAGTCCCACAATACCCAATCAAGTGAGAAAATTTTAAGTCTTTTGCTCAGAAGGATAAGTATCCAATAAATGGAGAAAACGAAAATCCAAAAAAAGAAATGCCATGAATGATTGATGTATAAAAAAAAGCTTAATTTGAGAAAGTGAAGAATTTAAGAATCTAATCCAAAATGGAGTTAATGGGATTTAGTAGAATATTAATCAGTTGAATACTTTGCCAGTTAAAAGATTCTTAAAGAATGCCTTACAACCCGTAAATGTACATTTCATTCGCTTTCCGCAAAGCCTAAAAGGAGAATAATATATTTCATAATAATGCAACATATATGGAGTTTAATAAACCTTTTTAGAGGCGGATCTAGAATTTTAATATATGGTTCAGAATTCTAAAAAAAATAACTTACTGAGTTCGGGATAAATCATTTATATATTAATTGGATTTTTTCACATAAATATAGAATTATATTAAAGCTATTGATTCTGCCGAACTCGTTAATTATATTGGACCTTTCCCTTCTTATTTTTATTTTAGACTTTGGATAGAGTTGAATAACAGAATTTTGAATTCCTGATAACAGATATTCAAAGATTTGGGTAAGATATAGTTGGCTATATATTGGATAACAAAGATGGAACATTATATTATATTTTATACATAAATAAGTGCATTTTATTATTTGTTAGGCTTTTCCAGAACACAATTATGCTTCCATCATATAGGTTTCATTTGTTTATTTTAATTGGTAATTAAGTTTCCCTTTGCCTTGCATATCCTCATGCATGCCTAAGAATTATTAGTATCTTACTAATCATGATTATTATGAATTTCTTAAGGGATCTCATTAATTGTTTTATGTAGGAGACACAGATTATATATAGTACCTAAGTACGTACTTTAAAAATAAACGAATCTCTCCCACCAAAGTAAACTTTTATCCTCCAAAAGTATTTTGCATCATACCATAGTGCCAAGGTTCATCTATTCCACAGGATACGTGTGAGTTCGTATCTCATACTCTTAATAATTTACCTTCCTCTTTCTAATGACATCTTATGTATATATAGCACAAAAGGAAGTTTTTAGAAAATAGATACTAACAGTGTAAATATTTATTTACATAAGGATATTTTAGATTATTATAGCATATTAGCATGTTAGCTAGTATTTTTAATCAAATAATTACTTAATATTTATTAAGAAATTTATCTATAATTATATAATAAGTTACATGATCTGTAAATAGTTTTTATACCATTAGTACATAGAAAATTAGAAATTAAACACATAAATAATGTATATACTCCCTATGTCTCAATTTTTTTTTGGTGAAGAAAAAAATATTATTAATCATCTCAACAGCGACTGTATGAGGTATACACTTTAAATCTATACAGACTATGAAAGCTAGGTATTGCTACCTATAATCTTTCCATAGTCGCAAAAACTGTCCTATGTATGCTTTTGTGTTATGATTTTTGCCTATACAGATCTTCTATCCACTCCTTGTCCCTTCTACTTCCTTTCTTAATAGCTATTCTATCATTCCTTATCTTTCATTCTTGCTGAATTTGAGTACATATTGTCCAAGGATTAGGAACTCTTTGGTGTCATAATGCTTCATTTCGTGCCTTCCATATAGCATATACCAGTGCTGCTAATGCCGTCTTTACGAATGTTCTGCAACTTTCTCCTTGACCCCTCTTGTTAGCCTTCTTCATATGCCTTGTAATGTGGTATTTTGTATTCCAATATTCAACCATTTTAGCACTGCCAGTATATAAGCTTTTGAGAACTAACATTTAAAGAACAAGTATTCTATCGTCTCAGGTGCATTGTCGCATATTGTACATTTTGTATCTTGGATTATCCCCATTTTTTGCAATCTCACTCTTATTAGTAGTCTTTCATGTCCAGCCAGCCAGCATATGAAGATGTGTATAGGGACATTTTCTTTGTTCCATACCCAGTTACTCCAAGGCCAATTCTCCAAGTTTCCTAGTCTCCAGAAGTAACCACTTTTAATGGTATACCTTCCATTCCTTGCCAGCCATCCTTGTTCGACATACCCCTGTGCAAACCTGTCCCTTATGGAACATATTTTCCTCCAATACTAGCATCAATCATTAGGAGGTTTGTATTGCCACCAAAAGTTGCCCTTTAAGTATTTGTGATCTATTCATTTTACCCATAGACCACCTGCCTTGAACGCAATATTCCATACATACTTGGCTATTGCAGCCTCATTCCATACCACCCCATTTGTGATTCTCAGGCCTCCCATTTTCTTTGGTCTACATACCAAGTCTCATGCTACCAGTGGTGCTTTGTTGCTCACCTCCTTCCCTTCCCATAGAAAATTCCTGCAAATTGCTGTAATCTGTTTCATCATTGCTTTAGGTAAGAGGAAAATGGAAGCCCAATATGTGTGAACATGCATCCAAATACTTGAATGGTAAAGACCCCTTCTGGTAGCCTGTTCTGTCACATAAATCCATCGGGCATTATTGATCCATATTGGCACTGAAAATATTAGACTTTCCTGCATTTGTGCATAGTCCTGAAGCCCTTGAGAATGACTGAAGTCTTCTTAGCATCAACAAGACAGACTAGTAGGTTCCTTTGCAAAATAGTATAACATCATCAGCAAAACATAAGTGATTCAGCTTCAGCGCTTTACATTTTGTATGATACTCAAATCCTGGCATACTTGCTATCCTCTCCATTATTCTGGAGAAATATTCCATTCATATAACAAAAATAAGTGGAGATATTGGATCCCATGCCTCAATCCACGTTTGCCCTGAATATTTCTATACAAGCCCCCATTCAAAGCAATACTATACAATGTTGTAGTTATACAATTCATCACCCATTTAATGAACTTCACAGTGAAGTTCATAGCATATAACATTTCCTCCACAAACCCCCATTCTACTGTATCATATGCTTTTTTGAGATCAATTTTAATCAAGCAACTCTTGGTGGTGGCTTTCCTGTTGTATAGTCTTACTATATCTTGACAAATAAGAATGTTCTGCACAATACTTGTCCCAGATACAAATGCACTTTGATTGTCAGATACTAGATCCGGAGGACTAGTTTGAGCCTGTGACAAAGCATCTTTGATATGATCTTGTATATTATATTGCAACATGCTATTGGCCTGTAATCACCCACACTGGATGCATGTGTACTTTTTGGTATCAATGTAATTACTGTGTTATTCCATGCTTTAAGCATTTTTCCATTCCTAAAGAATTCTAACACAGCATCTACCACATCCTTCCCTACAATTTCCCATCCATCTTTAGAAAACTGGCTACCAAAGCCATCTGGCCCTAATGCCTTGTCTCCAGCAATAGCCCACGGTGCTTTTTTTTACTTTATTCTCAGTAAATTGTTCTTCTAGTTGTGTTCTTTGCATAGCAGAAACAGCAGGCCCCTGTCTTACCAAGCTGCTAAATACATGCTCCCTGTAGACATGTAATTTTTGACCCTCCCCAAGATTTTATATATTTTAGCATTTAAATATTTAGTTTAGGCCTAATATCACTATTTTAACTAGTTTTAACTATTTTACTTTATTTTATAACAAAAATAAAAATTATAAAATTATTTTCTTTATTTAGCTTAATGTATATTTTATCTAGTTACTTTTAGTTTATCTACCATACATAAAATTCAAAAATACAAAAAATATTTCCATTTTGTTTTCAAGGATATTAGTGTTTTTGGTAGTAGTATTATGTTAATTTTGCAATGATTTTTAATCTAATTCTATCCTATTTTCAGTATAATCCTTGAAAAAAAAATATATATAGAATAATTTCGTTTTAATTCCATTTCAGTTAAAGTCAATTGTTAATTATATTTTATTATCTGTGATACATTTATTTTACCCTTGGAAAAGAAGAATGAATTTTGGGCCAATTTTGTGTCTTGATAGGTCCAATCTTAGGCCAATTTTCGGATTAGCCCATTAAGCCCAATACCCAATACCCACTAACCCTTCCCTAACCCTAGAGACCTTTCTAAGAAAGTCACCTTCTTCTACACCAAAGACCCAGACTCCTAAATCAACGAGCATCTTCAACCTAACACCCCTAAAACCGCTGCCCACTCTTCTCGATCTTCTTCTTCTTCAACACCAAAAAAAAAACCCAAGCAGCAGCCAAACATTAAGACTTTCAAATTTACCAATGAGTCAAGACAACCTAGGTAAACCTGAGCTCAAGGAAAATTCCGCCGCCGCCGCCAGCCCTTCTCCAAACACACCACCAAGCCGCCGGCCACTCCCTCCTCTAACTCAGACAAAAACCAGCCAACAACCTTCATTACTAAACACACACATACAGCCGCTGCCACGCTCCGCCAAAACCCCTCTGATCTCAAGCCGTCGCGAGAGCAGCAGCTACCACCAGCCACCACGCCGACTCGCCACCACTCTCCTTACACCTCTCACCAGCCCCGACCTTCTCATCTCACCACCCAAAGACACACACACACACTAACAGAAGCACAAAACGGACAAGAGGGGAGGGGGAATGAACTGATCTGATCATTGCAATAAAAAATACCAAAAATATTTTACTTTCTTTTGATTCAATATCATTTCGAAAAAAAATTAAAACAGAAACAGAGTTGGAGTCTTTTTATTATCGAAAGTTCATTGCTTGAGCTCGTTTGGGTCTGAATCCGTGTTTGTTTGAGTTTTCTGGTGCCGATTCGAGTTCCGTCAGAGATTCTGTCAACGTTAAGTTTCGGAACATCAAAATTGGATTCAAATTGAGGTTTATTTCATTTCCCTTTGCATAGTTGTTTGAATATTTTTGATTGAATTTCTGGCTTTGACATGCTTAGTTGTCTCGTTCACTTGTCTGTTTTCTTAAAATTAGCTTGTTGTTTTTTTAAGTTAGTTGTGTTGGTTGTTTCATTCACTAGCTTGTTTGAAATTAGTTTGATAACCTTCTGAGTATACTGAGTTGCTTGCTGTTGCTTCTTGTGGATTTTTGCTTGTTCAGCAAAGTTGAATTAGGTAGAACAAAGACTAATGGGATGTTTCGTTACTGCTAGTTTCGTTAACGCTAGTAGCATGTTTAGGCCGGCCACACTTGGGTAGGCAAGCCTCAGGATTTTTGTTAGTTTCAAGGCGAGAGGTCGTTCCCTTAGTTAAATTTATCCGGGGAATGCCCCGAAGGATTTGTATATATTTTTATACGGGGTATGCCCCAAAGTATTTGTATTTGGAGGCATAAAGTAGAACTCGTAGTATTTTATTTTTATTTTTATTTTCATTTTTATTTTTTCTTTTATTAGGTGGGAACGACCTCGAGCCTCTTGTGTGTTTATTTTTCTTTTCTGTCTTTTTACCTCAATTTGAATATTTTAAAAGCCAACTTGATCATGTACGCAAGCGTACTAGTTATGGGACTCGGGGAATGCCTAACACCTTCTCCCCGAGTCAAATGAACCCCCTTACCCGAATCTCTGGTGCAAATTGGTTTAAGAGTTAAATGTGGTTTAAAGAAAAATTGTTATTTTGAAAACGGTGACCTGGCACACCGAAACCAATGCCAGGTGGCGACTCTGAGTTAATCCTTTTGAACACAGTTCTTTGTCACTTTCTAATTGAAAACCCTTTTGAGCTTCAAAAATTACTTTTATTAATTTAAGAGGGTTAGTGAGGTTGTAAAAAAAGGGGTGTGACTGCTTTGGCGACTCTGCTGGGGAGTTGCAGGTTCGAGCCGGTACTTGATCTTGTTGGCTTTTAGGATATTCGATTGAGGTGTTTGTTTTCTTTATTTGCTTTGTTTATTTGCTTTGTTTGTCTTATTTCCTTATTTTGTTGGTTATTTGTTTATCGCTTTTTGTGTTACTGCTTTATAAACTGTCATCATTTGCATAACTATGGGTCTTCTTTCTACAACAAGTCTTCTGGAGTACGTTAGAGCGTACACGGCCTTTTTGTGAGTCACCCGTGTCTTTAGGGGGGTGGCTTGGGAGAGTGGAGTAGGCGGACAGCTAGAGCAGCAGCCATCGACCACGTGCCGTCCCGAATTGCCTTGTCTAGTGAACCCCAAACTTAGGTCAGCCTTTAGGTCATGCTTATTTGCATCATGTCATTTGCACTTAGCAGGGCTCGGTCCCAGGTATCGTGTCCCTTTGCAGGAGGCCTATCCAAATTTTGTCAAAATGGGCCCGAGGCCTAAAAAGACATTCAATCATCCCTATGTGATACATGTTGCATCTTTGAGGGTAGAAAGGTCATTTGGCGGACTGATGTTTGGGAAATAGGGTGAAGTGTAGAAATGAAGCAAGTAGGGCCCAATTATGATTTTCTTTCACAATTTTTTCAAGAAAAGCCAAACAAAAAATGAAATGAAAAATCCAAAAAATTTTTGCACTTTCCCATCATTTTTCAAAAAAAAAAATCAAAAAAAAAGAAGAGAAAAAGAAAACCAAAAGATTTACATGTTTTATCATTTTTTTTTTAAAAAAAAGAAGAGACAAAAAATATGTTTTCTCCAAATCAATTTTTTTTAAAAAAAAAATTCTCTCCCGTATCCAATCTTCCCGATCTACGCATACCTGATTCTCGTCTTTCGAGGCAGGATACGTAGGCAGTCCACATAGGGCCCGGTGTTCCTAGTGAGTCTTAGTTTCTTGGCTTCTGGGGTTGTAGCCAAATCTTGCATGTTTAGCCATATTTGGTCGCATTGGCCATTTCTGCAAAATAGGGCCATTTTCTCAAAGTAGTTTGTTATCTCATGTCTTAGAGCCCTGAGTCCACAACAAGTTTTCCTCTTACTTTACGGTCCATCCATGTTGAATTTGCATGTCTAGCCACTTTGGGCCACATCGGCTGTTTTTGCAAAATGGGGTCATTTTCGCAAAAGTGGTTCAGTGAACCATGTATTAGAATTTCGAGCCCACAACTAGGTGTAATATCACTTTAAGGCATGCCCTTGTTGAACTTGCATCTCTAGCCTCGTTTGGCCACATCGACCATTTTTGCAAGATGGGTCATTTTGCAAAGTAATTTCTAAGGCTATAATTATTGGGAGTTTGGAGCCATATAAGCCTTAGTGCGGTATTTTCATGTCTTAGGGGTCATCCTAATTGAGTTTGCACTTCTAGCCACATTTAGGCCGCGTAGGTCATTTTGCAAAAATAGCCTTAATCATGCCTTGTAAGTGTCAAATATAAGGTGTCGTGGCGTTGCATAGTGTCTTGAGTCACTAATCTATTTGGTCTTATTTTTCTCATTCAAGTATGGATTCATTTACCACAGCTCGAGCATGATTGATATCCCAGGACCATCGCATTTGGGAGCTTGTTTGAAGAGGCTTTTTATATTTTGAGTCTGTTTTCATGTTTTCTTTTACTTTCTTGTCTTGTCTAGTAGTTTTGAGTCTTTTAGATGGTGTAAGAGTTTGTCTAGTCTTTTGTTATCGTACTTCCTGTGATGTATTTGAAAAACCAAAAAAAAAATTATTATAAATGAAAAATCCAAAAGATTTTTATTTTTAGTTTATTTTATCCATTACTTTTCCAGAACTACGCTTGATCTGATCCATGAGGGACATGATACGTAGGCAACCTACATAGGGTTCGATCGAATCATTATTAAAAAAAAAAGTGAATGAAGTTGTGGGACGTGAGGGATGAGACAAAGAAAATAGTGACAATTAAAAAGAAAAGAGAGGAAGGAAAATGAGCAAGCCAAGAAGTACTAGAAAAGAAAGAAAAGAGAAAATTGAAATTAATAAAATTGGGATGCTGCCAAATGACCTTGTGACCCTCGAAGCTATTTTAGAACCGTTAATTGTTGCTAGGGGTATTGCACGCAATGTGATATTTTATCTGATAAATGCCCTAACGCTAACATGTTGGCTTTGTTTTGCTCCCCTTTGTTACTTTCATTGTTATCATAATAGAGGGTGGTTAGTTTGTGGCACTTTGGCGAGTCATATGTACAACACAAGGTCAAAGAGCAAGGTAGACATGGCTAGTAAAGATTTGGACACATGAATCGTTGACCCGTCGAGGGAGTTTGTGGAGTCGGAGTCTGAATTGAAAGAGGAGGTCTAAAGGTTGAAACAGCAGATGGTAGAAATGTATCAGTCTTGGATCAGGGGGCATCCTCCACCTTCATTCCCCACTAACTACACTGAAAATCCTGCAATTATCCCACCACTATCACAAGCCCAAGTTTCCACTGCTGCTGATATCTCCCCACAACCCTTTCACACTCCACCCCTCAAAAGCACATCATATCCCGCTCCTTTGACCACTCATGTTTTTGTAGACCCTCCACCAGTTACTCTTCCTCGATCCTCTAGCGAGACTGTGTTCAAAGTCCCCAATGTCCAACACTATTCTCCAGAACCAATTTTCAAGGTCTCGGGTCCATACACTTACACTCTTCATTTTGAGCCTCCCGGTGAGACTGCAAAGCCTGCTAAGACAGTGGAGCAAGATGAGATATCCAGAAAGCTGAAAAGGTCTAAAATGCCAAAGCTTAATTTATATGATGGGCGGGGAGATCCAGTAGCCCATCTGAGGGGTTATTGCAGTGAAATGAGAAGTGTTCGCGGGAAAGATAAATTATTGATGGCGTATTTCAGTCAGAGTCTGAGTGGGGCAGCTCTAGAGTGGTACACCCGCCAAGACGCTAGTAAGTGGCATGCATGGGGTGACCTGGCTCAAGATTTTGTTCGGCTCTATCAGTACAATGTAGACATTATCCCAGACCGCTCCTCCCTATCTCAGATGGAAAAGAAACCCAAGGAAGGCTTAAGGGAGTTTTGGTTCAGATGGAACGAACAAGTTGCTCGGATCAGTTCTCCGATTGGTAGAAAAGGTGTTGTTGAGCCCCGCCAACAACAGGATCCAGTGGGCATTCCTGCTAAACGCTTTCAGCCTCAACCGACCCCATAAATATCCTTGTACTCCAGATAATCCTAACCAATGCTACCTTCCTCCAAAAAATCCCAAAAGTCATACCTCACCTTCCCAGTATTCTATCCACAATGCACTGCCATATGCTCCACACCCACGAAACCCACAACGGCTTGCACTGCCTCCACAAATATCTTACCCACCTATACAAGCATATCAACCACCTACCTGAAAAGGTTTCAACCATGGTCGGAGTACAAAATGAGAAGGCAACAGCAAAGAGAAAAGTCTTTCACTCCTATTGGATAATCATATGCCAGTCTGTTCCAAAGGCTGAAGCAATTGAACATGTTGAAGCCGATTCAGATAAACATGCCGAACCCCCTTCCAAAGAATTTTGATTTTTCTCAAAGGTGCGCATATTGCTCTAATGCCCCGGGGCACGACATAGAAAAGTGTTGGTATCTGAAAAGAGCAGTCTAGAAGCTTATTGATGCAGGTGACATTACCGTGCAAAATCCAAATGCAACAGATACTAGCCAAAGTCCATTGCAAGTTCATAATGAGACGCATGTAGTGGGCATGATTTGTGTGGAAAAGGAATATGAGAACACTTCTGAATCCCTTGGAGGGCCACTTACCGCAAAGTTTTCAGCGCTATCAGTCTCGGTTCCAGAGGTTGATCTTAAGAACAACTGCGCACGCAAATCGAGGCGATGCTAAATGGGGTTTTCAAGGCCTCGGAAGCACAGAATAAATAAGAAAATAAGTGATGACCCTTTGGGTCGTCACACATAGGCAGCTTTACGGTTCGGTCACACCAAATAAAATATTTCATAATCCCCCGAAGTCAAGAGTGGGGCAGATTTTCTTAGAAATCCCATCAAAACAAAAAAGAAAAACAAAAAAAAAAATATCCCCAGACTCCAAGGAACTGGGGCAGAAGTTTTAATTTTGCCAAAAGATCTGATT
The DNA here is from genome assembly GCF_001879085.1 of Nicotiana attenuata. Lineage (NCBI taxonomy): Eukaryota > Viridiplantae > Streptophyta > Magnoliopsida > Solanales > Solanaceae > Nicotiana > Nicotiana attenuata. The sequence goes on from NC_031994.1 coordinate 4,110,302, forward strand.
CCAAAAGTTGTAATTTTGAAACCTTTCATCTTATATTATTTTGAGCCTTCATGCCACCCTTTCTTTCCAACCCTGTCCAAAAGCCTACATTACGGTCCAAAGAAAGACCTTCCGACCAATCTTTGAGGATGCCAAATCAAGTGTGTGGTAAAAGTACGATCTTCTTATATCATGGGTAATACCTTTTTCTCAGCATAAAGAGAGAAAATGATATAAAATGAGAGAGTCTTATCGGTGAAAACCCTCACGGGCACCGTAAGACGACGGTGAGTTGAGAAAAAGAGCAAAATGAGAGAGGCTTGATGGTAAAAACCCTTCAGGGCACTACAAGTCAATTGAGGATTGTGGATCAAATAGAACAATTGGAGCGCTGAAGCCCGGTTTCACAACTTAGAAGCATAACAAGAGTTGAAGATTAGACTAGCTTGACAGATCAGGCCGCTTAATCCAAAATGCATGTCATGGTCAGTGGAGATGGCGTTCAAATCAGATTAGTTTCTACTTTGTTCTTTTTCCTAGGTATATAAAAAAAATCTTGTTAGATACCATCTCTTCTCGTTTTTCTCCTTATTTTGTTCCTCTTGTTTTATTTGAGTCCCTTTTGAGTCTGTTTTTGTCGAAACAAGTAAGAAATGACTTCAAAATATGCTATCAGCTTTTTAATCACACAAAGCCGAGTCTAGCAAGCATATCAAGTGGCATAAGTCAGGGAAAAGTGGCATGCGCACTAAGTTGATAACAAATTGACGTGCTTTGGGATTCATGTGAAATGCAAAGGTTCGGTAAATGTCAATTCATGAGCAGAGTACAACCGATAGAGGATATTGGGCTCGAATGGATCGGAGGTGTTTTATGTGATAAGGGTTGATAGAAAATGGCTAGTCAATAACAGGCAGGGTCTTCCAAGTCGAAGTCCAAGTTGATCGTGACAAGTGCAAGAGAAATCGCCCTCGTAGTCAAGGCCACAAACTAACCACCATGTTTTAAACTCACAAGTTTTCTTTGTCTGAAACAGGGATGAAGGCTATGTTCATACCAAAGCTTGGAAGCTTGAATTTTTCAGGTGTAATGCTCCAATTCTGCTTACACAAAGGCTATTGAGAAGATCACACATCACCCCTAGGAGACGCACTTCCTAGTCTGGGTCTTTCAGGTTATATTTTGTTTTAGGAGACACACTTCCTAAATTGAGATTTTACTCCTAGGAGACGCACTTCCTAGTTTTGGGTCATTTAAGTTCATTCCTAGGAGACGCACTTCCTAGTTTGAGTCATTGAAGTTTCACCCCTAGGAGACGCACTTCCTAGTCTGGGTCTTTCAGGTTATATTTTGTCTTAGGAGACGCACTTCCTAAATTAAGATTTTACCCCTAGGAGACGCACTTCCTAGTTTTGGGTCATTTAAGTTCATTCCTAGGAGACGCACTTCCTAGTTTAGTTCATTTAAATTTATCCCTAGGAGATGCACTTCCTAGTCTGGGTCTTTCAAGTTATATTTTTGTTTTAGGAGACGCACTTCCTAAATTGAGATTTTACCCCTAGGAGATGCACTTCCTAGTTTGGGTCATTTAAGTTCACTCCTTGGAGACGCACTTCCTAGTTTGAGTCATTGAAGTATCACCCCTAGGAGACGCACTTCCTAGGCTGGGTTTTTCAGGTTATATTTTTGTTTTAGGAGACGCACTTCCTAAATTGAGATTTTACCCTTAGGAGACACACTTCCTAGTTTTGGGTCATTTAAGTTCATTCCTACGAGACGCACTTCCTAGTTTGAGTCATTGAAGTTTCACCTCTAGGAGATGCACTTCCTAGTCTAGGTTTTTCAGGTTATATTTTTTTTTTAGGAGACGCACTTCCTAAATTGAGAGTTCATTCATAGGAGACGCACTTGCTAATTTGTGTCATTTAAGTTTCATCTACGAGACACACTTCCTAGTTTGAGTCATTGAAGTTTCACCCCTAGGAGACGCACTTCCTAGTCTGGGTTTTTCAGGTTATATTTTCGTTTTAGGAGACGCACTTCCTAAATTGAGAGTTCATTCATAGGAGACGCACTTCCTAGTTTGAGTCATTGAAGTTTCGCCCCTAGGAGACACACTTCCTAGTATGGGTCTTTCAGGTTATATTTTTGTTTTAGGAGACGCACTTCCTAAATTGAGATTTTACCCCTAGGAGACGCACTTCCTAGTTTGGGTCATTTAAGGTTCATTCCTAGGAGACACACTTCCTAGTTTGAGTCATTGAAGTTTCACCCCTAGGAGACGCACTTCCTAGGCTGGGTTTTTCAGGTTATATTTTTGTTTTAGGAGACGCACTTCCTAAATTGAGATTTTACCCTTAGGAGACGCACTTCCTAGTTTCGGGTCATTTAAGATCATTCCTAGGAGACTCACTTCCTAGTTTGAGTCATTGAAGTTTCACCCTTAGGAAACGCACTTCCTAGTATTGTCTTTCATGTTGTATTTTTGTTTTAGGAGACACACTTCCTAGTTTGAGTCATTGAATTTTCATCCCAAGGAGACGCACTTCCTAGTCTGGGTCTTTCAAGTTATATTTTTTCTTTAGGAGACGAACTTCCTAAAATTGAAGATTTTCCCCTAGGAGACGCACTTCCTAGTTTTGGGTCATTTAAGTTCATTCCTAGGAGACGCACTTCCTAGTTTGAGTCATTGAAGTTGCACCCCTAGGAGACGCACTTCCTAGTCTGGGTCTTTCAGGTTATATTTTTGTTTTAGGAGACGCACTTCCTAAATTGAAGATTTTACCCCTAGGAGACGCACTTCCTAGTTTTGGGTCATTTATGTTCATTCCTAGCAGACACACTTCCTAGTTTGAGTCGTTGAAGTTTCACCCCTAGGAGACGCATTTCCTAGTCCGGATCTTTCAGGTTATATTTTTGTTTTAGGAGACACACTTTCTAAATTGAGATTTTACCCCTAGGAGACGCACTTCCTAGTTTTGGGTCATTTAAGTTCATTCCTAGGAGACGCACTTCCTAGTCTGAGTAATTAAAGTTTCACCCCTAGGAGACGCACTTCCTAGTCTAGGTTTTTCAGGTTATATTTTTGTTTTAGGAGACGCACTTCCTAAATTGAGAGTTCATTCATAGGAGACGCACTTGCTAATTTGTGTCATTTAAGTTTCATCTACGAGACACACTTCCTAGTTTGAGTCATTGAAGTTTCACCCCTAGGAGACGCACTTCCTAGTTTGGGTTTTTAAGGTTATATTTTTGTTTTAGGAGACGCACTTCCTAAATTGAGAGTTCATTCATAGGAGACGCACTTCCTAGTTTGAGTCATTGAAGTTTCACCCCTAGGAGACACACTTCCTAGTCTGGGTCTTTTAGGTTATATTTTTGTTTTAGGAGATGCACTTCCTAAATTGAGATTTTACCCCTAGGAGACGCACTTCCTAGTTTGGTTCATTCAAGTTTCATCCCTAGGAGACGCACTTCCTAGTTTGTGTCATTCGAGTTTTATCCTTAGGAGACGCACTTCCTAGTTTGGTTCATTCAAGTTTCTTCCCTAGGAGACGCACTTCCTAGTTTGAGTCATTTGAGTTCATTCCTAGGAGACGCACATTCTAGTCAAGTTTTAGTTTTACTCTCATCATTGCATCAATAGCATAGGTGACTTACAGTTTTGCTACCAACTCACAAATCTTCCTAGTGCAAACTGGGATAGAAAATTTTGTTTGTTTTGTTGTTTTGATTGCAGGCACCCACCTGGAGAACAAGGGAGTTCTTTTTAGAGTTACTTCAAATTTCAAGTCAGTAGTAGGCGCCCACCTGAAGAATGAGGGAAGTTATTTCAGAATTCAATTCAAGTTAGAAGTAGCAGAAACTCGCCTCAAGAATGCGAGTCGACAGCACGAGATGACCCAAAAGAAGAAGTCTCGATTCAAAAAGAAAAAAAAAAGAAAAAAAGAAGAAGAAAGAAGTGAATCCAAAATGCAGAAGCGGAGACAAGATGCGGATTGCTCAAGACATGGTTGAACTTACGAGCACTGAATGTATGGTCTTGATCAGAAGAGGTCGTGGAAGAATGAACCAGCACCTGCAACTAGCAAGTATCAAGGCTCAAATCAAAAGTCTGCATGAAGAACCATTCAAGACTCAAGATCAACCTTCAGTAGACATATAGATAGGGATCTTGTAACTCATAGCTGATAGGCTTGCTTAGATCTTTTAGATTTTGATTTGATGTAATAATAGGACCGCGGACCGGAACCTCGACGGCACCTCAATCGGCTCTCCACCTCGGTACACTCCGTCGCTCTCCTCATTTCTGAACTATACGTGGCCTGATTCCTTTATAGCTAAGGATATGTAGGCATCTCAAATACCAGGGCTCGGTCACATTCTCATTTCTTTTAGTTTTTGGTCTCTCTAAATAAGGGTCGGGTCAAGAAACATGTCTCGTCGTTCTTTGTCTGAAAACTCTTCGTGTTTCCAGTCAAAGAGGGGTAGCTGTAGACATGTAATTTTTGACCCTCCCCAAGATTTTACATATTTTAGCATTTAAATATTTAGTTTAGGCCTAATATCGCTATTTTAACTAGTTTTAACTATTTTACTTTATTTTATAACAAAAATGAAAATTACAAAAATATTTTCTTTTATTTAGCTAATTGATATTTTATCTAGTTACTTTTAGTTTATCTACCTTACATAAAATTCAAAAATACAAAAATAGTTCCATTTTATTTTCAAGGATATTAATATTTTGGTAGTAGTATTATTTTAATTTTGCGATGATTTTAATCTAATCCTATCCTATTTTTAGTATAATCCTTGGAAAAAAAATATATAGAATAATTTCGTTTTAATTCCATTTCAGCTAAAGTCAATTGTTAATTATATTTTATTATCTGTGATACTTTTATTTAACCCTTGGAAAAGAAGAATGAATTTTGGGCCAATTTTGTGTCTTGATAGGTCCAATCTTAGGCCAATTTTTGGATTAGCCCATTAAGCCCAATACCCAATACCCACTAACCCTTCCCTAACCCTAGAGACCCTTCTAGAAAAAGTCACCTTCTTCTACACCAAAGACCCAGACTCCTAAAATCAACGAGCATCTTCAACCTAACACCCCTAAAACCGCCGCCCACTCTTCTCGATCTTCTTCTTCTTCAACACCAAAAAAAAAAACCCAAGCAGCAGCCAAACATTAAGACTTTCAAATTTACCAATGGAGTCAAGACAACCCAGGTAAACCTGAGCTCAAGCAAAATCCCGCCGCCGCCGCCAGCCCTTCTCCAAACACACCACCAAGCCGCCGGCCACTCCCTCCTCTAACTCAGACAAAAACCAGCCAACAACCTTCATTAACTAAACACACACATACAGCCGCTGCCACGCTCCGCCAAAACCCCTCTGATCTCAAGCCGTCGCAGAGAAGCAGCAGCTACCACAGCCACCAGCCGACTCGCCACCATCTCCTTACACCTCTCACCAGCCCCGACCTTCTCATCTCACCACCCAAAGACACACACACACACTAACAGAAGCACAAAACGGACAAGAGGGGAGGGGGAATGAACTGATCTGATCATTGCAATAAAAAATACCAAAAATATTTTACTTTCTTTTGATTCAATATCATTTCGAAAAAAAATTAAAACAGAAACAGAGTTGGAGTCTTTTTATTATCGAAAGTTCATTGCTTGAGCTCGTTTGGGTCTGAATCCGTGTTTGTTTGAGTTTTCTGGTGCCGATTCGAGTTCCGTCAGAGATTCTGTCAACGTTAAGTTTCGGAACATCAAAATTGGATTCAAATTGAGGTTTATTTCATTTTCCCTTTGCATAGTTGTTTGAATATTTTTGATTGAATTTCTGGCTTTGACATGCTTAGTTGTCTCGTTCACTTGTCTGTTTTCTTAAAATTAGCTTTGTTGTTTTTTTTAAAGTTAGTTTGTGTTGGTTGTTTTCATTTCACTAGCTTGTTTGAAATTAGTTTGATAACCTTCTGAGTATACTGAGTTTGCTTGCTGTTGCTTCTTGTGGATTTTTTGCTTGTTCAGCAAAGTTGAATTAGGTAGAACAAAGACTAATGGGATGTTTCGTTACTGCTAGTTTCGTTTAACGCTAGTAGCATGTTTTAGGCCGGGTCCACACTTGGGTAGGCAAGGCCTCAGGNGTGGACTAAAGCACACGAAAAATTAGAAATGGTCATGAATTCCTATTTATAGCCTTAAAACGCTAAAAAGGAGGAACAGACATGGCGAAGTAATAACTATTATTCATTAGGTCATTATGATGGATCCACAAAATTTTAGGTGATTCGAGACCCGTCGCCCGAATTCATTAAGATGGCATGGACATTAGCACACGAAAAACTAGAAATCATCATGCATTCCTATTTATGGTCCTAAAATGCTAAAAAATGAGGAACGGTCATGGCGATGTGGACATGTTATTTTTGACCCTCCCAAAATTTTACATATTTTAGCATTTAGATATTTAGTTTAGGTCTAATATCGCTATTTTAACTAGTTTTAACTATTTTACTTTATTTTATAACAAAAATAAAAATTATAAAATTATTTTCTTTTATTTAGCTAATTGATATTTTATCTAGTTACTTTTAGTTTATCTACCATACATAAAATTCAAAAATACAAAAATATTTCCATTTTGTTTTCAAGGATATTAGTGTTTTGGTAGTAGTATTATGTTAATTTTGCAATGATTTTAATCTAATTCTATCCTATTTTCAGTATAATCCTTGAAAAGAAAAATATATATAGAATAATTTCGTTTTAATTCCATTTCAGTTAAAGTCAATTGTTAATTATATTTTATTATCTGTGATACATTTATTTTACCCTTGGAAAAGAAGAATGAATTTTGGGCCAATTTTGTGTCTTGATAGGTCCAATCTTAGGCCAATTTTCGGATTAGCCCATTAAGCCCAATACCCAATACCCACTAACCCTTCCCTAACCCTAGAGACCTTTCTAGAAAAAGTCACCTTCTTCTACACCAAAGACCCAGACTCCTAAAATCAACGAGCATCTTCAACCTAACACCCCTAAAACCGCTGCCCACTCTTCTCGATCTTCTTCTTCTTCAACACCAAAAAAAAAACCCAAGCAGCAGCCAAACATTAAGACTTTCAAATTTACCAATGGAGTCAAGACAACCCAGGTAAACCTGAGCTCAAGCAAAATCCCGCCGCCGCCGCTAGCCCTTCTCCAAACACACCACCAAGCCGCCGGTCACCCCCTTTTCTAACTCAGACAACAACCAGGCAACAACCTTCACCAACTAAACACACACATGCAGCCGCTGCCACGCTCTGCCAAAACCCCTCTGATCTCAAGCCGTCGCAGAGAAGCAGCGACTACCACAGCCACTAGCCGACTCGCCACCATCTCCTCACACCTCTCACCAGCCCCGACCCTCTCATCTCACCACCCAAAGACACACACACACACTAACAGAAGCACAAAAGGGACAAGAGGGGAGGGGGAATGAACTGATCTGATCATTGCAATAAAAAAATACCAAAAATATTTTACTTTCTTTTGATTCAATACCATTTCGAAAAAAATCAAAACAGAAACATAGTTGGAGTCTTTTTATTATCGGAAGTTCATTGCTTGAGCTCGTTTGGGTCTGAATCCGTGTTTGTTTGAGTTTTCTGGTGCCGATTCGAGTTCTGTCAGAGATTCTGTCGACGTTAAGTTTCGGAACATCAAAATTGGATTCAAATTGAGGTTTATTTCGTTTCCCTTTACATAGTTGTTTGAATATTTTTGATTGAATTTCTAGCTTAATTTGGTTTGACATGCTTAGTTGTCTCGTTCACTTGTCTATTTTCTTAAAATTAGCTTGTTGTTTTTTTAAGTTAGTTGTGTTGGTTGTTTCATTCACTAGCTTGTTTGAAATTAGTTTGATAACCTTCTGAGTATACTGAGTTTCTTGTTGTTGCTTCTTGTGGATTTTTGCTTGTTCAGCAAAGTTGAATTAGGTAGAACAAAGACTAATGGGCTGTTTCGTTACTTCTAGTTTCGTTAACGCTAGTAGCATGTTTAGGTCGGCCACACTTGGGTAGGCAAGCCTTAGGAGTTTTGTTAGTTTCGAGGCGAGAGGTCGTTCCCTTAGTTAAATTTATTCGGGGAATGCCCCGAAGGATTTGTATATATTTTTATCCGGGGTATGCCCTGAAGTATTTGTATTTGGAGGCCGAAAGTAGAACTCGTAGTATTTTATTTTTATTTTTATTTTTTCTTTTATTAGGTGGGAACGACCTCGAGCCTCTTGTGTGTTTTGTTTTTCTTTCCTGTGTTTTTACCTCAATTTGAATATTTTAAAAAGCCAACTTGATGATGTATACAACCGTACTAGCTACGGGACTCGGGGAATGCCTAACACCTTCTCCCCGAGTCAGATGAACCCCCTTACCCGAATCTCTGGTGCAATCTGGTTTAAGAGTTAAATGTGTTTTAAAGGAAAATTGTTATTTTGAAAACGGTGACCTGGCACACCGAAACCAATGCCAGGTGGCGACTCTGAGTTAATCCTTTTGAACACAATTCTTTGTCACTTTCTAATTGAAAACCCTTTTGAGCTTCAAAAATCACTTTTATTAATTTAAGAGGGTTAGTGAGGTTGTAAAAAAAGGGTGTGACACTCCCTATCCCTTTGATTGGTTCCCAATAGACTTTCATAGAAGGTTATAAAAGCCTTAGCTATCCCCTCTAGATCATTTGTGTGTTGTCCATCTGCATTGTCAATAGAGAATATTCTATTGGAGTTCCTTCTTGCTTTCATCATACTATGAAAAAATTTTGTGTTCATGTCTCCTTGAGTCAGCCATTGTATTTTGCATTTTTTCCTCAAGAACTGCTCTCTAGCATTATTCCATTTTTTGCATTGCTCGGACAGGATAGCCTCTTCTTCTATTAGTTGGATGTTACATGGATCCCTTTGCATTCTTTCCTGAAAATTTTGAAGTTTCTGCATTGCCTCATCTGCCTTCCTCTCAACCTCAGTAAATCTATCTTTGTTTAGCTCTTGCAATGTATGTTTGATTTTGTGTAGTTTTCCCACTAGTTCATACATTTTAGTGCCTTTCCTATCAGTCCTCCATCCTGACTTTAATTTCTCCTTGAAGTCTGGTGCCAAGCTCCACATATTGAAGTATCTGAACATTTTATTCTTCGGTTGGCTACCTTTGTCCCAACTTATAATGACTGGATAGTGATTAAACAACCCCTCATTCCTGTAATTTACTACTGATGCAGGTAGGTTAAGACCCCACTCATTATTCACCATTACTCTATCAATTCTACTGAGTACTCTATCCCCTCCACTTTGCTTGTTTGTCCATGTGAAGAATGCTCTAGTGAATTTAAGGTCCATCAATGAGCAATCCTCAACATATTTCTTAAAGTCTCTTATCTCTGCCATTGTGATAGGGCTTCCCATTCTCTCTTCCTTATATAGAACACAGTTAAAATCCCCCATTATCGCCCGGGGGCCTTTCATCTGAACATGAATGTCTTTGATTGCCTGCCATAGATCTCTTCTGAGTGCAACATCATTGAATGCATAAATCACAGTCGCATGTAGTGTTCTGCCAGTCCCTCTATGATGTAACTCACAGTGAATAAGTTGTGCTATTACGCTGATTATGTTGACTCCATATAGCATAGGATTCTATAGAATCCATATCCTTCCTCTTGGATGTTGGGATAGATTTGTGCTAAACGACCAGCCTTGACAGAGGTGAAGAGAGACTTGTTGAGCTTTTGCTCTCTTCACCTTTGTTTCCATAAGACCAAATACCCCTACCCTGGCATTATGCATGAATAGCTTTATCTTCTTCTGTTTGGCATGGTTATTAGGTCCTCTGGTGTTCCAGAAACCTATGTTATCCATTAGGATGGGGGAGGCCCCCACCCTTTCCAAGTCCTGGCTCCCCTGCGCCTTGCACTCCTTCAAGGAAAGAAGAGCTTGGTTCTCCTTAATATTTGTTCCTCTCTTCTACTAGTTGTTTCTCCACTAGGCTAGAGAATGTTTCCTAGCTTTTGGTTGTATTCGGTAAGGTCACCCTTTTTTTTTATGTATTTGCCTGCCTTGAATCCTTGTTGGTTGCCTTACTTGCCTGTCATCTATTTGATCTAGTTTTCCCCTTTTTCTGCAGGACTTTTGGTCATTGCCTCTATTGCTTTCTCCTTTTCATTAATAATCTCCTTGATGTTTTCATTCCCCTGTCCCTGGTGTTTTTTAGTTTCTTCTATTTTCCCCTGTTTACCCTTTTCCTCCTTAAGGAATTTCCTGCATTCTTTCATTTCATGGCCATAGTTACCACATTTGTCATATAACACAGGATTCCATTTGTATACTACAGTTTGCTCTACTACTTTACCATATTCATTCTCAAACATTATTGATGTTGGATATTTTGATTCCACACAATCTCCACCAATACTCTAGCATATATTAATATTTTCCTTTGCATGTTTGCTCTATCTACTTTGAGAGGTTGCCCAATCAGACCTGCTATTTTAGTTAGCGCAACCTTGCCCCAGTACTTGATGTCCAGTCCCGGCAATCTTACCCACACAGGTATTTTCTTCATTTGAGTTTTAGTGAAGTCCATATCTGGCTTCCATACCTTTACTATTATTGGCTTTCTGTCGAACATTTAGACTTCCTCTTCTACCACTCTATTCCTATTCTCCATATCATGAAATCGTACAATGAATACCCCTTGACTAATTTGTGCCACCTTATCAATTCCCAATTTCCCCCATATCCTCTGAAAATATCCATCCATTACAGGTTGTGGATGATTGGATTCTAGGACATAGCAGACCGCCGCCGATACTTATACTCCACCTTGTCTTTGATGTCATCCAAAGCAATTCTCACATTCGTATGATTCTCTACAAGTTTGCTCATATCTAACCCCTCTGTACTCGGAATTGCTCCTATTACAGGACTCCATGATTTAGGTCTTGAGTTTGAATTCAACTGCGTACTTTTGTTTTTGCTGTCTATGGCTTCCTCCTCCACCATGTCAGCCTAGGATGTTTTCCCCGAGCTTAGATCCACAGTTCCCCTTTCTCTGTTCACTGAATTGCTCATTTGCTGTGTTTTCGATGTGGATGCTATTGTTAAGTCCAATGGTATTATTCTTTGGATTGCATTAATGCTACGTTGTTTCTTTGCATCTGCAGAGTCTGGTATTCCCAGTTTCGCCATGGTTATTCCTTGATTGCTACCTTTCCATTGTTGTCCCCTCCCTCTAGTATTTGATTTTCTCGTCATCAGCGGAGCTGAGAGAAGCTCTCATTCTAGAGAGAGAATCTTTTTACTACATCAAATTTATTTATTTTAAAATTATATGCGGTATGTCTCACTTTATGCGGTATGATACGAGCATCAAACTATCTAATTTTTAATGTGAAATCGGACATAGAATCTTCACTTTATGTGACTTTTTAAATGGTAATTATGTCACATAAAATGGAAGGACGGGAGTAATAAAGTTTTGTGTCACGATCCAATTCTCCCTCTGTAAGATGTCATGACGGCAACTAGTCTCTACGACTAGGTAAGCCTAGCAATTTACCGAAATAACAAAAATGAAAGCAAAACTCTAACAACTAAATGAAATAGATAATCAAATAACTGATAAAATGTCTCTCGGCACGTACAATACCAACACTCGAGTATACACAATATTTTGCCAAAACCCGGAACATCATAAGTCACAAGCTATAGAAGAAAACTAGTATCTCTATACACAAGAGTCTAAGAAAAGAAGTACGGAAGGTAAATGACATAGGACGAAATAGAGGGAGACTCCGAGGTCTGCGGACGCGGCAGATATACCTTAAAGTATCCAAACTGTCACTGCTTATTGATGACGTGGCTAACAAGAAGTACCTGGATCTGCACACAAAACATGTGCAGAAGAGTAGCATGAGTACACCACAATGGTACCCAGTAAGTGCCAAGCCTAACCTCGGTCGAGTAGTGACGAGGTCAAGTTAGGGCCCACTGGTATATAATAAATAAAGCAGAAGAATATAGAAATATAATAGGAGACCGGAATTTAACAAAGAGGAAAACACAGCAAAATAACAGTACGGCACAAAGGGATAAAGCAGTAGGGGATCTCTCGAGATACCGTCTCATAGTCCCAAAAGTAAATATGCAAGGAGATCTCCAGAGGTACCGCCTCGTAGTCTCAAAAGTAAATGTGCAGGAAGAATCTTCCGAGGTACCGCCTCGTAGTCTCAAAGTAAAGGTGCAGGGGGATCTTTCGAGGTACCGCTTCGTAGTCCCAAAAGTAAACACACAGCTCAAACCGCTATATACAACAATTAACGGCAATAATTCTACAGTTAAGACAGATATAGATGAAGGAAATATGGGAAATCAGCTAGGCATGCTGCACAGAGTTCAAATAAGCAGTTAAAGCACGCAGACATGCGATATTAGACTAAAAAGGATAACTACATATGCTGGTATAACTCAATTAAGATGAAAACATGTTACTACTCAGTAAAAACCGGATTATACAACAACTAACCCGTGTACGCACTCGTCACCTCGCGTACACGGCGCTCGCATAAAACAACAGTATCAAATCCTAAGGGGATTTCCCCCACACAAGGTTAGGCAAGCCACTTAACCCGAACCAAGCTCAATCAATCAATAACAATGTCTTTTCCACGATTATCCGACTCCGAATGGCCCAAATTTAGCCAAAAGCAATTACATACCACAAAATATAACTATAAGAAACTAATCTAATTAATGAAATCAAGGCTTAAGCAAGAAATTAGAAAATTGCCCCAAAAAGTCGACTCGTGGCCACGTGTCGGAAGCGGGTAAAAGCCACAAAATATGAACACCCATTCACTCACGATTTCACTCGTACCAAAATTATCCAAATTCGATATCAAATTCCCAATCAGAACTCAAAAACTTAGTTGAAAAACTTCTCCCATTTTTCCCCAAATTTCTCTACCAAATTCCTTAATTAAATGATGAAATCAACTATAGATTAGTGGAATATAACCATAAAGGAGTGAAAAATCATCACCCAAAAACTTCCTCTGAAAATCTCCCAAATTATCGCCCAAATCCGAGCTCTCAAAGTTCCAAAATTGAAAATGGGATAAAACCCTCGAACTTGCCCTTTTTCTGCCTAGCGATTTCGCTTCTGCGGGCTTCCAGTCGCACCTGCTATGCCGCACCTGTGGAAATTCCATCGCAGGTGTGAAAATGACTTAAGAGGTCTGGGTCACTTCTACGATAAAAGGGCCACACCTGCGAGTGCGCGCCTGCGGACATTTGCCCGCTTCTGTGGTCTTCTCCGCACCTGCGGGTCCTTATGCGCATCTGCGGGCATCGCAGATACGACATTTCCCTCGCACCTGCGATCCCTGACCACTCATTCCAAAATCGCTTTTGCGCTTGACCTCACGCACGTGCAATCCCGCACCTGCGGTCTCCTCACCATAGCTGCGAAAACACCAGAAGCCTGAAAGCTTCAGCAATATACACAAGTCCATTTTTGACCCGTTAAGCATCCGAAACTCACCCGAGGCCTCCGGGACGTCAACCAAACATACCAACAAGTCCTAAAACATCATACGAACTTAGTCGAGCCTTCAAATCCCATTAAAAACGCTAAAAACACGAATCACCCTCCAATTCAAACTTACTGAACTTTTTTTTTGGTAATTTCATTAATCACCAAAGAAGCATTTACAAGCAGTTGAGTCTTCCTCGACTCACTTAGTCTTTACATAAAATCTAATACTATCCTATTTTAGAAGCAGTACACAAATCGTTACAAATAAGCTGGTCAATATTTAAACTGCTGCATCTTCTTCCTCATTTCACCTTGGGCTCTGACGTTGCAAACACATGCTATCTCTCGTGCAATCTGCTCTGTTGTTCTCCGTGTATTTTCAAATATTCTGCTGTTCCTCTCTCTCCATATCCCATGAATGTGTTCTGCATAGATCATTTTCAGAATTTTTGCTGTACATGATCTTCCTTTTGCTTGTGTCACTATCCATGTCTTCATCTGTGTATATGATTGCCTTGAGTTCATCTGGTGTTGTATCCACTGCATGAGCCTTCCCCAAACTGCTGTAATAAATTTACACTTACCAAATAGGTGGTCATGTGATTCATCTGCCTCTTCAAATAAACAGCCTCTAGCATTTACTTGAACTCCCCAGCTTGCAAGTCTATCAGTTGTCAGAAGCTTCTCATGACATTGCATCCACATAGTGAATAATGCCTTGGGTCTAGCTTCATTATGGAACATTAAAGCTCTCTAAGGTACCTTGCTATAGCTCCTCAGAATGGCCAAGTATATTTGTTTGGTTTTCCTTTCCTTGTTTAGTACTGTAGGAACTTGCTGAGCCACTTCCCTTGCTTCCATTATTTTTCTCACCATCCAGCTTGCCTGTTGAGGGATGTTCATCTCCATGAGCCTCTGTCCTTTAATGTAGTAAATGTGGATCCATTTTATCCACATTTTATCCTTCTTCTGTGCAAGGTCCCAATATACACTGGTGATAGCAGCCTTATTCCATACTCTGAGGTCTAGCAGATTATATCCTCCTACAGACTTAGGTAGGAACATTTTATCCCAAGCTACTAGAGTTCTATTTGTGATTACATTAGAGCCAGACCAGATGTAACTCCTGCAATATGATTCTATTAGCTTGATCACTTTAGTTGGCAATACAAATATTTGTTCCCAATAGGACTGAATACCAAAAATCACTGACTGGACTAATTGCACCCTTCCTGCATAGGATAATTTCTAAGCTGTCCATGAGGAAATCCTTGCAACTATTCTATCAATCAAAGGCTGCCATTGCATGGCTGACAGTTTCTTTGTGTCAAGTGGAATGCCCAAGTATTTAAATGGTAGTTGCCCCTCTGAATACCCTGTGTTCTGCAATATTTCCTGCCTTGTAATGTGACTCACTCCTCCAAAATATATTGCACTTTTATTAAGGTTAGCTAGGAGGCCAGATGCAGCAGAAAATTTCATAAAGCAAGCATGGAGGATATTGACAGATTTACTATCACCTCTAGTAAACATTAATAAGTCATCTGCAAAACTGAGGTGTATAAT
Organism: Nicotiana attenuata; assembly: GCF_001879085.1. NCBI lineage: Eukaryota > Viridiplantae > Streptophyta > Magnoliopsida > Solanales > Solanaceae > Nicotiana > Nicotiana attenuata. The sequence continues at coordinate 4,125,435 of NC_031994.1, forward strand.
GTTCAGCTTACCACATCTAGGATGAAATTTATAATCTTTAACATGCTTCAGACCTTTGAGTAGCCTGCTTAAGTATTCCATTGCAATTGCAAATAGAAATGGTGATATGGGGTCACCCTGTCTGAGTCCTTTAGCAGCATCAAAAGGCTTTGTTAGCTCCCCATTTATCATGATTGAGTAGCTCACTGTTGTTACATATGCTCTCACCCAGTTTTTGAACTTTGTTGGGAAGCATAGGTATTCTAACAACTGATCCAAGTACACCCATTCCACTGAATCATATGCTTTCATCATGTCAACCTTCAGCATGCATCTTGGAGAAATCTGCTTCCTGTTATAAGATTTAACTAGTTCATGAGCTAAGATGATATTGTCAGCTATTTTCCTTCCTGGAATAAACCCTGCTTGAGCTTCAGAGATGATATGAGGCATGACCTTCTGTAATCTTCCTGCTATGACTTTGGAGATGAGCTTGTATAGCACTGTGCAGCAGGCAATGGGTCTGAAGTCTTTTATAGTCACTGGATTGGCCACTTTTGGTATGAGTGTGAGTGTAGTGCAGTTAATTGCTTGGAACATCTTTCCTGTGTGAAAGAAGTCTTTCACAGCAGCATATACTTCTTCTTTAATTATTAGCCAAGCTTTCTTGAAGAATTCTGCACTATAACCATCTATGCCTGGAGCTTTGTCACCTCCTATTCCCTTCAAAGCTTGATCAATTTCTTGGTGAGTAACTTCTGCAATCGGTTCTTCCTGTTGTTGTTGTGTTAGAGTTGGCCCTTCTTTCATTATCATCTTGTCTACTGCTGGTAGAACCTGAGCTCTTGTTCCCATTAGGCTTTTATAGAATACAATGATTTCCTCCTTAATAGCTGCTTGAGTTGTTAAGTTGCCCCCTGTTATTGCCTGTAGTTCCTCTATTTGTTTTCTCTGGTGTCTCTCCTTTATGACTGCTGAGAAAAATTTGTTGTTGGAATCACCTAATTTGATCCAGGTAGCTCTTGCCTTTTGCTGCAATATCTGCTCTTTCACCATGGACCATGTTTCTAGCTTGTGCAACCACTCTTTCTCTTGCCCTTGCAGCAGGTCACTATAGCTATTCTGCATCTGGCTTTGGATTTGCTGTATGGCTTGTCTTGCTTGTTCAATTTTGTCATTTACTCCTTTGAACTCAGTTGTATTCAAAATTCTAAATTGGCTTTTCAACCTTTTCAGCTTTATCCAAATACTCACCATCTTACCTGTTGATTGTCCATTAGTCCATTCCTCCCTTATTATTCTGTCAAAATCAGGATGGCTTGCCCATATATTAAAGAATCTGAATGGGCTCTTGTACAATTTCCTTGGTTGCCTCATATTCACAATCATAGGATTGTGATCTGAGATGTAAGGTTCCCCATATTCAGTGCTTAAGTGGCTATAGTTCATCATCCATAGGTCATTGCCAAACAATCTATCTATTCGGCTCCATACCCTATCATCCCCCTCCTGCTTGTTTGTCCATGTAAAATAGTCCCCTCTCCATGGTATTTCAGTGATGCCAATATCCTAACATAGCTCAGCAAGTTCCTTGATATCTGCATTCTTCACTGGAGTTTTTGACATTCTGTCTTGTACATTGAGAATTGCATTGAAATCTCCCCCCAATAGCCAAGGTCCTGTAATGTTCTTAGCCATTCCCCTAATGTGGTCCCATAATCTCCTTCTTTGCTCTGCATCATTATGTCCATACACCACTGTGCAGTAAAAATGGATCCCATTCTGTTTTCCTGTTACCATACAGTGTATGAATTGATCAAGCTTGCTCAGAGGTTGCACATTATATACTTGTTCATCCCATAAGATCCACACCCTTCCATTCACAGCATGCTCATAGTTTGTAATTTTTTTCCATCCAGGTACTACTCTATTGATCACATTCTCTGCATTGTTTTCCTTCACTTTTGTTTCAACTATACCAGCCAGCTTTATTTGTTTATCTCTGATGTACTGCTTTATTTCCTTTTGCTTATACCGCTTATTCAAACCCCTAATATTCCAGAACAACCAAGTCATTATTGACTGATTATTCCACCACCTATGTCAGGTGGTCTTGGTTCCTCCCTTCTCCCCTCTTCCTGTTGCAATATCTGGAAAGCATTTGCTGTAATTATTGATGTTCTATTCAATGCCATTCTGGTGTTGCTAGGCAAGGCTGGCCATTCTTCACTCTCCTTTGTTTTCCCCTTATCAATTGTCACTTTTTGAGCCCCAGGATTGACATTGCCTGTATCTGCTTTCTTATCCATCTGCCCTGCTTGTTTGTTGATTCCTCCATTTGTTTCAGTTTGTTGCTTTTGTCCTTGCCCTTTTACTTGCCATTTTGTGATTATTCTCCCCTGTGTCTGTTTTACTAGGATATCTTCTTTGTGTGCTTTCTTCCCCTTTGTACAATCATGCCCTATTTTCATACAATTTATACAGTACTGTGGCTTCCACTCATATTCCACTTGCACCTGGACCATTTTCCCCGATGGTTCTTGCAAAGTCAATTCAGTAAGAAGCTGTTTTGTCACATTAGCTTCCACCAAAATTCTTGTATAGGACACAGGAGTCTGCTTGGTGGTACATTCATCTGCAAATAATGGTTTCCCAATGGCACTTGCTAGCTTGCTTAGTGTCTTGTTACCCCAGTAACTCATAGGCAAATTAGGTATAGTAACCCACAAAGGAATCTCCATCAAGAATTCTGCCTTAATATCAAAATCTGGTGTCCATTGCTTCAAGACAATTGGTCTACCACTAATAGTATAGGGCCCTCCATACAGGATATCCTTTAGATCCCCAATTGTGTGGAACTTTGCTATATAGTATCCTTCATCATGTAGATACAAATCAGGTATGTTTACTTTACTCCAGGCTTGAGCAACATATTTTTCCATGAATTTATATCTTGGCAAATCTCCAATTACATAGACGATTAGGGCACATTCCCATATCTTATTTTGTTCCTCTATTTCTTCTTTGTCAACTTTAACCACAATGTTACCATCAATAATTTCTGGGGGAAAGTAAGATAGTACCATACCATTTTCCGAAGATCTGTTCCCGCAAATAGATTTGCCCAGGTTCTCACCTTGTCCGGTGCTGTTGCATGTGCTGTCAGCTCCTCATTTTGCTCAAGTGTTACTGTTCCATTGATTCCTAGCTCAGCTATTTTCCCTTCCGACTTATTTTCCAGATCTACCATGTTTTCTCGTACAGGGGTGCCTTCACTCGAAGATGAAGACACGTGCATCTGCACAGCACTCATATCTATCCTCTTCATCGCTCCATTACTGCTACTTGGAGCTCCTGCTTTCTGAGAGATTTGCTGTAATTGTTGCCCAATTGGTGTTGTGACTTGTTGGTTGGATCCATTTGCTAAGGTCTCTGCGATTACCTTTGCACTAATAGCTTCGCCGACCGTCACGAGTGGCTCTCGTCTGGGTCGGCCTCTCTTTCTCGCCATAGCTGTGTCTCAGTCGGCGTACGTTAGCATAACGTGCGCCGAGAGCTTTTTTAGAGAGAGAATTTAGTTAAAGTGATTGTTGCATAAAATTTTTTTTAACTTACTGAACTTTGAAACTTCAAACTTCAACAACCAATGCCGAAACTTATCAAACCATGTCCGATTGACCTCAAATTTTGCTCGCAAGTCCTACTCGACATTACGGACCTACTCCAACTTCTAGAATCGGAATGCGACCCCGATATCAAAAGTCCACTTTCGGTCAAACTTTTCAAAAATTCGACTTTCGCCATTTCAAGCCTTAATCAGCTACAGACCTCCAATTCACATTCCGGACACGCTCCTAAGTCCAAAATCACCCAACGGAGCTAACGGAACCGACGAAACTCTATTCCGGAGTCGTCTTCACATAGTTCCAACTACGGTCAAAATCCTAAGACTTAAGCTTCCGTTTTAGGGACTAAGTGTCCCAATTCACTCCGAAACTACAAACAAAACCTCCCGGCAAGTCACATAAGCAGAAAAAGATACGAGAAAGCAGTAAATAGGGGATCGTGGCTATTACTCTCAAAATGACCGGTCGGGTCGTCACATTTTGGAATGAGTTTGTAAAACTTTTTATAAGTTAGGCAGAGGTATTTAATTCTTTACGTGCCAGAAACCATAACATGCATGTCATATACATGTAAATAATAATGCATGCATGGTAAAACAGCCTAGCAAAAGCTGGCAGAAAGGAATATTTTGGAACAATTGGAAGGATTTTGGTTCAGAATTAGGTGTGCTTTAATTTTTCAAAAAGATATTCCGTAAGCTTCTTTTAATTTTGCACCAATTAATCATGTTTAGACTGACAACATCTTTTTAATATTTAAAATGTTGTGTGCTAATCCTTGCAAGTAAAAAGTAATTAGCTTATTATTTAGCTTGTTTTAATTTGAATACATATGCTCTGTAAGTGTACGACTATTTTAATTTGACTTTTTATCTAGATATTTCTTTTGTTGGTATACATCGTTCGAAAAAAATAACACATTTATTCTTGTTTTCTATTTTTTCTTTTAAACTGTAAACTTTTTACAATAAAAAGTTCAATAGAAAATAATCGTTTCTTAACTCTAGTTAAGTAGAAAATCATAGGTGATTATTGATATACCATGTCAAAGAGCCGTTTTTTAACCAGAAAGAGTTACAGGGGTTTTCTTTTTTATTTTCCTTACTACGTGACAGATAAAATCCTTGTAATTCAGGTTAAAATTGTCATTCTAGTTTCATATATATGAGTTCAAATGTTGGTAGAAAACAATCACTTTTATTCTCTACGTACGAAGGTACCCTACCAAAGAAAGAAGAAGATGACCCTTCCCCTCCCCACCCCCCTCCACAACGGCCCCCCCCCCCACCCCCCCAAAAAAAAAAAAAAAAAAAAAAAAAAAAAAAAAAAAACTTCCACGACAACAAAACACAGTATCGTGAAACAAAAGTGTATATGCATATTTTCATGATTATAAATTCAAAGGCATTAGAAGATTATTTCACCCCTCTATTCATACATTTTTTGAAATGATTCGTGTGATATTTCACTAAGCATAATTAATTTTGAATTAATTTTTTTTTGTATTTATATTTGTTTGTAGATGAAAATTGTTATATTTAGATTATTTTCATAATTATATTTTCCTTGGTTACAAAGTAACCATACAAAATTACCATAACATATGAATAATTAAATAATTTGACAATTATAGTTCATTAAAGTTTGTGAAGATTCACAAACAGAAGGATTAAAAATGCATATTTTAATTAATTAAAAGCTAAATATGCTTAATTATATATCATTAGGACCGAAATAGAAATTGTTGAACTTTAAGGACTAAAAGCACAAAAATTCCATTACATGAGATTGTACACAACATACACAGAGCAGCGACTATTTTTCACAACAATATTATAGTATAAATAATCTATGGTGGGGTGGTCCATTAATTTCTAGCTAGGGAAGGATAGAATATTCTGAAAATTGGAGTACCAGACAAAAGGGATATTCAGGAAGGAGTGAAGGACCATATATTTATTGGGAATATCACCTAAACTTGTCACCAAGAGAATCTCATGCATAGGACAGAGAGAAAGAAATTACTCCCTCCGTTCCAATGTACGTGAACCCGTTTGACTGGATACGGAATTTAAGAAAAAATAAAGATTTTTGAAATTTGTGGTCCTAAATAAGTTAAAAAAGGGCCCAGAGTATTTGTGTAGTTATAAAAGCTTCTCATTAAGGGTAGAATTGTAAGATTAAGCTAAATTGCTTCCAAATTTAGAAAGGGGTCATTCTTTTTGGAACGGACCAAAAAAGAAATATGTTCACATAAACTGGAACAGAGGGAGTAATTGTTTTTTTTTTTGGAAAAATAACATTGTATAAGCTCTCTCAAAATAATAATCGAATATATATATATATATATATATATTGTATTTATATACATTCTGTATGTTATATAGTAAAATTATACTATATTTTTTTTGGCTACCGAATGTAAATAGTTTGTGGCACGGGCTAAAAGTGAAAAAGCTTTTTTTTTTTTTTTACACAAATTAACAAACAAATATCATTAAAGTTATCACGGAACAGATAGGATCTCTTTACTCTTAATTAGATGTTCGTGTTTGAGTCTCCGGAATAACAAAAATCCTAGTAGAAACACTCTTCTGTTTAATGTGTCTTACGCGACGCGAATTCAGATTAGTCGGGACCGCAAAATAAGTATTGGATGAGAAAAAGAAAGGAGATAGTGGAGAGAATCTGCAAGAAAAGGTGTGTGTTGTTAAGTTGAGGAGTCTTGTACTAGAAGGCTGATTATAGAAAGTGACTTAGCTTCATTATTCACAATACATTTTAAAACAGCTCTTTTTCTTTCTTTTGGCAAAGAGCAAAAGTTAGGGAATTAGATGCAGTCTCTCTTATAGCTTTCTCTTTCACTTTTTAATATTCCTCAAAAAAAAAAGGGCTATGCTGTTACTGTTATGACTGAGTGGAATTTCATATTGGTAGAGTAATAGTGTACAAAAGTGTTACACTATCAGTTTAGTTTAACTTGTCAAACGTCTCGTGTTTGAGTTTTGAGAATACAGTTTGTAGGGAGAGGTAAAACCTCCGAATAATTGGCTTTCTATATTGAAAATTCGGGTTAGTCGAGCCAATGAATTTCGAACATCGAATGCTTAAACAAAAAAAATTCTAATCCTATCTTTATCAGTGGTTACTCGTAATTATTTTTCAATTGGCCTCTAGCTAATATAAAAATTCTTTTACACTATCACTAAATAACTGATAGTCATCTTAATAAATATAGTTCTGAAAGAAAAAGGGAGATACTATAGAAAGAGGATATTAATACTTCAATTGTTTCAATTTATGTGGCGTATTTTGATTAGGTACGATATGAAATAACCTCCTCAAGATACAAATGAATTAGGAGGAATAATTAAGAAAGATATAAGTTAAAAAAGAACTAATATGCAGAACCACAAAATCCCTTCTCTTGAGTGGCCTTCTCATGCCCATACATTTTTTATTTATTTAAACTTTATTATGCTATGATGACTTGAGAAAATTGTACCAAAGTTTGAGTCAAGATCCGAACTTTCTCTAAATCAAGACTCTCCATTGATTTTTGTTAAAAGAATCAATAAAATCAAAAGAACACATTGAGAATTTATCATGAATTTGTTAGATTTACACGGGCTAGCTATAAGTTTATCGCAACCCTTCTTTTTTATCCGAGCTTTTGGAACTAATCGGCAATAATGTGAGCAAGTTAACACAAGGCGGAATTTAAATGGCCAGAGAGGATTCATATATATATATATATATATATATATATATATATATATATATATTCGATTGTAACTTGTTTGAGATTGAGACACAATATTATCATTAACTAAATTAGAAAAAAAAATGAAAATGGAGAATCTACCTACCTTCCTACCACTTCATTAAAGATAATAGCAGAAGAAGATTCTCAATCCTTAAGTTCCTTTAATATACTTTTTTTTCTGAGACATAATTTTTTCTCCTTTTTAAGCTTCGTGGGTTGAGATACTTTTCTCTTCATTACCTTTCCTTAATTTAGAGTCGTAGAATTGGAATTCCAGATATTCCTTCCTTAGTAGCAAATATTATATTCTTTACAAATTAATGAATTTGAATGAACAGATAAGATATTCTCTCTTTATCTCTCTCTCTATTCTAAAAACCAATTATGCAACTTTTGAAGCAAAAAATAAAAAAAGTTACTTTGGTGGTAATTGATACTAAGCACCATCTTGAATATGTCCTCTTTTTCTCACCCATTCTTATTATAAAATAGTAAAAACAATAATGTAAGGGGGTATATGCTTTTGGAAGAAACTTTATTGTAAATTAAATCAAACCATAGAATTGGAATCAAAATTGACACTAAAAAAAAATATTGGTGCATTTGAGTACTTTGTTAAAAGGACAACTCCAAGTACTAATGTAAAATTCTTGCCACTTGTCGGCCCCTAAGAAGATTTTAGTTTATACTTGACATGATAAGTCAATCAAAGGCCGTAGTCATTATTTTTAAATTTTAAAAAAATAGCATAGTCATTATTTTGAAGTAAAAAAAAAAAAACACAATTTCTTTTGACATTTGTTGTAGTATCTTTTAGTTAAATTATATACACTGATATTATAAGATAAATTAATTATTTAACTTTAAGTGTAATTTCACCCTATTATCAAGGGTAGAGCTTGAGTTTCTCGTTATGAGTTAAGCAGAATTCAGTAGTTTTAAACAAATATGTGTATTTATTTTAAGAAATTCACTTACTATACATAAATTATTTATTCAACACCAAGTAAGCTATCTTTTCTAGAACTCATACACTCAAAATTCGCCTTTGTCTATTATAATTATTTAGTTATTAGTTTTATCAAATTACCAAAGCGTACTAATTATTATACTGCTTTATCTCTAATTACCTTACACATTAAATGATATAATTGCATAAATATTTTACATCATCGATATATAAAATTATTCTCTATCCACTTGATGCGTCTTGCATGTGCCTACCAGCTTTTGAAGAATCATTTAATCACAATCCTACTTTACTTCTTGGGATTTACTTATGAGTTTAAGTTTTGTGAATCGTAAAAGTAATAAAAATTTTACACAATTTATTCATTTATTAGGTAATTACGGGTAAATTAATTAATAAACATAATTAATTGATAATCTAAGAAAAATTATAATTAACTTGATATCACATGTCAAAATCCACTTGTAATATAAAAGAATCTGGAAACTGTAGTGTATATGATTTAAATCGTGTATTTGTTGATCTGCTTTTGGTAGATTGAAAGTAGTGAGTATATATACAGAACAAATGAATTATCCAATTTTATTTTGTTGAGATTAAAAAAGAATAGCCGAAAGTTGAGTTTTGAATGAATATTTGTTATGAAGAAAATGATTTTTTACTAAATGAATTTTAAGTGTTTGTTCTTGAAAACGTTTTTTCTGTGGCATACTATAAGATACACATTAAGCCAAAAGGAGGATTATAATCGGAATCTTGAATAACACAACCTACTAAATGAATCTTTTGTAGCATTATTAGTTTAAATATATGAAAAATGTAGGATAAGATAAAAAGAAGTTAAAGGAAAAAAAAAAGTAACACGAGAGGAAGAAGAAGAGAATCATCTTTTATTTCGGTGATTTGAATTTGTATAAAGAGTAAAGACTGTCCCAAAGTCCCAAAGGTTCCAAAATCAGGCTCTTTCCTTTTCTCTAACCACATGACCCTCTCAAGTTTGTAATATACGCGGATTCAAGATTTAAATTTGATAAGTTCGACTATCTGAAGTTATTGGTATTATTTTAAAGGTAACTAGTTTCACGTATTATAAACAACTAACTATAGCTATCTTTTAGATGATATGATCAGTGACGGATCCGGAATTTTAAAGTCATGAGTGTTCGCCGCTAAAAATTTCGAAAGAAGAGAAAAAAGGAGTTTAGTCATGAATGCTCACTCAATATTTATCTAAATATTTTTATAATTACCTATGCAAATGTATTAAATCTGGTCAAAGATAATGGGCGCTTGAGCACCCACAAGAGACCATATAGATCCGCCACGGGATATGAGAGAATAAAACTCTTACACAATTAAGGTATAATTGTATAATAATAGAGTTGTCTCCTTGTGGGCTATAAATTATAAGTTCAAATATAGAATTAGCCACTGGTATTAGCGTCAAGATATACTGCTTAGATCACATCCTTTTAGGATGCGACCCTTTTTAAAACTCTGCATAAACACGAAATGCTTCATGTGCCGGGATACCCTTTAAAGGTATAAAAGTGAAACTCTATAGCCAAATATACCTCACGACAGCATACCCCTTTTACACTTTTATTACCAATCGCTTTTTGCCTTTGCTCTTTGCAAGAAGTTACCATCCTCTTCTTTTCTTTTTTTCTTGTTTTCTTTAATCCTTCCTTTACTTTTTCTTTTTACTTTGTTTTTTTTTTTTCCTCTCACTTCAGAATCTTACTTTATTCTCCCTCGAACTCAACCCTCTAAAAAGACCACTATCCTCTTCACATTTTGATCCTCATTGTGTTCATAAACAAACAACTCTTCCCTTTCTCTCTATTCCAACTCTTGTGTTTCAAACCTAGAAAGGAATTAATAGGTCACTATTTTTCCTAGCTTATTTTTAAGCCATTTGTAGTTTGAGAATTATATAATTATATTTCTCTTAATTTGGTGTCTTATATAGTTTGTGAATCTTGAATCTTGAAAATCTAGACATAATGATGTCCTCACCTTCAGAATTAAGCCTTGAATGCAAACCCCATCAAAGCTATTCTATGCTTCTAAAATCTTTTGGTGAAAAAATTGATCAAACCCAAAATTTAGAAGAATTTGTTGCTCGACTTGAAGAAGAAAGAGTCAAGATTGATGCTTTCAAACGTGAACTTCCCCTTTGCATGCAACTTTTAACCAATGGTAATTAATCTCTTTATTCTATTTTACACATCCTCATGAGCAAAATCTCAAGCTTATATTTCCTTCATAGCTAGGTTTACAAGCTTTTCTCTAATCTCTATAAGATATATAACAGTAGTGTACAGTTTAATATTACATAAGGTAAATATAGCAGTGAATATATTCATAATCATATTCTTAGTCTATTCTAATATGTTGCAGCATGTAACATGTCGTTATTTTTCAGGTTACTAATTCGTACTTTTATGTACGTAGTTATTTTTAGATGATTGTCGTGTATAAAAGTAAAATTCTTCTTTTTCTAGCTTATAAGATTCAAATGGTTTTCTGTGTGCACAACTTTATATGTGCGTGATTTATCAAATCAAAAAAGTACGTGGTTAATTCTTGATTTCTTCTATTAATAGCACAACAATAACAACAACAAACTCTTTTGTAATTTCACAAAGTGGGGTCTGAGAGGGTACCGTGTATGCAAACCTTATCCCTACTTTGTGAAGGTACATAGAGAGGTTGTTTCCGACAGACCCTCGTCTCCTTCAAATAATAGCACAAAATTAAAGCACAAAAAATTTACATAGGCTAAATTGGATAATATTTAATTATATTTCTTGTACCAATTCTAATCTTTTTTTTTTTTTTGGGCCAATTAACAGCTATGGAAGCTTCAAGACAACAACTTCAATCCTATAAGGAAAATCAAGGGAGAAAACCAGTTTTTGAAGAATTCATTCCACTTAAGAATAATAATGCAAGTGGTGAAGGAGATGAAAAAATAACAAACACAACTGATCATAATAAGGCAAATTGGATGACTTCTGCACAATTATGGAGTCCAGGAAGTGAAGAAATTAAAGAAAAATCCACACAAACATCTTCTAAAGAAATTACTGATATTGGTATTTCAAAACTAGCCTTTGACAACAATTTTCCTAGCCCAACACTAGCTCTTGCTTCAACTAAACAAAGTATTGAAATAGTGGAAGATAACAAGAATTTGGAAATAGTGAATAATTATTCTGGAAAAGATAATTCAATATTGGAGCAAGGAAAAGGAGGTTCTACTATTAATCAGCAGCCAGATTCTCAAAGTACAGGAGCTGTAACCAACAGTACAAGTACTCAACAACATAGAAAGGCAAGAAGATGTTGGTCACCTGATTTACACAGGCGTTTTGTTAATGCTCTTCAAATGTTAGGTGGTTCTCAAGGTAAGATATATTTTTGCAAACCAAGCTTTTTTGTTTTATATTATCAGTATAATTTAATCTGTTATTGTTTACGATTTAAGAAATACATGTCATTGGTAGTAATTTAACTTGATAGTATAAAAATATTTGAAGAATTAACCTAAATAGCCCCCACCTTAATCGCTTAAACTAAAATAACGGAGAATTGTATAATTTGTATATAATTCATATACAATATATGTATAACTATGTATAATCAGTGTTTAATCTATGTATACTAGTTAGAAAAAAAAAACAATAAATTTGACTGATTATTTGTGCCCCTCCCTTCTAATTTATGTAGCACCGTTCGAATTTCAACAGTCGAACAAGCTTTTCTTTGATAGTGATTTTTTCATATGCTTTTTCACTTTGTAAGTTGCTCCTTTTTTTTTTCGGGCAAACCCATATTGTTTTCGTTGTAAGGCCATTAAAGGCGAATTGGTGTTTTTGCATTGAATTTAACTTGTATATATAGATAGTTTAGAATTTTTTTCACTATTAGTTATATTTTTAATATGTTATAACGAGTAATCTGTCTAACTTAAGTTCATATTCTTACTAACAGTTACGTATAATTATCTTTTAATGAACTAATAGTGCAAAAACAATCATCATGTCCTCATTTGGTTGTCTTCTTACTTTGGCTAACTACCTTTTGAATATAATGATTTCAGTGGCCACTCCAAAACAAATCAGAGAACTGATGAAGGTTGATGGTTTGACCAATGATGAAGTTAAAAGCCATCTGCAGGTATATCTTGACCAATTCCAACCTCACCCGCAA
>NC_031994.1:4138017-4150215 GCF_001879085.1 Nicotiana attenuata
CCCACAAAACCCAAATTCCCTCGAAAAAGAAAAAACTAACCTTGAAAAAGTTGTAGGTAACACACTGCTGCACTGGTAATTGTGCATATTCCATGCAGATATTACAAAGTAAAGTACTAGGATTGAAACTTAAACCAATTTGTTTGATCTTTTTCTTTTTCTACTATTTAATTAAAAAAAATAGTGATATCTTATTATATTTGAAAATAATTTAATTTTAAATTTTCATTTTACACTAAATGACATGACTATTTAAAATATTTCAAAAGATTTGAAAAGAAATAGTGCAAAATCAAAGTACGTTACATAAATTAAAACTAATAAGAGAGTAGAAGGGAGCTTGATAAAATTTTAAAAAATAAATAAAAAACAAGGGAGTAGTACCATATATTACTGCATTATATTACAACTAAGATATTTCTAGTAAAATTTGTCCACTTAGAGTCTAGTACACAAAAATGTAAAACAAAAAGGAGGGGTGTCAAAAAAAAATTCCTCATTTTGCATTAAACTCACCTTTGCAAGACTACCAACAAACTGTATTAGGTGTTTATACTAAATTATACTCCATAATTATGAAACATGGTTATTACTAAACCATATACTAATTCTCTATCAAATTAATCATGAAGTGACCTGCAATCAGATAAAATATGTGAATAGTTTTCATTATTTCCTCCAAACATACTTATAACTTCTTATGATGAGTCGGTGTTAATTTCAAGTGATAATAATTGTATTTTTGTATCATTTATACAGAAGTACAGACTTCACACGAGAAGGCCAAGTCCAAGCCCACAAGTAGCAACATCAGCACCTCACCTGGTGGTGTTAGGTGGCATATGGGTCCCACCAGAGTACGCAGCCGCCGCTGCACACGGCGGTGCACCACCTGCAGCCACCCTATATGGAGCACATCCAACTAGCCATGCACCTTCACCACACTACATTGCAGCCCCGCATGGAACAATGGCTCAAGAATTTTACACTACTACTGCACCACAACCTTTACAATCGCTCCACCACCTCCAGCACCACCACCAGCATCAGCAGTTGTACCATCACGGCGGCCAAATGTACAAGCCACCCTCAAACTCACATACTCAAAGCTCGCCAGAACCCGAATCCCGAGGAACCGGTCACGGTGGTGACAGGTCGGAGAGTATTGAAGATGGAAAGTCAGAGAGCAGTAGCTAAGAAGAATTTCTACGTAACAATTTTCTGTGATTAAATTTAGTTTAGTGTTAACTAATTAAGAGTTAGCTTAGATTAATTATTAGAAGGTTCTTGTTGTTGAAAGAACTGGGAAAAATAAGGTGCATCTTCCTGTTTTATGTTACACGAACGCAAGGGTAAAAAGGGCATAATGAAAAAAGGTAGTGTTTGTTTTTCTTTGAGATTCCATTGTATGCTTTTGATAATATCCTAATTGGATAAAGTTTGAAAATCAGATTTATTTGGTTTCTTGGCGTTTTGAGGGTCTTTCTTGCTAATTTTGGCTTTTGCTCAGTTGACGGATTTGACCTTACTTATTGATAAAAAGCATAAATTCTTCTTCGGGGCTTTACACAAATAACTGGTAAAAATAGCACGGACTAGTCAGTTTTCGGACTGGTCATTCAAAAATAGCCAGCATTTGCAAAGTTATTGAAAAATAGCCATAATTTTGCTGCAACACGGAAAGTTCCAGCATAATATACTGGTGATCGGTGCACCTGTGTATGAGCTTCCAGCATATTATGCTGGAACTCTAACACGCGAAAAGTTCCAACATAATATACTGGAGATTGAAGCACCTGTGTATGAATTTCCAGCATATCATGCTGGACCGATATATTATACTGGAACTTCAGTATACTATGCTGGAAGTCCAGTATACTTATGCTGGAACTCCAGTATAATATACTAGAATTATACTGGAATTCAGTATATTATACTGGAGTATTTTCCGGATTTTGAATAGTGTTTTCGTTCAGATTATCTTTACATGAAAAGTGGCTAAATTTCAATTACTTTTGAACTGTGGCTATTTTTTGATGACTACTTATAAATCTGGCTATTTTTGAATTTCTTCCCAATAACTGGTCCGATTTAGTGTTTATACATATATATTTTTTTGGTAATTATAAAAATTTTATAACCAAGGGAAAAGTATTTACAAACAAGACTGCAAAAACCTCTAAAACTGGACAAAAGGCCCCAGCTTTAGTATCAGTGCACTACACTAACCAGACTCCTATTTCACCTTCATCTATCCGCTAGAAACTAAGGCTAATAGTTCACTTTCTCCAACTACTTAGCAATTCTTGGCCATCTACTTCCTCTAGAATATCTTGCACAATTTGCTTGATGAGATTATCAGCACTCCTCGCCTTCTTTTGAAAAACTCTAAGATTTCTCTCTTGCCAAATGTCGATGTGGGAGGCCCAAGGTCCAATTAACATGGTATCTGTGACGACCCAAAGGGTCATCACCTGTATTCCTACTCCCTCTGTACTTCTCAGGCCGTTTGAGAAAAATTGTTAAATCTTGGTATTTAATTGATTAAGTTTGACTTCAGTCAACGTTTTGGGCAAACGGACCCGGACCCGTGATTTGACGGTCCCGGAGGGTCCGTAGGAAAATGTAGGACTTGGGCATATGCCCGGAATCAAATTCCGAGGTCCCAAGCCCGAGAAATAAATTTTTGTGTGAAATTGTTTTCTGAAAATAATTAAGGAAATTGGAAATGAAATTTGATTAAAAGACTGTGGTATCGGGCTCGTATTTTGGTTCCGACGCCCGGTACAAGTCTTATATACAGCTTAAGTACTTTCTGTAAAGTTTGGTTGAATTTGGACGTCGTTTGACATGTTTTGGACTAAAAACTCTAAACTTGATGTTTTATGAAAATTGGAAGGAAATCCTAGGTCTTGAGGCCTAATTTGATGATTATGATGTTGTTTGGGCGATTTGATCACACGGATGAGTCCATAGGATGTTTTTGAGTTTATATGTATGTTCGGTTTGGAGCCCCGAGGGCTCGGGTGAGTTTTGAGTAGGTCCCGGGAGATCTTAGGCTAGAAATATCAGATGGTTGCAGGTTCAGGTGTTGCAGGCCCTCAGCGCGGCCGCGGTCATTTTTGCGCGGTCCGCGTGGCTAGGTTCAGAGGGCCAGTGAGTTCTAGGCCAACCAGCGCGGCCGTGCACCAAATCAGTGTGGTCCGCGCTGGGTAGGTGTAGAGAGTCATTTTTCTTCCCTTCCTCGGCGCGGCCGCGGTGCATTTTTGTGCGGTCCGCGCCAGTCTTCAGCACAGTATATAAAGTCGGGATTTTCAGTCATTTTTCACTTTTTCAAAATCCAAAACATAAGAGGCGATTTTCCAAACGATTCCACTTCTTCAAAACGATTGGTAAGTGTTTTCTAACTGATTTTCTTTACTCCTTAACATCCTTAAACATAATTTCAACTTCAAAACAAAGATTTTAAAGGGGAACTTGGAAATTTTGGATAGAACCTATGTTTTCTAAAATTGAGGGTTTTGGACCTCAATTCGGGGTCCGATTCCAAAATAACTTACATATTTGAGTTCATGGAGGAATGGGTAAACGGGTTTTGGTTCGAACCTCGGGTTTTGACCATGTGGGCCCGGGGGCATTTTTGGCCTTTTGGGGTAAATTGATGAAAAAGCTATAATTAGTCATTGGGTTTGATTTGTTTAGCTCACATTGATATCATGAAGTCCTTATTGCATAGATTTGGTCGAGTTGGAGCCGAATTCGAGAGGGAAAGCGGTCGTTGAGGATTGTATTGGCCGTGGAAGTTGAGGTAAGTGTTTGGTTTAACCCTAGCTTGAGGGAATATGAGTCGAGTCTTGTTTGCTAATTGCTAAATGATCGAGTACGATGTATAGGCATGGTGACGAGTTCCTATACATTGGGGTCTAGCATGACCGTGAGTCCTTATATGTGAGTTGTTTGGATATTGTTATGCCTTCCATGTTATTAATGGCTTCTATACGTGGTAAACACCTTGTGAAAGATATTGTGATTGTAGAACTTCGTGGAGCATTGGCTCGGTCTGAAATACAAATGGTGAGGGTATGTGAAATGAGAAATGCCTTAGAGCTTGACATGAGTGCTAATGAGAGTTAGGATATGGAAATGAAAGAAAAAGAGAAATAACGATTTACTCTTGCATGGTTGTTATTGGTTGTTTGTGTACCCTTGTTGGGATTTCTTTCCAAATACTTGTTTACTCCCTTGCCCTTTATTTGTGACTGTTGCTTGGGCAAGGTTGAGAGGTATACATTACGGATCGGGTTGCGCGCCGCAACAATGTTATATGTGGATCGGGTTGCACGCCGCAACAGTGATAATCGTGGATCGGGTTGCACGCCGCAATAATGTTATATGTGGATCGGGTTGCACGCCGCAACAGTGATAATTGTGGATCGGGTTGCACGCTGCAACACTGATAATTGTGGATCGGGTTGCACGCCGCAACAGTGTTGAAATGTATTAGGGTCGGGTTGCGCGCCGCAACAGTTATTGGTGCAAAATGTGTTTAGTGTCGGTATTAGTTTCTTGTTCGCCTTAAATTTTAAATTGCACCTAGATTGATTACTTTGGATTTACTGTTATCTCCCCACAGCATGTTTCCCCTCCCATACTGTTAGTTGTTTTGTACTTCGATTTCTGCTGTATATTTATAATTGCACAGGTTATGTGAGGTCCAGTCTAGCCTCGTCACTACTTCACCGGGGTTAGGCTAGGCACTTACCAGCACATGGGGTCGGTTGTGCTGATGCTACACTCTGTGCATTTTTGCACAGGTCCAGGTATTGAGCAGCAGCAACAGCATTAGCTCGGGGGCGAACCTTTAGTCCAGAGAGACCCGAGGTAGCTTGCAGGCGTCCGCAGGCCCGGCGTCTCCCTTCTATCTTTACAATTGGCTGTCATCTCATTGTACCCGAGATAACAGATTGTGTTTTGTTTCAGACTTTGTATGTAGTACTCCTTAGATGTTCATGAGTATGTGACTCCAGTCCCGGGGTAGAGATATATGTGATGGAACTTCTGTATTATTGATCATCTATCTACATTTAAGTCTTTCGCTTATGCTTTTAATTCCGTCGCCTTTATTTAATGCCGTTAACTGTTAAAAAGGAACATGTGTTTAAGGAATTTGTTAATTAAGTTGGCTTGCCTAGCTCCGTTAGTAGGCGCCATCACGACTCCCGATGGTGGGAAATCCGGGTCGTGACAAGTTGGTATCAGAGCCCTAGGTTACATAGGTCTCACAACTCACGGACAAGCTTAGTAGAGTCTTAGGAATCGGTACGGAGACGTCTGTACTTATCACCCAGAGGCTGCCAAGTTAGGAAAAAATCTCTCCTTTGTTCTTTCTTGTCGTGCGGTTTGGTTTCTCAATGCTAATTGGACTTCTACTCTGTTTCCTCGCAGAATGGCGAGTACACGCGCTTCCTCATCTTCAGACCAGCAGTCCGAGCCCCAAGCAGCTCCCGCTAGGGGCAGAGGACGAGGCCGTGCTAGAGGCCGAGCTAGGGGTAGGGCTCAGCCCCGAGCAGCAGCACCAGCGGCGGAGCCCCAGGTCAGTTTTGACGAGGAGGTTCCGGCCCCAGCCCCAGCAGCGTCAGTGGGCCCACCTCAGGTCCCATAGGGGTTTATAGCCACCCAGTTCTTCAGGACGCTTTGGTCAGATTGGTGGGCTTTGTGGAGAGCGTCACTAGAGCGGGTTTGCTTCCAGTAGCACCAGCCACTTCTCAGGCTGGAGGAGGAGTTCAGATTCCAGCTACACGTACTCCGGAGCAGGTAGCTCCCCAGGCTCAGGTTCCAGTGGTTCAGCCAGTTGTGGCAACCTAGCCGGGTATCGTGACTCAGACCGGCGATGGAGCGGCTATGTCCGCAGATGCTTTGTGGAGACTGGATAGGTTCACCAAGCTCTTCACCACCACATTCAGCGGTGCTTCTTCAGAGGACCCCCAGGATTTCTTGTATAGCTGCCATGAGGTTCTTCGGACTATGGGTATTGTGGAGACCAATGGGGTCGATTTTGCCACTTTTCGTCTAGCAGGATCCGCCAAGACCTGGTGGAGGGATTTCTGTTTAGCAAGACCAACGGGGTCGCCAGCATTGACATGGGATCAGTTTGCAGAGTTGTTTTTGGAGAAGTTTCTCCCAGTTACTCAGCGAGAGGCTCTTCGCAGGCAGTTCGAGCGTCTCCAGCAGGGCTCTATGTCAGTCACTCAGTATGAGACCCGGTTTATCGATCTAGCTCGCCATGCTATTGTTATACTCCCCACTGAGAGGGAGAGGGTGAGGAGATTTATTGATGGTTTGATTCAGCCGATTCATCTCCAGATGGCTAGGGAAACTGGTAGTGAGATCAGCTTTCAGGAGGCGGCCAATGTGGCCCGCCGAGTTGACATGGTTCTGGCACAGGGGGGTAGCCATAGAGCAGACAAGAGACCCCGTCACTCAGGTCGTTTCAGTGGTGCCTCATCTGGAGGCAGGGATTCTTATGATAGGGGTCAGCCCTCCAGGCCTTTCCAGTCAGCCCTCCAGGTTTCTCAGGGTGCCCCAGGTGATCGTGGTTACCGTGGGCATTATTCTGATCAGCAGACCCTTAGTGTACCGTCAGCTCCCATCAGCGCACCGCCACTTTAGAGTTTCCGTGGAGGTCATTCAGGTCGCCAGGGCCAGCCACAGTGTTCAGAGGGGTGTTATGAGTGTGGCGAGTATGGTCACATCAGGAGAGCTTGCCCAAGAGTGAGGGGTACTCAGTCGTAGCAGTAGGGTCCCCGCCCTATGATTCAGGCACGGGATGCTCCACAGCCAGCTAGAGGTGGAGGTAGAGGCCATAGAGGTAGAGCTCAGACCGCCAGGGGCGGAGGTCAGCTAGCAGCAGATCGACCTAGGGATTCAGTTCAGGGTGGTGGGGCCCAGCCCCGTTGCTATGCACTCCAGGCTAGGCCCGAGGCAGAGGCCTCAGATGCGGTGATTATAGGTACGGTTCTGGTTTGTGATCGAGATGCTACAGTACTATTTGATCCAGGATCTATGTATTCATATGTATCATCTTATTTCGCACCATGCTTGGTCATGCCTAGTGATGCTTTGGGTATTCCTGTATATGTGTCTACACCGGTGGGTGACTCTATCGTGGTCGACCGAGTCCATCGTTCGTGTGTTGTAGTAATTTGGGGTCTTGAGACCCGTGTAGACTTGTTGCTCTTAGATATGGTTGACTTTGATATCATTCTGGGTATGGATTGGTTATCACCCTATCACGCTATCTTGGACTGCCATGCCAAGACCGTGACTTTAGCCCTGCTGGATATGCCGCCCGATAGAGATATCGATTTCTGTATTGATTTGGCTCCAGGCACCCAGCCCATTTCTATTCCGCCATATCGTATGGCCCCGCCAGAGCTGAAGGAGTTAAAGGACCAATTGCAGGATCTGTTAGATAAGGGTTTCATTAGACCCAGTGTTTCGCCTTGGGGCGCGCCAGTGTTATTCGT
The DNA here is from genome assembly GCF_001879085.1 of Nicotiana attenuata. Taxonomy (NCBI): domain Eukaryota; kingdom Viridiplantae; phylum Streptophyta; class Magnoliopsida; order Solanales; family Solanaceae; genus Nicotiana; species Nicotiana attenuata. The sequence goes on from NC_031994.1 coordinate 4,145,544, forward strand.
CAAGAAGAAGGATGGTTTGATGCGGATGTGTATAGATTACCGGCAATTGAACAAGGTAACAATTAAGAATAAGTATCCACTGCCGAGGATTGATGATTTGTTCGACCAGCTTCAAGGTGCCAGGGTATTTTCCAAGATTGACTTGAGATCTGGCTACCACCAGTTGAGGATTAGCGCATCCGATGTCCCTGAGACAGCTTTCCGTACTCGGTACGGGCATTACGAGTTCTTGGTCATGTCGTTTGGGTTGACCAATGCCCCAGAAGCATTGATGGAGTTGATGAACCGAGTATTCAGGCCATATTTGGACATGTTCGTGATAGTCTTTATTGATGATATCTTGGTGTACTCCCGCAGCCAGGAGGAGCACGAGCAACACCTTAGAGTGGTTCTTCAGACTCTGAGGGATAGTCAGTTATATGCCAAGTTCTCCAAGTGTGAATTCTGGCTGAGTTCAGTAGCATTTTTGGGTCACGTTGTATCAGTTGAGGGTATTCAGGCGGATCCGAAGAAGATAGAGGCAGTCAAGAACTGGCCTAGACCAGCATCAGCGACGGAGATTCGTAGCTTCTTGGGGTTAGCAGGCTACTACCGTCGGTTTGTGGAGGGGTTTTCATCTATAGCAGCCCCGATGACCAGGTTGACCCAGAAGGGTGCCCGATTCAGATGGTCGGAGGAGTGTGAGGCGAGCTTTCAGAAGCTCAAGACAGCCCTGACTACGGCACCGGTGTAGGTCTTGCCCACAGGATCCGGGCCTTATACCGTCTATTGTGATGCTTCCCGTATTGGACTTGGTGCAGTATTAATGCAGGATGGCAAGGTTATAGCCTATGCTTCGAGGCAGTTGAAGATTCATGAGAAAAACTATCCAGTGCATGATTTAGAGTTGGCGGCTATTGTCCACGCCTTGAAGATTTGGAGGCACTATTTGTATGGCGTGGCATGTGAGGTGTTCACTGACCACAAGAGTCTGTAGTACTTGTTCAAGCAGAAGGAGTTGAATTTGAGATAGAGGAGGTGGTTGGAGTTGTTGAAGGATTATGATGTCACTATTTTATATCATCCGGGGAAGGCCAATGTGGTGGCCGACGCTTTGAGTAGGAAGTCAGCCAGTATAGGCAGTCTTGCTTATATTCCAGTCAGTCAAAGTTAGCCAATCAGCTCGTGAGACTGGATGTTTCTGAGCCCAGTCGTGTGTTAGCTTGCACGGTTGCTCGTTCTTCGTTATTGGAGCGTATCCATGATCGGCAGTTTGATGATCCCCATTTATGTGTCCTTAGAGACACGGTGCAGCGAGGAGGTGCCAAGCAGGTTACCTTAGATGATGATGGTGTTTTGAGATTGCAGGGGCGAGTTTGTGTGCCCAATGTCAATGGGATCCGAGAGTTGATTTTAGAGGAGGCCCATAGCTCCAGGTATTCCATTCACCCGGGCGCCGCAAAGATGTATCAGGACTTGCGATAGCATTATTGGTGGCGTAGTATGAAGAAGGATATCGTAGCATATGTGGCTCGTTGTTTGAATTGTCAGCAGGTTAAGTACGAGCATCAGAGGCCTGGTGGGTTACATCAGAAGATTGAGCTTCCCGAGTGGAAATGGGAGCGGATTACTATGGACTTTGTTACTGGACTTCCGTTGACCCGGAAGAAGTTTGACGCGATATGGGTTATTGTTGATAGGCTGACCAAGTCAGCGCATTTCATTCCTGTGGCAGTCTCCTATTCTTCTGAGAGGTTCGCTGAGATCTATATTCGGGAGATTGTTCGCCTTCATGGTGTGCCCGTGTCTATCATTTCGGATCGGGGTACGCAGTTTACCTCACGCTTCTGGAGAGCGGTTCAACGAGAGTTGGGTACACGGGTAGACTTGAGCACAACATTTCATCCCCAGACGGACGGTCAGTCCGAGCGGACTATTCAGATTTTGGAGGATATGCTCCGAGCTTGTGTTATTGATTTTGGAGGTTCGTGGGATCAGTTCTTGCCTTTGACGGAGTTTGCTTACAACAACAGCTACCAGTCGAGCATCCAGATGACTCCTTATGAGGCTTTATATGGTAGGCGATGTCGGTCTCCGGTTGGATGGTTTGAGCCGGGAGAGGCTCGGTTGATAGGTACGGATTTGGTTCAGGAGGCCTTGGACAAGGTCAAGATCATTCAGGAGAGGCTTCGTTCAGCTCAGTCTAGGCAGAAGAGTTATGCAGACCGTAAGGTTCGAGATGTAGCTTTCATGGTTGGTGAGCGGGTTTCACTAAGAGTGTCGCCTATAAAGGGCGTGATGAGATTTGGGAAGAAGGGCAAGCTTAGCCCTAGGTACATTGGCCCGTTTGAGATTCTTGATCGAGTGGGAGAGGTGGCTTATAGACTTGCATTGCCGCCCAGCTTATCAGCCGTGCATCCATTTTTCCATGTATCCATGCTTCGGAGGTATCACGGTGATCCTGCCCACGTGTTAGATTTCAGTTCTGTCCAGTTGGACAAGGACTTATCCTATGAGGAGGAGTCGGTAGCTATTCTGGACCGACAGATTCGTCAGTTGAGATCCAAGAGTTTTCCTTCTGTTCGTGTTCAGTGGAGAGGTCAGCCTCCTGAGGCATCGACCTGGGAGTCCGAGTTTGATATGCGGAGCCGTTATCCCCATCTTTTCCCCGACTTAGGTACTTCTTTCTCTTGTCCGTTCGAGGACGAACGGTTGTTTTAGAGGTGGAGAATGTGACGACCCAAAGGGTCATCACCTGTATTCCTACTCCCTCTGTACTTCTCAGGCCGTGAAAACCTTATTTGGGGTTTCCTCGAGTTGTGTGCGCAGTCCGGGCGCGTAACCGGAAAAGTTTAAATATGAAATTTGTGAGAAAAATTGTTAAATCTTGGTATTTAATTGATTAAGTTTGACTTCGGTCAATGTTTTGGGCAAACGGACCCGGACCCGTGATTTGACGGTCCCGGAGGGTCCGTAGGAAAATCTGGGACTTGGGCGTATGCCCGGAATCAAATTCTGAGCTCACAAGCCCGAGAAATGAATTTTTGTGTGAAATTGTTTTCTAGAAATAATTAAGGAAATTGGAAATGGAATTTGATTAAAAGACTGTGGTATCGGGCTCGTATTTTGGTTCCGACGCCCGGTACAAGTCTTATATACGGCTTAAGTACTTTCTGTAAAGTTTGGTTGAATTTGGACGTCGTTTGATGTGTTTTGGACTAAAAACTCTAAACTTGATGTTTTATGAAAATTGGAAGGAAATCCTGGGTCTTGAGGCCTAATTTGATGATTATAATGTTGTTTGGGCGATTTGATCGCACGGATGAGTCTGTAGGATGTTTTTGAGTTTGTATGTATGTTCGGCTTGGAGCCCCGAGGGCTCGAGTGAGTTTTGAGTAGGTCCCGGAAGATCTTAGGCTAGAAATATCAGATGGTTGCAGGTTCAGGTGTTGCAGGCCCCCAGCGCGGCCGCGGTCATTTTTGCGCGGTCCGCGCTGGAAGCCACGTGGCCGCGGTGCGTCGTTGCGCGGTCCGCGTGGCTAGGTTCAGAGGGCCAGTGAGTTCTAGGTCAACCAGCGCGGCCGCGCACCAAATCAGTGCAGCCCGCGCTAGGTAGGTTCAGAGAGTCATTTTTCTTCCCTTCCTCGGCGCGGCCGCGGTGCATTTTGTGCGGTCCGCGCCAGTCTTCAGCACAGTATATAAAGTCGGGATTTTCAGTCATTTTTCACTTTTTCAAAACCCAAAACATAAGAGGCGATTTTCCAAACGATTCCACTTCTTCAAAACGATTGGTAAGTGTTTTCTAACTGATTTTCTTTACTCCTTAACATCCTTAAACATAATTTCAACTTCAAAACAAAGATTTTAATGGGGAACTTGGGAATTTAGGGTAGAACCTAGGTTTTCTAAAATTGGGGGTTTTGGTCCTCAATTCGGGGTCCGATTCCAAAATAACTTACATATTTGAGTTCATGGGGAAATGGGTAAACGGGTTTTGGTTCGAACCTCGGGTTTTGACCATGTGGGCCCGGGGGCATTTTTGGCATTTTGGGGTAAATTGATGAAAAAGCTATAATTAGTTATTGGGTTTGATTTGTTTAGCTCACATTGATACCATGAAGTCCTTATTGCATAGATTTGGACGAGTTGGAGCCGAATTCGAGAGGGAAAGCGGTCGTGGAGGATTATATTGGGCCGTGGAAGTTGAGGTAAGTGTTTGGTTTAACCCTAGCTTGAGGGAATAGGAGTCGAGTCTTGTTTGCTAATTGCTAAATGATCGAGTACGATGTATAGGCATGGTGACGAGTTCCTATACATTGGGGTCTAGCATGACCGTGAGTCCTTATATGTGAGTTGTTTGGATATTGTTATGCCTTCCATGTTATTAATGGCTTCTATACGTGGTAAACACCTTGTGAAAGATATTGTGATTGTAGAACTTCGTGGAGCGTTGGCTCGGTCTGAAATATAAATGGTGAGGGTATGTGAAATGAGAAATGCCTTAGAGCTTGACACGAGTGCTAATGAGAGTTAGGATATGGAAATGAAAGAAAAAGAGAAATAACGATTTACTCTTGCATGGTTGTTATTGGTTGTTTGTGTACCTTTGTTGGAATTTCTTTCCAAATACTTGTTTACTCCCTTGCCCTTTATTTGTGACTGTTGCTTGGGCAAGGTTGAGAGGTATACATTA
>NC_031994.1:4152498-4160597 GCF_001879085.1 Nicotiana attenuata
TTTAGAAGAAAATAAGGATACAAGGGACAAAGCAGAGTGATGAACTTCTTCTTGTTCTTTACTGTTTTGTCTTTTTACCATATACCATTGACGCTAGAGATTAAAGAACATCTTTATCCCAAGCAATTAGTGATCCATTTCAATGAGGGGTATTACAAGGAAAGAGAAGAGAACCAATGCCTGTTGAAAGGAAAAAGGCATATACGGTCTGCATTTGTAAGCAAGGAAAAAGGCATATGCGGTCTGCATTTGTAAGCAAGAATTGGAAGAAAAAGACCCATGCATTAATACTCACTCGTAATTGTGGTATTTAATTCATTTAAAAGAAGAGAAAGGGAAGCAATACAAAGGAAAATAGAGAAATTCCAGTGAAGTGTAATAAATGAGAAGTATACTACTACTAATAATGAAAGAGATAAATCAGGTAACTTTAAATTTTTGTTGTTTTTAGATGAAAAATAAGGATAAAAAGCAAAAAACTGAGAAAAAAGATAAATAGGCTTTCTTGCATATAAGAGGTGCCACATCACTTTTTCATACTCTTTTATATAAATATATATAGATTTCTACAAATTATTTTTGGTTGAAGCGATTGGATGAACTACTATTAATTAACTAAATGATGTTAGCACCTTTAGATTTATTTTCTTCAAGATATGTTCTAAACTTACGTTTCTGCAGAAGATTAAGTATTTAAATTGGTGAATCAGATGTTAAATTTAAGTTTACTTTTTTTGTTGTAGTCACAATCAGATATGAGTGGATTCAGAATTTGAACTTGATAGATTGACGTTTAACTTTTAAATTCTTAATATTGAACTTATTCAATTTTTGAAATTACGGTTTCACAATTATTCCATACTCTGCGTCAAAATACTGGATTTCGGTTGAACCATAGCTAAAAGTTACATCTACCATTGCAATCAGGTATATAGTATTCAAAAACTGGAAAAAAAAAATGAGAACATTTGTGTTAGCTTCAAGATTTCACGTATTAATTTTGATGATAACAAACCAACATAATTATTAATCAAAGAACATTTACTTGTGGTAATCTTATTTTTGCCAGGTTTATTCAAGAAAGAAGATGTTGGTAAAGATCCAAATAAATATGGGAAAGAGAATATCATGTCAAGAATTTATCAAGGAAGATTATTTTCAGAGATTTAATCTCCAAGTGTCGTAGAAGGAATAATATTTGAAAGTCAAATTTCAAATATTGAATGGCTTATTACAATATCAGAAGAAGAATCTACGGAAATTATGGAAGAAAAGTTTTTCAAAATCTTGAAAGGAAAGTTGCTAAAATCATGGGGAACGTCTATTATTTTGTGGAAGGAAGATACTATATATAGAAGAGATACTACAAGGCCAAGGAAGAATATATTTTTATGTGAAGAAAATATATTATGGGTATAGTATATTCTTTATTATGGAAGGAGATTATTTTTCAAGATCAAGGAAGGAGTCAAAGATATATTGAAATCTATTAAAAGGAAATTATACCCATTATTATGGAAATAATAAATGGTTATTGAGATCTTCATATTGAAGATAAAAATCAAGATCCAAGCTCAAAGGAAGAGGATCTTAAAATTATGTTTGGTTGTCTAAATAAGAGCTCAATTTTGTACATGCAGAAATCTACCATAAGTAGAAGAGTACAAGAATATTTCAGCAATCAGAGAAAGGTTATAGAATATCTCTTTACAAAGTGATATAGCGTGGGGAGGAGGTCAAAAAGAATATATGATCAAGGAAGAATGAAGTTGTAGGAAAAGAGCAGATGTGCAGTATGAAGCAAATTAATTGGTTTAGTGAAGAAGGGAAGAAAAGCACGTCGAAAAGCTGCAAGAAAGGAAGATTAAAGAGCGGTCTTTGATTATGTAAAGATTAATTATATCTCTGGACAAGAACTATGGAGAGTCAACATGGGTTTTTAAATAGCATATGAAGAAAGATCTAGCAAGAAAGAAAATATTGTTATGAAAGGAATATAAAATCAAGGTCCAAGATTGTGGAATTATAATGGAAATGATCTCAAATCTATACGAGATCATTTAAGTGCAGGATCCAAAAGTAATTCCTTTGTATTATTTAAAAGCATGTGAAGAGCTTCTTTATGGAAATATCTTTTTGGTCAAAGCTAATCATCTTTAGATATAAAAAGCAAATGATCATGGACAAGGAAGTGCAAACTGTCAGAAGCAAAAAGTGAACCGTTGGAGAAGGTATCAAATTGCACAAATCAAGCAATACACAAGATCACAAAAATACTACTGCATTTATGAAATATAACGGCTAGAAGGATTCGAAGATAGTATAAGAAGAAGCGATCAAAGACGGGAAAATTTATGCAACCTTCTATATAATTGTCTACGCAACTACAAGTTCTTTGTTCTACTCTTAACAAGCATTGTAATTCACTTTTAGATTTACTGTGTACACAAAAGAGAGAAGAGAAACAGAAAAATATTGGAGAGGCAGTGTGTCCGAGAGGTTGTGTCATTGTTCGTTTCTTTGGTGAGTGAGTGAAAATCAAAGGGCCGTTGTTAGTGAGCGAGTGAAAACCAACCCTTCTTCGTTGTTGGTAAGCGAGTGAAAACCAACCCTGTAAACGTTGGTGGTGAACGTCGAAAATCACACAAGTTGTACTTAACCCAACTTACAAAGAGCTCAACAGATAACGTCCGTGCAACCCAAGGAGACTAGATTAGGATACCACATTGGTTCTGAACCACTATAAAATTTCTGGTGTCATTTATTTTACTGGTCTCATATTTTATTATACACCTTACTGTTTGTTGTGAGCAGTATCTGTTTACATTGAAGTACTAACAGTTTTGATGCAGATTGTGTCCGCATAAGTCGACTAGGTCTGAGAGTAATCGATTAAAAATTTAAAAGGCTACAATTCATCCCTCCCCCTCTTGTAATTTCAATCTGAAGTACTGTCCACGACTAATATAAGAATGTCGGATTTTAATTCTTCTGTCTCATATCAGGTTCTTAACCATCTTAGAATTGTCTTTATGTTCTATGCATCCTGTAGGGTAAAAATATATTTCTATAACCATGTTACGTAAATTTCTATGATAAACGGATGGATAACCTAGTAAAGTATGAAAATGGAAAACAAACAATTTTGCATGAGGTAGATTAATGGATCATTTTCATTTTTTTTTGGGCTTGTTACACAAATAGCCGGCCAGATTCATTATTTATTTTTGTAGCCAATATGCATAAATTATACATTGATTATACATAGTTTTATATATATATATATATATATATATATATATATATATATATATATATATATATATATATATATATATATATATCCGCCTGCTATTTTTACTTTAAGAGATAAGGTATGCGGCTATTTGGGTTACTTCTTCTTTTTTTATTGGACCATCGGATTCGGGGAGGTTGACGTCCAGTATGTTTAAGCCCACGATTCTTTTGGATTTGGATAAATAGGGAGAAACTAAAAAATAGCCAGATTTACAAGTGGTCATTCAAAAATAGCCACAGTTTCAAAAGTAATCGAAATTTAGCCACTTTTTATGTAAAGATAAATCTGAACGAAAACACTATTCAAAATCCAAAAAAATACTCCAGTATACTATACTGGAGTTCCAGCATGATTTCGTAGTGACGTCACCCTTAAAGGTATGTAAGGCTTTCCCTTTCTTCTTCCAGCATGATTTCGTAGTGATGTCACCCTTATAAGACATTCAAGGGGACGAGTCCTAGCGTATGTTCTATGTTGACGGGTTAAGAGCCTCTAATGGTTCAAAAGTTAATATAGATAAGAAATGAGTTACTCGTAGTTGTAATCCACGGATAATTCCTAGAAATAAGTAGAGACCTTAGGGAACATATGTTGAGTCTACGGCTAGAAGTATAGCCTTCATTTAATGGTAAATTATAAATGGCTCACGAGTAGAAATTACGTATAGAACCTATGATCTTATGAAATGGCCGAAGTAGTTTTCATTGGTTAATGAAGGTAGCTACGGAAGATCCCTAATGCTAATAAGAGAGATGTAAATTAAGAGATATGATAAGTTGCTTAACAAGAACCTCTCCGTAAATTTAAAGGTTGTGAATGAGCAAACTAATGAATGAAGAATATATTATATGTAGAAGAACGTAAGGTCACATAAGTTAAAAAACGCATTGTACTACCTAACTAGAATAATCATGCACATGCGGAAATAGTAATGATATTCCATACATTAAAGGAAGTAGAGATTGAGTTAAAGAATGCGATGAGTCGCTTGCTACAATATGAAATACGAGCCCTACGATGTACCAAGTGAATTTGTAATGGTAAGATTATACGAACCTCAAAAGCCTTTTACTAGTATGTTACGACGGATGTGTAAATCTAAGAGTAGTTATGAGTTTTCTTAAAGCTAATGAGTATGGATTACGAGTTGCCGAATACGAACTGAGAGTCACCGAAAGTACTAGAAGAAGTTATACATTATAGACACAAGTACCTAGCTTGTAAGATATTGACTGTTGCATGCTGTTGTAATGTTATTTATGCATAAGTATGTTCCCTATGGACGGTCTATGAACAGGGGGATAATGAAGGTTAATATATGGACGGTCTATGAAATGCATAGGTAAGATAAAGGTTGGCTATGGACGGTCCCATGTGTACGCATAGTCCGACCTGAATATTTTGAGTCGTACGGACGGTCTACTTTGCTACGCGTATGTGCCACCAGATAGTAATGTTGTAGTGTGCATTACGGACGGTCTACCTTGCTATGTGTAAGAGCCACATTGTGCTCTTGTAATAAGTAACAACGACGATGCAACAAGAGATCACTAAGCAGCGGTTGATAGAAATAGTTCAGAGTCTTATGATAAGTTGAGTTGTTCAATCAGATTGAAGGACCATGTGGTCCAAGTGACAGCGATCTAGTAAGTCGATCTACAATACATGGTAAGCTCACCATTATTCTTATCATTCAGCAGACTATTTTTGTATTCATTCATGCTTTTCAATTTTCAAAATTTATTTATATGTATTGCTTCATGCCTTACATACTTGTACATCTCACTGTACCAACGCCTCATTACTGGGGCGCTGCACTTCATGCCTGCACGTGCAAGTAATCAGTTTGATGAGCCCTCAAAGTAGACAGGATTGATATTCAGCGGGAAATCGATAAGACTCCATTTCTTCCGGAGTATAGCCGAGTCTAGAGGTCATGATATCAAATTTTGCTATAGACTTACGGGTAGGCCGGGGCCCTGCCCCGACGATATTTTGATGTCAGATATTCTTGGAGGCTTTGTAGACACAGGTTCAGTATGTACAGTATGTTAGTGGCCTTGTCGGCAGTCACGACCGGAATTTCTACCGTCGGGACCATGATGGCGCCTAATATTTCACTTGCTAGGCAAGCCAACGTTGTTCCCCCAATTACTATTCCCTTGTTGTTGGTGATTTCTCAAATTGCCTTGGGATCTCCATTGTTGTTGTTGGTTAGAAGAATTGCCCATTTGGCCCTGATAGTTGTTCACGTATTGCACTTCTTCATTCTGCTCATCATACCCATCATCTTGGAACCCACCACTATCTTGGTCATATTGATCCGAACTCCCTTGGTTCTGTTGACCTCTTTGTCTTCTTTTGTTCACTAACATGTTGACACCCTCCACAGCATTTACTTGTCGCGGAGTTTGAACCTGCTGTAATTGTGCCTTTGCTAGCTGGTTCATTGTTGTTGTCAGTTCTGCTATTGCCTGCCCATGATCATGGAGCTCTTTGTGCAAGTGAATGACCGTGGGGTCACCCTGTGGCACAACGTGTCAGCCATCTCATCCAATATTGCATTAGCCTCATCATACGGTATGTTCATGAAATTGCCCCCGGCGAGTTGGTTCACTATGTACTGATTTGTTGTGTTAATGCCTCGGCAAAATATCTGTAGTATCATTGCTTCAGTCATATCATTATTTGGGTATTCCTTTACCGTGGTCCGGTATCTCTTCCATATCTCATGCAGTGGTTCGTTGGGCTCCTGTTTGAAAGCTAAGATTTCATCCCTCAAGGTTGCCATGTGGCCCGGCGAGAAAAACTTTGCAATGAATTTATCCGCCAACTCATCCCATGTATGGATGGTGTGGTTGGAAAGTCTCTCCAGCCAACCCAATGAGGGAAAGGGAATAATCTTAACCGTAGGGCATCCTCGAACACATTAGCCGTTCCTATTTATTATGTATCTGCTTGAGAGAGAGTGCATATTAAGGTAGTTGTTTGAACAACATCACTCCCGGAGTATAGGCGAGAGTCATAACCGAGGGTTTAGAGGTTGGATTAGAGATAACGATACCTCGGGTGCAAACTAAGTGAACTGTAATGTGAATCTAGCTAGCGTAGCTTGAGAGAGTGCGTCTAGTAAATTATCATAATTGCTTGAGAGAGATTTATGATAGCCGGAGAGTTCATGATTGATAGAGGCAACTAAGTCAACGCTATAAGAAACATACAACCAAGGAAATCAACAACAGGGGAAACCATTACCTTAGACCTTTATTCCAATTGTTTACAATTCAAGCATAGTTAGTTTTCAGTTGTTTATTTATTTTCAATCTTGTCTTCTTAGTGATATTAAACAGATATAGCTAAGCCTTAGTTCTCTGTGGGATTCGACTCCGGACTTTTAGACCGGATTATATTTGCAGCGACCGCTTATCCTTTTTAGGACTAGAAATAGGCGTGATCATGCTCCAACAATGTCAACATCACATTGGTAATTTGAAAATTGCCTGCCCGGATCTGGGCCGGGACAATTGCACTGGCTTAGCCTTGTGTAACGACCCGACCGGTCGTTTTGAGTTTTTGCACTTTGATCGCCAGTTCCCAGGCATGACTTGCCCCGTGTAATGTATTATAACTGATGTAGATCGTTGGTTATGGTTTTCAGGAAAATCGGGATGAATTTGAAGGAACAGTCTCAGTTGAAAGCTTTGAATTTGAAAGGTTTGACCAAGGGTTGACTTATTTGTATATGAGCTCGGATCGGAATTTTTATGATTTGGTTAGCTTCGTGGGGTGATTTATGACTTAGGGGCGCGATCGGAATGCATTTTGGAAGTCCGTGGAAGGATTTGGCTTGAATTGGCAAAGTTAGTATTTTGGCGAATTCCGATTGATAGGTGAGATTTTGATCCGAGAGTCGGAATGGAATTTCGAGAGTTGCTGTAGCTTCGTTATGCGATTTGGGATGTGTGTACAAAATTTTAGGTCATTTGGACGTGGTTTGGTTGGGTTTTTGATCAAAAGTGTATTTCGAAAGTTTTTAGAAAACTTAAGCTTGAATTCAATGAGTTTCGGGTAATTTGATGTTGTTTGAGGTGTTTTGATAATTGGAACAAGTTTGAATGATGTTATGGGTTATGTTGGTAGCTTTGGTTGAGGTCCCAGGGGCCTCGGGTGAGTTTCGGATGGTCAATCGGACCAATTTCTATGTTGAGGAGTTGCAGAAAAATATCAGCAGCAGTTGCAGTCAATTTTTGGCCTTCGCGATCGCATGAGGTCCCTCGCGATCGAGTAGAAGGAATATGGGCTGGCCTGATTTGGCTTTAGCGTTCGCGTTTGAGCTCTCGCGTTCGCGGAGGGACCTGAGCTTGTGCTTCGCGTTCGCGTACAGTATTTCGCGTTCGCGTACAAGTAATTGGGGGTCCAGTGTTTTGCTCTTTGCGTTCGCATCTTTGGGGTCGCGTTCGCGTAGCTCTTGGATTTAAAGCATCGCGTTCGCAGCAGCAGCATCGCATTCGCATAGTGTTAATTTGAGAGATGGAAATTTAGTGCTTCGCGATCGCGAGACTTGGGTCGCGATCGCGATGAAGTAACGGTCAGTGCTGGGCAGAATGTTTTGAGTCACTTCATCCGCGATTTTGGGTCATTTTTCCTCCATGGTTGACCATTTTGAGAGCTTCTTGGTGGAGATTAAAGAGGGATTCAAGGGGAATCAATTGGATGTAATATTTTTGAACTTAAAACTCGTTTTTATTGTGAAATCCACCTAGAAATTCATGGAAACTAAGCCTAAAATTGAAGAACTAGG
>NC_031994.1:4160700-4178854 GCF_001879085.1 Nicotiana attenuata
GCGAGCTAGAGATTTCGCCGGTTCGAGGTGAGTAATGATTGTAAATGATATTTTGAGGGTTTGAAACACCGGATTGCACATCGTAGTGCTATATTGAGGTGACTTGCACGCCGGATAGCGAGCGTGGGGTAGAGCACCGTTGGGGTTGTGACTTGGTCCGTCCCGATTGATGAATTTACCGTGTATTTGACTGAAACTTACTTGTTATCATCATGATTTGGGTGAATTGCCATATTTGGGCTTCATGCCAACTATTTGAACCCTTCGGGGATTATTATCACTGTTTCCTCACTGTTTTGATTTTATACTTGAACTCAGTCATGTATTTTCCACTGTTTTCAAAACTCAGCCAAGTTTATTTTACTATAACACTTGAAATGATATTTCCAACAATATTTTTGGGCTGAGCGTCATGTTTTACTGTTGCTCGCGGGGCTTATGTGATTTCTGACTGAGTAAGGGGAGGGCCTGTGTCGTGAGGATACTTTTGGATCGGGCTGCAAGCCGCAGCAGTGAGATACTGATTTGATTATGAGGCCGAGGGCCTGAGATATGTACGCCACGAGACGACTTGATATTGCGCTTGGGCCGTAAGGGGCCATTCCCGGAGTCTGCACAACCCAAGTGAGCCCCGTCGACGATATATGGATCGGGCTGCACGCCGCAGCGGTACTGGTACTGTCCTATGTGTTTACTTTATTTCATTTGCCTGCCATTATCTGCTGTCTGTGCTACTTCATGCAATATCTACCTGAATTCCTGGCATTATCTGATAACTGAGTGATGTGCCCGAGGGACAGATTTCTGTGCTTATCTGCACTATTTGTTTGCATTCCTTTGCGTGACCGCTGAAAAAGTCATTTTTAAAAGAGGTTGAAACTGAGCTAAGATGTTTCTCTAAAGATTTCACAGCTTCACTGTTTTTCTCAAAAGGGTTTTGCACTGCTCTATACAGCATGATGATTTGTTATACGTGATTTCTTACTGCTCAGTTATTATTTACCTTTATTACTCACTGAGTTGGAGTACTCACTTTACTCCCTGCACCTCGTGTGCAGATGCATGTATTTATTCACCCGGTAGCGGGTTTTGGCAGATCGGAGGCAGAGTTATAGGAGTTTAGCGAGGTGACTGCCAGCGTTCGCAGCACTGCTTTTCTCTCTTTTGTTCATTATTCCTGTTTTGTATATTTTACACCTTGTAGTTATATTTACACTCTAATAGATGCTCGTGACTTGTGTCACCCCGATTAGGGCTGTGTTGGGTTGTACATCCGCTAATCAATATCATTAAATCATATTTAAACTGCTTATGAACTGTTTAACTGCTTAAAAGAGGTGTTCGGTAATGGTCTGGCTGGCCTTGTCTTCACGAGAGGTGCCATCACGACCGGAGCGTAGTTTGGGTCCTGACAAGTTGGTATCAGAGCCTAGGTTACATAGGTCTTACGTGTCATGGGCAGGTTTAGTAGAGTCTCGCGGATCGGTACGGAGACGTCTGTATTTATCCTCGAGAGGCTGCAGAACCTTTAGGAAAACTTTGCATTCTTGAATTCTTATCGTGCGTCCTTGATTCAGCTTGGAAAGTAACTCTTGAAATTCCTTCCACGCATTCGCATGCGCGCATAAGCGCTCAGTACCAGATGTGCCTCGATGGCTTTTGATTCCCTGATCGAGGGGCGAGACGTGATCTCTGTGAGTTTGATGTGGGGCCAGTCTGAAGGACTTGAGGCCGGATCTTTGCCTATGGCTTGAGCATCGAGGTGCTGATTGTGTGAGCAAGTGTTTTGAATTTATATGTTCGGTATTGTTCCTATTAGTGGAAGTGACGGCTGGATAGCTACGTGAGGAGTAAGTTAGTACTGCGAGATGTATCTATATGACTTGGAAGTGGCGGGGGAGGTCTGCTGGATGATAGATGAACTATTAAATGCTTGATTTCCATTGTGACTGGGTGTGTAACCCCGAGTTATGGGCGCGTGAAGAATCTTTTTCATGTCTCCTAGTTGGGAGTGAAGTAAAAATTCATGTTGCGGTATGATTTCAGACTCAGGAAGACTAAGTGACTGTGTAATGTGTATGACGGTGAAAGGTATACAGAAATGTTATATTGAGGCGAAGCAGGTGGGTTATCTCCTGCGGAGTGTTCTGAAGTGCTGTGATCCTTATGTGTATGTTAGAAGATCTCATGTGTAAGTGAAAAGTACGTGTCGAAATTCGAAATTTCGTGTCGCCTAAGAGAGTGGGCTTAGCTGTTGCGGGAATGAATGCGAGATTTGCAAAAGATTCGCAGTGCTAGATGATCTGTGTTTTCACAAGCTTACAAAGGATTTGAGTTTAATCTCACTATGGTATTGTGGCATCAATGGAGTATAAGTGTTATGAGTTATCGAGTGTATTTTGATCTATGGCTCCGAGCCAATTGGGGGACTCTGTTGATTAGTTGATTGCACGATTAGGTGCTATGTTGGTTCCATTCTAAGGCGTGCGAGTGAATCAGTTATGGCCTGCGGAAATTGAGACCGAGGATGGCTCGAGTAAAGGAAAATTTTGACAAAGATTATATTATGCTTCATAGGGTAAGGAAACCACGGGATATCTTAAGTTGTTGTTGGTAAAGAATGCTCGGTGCATAGAGCAGGAAGTTGCTTGGTTGTACTGGGATGAGGATTTCATTCTGCGGTGTCGGAGTGCCAATGAGGCACGGGTGGTTCTATTCGTTGGGTCAGGTTAATTGTATTATAAATAGAGTAATTGATTCTCGAGAATGGTTCTAATGTGTTCAAGATTCTACATGTAACAATTGGGTATCTTAAAGTTGTATATGTGATTAGAAATTGAGTCTCGATTGGAAGAGGTCAAGACTTGTGGTATTCCTATGTTAATTATGGGATTCTATGTATCAGTATCAGGAAAGTAAAGGTAACGGATTTAGATTCGCAGGAAGTTCTTCAGAGTAAGGTATTCTGGAATATGGTGCTTCTGGGAATGTTTAAGAAAGTATTCAGCGACGTAAAAGACTTAGACGGTGTGGCTTTATGCTTGGTTCCGTGTGGTAAGCCTGGGTTGAGGAATTGTGGTGCTACAGCAAGGGGAAGTATCAAGTTGAAGATGAATCAGAAAGAAATTTAGATAGATGGGGTAGCTTGATAGTAGACCGGATCGGCATGGTAAGGATATGATTAATTCTTTGTGTGTGTTCGAGGTAATGAGTTCATACAAATATTTTGCAGCAATGCTCTCGGGTTTCGATGGCTTGCTTAGCTTAGTCTAGTTAGAAGGATTCAGTCCTGGCAGTTTAGTTTGTGCAAATGGAATTGGGAGAGTTCTTGTTGGTTTTTACCGTGGTTTGGAGATGTATATTTTCTATGGGCGTGCGGAGCATGGGATGTACAGTGATTTTTCTTCTAGATGGGACCAATGGTAAGTTCTTGACTAGTTGAGTGCGTAGATGTCTGTGGCTCGGAAGGGAGATAAAGTTTTCATGTTATCCTCAGAGGGTATGGTATATGCGGTATGTTGTGGAGGACCGAGACTTGCGTGTGATAGGCTACAGTTCAGTTCTGAAAGGGAGTTCATAAAACTCTTGAGCAGCGGGTAGCCTTAGATAGTTAAGGGAATGATATTTCTAATTGGAAGTGATTTGACGATAGTATATGTTCAGAAAAAGGGTAATGTGATTAAGTTGATGGCACTTCGGTAATATTGCGGCACTTTCTTGTTAGGTCGACTGGTGATATTCGGGTTTGCTTGGTGGCACAGGGAAATTTTAGAGTATATATCGTGGGATGATGGGGTATTTAAGGTGGTATGCTTTCGGACGGCGAAATTGGGATTCAGGTACGACGATTCGTGTGCTATATGGAGTTGGAGACTGGCAGTTCTCATGTGCAGGCTATGTTGTGGTTGTGGATCGTGTGTATCGGCACCGTTTAGCNGCGGCTTCATGAATGGTTGATCTGAGAAATGGTTATGGTTTATTGCGTGTTTCATTGATCGTTGGCAGTATATGAAAGTATTGGAATGAGACTTAGTTGATAAGAGTTTTTCTATCGGTATTTGGGTGTTGTGTACAGTTGTTGTGAATAGAAGTTATTGCTACGAGCGTTAAAGTTATGTGGTTTATCATGTAATTGCACCTGAGGTTGCAGGTATGGGTTATTACAGCTTGTTCGGGCTTATTTAGAGTATAGATGTGAGATTTTGGTCTTGTGGATGACATCGGTAGTGGAAATGTGGTTCTATGATTTATGGGCTAGATTGGATTGTGTAATTTCAGCTACTACGCGTATTCGGACCTATACGAGATAGGGTGACGTGGGATCACCCCCGGGTATATGCATGGTAAGGTTATTCAGCTATTGGTTGGCTTTTAAAACAACTTTGAGGATGTAACGACCCGACCGATCGTTTTGAGCTTTTGCACTTTGATCGCTAGTTCCCGGGCATGACTTGCCCCGTGTAATGTATTATGACTGATGTAGATCGTTGGTTTTGGTTTCCAGGAAAATCGGGATGAATTTGAAGGAACAGTCTCAGTTGAAAGCTTTGAATTTGAAAGGTTTGACCAAGGGTTGACTTATTTGTATATGAGCTCGGATCGGAATTTTTATGATTAGGTTAGCTTCGTGGGGTGATTTATGACTTAGGGGCGCGATCGGAATGCATTTTGGAAGTCCGTGGAAGGATTTGGCTTGAATTGGCAAAGTTAGTATTTTGGCGAATTCCGGTTGATAGGTGAGATTTTGATCCGAGAGTCGGAATGGAATTCCAAGAGTTGCTGTAGCTTCGTTATGCGATTTGGGATGTGTGTGAAAAATTTCAGGTCATTTGGACGTGGTTTGGTTGGGTTTTTGATCAAAAGTGTATTTCGGAAGTTTTTAGAAAACTTAGGCTTGAATTCAATGAGTTTTGGGTAATTTGATGTTGTTTGAGGTGTTTTGATAATTGGAACAAGTTTGAATGATGTTATGGGTTATGTTGGTAGCTTTGGTTGAGGTCCCGGGGGCCTCGGGTGAGTTTCGGATGGTCAATCGGACCAATTTCTATGTTAAGGAGTTGCAGAAAAATTTCAGCAGCAGTTGCAGTCAATTTTTGGCCTTTGCGATCGCGTGAGGTCCCTCGCGATCGCGTAGAAGGAATATGGGCTGGCCTGAGTTTGGCCTTCGCGTTCACGTTTGAGGTCTCGCGTTCGCGGAGGGCCCTCAGCTTGTGCTTCGCGTTCGCGTACAGTATTTCGCGTTCGCGTACAAGTAATTGGGGGTCCAGTGTTTTGCTCTTTGCGTTCGCATCTTTGGGTCGCGTTCGCGTAGCTCTTGGATTTAAAGCATGGCGTTCGCAGCAGCAGCATCGCGTTCGCATAGTGTTAATTTGAGAGATGGAAATTTAGTGCTTCGCGATCGCGAGACTTGGGTCGCGATCGCGATGAAGTAACGGTCAGTGCTGGGCGGAATGTTTTGAGTCACTTCATCCGCGATTTTGGGTCATTTTTCCTCCATGGTTGACCATTTTGAGAGCTTCTTGGTGGAGATTAAAGAGGGATTCAAGGGGAATCAATTGGATGTAATATTTTTGAACTTAAAACTCGTTTTTATTGTGAAATCCACCTAGAAATTCATGGAAACTAAGCCTAAAATTGAAGAACTAGGTCTTGAGAAATTGGACTTTTAAATTGGGATTTGAAGGACCATTTGAGGTCGGATTTGAGAACTTTTGATATGTATGAACTCGTGGGAAGATAAGGAATCTATTGATGTGAAAATTTCTGAGTTTCGAGAAGTGGGCTCGGGGCTAGAGATTTTACCGGTTCGAGGTGAGTAATGATTGTAAATGGTATTTTGAGGGTTTGAAACCCCGAATTGCACATCGTAGTGCTATATTGAGGTGACTTGCACGCCGGATAGCGAGTGTGGGGTAGAGCACCGTTTTGTGACTTCTTCCGTCCCGATTGATGAATTTACCGTGTATTTGACTGAAATACTTGTTATCATCATTATTTGGGTTGATTGCCATATTTGGGCTTCGTGCCAACTATTTGAACCCTTCGGGGATTATTATCACTGTTTCCTCACTGTTTTGATTTTATACTTGAACTCAGTCATGTATTTTCCACTGTTTTCAAAACTCAGCCATGTTTATTTTACTATAACACTTGAAATGATATTTCCAACAATATTTTTGGGCTGAGCGTCATGTTTTACTGTTGCCCGCGGGGCTTATGTGATTCCTGACTGAGTAAGGCCGAGGGCCTGTGTCACGAGGATACTTTAGGATCGGGCTGCACGCCGCAGCAGTGAGATACTGATTTGATAATGAGGCCGAGGGCCGGAGATATGTACGCCACGAGATGGCTTGATATTGTGCTTGGGCCGTAAGGGGCCCCTCCCGGAGTCTGCACACCCCCAGTGAGCGCCGTCGACGATAAATGGATCGGGCTGCACGCCGCAGCGGTACTGGTACTGTCCTATGTGTTTACTTTATTTTATTTGCCTGCCATTATCTATTGTCTGTGCTACTTCATGCAATATCTACCTGAATTCCTGGCATTATCTGATAACTGAGTGATGTGCCCGAGGGGCGGATTTCTGTGCTTATCTGCACTATTTGTTTGCATTCCTTTGCGTGACCGCTGAAAAAGTCATTTTCAAAAGAGGTTGAAACTGAGCTAAGATGTTTCTCTAAAGATCTCACACCTTCACTTTTTTTCTCAAAAGGGTTTTGCACTGCTCTATACAGCATGATGATTTGTTATACGTGATTTCTTACTGCTCAGTTGTTATTTACCTTTATTACTCACTGAGTTGGAGTACTCACTTTACTCCCTGCACCTAGTGTGCAGATGCAGGTATTTATTCACCCAGTAGCGGGTTTTGGCATATCGGAGGCAGAGTTATAGGAGTTTAGCGAGGTGACTGCCAGCGTTCGCAGCACCGCTTTTCTCTCTTTTGTTCATTTATTCCTGTTTTTGTATATTTTTAGACCCTTTGTAGTTTGTATTTTACACTCTAAATAGATGCTCGTGACCTGTGACGACCCCCAAATTAGGNAGGGGAATCAATTGGAGGTAATATTTTTGAACTTAAAACTCGTTTTTATTGTGAAATCCACCTAGAAATTCATGGAAACTAAGCCTAAAATTGAAGAACTAGGTCTTGAGAAATTGGACTTTTAAATTGGGATTTGAAGGACCATTTGAGGTCGGATTTGAGAACTTTTGATATGTATGAACTCGTGGGAAGATAAGGAATCTATTGATGTGAAAATTTCTGAGTTTCGAGAAGTGGGCTCGGGGCTAGAGATTTTACCGGTTCGAGGTGAGTAATGATTGTAAATGATATTTTGAGGGTTTGAAACACCGGATTGCACATCGTAGTGCTATATTGAGGTGACTTGCACGCCGGATAGCGAGCGTGGGGTAGAGCACCGTTTTGTGACTTCTTCCGTCCCGATTGATGAATTTACCGTGTATTTGACTGAAAATTACTTGTTATCATCATGATTTTGGTTGATTGCCATATTTGGGCTGCGTGCCAACTATTTGAACCCTTTGGGGATTATTATCACTGTTTCCTCACTATTTTGATTTTATACTTGAACTCAGTCATGTATTTTCCACTGTTTTCAAAACTCAGCCATGTTTATTTTACTATAACACTTGAAATGATATTTCCAACAATATTTTTGGGCTGAGCGTCATGTTTTACTGTTGCCCGCGGGGCTTATGTGATTCCTGACTGAGTTGGGTTGTACATCCGTTAATCAATATCATTAAATTATATTTAAACTGCTTATGAACTGTTTAACTGCTTTAAAGAGGTGTTCGGTAATGGTCTGGCTGCCTTGTCTTCACGAGAGGCACCATCACGACTGGAGCGTAGTTTGGGTCGTGACACCCTGGTTTGGAAGCACTCGAGGTACAGCTCTTGGAGGTGGCAGGGGAGTGTCTGGAATATTATTATCATTGGCCTGTCGGCCTCTCCTTTGTCCTTGAGGTACTAGAGGTACCTCATCCTCTCTATTGTCATCAACCTCCTCCCCTGGTGGAATATTTCCAAGAGGTGCGTTGTTTGCCATATCTTAGTACCTGAATTGATAATTCACCCAAGTAAGTAAACAAGAAGGAAATAAAAACTAAACACAAAACTTGATAGATAGATAGCCAAAAAATGTTAAGTTTCCCGGCAACGGCGCCAAAAAGTGATCGGGTCCAACCCTACACCACTATAGAGTGGCAAGAGCGGTCTATGCAGCTTTTACACGAGAAGGTCGGGATCGAATCCACATGGAGCTAGAATGTTTGGGAATTGGGTTCCTATCTACACTAGTAACGTGCAAAGTAATTGTTTACACTTCTAAACATGCGTTGATGGTTCACTAATCTAGATTATCACTAATGATGCTGAAATTAAGCTAAGTATGATATCTTTTTGTGAGGTTTTCTTAATTTATGGAAAGGCATTAGGGAAGTGACTTTCCCCTAGGTGAATACTTGACGGGTTCTAAAGCCTAAGGCAAAGTTGTTATGTTTGGGATTGCGATATAGCCAATGCACGAAACTACTCACTCTATACCTCTCGGTAGCTTGAGTGACTTTGCCCTAATTGGCTTTCTTAAGACCGATTGGGTGTCAAAATTGTGCAAGCAATATAGGCTCAAGTCGGGTATTACCATCTCTAGGTTTAACCCTTTAATTGGGGTTATCAATATCTTGAATACGCCCCAATTCCTTGTTGGCCTGATTTTCCGACTCAAGCTCTCTTTCTCAAGAAGAGCCCAAGTCAAAAAGGTACAAATTAGTGTTTGCAACCACTAATTGAACATGGAAAAAACAAATCAGGCCAAATATCAACCACCCATAAACATCTAAGCCCTAAAATAAGAGACCCATCAAATACCCACACTAGGCTTGAGCCACAACCCTATGGGTCTAGCTACTCATAATAATGGAAGAAATCAGATATTGAGATGAAGAATAACCCATAAAATATAATTACAAGATAAGATTCGAAGATTCAGTGTTAAGCTAGCTACAAAATTACTCAAAATAGCTAAAAAAATGGCGTTCACGTGATCAGCTATAAATACGATGACCTAAAAATCTGAAAAGAAGTATTTATACAAGGCCGAATTTTCTGGAAAAAAATGCCTTTGAAAAAGGTACCGCGGACTGCGGAAAATGGACTGCGGCCGCGGTGAGGCTACCGCGGCCGCGTAAAATCAATCGCGGACTGCGGTCAAGCCTTTTTGGCTTCAAATCTTATTCTCTGAATCTGGCCACCCCAGACCGCAATAAACGGACCGCGGTCGCGATGGCTTCACCGCTGCCGCATAAAATCAACCACGGTCAGCGGTATCTTGAAAACTCCCAAACTTCAGGCTCTCTGAATCTCTTCTTCGCGGACCACAACAAATGGACCGCGGCCGCGATGAGGCTACCGCGACCGCGTAGAATCAACCGCGGGCCGCATTGCTTGAAATGCCAGAATTGCATCTTCTCTGATCTTTGCCACCGCGGGCCGCGATAAAAGAACCGCGGTCGCGGTGGGTCTATTGCAGCCGCAGTGGATTTATTGCTGTAGCGGTGCTTTGACTTGTTCTTGGCACTTGTGCAGGTTTCACTCCTTTTTGAGCTGGTTTTGACTTCCTTGTCACTTTTTGATCAAACACTGCAACAAGCACAACATGTAAGCTTTCGGGATTACTTGTATACACTTTTAATCCAAAACTCAAGCAAAAAGGAGTATAAAATAGACTAAAATCCCTAGTTATCATGGGGGGTGAACAGCCGTACCTCAAGTCTCCGCAACTGTCCAATTCGAGCACGATAATTACCGTTGATGGGACTGACTCCAAAATCTACACGGTGTGCAGAGTGTAATATCAGTACAACCGACCCCATGTACTGGTAAGTGCCGAGCCTAACCTCGACGAAGTAGTGACGAGGCTAAGGTAGGTCACCTATACTACAACCTGTACGCAGTATATAATAATGACAGAAAATAGGAATACTGAAAAGAATTTAACAGTCAACTGAAAATAATAACCACAGCCTCAAGGATAAACCAGTGTTGTCATGAATTACCAATCTTTAACAATTCAAATACAGATATCGAAAAACCAACACAACTCAAGAAATGGAAACATTTAGGTTATTGCGACGCGCAACCCGATCCCACCGGACAGCACAAAATCCTCTCTTATTTCACCGTAACAATATCAACAACAGTGAATTTTATATATATATATATATATATATATATATATATATATATATATATATATATATATTGTCATAATTCACCCTTATTTTACCATGCCGATCCACCCTTGTTCCACCTGTTGCGACGTGCAATCCAATCCCACCGTATAGATCATATTCACCCTTATTCCATCATATCAATTCACCCTTATTACACATGTTGTAGCGTGTAGCCCGATCCCACCATATCAGTACCAAATACTCAAAGCACAATCAAATCAATAGTTCAACCACAAAGCCTTTACGAACCATAAATACCAAACTGAACCAAAAAGGGAACTTGTACAGTAAAGAAATCTACACGAGTAATACTACACAGCGAGACCAATTCAGCAATTGACAATTAGAAGGTGCAAGTAAGTCAATTTAAACAAATAGTAGGGAGTCATGAAGCTATGGAAGAACTAACATCGTGTAAAGGAGAAGATATTGAATAAAAAGTAGCAATTAAGCATGGAAAGCATATAGGACATATAACAATTAAGACAGGAAAGGAAATAATTAAGGAAAAGCGGAAAATCAGGGAAAACAGATAATTCGGCGGTGTATAAGCACTTGTCACCTGCATATACGCCGCTCACATGAGAATCACATAGCACATAGTCTGAGGGTTCCTAATTCCCTCAAGTCAAAGTTAGACACAACACTTACCTCACCCCGCAGTTAATTCAAAGCTCTACCGGGGCCTTTCCCCTAGAATTCGCCTCCAAACCACTCGTATCTAGCCACAATTAACTCAATAACATCACATATTGCTAAAGGAATCAACTACAATGCATAAATTTAGATTTCCCAAACTTTCCCCCAAAAAGTCAAAAATCGACCCCGAGCCGCTTGTTCAAAACCCGAGGTTCGGACTAAAATTAATTTACCCATTCACTCCCGACCCCAATTTGTAATTTGTTTCGAAATCCGACCTCAATTCGGGGTCTAAATTCCAATTTTACAAAAATCACTAATTCTACCCAAACCCCCAATTTTTACCATGAAAATCCTAGAATTTAGGTTAAAGGTTTGTGAAATGTAATGAAAGATTGAAAGAAAATGTGTTAGAATCACTTACGAATGTTTTGGGGAAGAAATGATCTTGGAAAAATCGCCTCTAGGGTTCTAGGGTTTGAAAATTTGATGAATGTGAGAAAAATCCTGTCTAAGTCATTTTTGATCAGTTGCAGGTATCACATTTGCGACCTGGGGTTCGAAAATGCGAAGATCATCACACCCATGATATCTTCACAAATGCAAAGAATGGTTCGCCAATGCGAACTCTGATGCATCCGCCAATGCGACCCAATGATCGCATTTGTAGCGTACTCCGGTCTCCCTTGGCAATAGTTTCGTTTCTGATGTCTGCTTTGATGAGTGGGAGAGGTAGCCGAATTAGGATATCACTACGGACAAGGGTTGCTCAGGAAATAGCGATCATAGAGTAGAGTAAGCGGCACTAAAAAATAAGCTACACAAGTAGTAGCAAACTATATCAACAATGTCGCGATAGACAACTAACTCATATAGCAAGTTGTTCCTCATAAGAGGTTTAAAGGTGTGTTTAGTATCATGACTAGCGACTCAATCTAATAGCCTACCTATCGGGCGCCAATAAAAGAGAAAGTTACGCAACACCCACTTCGCAAATGTGAAGTTTTGTTCGCAAATGCAAACTCTAGCCTCCCCAGCCACTCTTCACAAATGCGATGAGTGGATCGCAAATGCGATCCCAACAGTGGTTGCAAATGCGATGATTGGCCTCGCAAATGCGAGGTCTGAGGCATGCAACAAAATTCTGAAACATTAGCTGAGTTCTAAGTCCAATTTTCACTCTGTGGCTTATTCGAAACTCACCCGAGCCCTTGGGGCTCTAAACCAAAAGTGCACACAAGTCTAATAACATCATACGAACTTGCTTGTGCGATCAAATCGCCAACATAACACCTAGAACTACGAATTGAATACCAAATCAAATGAAATTTTTAAGAAAACTTTAAAACTTCTATTTTCACAACTGAACGTCCGAATCGCATCAAACTAACTCCGTTTCTCACATAATTTTACAGACAAGTCATATATATATAATGGACCTGTACCGAGCTCTGGAACCAAAATACGGACACGGTATCAACAAGATAAATCATCAGTCAATTCTTAAAAACCATTAAATTTCAGACTTTCAATTTTTAACAAAAATTCATAACTCAAGCTAGGGACCTCCGTATTCGATTCCGGGCATACGCCTAGGTCCCAGATTATGATGCGGACCCACCGGGACCGCAAAATACGGATCCGGGTCTGTTTGCTCAAAACGTTGACTGAAATCAACTCAAATTAATTTTTAAGGCAAAAATTCTTATTTTTATCAGTTTTCAACATATAAGCCTTTCGAAAAAACACCCGGATTGTGCACGCAAATCGAGAAAGGTTTAAACGAGATATTTAAGGCTTCGAAACACAGAATTTAGTTCTAAAACATGAGATGACCTATTCGGTCATCACATCGTCCCTCATTTATATTTTCTTTCTGGGTTGTCCAGTATTGATACACATAGTGGCCTCCCCGGCCCGAACATGTATTGATGTTTTGAGTATGATAGCTAGCTGATATGATGCTTGGCCACCTATGGTATATTACGAGTTGAGGCCATGCTGGCCTATATATGTTTTGGGTTACATCCAGTATTCAAGAGTTGCAGAGTAGTTCGCTCAGGTTAGTATGGCACCAGGTGCTGGTCACGCCTCACCTAGGTTGGGGTGTGACAAAAAATGAAAACCAAAACCAAAAAAAGAAAAAAAGATAGGGGACTAAGAAATATTAAAGTGACCATGAGTTAGAAAGATTTATTGTCACGACCCCAAACCACCTCGGTCGTGATGGCGCCTATCACAGTACTGGGCAAGCCGATTCAACACAAATAACATAAAGGTGTTTTGCAAATTAATTTTCCAATTCAATTACGACCACAAGTCTTTCATTTAATATAACAAAATACGCAGAAGAAAGAACAAAATACGCAAATACATCCAGACTGCCCGATCTTGGTGTCACTAGTCATGAGCCACTAAGATACTGTCCAGTACTGTCTACTCAATACAAGAAGAAAAGACTGAAATAAATAACACTAGGGATAGGAAGGAGAAAGGCAGGGTTGCGAACGCCGTGCAGCTACCTGCTATATCCGTAAATACTCAGGAGCTGCTGAAAGCTCTCACTCTGATGCTCTGGCACCTGGATCTGCACACAAGGTGCAGGGAGTAACGTGAGTACGCCAACTCAGTAAGTAACCAAAGTAAATAAAGTGTGAGTGTAGTGATGAGCATTTAAATCATATACATAATCTACCATAAAATCTCAATGGAAATATCAAAGTCGAATTTGTAGTTCAATTTCCAAACAACTCGTAAAACTTCGGTTTCAATGGAAGTTATTTAAAACATTTGTTCAACAAAGTTTTCAATAGAGAATCGATATAAAGAAGAGTGAAGTCAGTAAATTTCACAAACAAGCCCCTCGGGCTAAGCATCGCTCTTATATATAAAGCCCCTCGGGCAGCCTCTCAGTCACTCGTAACTCAACCCTTGTCAATCAGAACTCTCACTTAGCACTCCCGCTCAATAGATATCTCATAATAATAATAATAACCGATGCGGTGTGCAGCCCGATCCGTAAATATATAGTCGACTGCGCTCACTAGGGGTGTGCAGACTCCGGAGGGGCTCCTACAGCCCAAGTGCTATATCGCTGCGGCGTGAAGCCCGATCCAACATATCGATGCGGCGTGCAGCCTAATCCATACACACACACACACACACAGTATATATATATATATATATATATATATATATATATATATATATATATATATATATCGCTGCGGCGTGCAGCCCGATCCATAAGTATAATAGTTTATATATATAATCCTCACCATTCGGTCCTCGACCTCTCTCAGTCATCAACCTCGCAGCCACTCGGGCATTTCAGTGAAAAATCAGGGATCTCAGCCCAAACAACTTTCATATATTTAAAACAGGGTAATGAAGCTGAATCAAAAGTAAACAGGTAAAAATCATGACTAAGGATATGCTTTCAAATCAGAACAGTGTGAGGAAAGTAGTAAATACCCCTAAGGGTCCAAACAGTTCGGCACAAGGCCCCAAACATGGAATTCAACCCAAATTAATAGATTCATTTCTAAAACACATAGATATCATATAGGGTTTATCAGAATAAGCAACTATATAGTTACTACGGGACGGACCAGGTCACAATCCCTACCGGTTCACGCCCACACGCCCGTCACCAAGCATGTGCGTCACCTTATTAATCAAAACTGTACAAAATTCTGGGGTTTCATACCCTCAGGTCTAGATTTACAATCGTTACTTACCTTAAACCGGATGAAATTCTACTCTGCGAGGCCCTTGTCTCACGACTCGGCCTCAACTCGCCCCGAATCTATCCAAAATCAGAATCAGAACATCAATATAGGCTAAAGGAACAAAGCCCAAGAGAAAATAATCAAATCAACTCGAAAATCCCAAAAATGGCCAAACCCGACCCCCGAGCCCACGTCTAGGAATTCGATAAACATCACATCATTAGAATGATTATCATCCCACGAGTCTATAAATACCAAGGACATCAAAATCGGACCTCAAATGGCCCCTCAAATTCCCAATTTAAACTCTCCAATTTCAAGCCCTAATTCTCCAATCTTAACCCTTAAATTCCACTAATTTCATGTCTAATCAGTTAGAAATCACCATATAATCGAGTATTGAGTTCAAAAATGTTGGCCCAAGTAAAAGTGAAGTTTTGAAGATTGACAAAAGAACTCAGTCATGGACCAGGTCCATCTTGTGAGGCACAGTAGTGATCAACCCAAATATGTGAGATGCACGTGAAGGAGATAAGCCTAACTTATCAGAAGTGATATCTCCTGATCATGATCGAAAAGGTTGCATATTGGATAAGGAGAAAGACTCCTATACAAAGAGAATACGGTTTAAGAAAAGGATAAGAGTTAGAGTATGAGATCAACTAGAACTCTTTCACGATGGAAGAGTAGCATATGTATCCTAGTCAATCTCTTATGACTAACTCCTTAAATATCAGTGTTGTTCTCTTTTACAGGTAATGCACATAAGCAGAAGTTAAACGTGAATTGAGAGCAAAATAGCAAGGCAATTTTTCAAGCAATTTATGTTTGATTCAAGCTTGCAATCCTGAAGCTACTTGAACCAGATAGAAGAACCAGTTCAAAGTGTCTATCTTTTATTCTAGTTCAATTGTAGTAGGTGATTTTACATTGTACCTTTCAGCTTTTATAGAAGCACTTGTATTAGGTACTTAGAGTGTTCAAGTTAGAGTTAACTTGAAGTTGTCGCAGCAGCTGAGGCCGTGTGCCACAACGGGATTAGAGTTAATCCTAGGTTTACAAAAGAGTTTTTGTAAATGCAGTTTTTGGCTCAGTGATTTTAGTGGAAGTTTGGAAAAATCCTACTGAGTAGTAGGTCGTGGTTTTTTCACCTTTTGAGCCAGGTGTTTTCCACGTTAAAATCTCTGTGTTCTTTATTTTCTTTACTTATTATTCCGCAAACAATAGTAGTTGGAACACATAGAAGAACCAGGTCCTTCTATAATCAAGTTAAGCGAAAATTGGGTACCACACAAATCACTCTCTCCCCCCCCCCCCCTCTTGTATGGTATTGAAGTATAAAACATCAATTGGTATCAGAGCAGGTTATCCTTGAAGAGGTTAACACCTTAGGAACAGATCAAGATGAGTGCAACACCTGGAAACTAGGAAGGACAATCCACTGCTAGGCCCCCGCTCTTTAATGGTCAGTACTATTCTTGGTGGAAGAACAGGATGAGAGACCACATCATAGGAGAAGACTATGAACTCTGGGACATAGTCACTAATGGTCCCCTTGCTACTACAAGGAAGAATGCTGAGGGAGTGGATGTGCCAAAGACAAGAGCTGACTGCACAGCTGAAGATTTGAAGAAATGGGAAAAGAATGCCAAAGCCAAGAAATGGCTTGTGTGTGGACTAGGTTCAGACGAGTACAGCGGGATTCAAAGTTGTATCACTGCTAAGGAGATATGGGACACTCTACAAGTGGCCCATGAAGGAACTCCTCAAGTAAAGAGATCAAGAGGAACACTGTTATATTCTCAATATGAGAATTTCACCATGAAGGAAGGAGAAACTATCCAGGAGATGTACACAAGGTTCACAGCACTAACAAGTGAACTTAAGTCTCTTGGAAGAATTATCCTTGAAGAAGACAAGGTTGAGAAAATGCTGACAAGGGTCTTACCAGTAACTTGGGAAAGCAAAATCACTGCTATTCAGGAATCAAAGAACATTGCTACTCTCAAGTTGGATGAGCTGATTGGAAATCTCACTGCCTATGAACTGAGAAGGAAAACCATGAAAATGAATGCACCCAAGAAGGAAAGGAGCCTGGCTCTCAGAATAGCTGAAGGTGCAGATCTAGAGGATGATGAAATGGCCATGATCACAAGGGATTTCAAGAAGTACCTGATGAGAGGAAATGGTTCTTCAAGTGGTACAACTTTTAACAAACCAAGGGCTCCTAAGAAACAGACCAACGAGGGCTGCTACAAATGTGGCAAGACTGACCACATGATCAAGGATTGTCCTCAGTGGGAAATCGAATGGAAGAAGGAAAGGACTGAATGAAGGAACAGGAAGAAGGAATAGGTTCAACCCAAAAGGAACAAAGGATCAACAAAGGTTATGGTTGCTGCTTGGGGAGAAACCTTAGATAAGGATTCAGAAGATGAAGCTGGAGATGAACAAGCACTTATGGCCATTGGAGAATCAGATGATGAACAAGAGGTAAGTGTGACTCATCTCAAAGACAAGATTAAATTTTTGTCTAAAGAAAGGTTATCTGAATTATTGGTAGACTTCATTGATGAGTCTGAGGTAATAAACAATGAGAAGGAACAGTTGTCTAGGGAGTGTGTGATCTTAAAAGCCAAGTGCAAAAATCTAGAATCTAGGGCTAGTGAGAGTGATAGTAAAAATACTGAGTTGAAGCACCAGGTTCTTGAACTTGACACTAGTATCTTAGAACTTAGATCTGAAAATTTAAAACTGAAATTAGGAATAGGTAAGAAGAAGGCTGATCAAACACATATTACCTTAGAAGAAAATCTAGGAAAAATGAAGGATGAGTTGTACAAGAAAGATGAACAAATAAGAGTCTTAAAAGAAGACCTAGGGAAGGTAAAGCATGAACTAGACAGAACTTGCAAATGGAATAAGTCTTCTGATGCACTATCTTGGCTACAAGAGCACCACAGTAGCAACAAGAGAGGACTTGGCTATGGGACCCCAGCACCTAAGTGGGATTCCAAAAGCAAGTACATCACACTTCCTGAAAACAAAATCTGCACACACTGTGGCAAGACTGGTCAATACAAAAGTGAATGTAATGCAAAGGAAAAGGCCATTCAAAAGAACAAAACCTTTGTTCAAGAGAAAAACAGGCTGCCAGGATGGGCCAAAAGGAAATTAATTCACCCCTTTGCCTATAGAAAGGGACCCAAACTAGTTTGGGTTCCTAAGACTAACCCCTGATTTTATTTTGCAGGTCGAAGTGAAGGGAAGTAGCCAAATATGGTACATAAATAGTGGCTGCTCAAAACATATGACTGGAAGTAAGAACCAGTTCCTTTCACTTGAATACTTAAAAGGAGGTAATGTCTCCTTTGGAAATGGGAAGAAAGGTGAGATTATTGGGGTTGGAAAGGTAGGTAAGACAGACTCACATTCCATTGAGAATGTCTACTTGATAGATGGCTTGAAATACAGCCTAATCAGTGTATCACAACTATGTGACAGAGGTAACTTGGTAGCATTCACCT
>NC_031994.1:4180744-4273710 GCF_001879085.1 Nicotiana attenuata
GAGACTTACCGAACAAAAAGGAGAAGAATGATGGGATTCTTCACAATATGTTGAACCTTCTCCAAGCCCAAAACCAACCCTCTAGCTCCTCCAAGCCTTAGGAATTCAAGCCTTTGTCTCCTGATCCTATCTAGTACCTTCAGTGACCCAGATTAGGGATTTTTCTTTCTTTTTGCTCATGTTTTGAATATTTTTGCTTTCTAATTGTGGATTGCGGTAGCAACATATCTTCTATCAATGATATCTACTGTTTTTGCTCTTGTTGATTGTTAATATTTCCTTGATAGTTTAAATATGTTTTCTTGATTACCGATGATTGATCCATGATTGCACTTGGAGTTACCCCAGTTGCCATGAATACTTATTAAAATCTGGGAACCACACTTTGTTTATGCAACTTTTCGATGATGCCAAAAGGGGGAAGAGATATTGTGCTTTACATATTCTGTATGTGATGTTTATAACCTAATTAACCTAGTCCTTGATGATAAGTGAATTTTTCTAAACTTTGTATTGATGAATCAGCTGAGTTCATACAGGGCCTAAGCGAGTAAAAAGCACAGAGTTTGTCATCATCAAAAAGGGGGAATTTTTTGGCCCAAGTAAGAGTGAAGTTTTGAAGATTGACAAAAGAACTCAGTCATGGACCAGGTCCATCTTGTGAGGCACAGTAGTGATGAAACCCAAACATGTGAGATGCACGTGAAGGAGATAATCCTAACTTATCAGAAGTGATATCTCCTGATCATGATCGAAAAGGTTGCATATTGGATAAGGAGAAAGACTCTTATACAAATAGAACACGGTTTAAGAAAAGGATAAGAGTTAGAGTATGAGATCAACTAGAACTCTTTCAAGATGGAAGAGTAGCATTTGTATCCTAGTCAATCTCTTATGACTAACTCCTTAAATATCAGTGTTGTTCTCTTTTACAGGTAATGCACATAAGCAGAAGATAAACGTGAATTGAGAGCAAAATAGCAAGGCAATTTTGCAAGCAATTTATGTGTGATTCAAGCGTGCAATCCTGAAGCTACTTGAACCAGATAGAAGAACCAGTTCCAAGTGTCTATCTTTTATTCTAGTTCAATTGTAGTAGGTGATTTTACATTGTACCTTTCAGCTTTTATAGAAGCAATTGTATTAGGTACTTAGAGTGTTCAAGTTAGAGTTAACTTGAAGTTGTCGCAGCAGTTGAAGCTGTGTGCCACAACGGGATTAGAGTTAATCCAAGGTTTACAAAAGAGTTTTAGTAAATGCAGTTTTTGGCTCAACGATTTTAGTGGAAGTTTGGGAAAACCCTACTGAGTAGTGGGTCGTGGTTTTTTCACCTTTTGAGCCAGGTGTTTTCCACGTAAAAAATCTCTGTGTTCTTTATTTTCTTTACTTATTATTCCTCAAACAGTAGTAGTTGGAACACATAGAAGAACCAGGTCCTTCTATAATCAAGTTAAGCGAAAATTGGGTACCACACAAATCACCCCCTCCCCCTATTGTGTGGTATTGAAGTATAAAACATCAAAAAGCCTTACCTCCAATCGATACTCTTCGAATCCCTCTTCAAAACCTCTCAAAAAGCTCCAAGCCCGTCTAAAATATGATGGAAAATGGGCAAAAATTCGCGACGGGAAGTTTATATACTTTCTGATCCAGAGATTCCGCACCTGCGGGCCATTTCTCTCTTCTGCGGTACCGCTTCTGCGGTCTAACCAACCGTATCTGCGAATTTCACTTATCCGGGCATAGCCGCATCTGCGGCCTAATACTCGCACCTGCGGTCGCACAGGTGCGCTCCTCAGCTCGCATCTGCGGGTCCTGGCCCCCTTGACCCTAACCGCTTCTGCGGACCACTAGCGCTTCTACGCAGCTCGCACCTGCAGTCCCCAATCCGCAGGTGCGGTTATGACAGGGGCAGCAGCTAAAGCTGTTCAATTCCAAAGCCAAACTTTCCGACAAACTTCCGAATCCATCCTGAGGCCCTCGGGACCTCAACCAAAAATACGAACAAGTCACATATAATCATTCAAACTCATACCAACCCTCAGAATGCTCGAAACAACATCGAAACATCAAATCACATTCGGATTCAAGCCTAAGGATTCCAAAACTTCCGAATTCCGCAAACGATCAAAAAGTCCATCTGTTGATTTATGTGAGTCCACCAAACTATAGAGTACCTGGTCCTCTATGAGACTGATACGTAGAACACAGTAACGACTGAATGTAAAGAAGGCCAGAGATTTTCTACGTGGAAAAATCCCACACAAGGGGATCAAAAACCACGACCTACACCTGTAGGCTTTAAACTTCAACTAACTTGTAATCTACCTATTACAAGCCACTTTGCAAACACCCTTTTGCAAAGACTTCAAACTAACTTATGATGCACCACCACAAGCCACTCTATAACTCTCCTGGTTACAGAGGATTTAACTTATGACTATTCCTAGTCACAACATAAACTCTAAAGTTTACAAATTTGGTTTGTTCCTAAGACAACGCTTCTGAGAAAGCAAACTAGGAATTACAATGTAGAACAACTAACAAGATTACAACTCAACTATGGACGTACATAAGACTCGGTTAGAAACTGATCCTTAGTGGAGTTGTCTTCTTGTTCTTGACACACCAGTGACTTCAATGCTAGATGAACTTTGTTATGCTTGATAGAATATCACTGAATGCACAAAGAATAGTATATCTTGCACCAGGTTGTTTTATCACAAAAGATGTCACAATAGATAGTGATGTCAACTCAAGGTGATGTCAACTCAAGGTATATACTTCTTCCCAATGAGAAGTGACTGTTGTACAATCTGCACAGCCACTTCTGGGCAGTTGCGTTCCAGCTGGATAGTGGGCTTTGTACTTCCTGTCAGGACACACCAATAGACCGGGTCCTAGTTGTGTTCCTCTTCTGTAACAGTTGCCAGATGGTCACTTTCTTCTGTCATAAAAAACATTCCAGCTGTGCACTTGACTTGTACTTTTTGTCAGAGAACCCTAAGACAGTAGGTCCCTGTTGTGTTCCTCTTTATCTTGATTGCGTACAATCATTGACTTGCTTGTGTCGGAGAACCCTAAGGGACAGATCATCAGGTCCCTGTTGTGTTCCTCCCTTTGCTGATTTTCAGGATTCGATTAGTTCACATGAAATGTATGTGCTGTGCGTCAGGTGCTCTATCTGGTTCTTCATGACAAGTTTGTTAGATCATCAAAACATAAAATACTGAAAACCATCAATTTCTCCCATTTTGATGATGACAAACCTAGGCATGGACAGTATTTGTTTAGAGCAAAAATAACCAGATGAGATGCCAGTAGTAGTTCCCCCTTTATATAAGATCTCCATCATTCTCATACGTAAGTTCCCCCTTAATCTAAGATCTCTCTCACACTTCTTCTTTTTTTCCCCTTTTGGTATCATTAAAAAGGAGAGGAATTAAAAATAGCACCAGCAGGTAAGAAGCATAAAGAAGTCTAACACAGCTAGCTCATGCCACATATGTGCACACAACATGACAGAAAAGAGAAGCCAAAGGAACATAGGATTGTACAATCAACGAAAAGGAAGCTGTTTCATTAATGTTTACATTGGACTGAGTAATTCAGGAGCAGTAATGGTTAAGTACAACATGCCATCACAACAAAAACATGCAAACAAAAGTAAAACAGCAGCCACAGAAGGTTGGAGAAAAAATAGCTTGACACAAGGAGGATCCTAGGGGATACTAGAGGAAGGAGGCTTGGAAGAAGAGACAACCATGGTTTTGAGAACCAGGTCCAGTCTAGCATTTGCGGACAATTGTTCTTCAAGTAATTGAGCCTGAAGTCTCTCATTTTCCTTTGTCAGTCGTGTAATCTCCTCATGTACAGAATCTGGTCCTTTAACTGCTTGACTGAGCTGAGTTTCCAGTATGGCATTTTGAGCCCTCAGCCTTCTTATTTCCTTAGAGGCTACATTTTGAGCGTTGATTAGCTGAGAGATGGTCGAGAAGCTTCCACCAACCTTTTCAATACATTCACATTCTTCGAGAGTGGTCTTAGAGAAGGTCTGCTTACGTCTTTCCACTCTGGGATTCCCTAAGGGAACCTTATAGAATCTGAACACCTGAGTGAGGAGAAAGCCATAAGGTAACCC
Source organism: Nicotiana attenuata (assembly GCF_001879085.1). NCBI lineage: Eukaryota > Viridiplantae > Streptophyta > Magnoliopsida > Solanales > Solanaceae > Nicotiana > Nicotiana attenuata. The sequence continues at coordinate 4,184,886 of NC_031994.1, forward strand.
ATGATTTCCACCCTTGAAATTTGCCACCTTCTGCATATGGTCTATCATGATTGCAGGCAAATTGATTGAAACAAACTCATCGAGCGTTTGCATCAGGACCATGTCCGATCTTGTAGCAATAGAGCGCCTCTCAGAGCGGGGTAAGAGCACTTTATTGACCAGTTCAAAGAGAAGCTGGTATTCAGGAAGCAAGACCTTCTTATGCACCTGTTACCCCTGTTGAATACCTTGTTCTTTCATGATGGCTCTTCGAAAGTTTACTCCACAGACACCCTTAACTGAGGACATACCTTCACACAGAATTCTGAGAATTTTTCCCAACATCGAAGCATCGAGTACAATGTCTACTCCATTTACAAGCGCACAAATATGATCCCCCTCAACAGTGAAAAGAGATGCGTAAAAAGTTTGTACTGCATCTTCGTACACCAAAGGCATTCTCTCTTCAAACAAGTGTTCCCATTGTTGAAATTCCACAATCTCCAGAATTTGTCTCATCCCTATCATCTCCGAAATTGCTGGATCAAATGTACGACCCCACAACACTTTCTGAGTTCTTAATCTCTGTTGCCAAAGACCACTGTCACGGGTTATAGACCTTATAGTACCAGGTTCCTTAACAGTTTCCTTCTTTTGTTTGCTAGACCCTTCGTCAGACTTTTCTTTCCAGCTTGCCATTCCCACAGTATTGTCCTTAGACACAACTAGCTCAGTTAGATTCCATTTCTGTTTCTCAATAGTTTCATCGATGCCCTTTTTCATAGACTGTTGGATTGTCATAGATTGTTGTACTGAGGAACCAGGTTCCTTGGAGGTATCTTGGTCTACTTGGTTTACTGACATTCTTTTGATGAAATCCTTTGGATTCATTTTCCTCTTTTTCCTTGTCTTCACACTCCTCTTATTTTTCTGAAATGAGGACTCAGAATTCTCTTGCTGTAGTGACCTGATGGTGAGAGATTTGGAGGAAGACTCTAAGAGCTTGGAGTGAACGGGAGGTGCAGGAGTGGGTTTGCATGGAAGAGAATCAGGTTCATCAGAAGGCTTTTCTGAGAATATCTCATGAGCCAAGGACTCGAGGAGTGCTGTGGTTCTTACATCTCCTAGGAATGGAATTTCGATGAGAGATATGCTCCTTCATTCATCACACTCTCAGCAGCTATAGCCATGATGTTATGAGCTGCTTCCTTTTCTGGTGACTCCTTGAGAGTCACTGAGTCCAACATGGAGGCGTTCAGATACTGGTCAGGATCATCCTTAGTGGCTTTTGATACTTGAGGAATAAAACCTCTTGTGTGTTTTTCGATGGGATCGTAGGATTGACTAGACATAGGATTCTCAAAATAATGGTAAACAGGGTTTATCAGAAATGGAAAAACTGTAGGAGTGGAGGAGGAACTAGGAGTTGGTAAGGTGGTAGAGGGTGTCAAATAATAACGCTCTGGGGATGATTTCAAGGATAATGATGAAGTGGGAACGATGTCAATGGTGGGAGAATGAGACGATTTTTCGATCACCATTAGATGGATACTTGGTAGACGAGTATAGAGAGAGATGAAGAGAAGATCCCAGCTGTACAGAGTAGATGATGGTTCATGACTTGCTTTGAGAGAAAAAGAAGGTTTTATTGGAAGAAGGGCTAATGATGAGTGGAGCGAAACCGGTTCTGAACAATTCTGAAGAACGGCGGTAGGTTTGTGGGAAAGTGTTACCGTGCAGAGGGGATGAAAGGATTTGAAAGACAAGACATGACACGGAGATGCTGAAAAATCAGATGATGTGGCATTTGAATTAATTTGTTAAACACATATCTTTTTGTTTTAGGAGGGCATGCAGAATAAGCACATTACTACTAACCTGAGATACGAGAATCTGATGCCAGAGCAGTCTTTTGAACAAAGTTTTAGTAGCTCCCCTCTCGCAGTTCATAGCCATACCTTTAGCTTCTTTGATCGTCATGTGTGTTTACCTACAATGGTATTGTTGTGAGTTAGGCTTGGTCAGAAAATACTTTAGCTACCTTTACCTGATGGTATCTTACACAACCAGCAGATGGACGATCAGGTTCTTCATTAGGTTCTTGTGACCCCATCTTCACCTTGATTTATCCGAAACATTCTCTTCTTGAGGCTTTGATGCAGATACCTGGAGTTTGGTCTTCTTTTCTGCAATGCTTTCCACCGATCAAATCTTTCTTCATATTAACCCTCAGAGGATGATCTCACCCTTCAATGTGTTTGCAATTTCTCTCCAGTTGTTGATGAGGTCATTTCGTTTTGCTTCCTTATCTCCCAGAAGATAAGGCATGAATCATGACAGGTGCACCAGGTTCTGTGTGAGACGTGGTGGAGGAAGTTGAGTTGTCTTTTGCCAGTTTCCTTCATCTTGCTCACTTTATCATCCTCCTATTTGAAGCCTCAGATACTTCCTAGAGACAGGATTGGTTCATCATATTGATCATCATTGTTTCTTTCTTGGCAAGGAAAAGTGTCTTGTTGAATACCCTATGAGCATCTCCTGCCATTTAGTGCTTCCTTTGTTGGGGACCTTTTGACCTTGTTTTGTGGGTTGTTCCCCCAGAAGGATTTCTTCACTCGTCTATTTGCATTGTGCTTCCCAAGCTGATCCTTCCTGTTGTCAGTAGAAAGGCATTTTCTTCCAATTGACGGTTCCTGGCGAGTTTTGATTTAGGAACGACCTGGTTCAACACCTGTTCTCAAGAGAGAGCGGTATTCATTCCTTTTGCCCAGAATTTTGGTGATTCCATAGGCGATGAGCACTATCCATGCATCATTTTCCAGTTCCGTCTTTTCCTACTCGAGTGCCAAGGGAACCTCTCTGCCTTTTCATTCACTAAGAATGTACCCTTTACTTTCTTCTCAAGGATACATTCCCTTCCTGCAGGGCTTTCAGTGAGAGGCATTTCATGATGTTTCCAGCTGCGTGCTTTAGGCATTCACTGTCCATAGTCCATCGCAGTCTGCTTCCTCTCACTGCTCCCTGCACATGCACATCAAGGGTTAGATTTAGGAACCCAAACTAGTTTGGGTCCCTTGTTACTAAAAAAAGGGTAAATGAGGGATTTCCTAGTCCACGCAGGCAGCATCCGCTTTTTGCGAGTGGTACCTGGTCCTTTTCTAGTAGTCACTCTATCAGTGAACGCTTTGTTCTTCTGAGCAGACTGAACCCTGGCCTGACTATTTTCTTTAAAATTCCCATTGTTTCCGCAGTGGGTACATAGCCAGTTATCAGGTACAGTGACATACTTGCTGTGTCGGTTGTAGGGAGTTTTCTCCCTTTGGAACCCGATGCCTTGCTTGTTCCCACTATTGTTGAGATACATGGTAGTAACAACATCTGAGGACCAGGTCCGCTTCAAGGATTTCTCAAGATCATTTCTTACTTTCTCCTACTCATCTTGGAGTTGCTGATTCCTCTCGAGTTCACTACAAAGACTGGTTTTTACAATATTTAACTCTTTTTCAAGCATGATGTACGCCTCACTGGCTACTTCCTTCCCTTTCCCAAGACATACATTCATATTCTCTATTGAGTGCCTCAATGGTTTCCTCTAGATCAGCGCATATTGCTAACAGGTCATCCCTTTCCTCTTCAGTAGATGCAACTTTTTCTTCTAAGGTGTGCTTCTCATTGTTAAGGCCTTCTATTGTTTCTTTTAGATCAACAACTACTACAATCAAGTCGTCTCTCTCATTTTTCACACTAGTTATTCTTTCATTCAAGGCCTCCTTTTCTATTTCAAGATTAGCTATGGTCTCATCTTGGTCTACTACACAGACAACTAGATCATCTCCAGATTGCTCTGCCTCTCCTAGTTCTATTGTGAGGATCTCCTTATCATTTATAAGGCTATAATAGGCATCAATTAAGACATTTGATAAAGACCTTAGCTTCTTGGAAGAATACGATTTCAGATTTCTCTGAACATCCCGGAAGCTTACCTCATCGTCTTCATCTTCTTCATCATCATCATCTGACTGAGCCATCAGCGCGAACAGTGAGTTGTACTTCATTGCTTCAGTTTCCACTGCCATCAAGGAACTATTTTCTGCATCTGATTCCCTTTCGGATTCACTTGAGGAGTCTCCCCAAGCAGCAAGAGCCTGCTTAATGATATTGTCAGCAGCACTTTTTCTATTGAATCTTTCCTCTGGAACCAGGTTCCTTTTTCCTGCTTCGTCAGGATTTTGCTTGTACTGCTCCTGTTTCGCGAGTGCACAGTCTTTGATGAAATGCCCTGACTTTCCACATCCGTGACAGAGATCGTTGTTCCTTGTTTTACTTAAACTGCCCCACTTTGGTATGCCACCATTTCTTCGAACCAATTTTTGAAATCTCTTAGTAAGATAGGCCATGTCACTATCTTCATCACTTGAATCACTCCTTTCAACTTTAAGCACCAGGTTCTTTTCCTTCTTAGGCTCTCTTCTTTCACTGTCTTTCTTTTTTCATCTCATAAGTTTTCAGATTACCAATCAACTCATCCATGGTCAGAGTCTGCAGATCTTTAGCTTCCGTGATGGCATTTACCTTACTTTCCCAAGACCCAGGTAGGACGCTGAGAATTTTCCTTACGAGCTTAATCTGGGAATGACATCTCCAAGTGAATGAAGCTCATTTATGATGGATGTGAATCTAGTGTGCATATCTTGTATAGATTCATCATCCTTCATCCTAAAGAGTTCATATTCTGTGGTGAGCATGTCAATCTTGGATTGTTTGACCTGAGTGGTTCCTTCATGAGGGGTTTGCAACGCCTCCCATATTTCTTTGGCAGTTTCACAAGCTGAGACTCTGTTGTACTCATCAGGTCCTATGCCACACATCAAGATTTTCTTGGCACGGTAGTTCTTTTCTACAGCTTTTCTGTCAATGTCGTTGTATTCTCTTCTTCCTTTCGGCACCATTTGCCCTGTTTCTTCAATCTTCTTCATGGGAACATGTGGACCATCACATATAATGTCCCACAGCTCTGAATCTTCTGCCATAATGAAATCATACATCCTGGTCTTCCACCAGCCGTAGTATTGACCATTGAATCTGGGAGGTCTATAGGTTGATTGTCCTTCTTCAAAGCTTGGTGGAGCAGCCATTGAGGATTCCTCCTAGGTGTTAGCCTGATAGGAGAAACCCGCTCTGATACCAATTATTGACTTATGTGAGTCCACCAAACTATAGAGTACCTGGTCCTCTATGAGACCGATACATAGAACGCAGTAACGACTGAATGTAAAGAAGGCAGAGATTTTCTACGTGGAAAAATCCCACACAAGGGGAACAAAAAACCACGACCTACACCTGTAGGCTTTAAGCTTCAACTAACTTATAATCTACCTATTACAAGCCACTTTGCAAAGACTTCAAACTAACTTATGATGCACCACCACAAGCCACTCTATAACTCTCCTAGTTACAGAGGATTTAACTTATGATTATTCCTAGTCATAACATAAACTCTAAAGTTTACGAATTTGGTTTGTTCCTAAGACAGCGCTTCTGAGAAAGCAAACTAGGAATTACAATGTAGAACAACTAACAAGATTACAACTCAACTATGGACGTACATAAGACTCGGTTAGAAACTGATCCTTAGTGGAGTTGTCTTCTTGTTCTTGACACACCAGTGACTTCAATGCTAGATGAACTTTGTTATGCTTGAGAGAATATCACTAAATGCACAAAGAATAGTATATCTTGCACCAGGTTGTTTTATCACAAAAGATGTCACAATAGATAGTGATGTCAACTCAATGTGATGTCAACTCAAGGTGTATACTTCTTCCCAATGAGAAGTGACTGTTGTACAATCTGCACAGCCACTTCTGGGCAGTTGCTTTCCAGCTGGATAGTGGGCTTTGTACTTCCTGTCAGGACACACCAACAGGCCGGGTCCTAGTTGTGTTCCTCTTCTGTAACAGTTGCCAGATGGTCACTTTCTTCTGTCACGTTCCAGCTGTGCACTTGACTTGTACTTTTTGTCAGAGAACCCTAAGACAGTAGGTCCCTGTTGTGTTCCTCTTTATCCTAATTGCGTACAGTCATTGACTTGCTTGTGTCGGAGAACCCTAAAGGGCCAGATCATCAGGTCCCTGTTGTGTTCCTCCCTTTGCTGATTTTCAGGCTTCGATTAGCTCACATGAAATGTATGTCCTGTGCGCCAGGTGCTCTATCTGGTTCTTCATGACAAGTTTGTTAGATCATCAAAACATAAAATACTGAAAACCCATCACTATCAAACCTCACCCGAATGACCTGAAAATTTGCACACACGACACAAATGACACAACGGACTTACTCCAATTCCCAAATTCCATTCCGATCCCGATATCAAGATTTCCACTGCCGACCGGAAACTCCAAATTTCCAATTTCGCCAATTCAAGCCTAAATCTACCACGGACCTCCAAATCACATTCCGGACGTTCTCCCAAGTCCAAAATCACCGGAGCTAATCAAATCATAAAAATCCAAATCCGAGATCGAATACTAAAAAGTCAACTTGGTCAAACCTTTCAAATTTAAAGCTTCAAGCTGAGAATCATTCTTCCATATCTGTTCCGATTAACCTGAAAATCAAAGCCGACGATTTACATAAGTCATAATACATCATACGGGGCTAGCCATGCCCGAGAACTGGCGAGCGAAGTATAAATGCTCAAAACAACTGGCCGGGTCGTTATATTTATCTAGCCTTGAGGTTATTGAGGTTTGTATTACAAATACTGTCATTTTTCGCTTTTTTCATAGATAACAAAGTTCATTGCCCAAAAAGTTTGAAGTTCTCCTCATAATCTATTAGTATTAGTAATAAAGTCCCAACTCCTTGAAATAACTTATTTGTATCTCAAAACGTTAAAATCTACATTATAATGATAATCTGGTGAATAAATTATGTTGAGAGAAAAAAATAATTCCATTCTAACTATAGTTTACAAGAGCTTTGAGCTTTTTGTCTCATTTTTTTGTACTATACACATAACTATTTCAAATGGTTACCAAGCTTAACTTTTTTTTTTTTTTTCATAACAAACATATAAATTTAATTTAAATCTACTTTTAGAAATTATTCCTCTAAATCTATACAAATTTCCAGAGGCATATGTAGCATCCGATCAGTACGTTCAATTGAACTTTTAACAACAACAACAACAATATATACAGTATATTCTCACTAGTGGCCGGTTTTTGGGAGGATAGGATGTACGCAGTATTTATCCTACCTAAAGCAGATAGAGAGGTTATTTTTGGTAGGCCCTCGGCTCAAGGCACGCATAATCAAAGCAGTAAGAAAGAAAATATAACAGGAAAAAATTCATGAAAAGAAGCAGCAACAACAACAATACGTAACATAAATATATAATTAAGAGTAATTAAAATTTCTATAAATAATAAATTTTGAATACAGAATTTAAAAAATATAGTGAGTTCAACTATAAAAGTTTAATGTTTCAAAACAACTCATAATCCGTGAGATGTTGGGGAAAAAAAATATCCATAAGATCTCCTTTTCTGATAATGAAAACCGTCCTTTCTCTATCAATTACTACTAATCTTTAAGAACTAATGTCAAAAGGCTAATGATTACTAATATCTGCTAATGATCAGAACATGCAATTGTCATATTATATACCTCAAGGAGAGGCAAAAGGAATGTCAAGATTTAGTACAAGATAGTTTGATTAGACTCAAAAGTCATAAAATTACCTTGCTTTTATATATGTGCTTTGAACTTTGCAGTTGCAATAATAAGTCCTTTTCCTATGGCAAAAGTGACAATATAGCTTTCAAGCACTTAGGTCAAATCACTATAATGCTCTTACAAAGGTTGTATATACTTATTTGCGAGGGCGGAGCCAGAATTTTAGCTTTATGAGTTCTGAATTTTAGAACGATGATTTCGAGTAAAGCTACTGAATTCAACCAAACCTAGCCTATAGCTGGACTTCCGCCTCCGCTCATGTATATCTGCATATTTCACCGCTCTAATGTTCACTCCCGTCACCCGTGGCGGATATAGCTTATTTGTTGCAGGTTCAATTAAACCCAATATTTCTATAATTAAAATTTTAAAAATCATTTCAATAAATTCAATGTTATGAAATTTAAAAAATCGAACTCATCAAGTTTAAATTCAGAATCTGCGTCCGAAAAACTCACAATTTATTTTCTTTCTAAGTGTGGTGGGATCAATTCCAGCAAACTATTTGTCTCTTTACTGAAATTATGATTCAACTTTCACTAGATTTTGCTATCATTGAGTAGTTGAAAGTTTTAACCTTCACGTCTTTTAAAACCATTAAAAGGGAAAAAACGAAGATATGCATCTTTTAAGGTATCGATTGGTCTAATGGAAACAGCTTGCAGTACTGTAAACTTTCATTCCATATTGTTGGACAAAATTCGTGTAATCTGCTTTCTTTTTCCTTTTCATTTTTTTCTCTAAGTTTTTTCTTATGACCTTTTTTTATTAAAAATGATAAAAACAAGTCGAAAACAATGAAAACCCCGGAAATATAAAATGATTTAGCTTTAAGCCTATGTATTCCCGTGAATCTAGTAGTTTTTACTCAAATCTTATATTTAATTGTATTAAGATATTCATTAAATATCTATAAATATTTGACGATAAATCCAATTATTATTGTATATATATCTCAGGCATGTTGTTAAATGCAACCTTGGATATATAGTTGCATGCTCATTGTCATTCTACATTTTTTTCTTACTTTTGTTTGTTTTCCGTTGGCAATTTATTTTTCTATCTAAGCATCTTTGATCGAGAGGTGGTTGGACATATTTACGAAATATTTGCTATAAATTTGGAAATTGAACCTCAAAAAATATTCTTTTGAAGCATTTTTGTTAAAGTTGAGGATTAATAACACAGCACTTAGCTGTATATTCCCTCCGCTCACTTTTACTTGTCCATTTTGTACTTTTCACGCCTCATAAGAAATAATAATCGTGGTATGTATTTTATCATATAACCCTTAATAATGATAGCATTTCAAAAAGTTTTGGGGAATAATTTTGGAAATGATAAGAGTAAAGCAAGAAAAGAAAATTGTCTTTCTCTTGATTTACTAAAATAAACAAGTAAAGGTAAGAATATATTTTTAGTATAGTTGACAAATAAAAGTGAACGGAGGGAATATCTCTGAACACTTACGGGTCATTTGGTTTGCAAATCACTCATATGGGTGTTATGTAAAGATTATAATACGCAAATTAAGTAGCCTGATAACGTATTTTTAATTACGGTTTATATAGTGTTGAGGTTTTTAAGCTAAAATAAGTTTAAAAGATGGTGAATGGGAAATGGACGAAAAATAAAAAATTTAAGTTTTCCTCCTTGACAAAGGGACATTGTCCCATATTGGAGGAGGAAAAGGTTTCTGATGGGTATATATACAATTGCTCTTCTTGTAGCTCTTAAAGAGTTAGAAAGAGCGCAAGCCTCGCGCCGTCGTCGCTCGCTCGGCTTCGGCTTTGGTCAAATGATCGATTGATTGACTAATTTTTTGGACCAAAATTTACTTGTTAATAGTAAATATTAACGTAATATTATCCGTGTTTGTAACGGAAAATTAATAATCCAAATTATCTGTTTCATTGATTCTGCCCGTCCGTTTTAAACGGAAAATGTTTCCTCTGCCCGTTTTAATTTGCGTAAATGGCCATTTACGTTATGGCCGTTTTACGTAACTGATCTTTGAAGAGTTACAACTCTTCATTTGAACTCACAGGTTGGGGCTATAAATTGCAGTCCATTCTCTCAAATTTTCCATAAGAATTTCTGACTTCTCCTCTTTTTTTCTGCATTGTTTTAACTACTTAGAAAGCAACATTAAGTGTGATTTGCTACTGATCTTTGTGTTCGCTGAAACACTGGGGTTCGAAGTACCTCTACACCAGTGTGTAATTCGTTCTATCCTGGGAGGAAATAACCACAACCTTGGGTACTAGGAGGCGATTAAATTCCTTAAGGAAACACTGTGAATTCAGTGGGCTCGGATTATTTTGTTTCTGTTTTTCATTTCTGTTTATACGTTATTTTATATTCTCCAGAATTATTTTACAAATACGGGATAATAACATATGGAAGTTAAACTCTATCAAATTAAGATTCCTATAAACATGTGTATAAGTAATACTCCCCCAAGTCCATAATATGTGATATTTTGGCCTTTTTATTTTGGTTCAAAATAAATGTCATTTTACATAATCAAGAAGAAATTACTTTTTTTATTTTTCAAATTTGCTTATTTATATATCCCAATATGTCAAGTTACCAATATATAAATTTTAAGTTATGGTAATTTAGTCAAAGCACCCATTTTTTAGGAGTTAGTATTTTTTTAAGGGGTGTGCCAAATGCCAAAAAGTCACTTATTATGGACCGCAGAGAGTAGTATATTAGTATTGGATTTTTTAAACGATGTCAATGAGAAATGGAAGAGGTACCTTTTGAATTGGAGCTCTCTATCTCACCCTTTGATTATCTACAAATTCAGAAGTTTGGCCTCATTTTTTACCCGCTGAAAATTGTGAAATTGCTTCTCTTCCTTACATTATTTTTCCAAAACAAACATATTAAGTGTGATTCACTCCACCATTTGAGTTCGCTGAAGTCTTATAAATTAAAGTATCACTACCACAAAAAAAAAAATTTCGTTTTTATCTTAGAAGAAATTAATAACCCAGAAACTTTTGACAATCGTGAGTGAATTAAATTTCGTAAGAACACAAAAGCAAATTGTAGGTTCGGAATTATATTCTCTTTCTGCTTTGACTAACAATAGTTACTGTTTTATATTCAGTTTGTTGTTATTTCATTTTACTGTTATTTCAACACATGATAATAACAATTAGGTCATCTGGTGCCCCAAATATGCTTTCGATTGTCAGTAAGCTCTTTTTTAAATTTTAGTAGAAGCAAAAAGACTAGATGATTTTTTCCGTCGATTTAAGTTTTGATGAACAAAATTATTTGATACATATATTGGTGAAATATCAAATATTTTATAAAATTAATCGAAATGCATACAAGCTGGACCGAAAATAGAATTACCGAAAAAAGTAAAGTTAAGCTCTTTTTTTATTATTATCGTCAAAAGCATAAAATTGACATTATTTTGCAACTATAGCCACGCATGTTTTCTTGATTTGGGAGTTGAATGTAGTCCTTTACAGACCCAATTTTAAAAATCTTTTAATTCATAGCCACCACCACCACTTCTTTAATTATTAAAAAAGCCAACTCCTTGCCTTTTGCTCTCACTCTTTTCATTAATCTCTGAATCTTAGTAGGCATTTGGACATACAAATTATAATTTTTAATAAATGTAGTATTTGGGGTTAAGTTGAAAAATAATATTTAGAATTTGAAATTATATTTGGCCATGTATTGCACCTAAAAAAATATTGCAGTTTTGTGAGCGAAAAAAAAATTGAAAATTTTGAAAAAATGATGAAAATTACTTTTTGATTTTTGAAAAACTCATTTGCGAATTTTTTCAAAAACTTGTAAAATTTCATGGACAAATATATTTTTGAAAAAAAGGAAAAAAATTTCTATGGACAAACATGGCCTTCTTATTTATTTTCCGACTATATTTCCGGCAAATAAACAACTCTGGATCTCTATATTTGTGTCCTCAGATCTGCAACAAAGTTAAAGAGAAAAAGCAAAGAGACCCTTTTGCAGAAAAAAGAACACTTTCAAAATAATCAAAAGACACAATACAAAGGAGCTAGAATGGAATCTTTACCTATCTTTAGCCATTTCTTTATTCAATTAATTTACTATTTTTTAATATTCATTGTTTTTTGTATAAGACATTCAAAAGCCTGCTAACAATGGAAAAAAATACATTTTGTTCATTGCATGCTTAAAGCTCTTTTTTAGTCTTTAGCTTCTCTTTTCTTTCGATGAAAGTTCTCCTTTTTTCCTTATATTAAAGGTAGTGAGTGAGTGTGCAATTCTGTTTTCTGTATTCAGAGTTCATTTCCATTTGTTTAATCCTAATCACATATCTTGTACATTCCCAATGCCCAAAATGAAATAAATATTTTTGTGATGACCCGATAAGTCATCTTATATTTTAGAACCAACTGTGTTTCGAAGCCTTTAGAACCTCATTTTAGCCTTCCTCGATTTGCGTGCGCAGTCCGGGTGTTGCTCCGGAAGGCTTATATGTTAAAAATGATTAAAAAATAAGAATTTTTGCCTTTTTGAGTTGATTTCGGTCAAGGTTTTGAGTAAATAGACCCGGATCCGTGTTTTGACGGTCCCGGTGGGTCCGTATCGAATTATGGGACCTGGGCGTATGCCCGAAATCGAATTCGGAGGTTCCTAGCTCGAGTTATGAATTTTTGTTGAAAATTGAAAGTCTGAAAGTTTAATGGTTTTTAAGAATTGACTGATGTTTGGTCTTGTTGATACCGGGTCCGTATGTTGGTTTCGGAGCCCGGTAAAGGTCCATTATAATAATTATGACTTGTCTGTGAAATTTTGTGAGAAACGGAGTTAGTTTGATTTCGGACGTCCGGTTGTGAAAATAGAAGTTTCAAAGCTTTCTAGAAAATTTCATTTGATTTGGTGTTCAATTCGTAGTTCTAGGTGTTATCTTGGTGATTTGATCACGCGACCAAGTTCGTATGATGTCTTTAGACTAGTGCCCACTTTTGGTTTAGCTCCCTGAGGGCTCGGGTGAGTTTCGGATAGGCTACGGAGTGAAAAATTGGATTTAGAACTCAGCTGGTGTATCAGATCTGCAAACTTCGCATTTGCGAGGTCTGGCTCACAAATGCGAGCCTCGCATTTGTGAAGAGACCATTACATTTGCGAGCAGTGGGCTGGGGAAAGGACCTTCGAATTTGCGAAGTTTTGGTCGCATTTGTGATCCTCACTTGTCCGCATTTGCGAACACTTGTTCGCCTTTGCAGAGTCAGCAGGCTTAAGTTATTCTTTGCATTTGTGAAGTATTATTCGCATTTGCAGGGTTCGCATTCGCAAATGCGACACCTGCAACTGATCAAAAGTTAGAAAAAACGAGATTTTCACTCATTCTTCAAATTTTCAAAACAAGAACAACCTAGGGGCGATTTTTCCAAGACCTTTTCTTCCCCAATTCATTGGTAAGTGATTCTAACCCATTTTCTTTCAAACTTTCATTACATTGCACAAGTTTTTAACCTAAAATCTAGTGTTTCTATGGTGGAAATTGGGGGTTTGGGTAGAATTAGGAATTTTTGAGAAATTGGAATTTAGTCCTCAAATAGAGGTCGGATTCCTAAACTAATTACATAGTCGGGCTCGGGGGTGAATGGGAAAATGGATTTTGGTCCGAACCTCTGATTTTGACCAAGCGGGCCCGGGGTCAGTCTTCGACTTTTTGGGGGAAAGTTTGGGAATTCTAAATTCATGCATTTTAATTGATTCCTTTAGTAATATTTGATATTATTGAGTCAATTGTGGTTAGACGAGTGGTTTGGAGGCAAATTTTAGGGGAAAGGCCCGGTAGAGCTTTGAATTGACTGCAGAGTGAGGTAAGTGTCTTGGTTAACCTTGACTTGAGGGAATTAGGAACCCTCGGACTATGTGCTATGTGAATTTCATGTGAGCGGCGTATATGCGAGGTGACGAGTGCTTATACGCCGCCGAATTATCTATTTTCCCTGATTTTGCGCTTTTCCTTTATTATTTCCTTCCATGTCTTAATTGTTATATGCTCTAAATGCTTTCCATGCTTAACTGTTACTTGTCAATCAATGCCTTCTCCTATTATTGATGTTAGCACTTCCATAGTTTCATGATTCCCTGCCATTTGCTTAAATTGACTTACTCACCTTCTAATTGTCAATTGCTAGATTGGTCTCGCTGTGTAGTATCACTCGTGTAGATTTTCTTATTGTACAAGTTCCCTTTGGGTTCAGTTTGGTATTTATTGATTGTAAAGGCTTTGTGGTTGAACTATTGATTTGATTGTGCTTTGAGTATTTGGTATTGATATGATGAGATCGGGTTGCACGCCACAGCAGGTGTAATAAGGGTGGATTGATATGGTTGAATATGTTCTATACGGTGGGATCGGTTTGCACGCCGCAACAGGTGTAATAAGGGTGGATTGGCATGGCGAAATAAGGTGAACTATGATACTGATATTGATATATGGTGGGATCGGGTTGCGCGCCGCAACATATTTATATATATTATCTCTGTTGTTGATGCTATTACGATGAAATAAAGGAGGATTTTGTGTTGTCTGGTGGGATCCGATTGCGCGCCGCAACAACCTATATGTTTTCATTTCTTGAGCTGCGTTGGTTTCCAGTATTTTTTATTTAAACTGTTAAAGATTGGTAATTCTGGACGATACTGGTTTATTCTTGAGGCTGTGGTTATTATTCTCAGTGGACTGTTTAATTCTTTTCAGCATTTCTATTTTTCTGTCATTATTTTATATGCTGCGTACATGTTGTAGTGTAAGTGACCCACCTTAGCCTCGTCACTACTTTATCGAGGTTAGGATCGACACTTACCAGTACATAGGGTCGGTTGTACTGATGCTACACTCTGCACTTCTGTGCAGATTTTGGTGTCGGTCCCAGCGGCTGCCACTAGAGAGCTCGGATCGGACAGACTACGGAGACTTGAGGTATAGCTGCTCAGTGCCCGCAACTCCTGGAGTCCCCTTCCTGTTTTTATTTAGTTGTGTATCTTTTTTTCTAACAACTTACTGTTATTTCAAATCCTTGTATGTACTATTCTAGTTGCTTGTGCACTCGTGACACCGGGTTCAAGGATTTGTAGCAGATGTTTACAGATTTAGCTTCCCTATTTATAACTTTGGATTATTGCAGTTGAATCGGTTCTTATTCGTTAATAAATTTAAACTGTTAAAAGATAAATTGTTCTAATGTTTAATTGAAATGTTAGGCGCCATCACAGTCACTATGGTGGAAATTCCGGGTCGTGATAATTTTTTATTTCATTTTACGTGACATTCTTTGTTTTTAGGCAAAATAAGTATTTTCTTAGTTTGAGTACTTTATGGATTACTAAAGAACTTGGTTCTTTACCTTACTCCTTACGTGTAAAGTAAAATAAGCAGTAAAGTAAACAAAACAATTTTTACGTGAAAAATCACCTGACTCAAATGATGCAAAAATCATGACCTATTACGTAGGATTTTCAACTTCAACTTCACTAGAACAATGAGCGAATTGTGTCGATTACAAATACGTAACTCAATATTCTCCAGTACTCCTACTTCAGCTATTTGATTTACAAGTTACTCTAACTTGTAAAACAAACACTCACTCCAACTCACTAATTGTTTATGACACTTTGATTACAACTCAATTTGCTAAAACATATTTACTAGACTGACTCAAGAAGAACATAACACTGGTACTAGACATGAGTGTAGAAAATGAGTTCTTCAGTTGATGTGCAAAAGGATGATCCCAGCAGTCCAAAAAGATAGTATTTAAATTTCTTGGACTCTGAGATCTTTTAAGAGTCCTATGCGTAGTCAGCTTCTCGTTTGATAGGACTCCTACTACTCCAAGGACTCCACAACTCTTGGGACTCTTGTCTCTCACTTATGCATGTGTATCTTCTTGGGCAGCAACCTTTGTCATGTTTAGCAATCTACTTTCAACAAACTCGGCCTGGGTAACTTTGAGATAAAGTTACTGTCTTGTAAAGACGTACAATCATCAACCTTGAGGAGCTGATCCTTAACCCTGAGTATCTAGTTCTTAGAGTAGTTAAGCAGCTAAATTGAGGACTTGGTTCTTAGAACATTGCATCTGAACAAACTTTGTTTATCATCAAATCTCAATACTCAACATATTTTTCTAATCCGTCCTAGAACAATCTTGGCACATTTAGAAACTCTTTAATTTTTTTCTTTTTAATAACATGCTCGTATCGTATTAAAAATATCATGACATATTTAAGAACAAATATTTTACAAGTACTTTCCGTAGTTTCTTTTTTTATAATAGTAATATTCAAATCAACTTGCACGTACCTCACCTACTTTAACGAATACTTGCTACTTTTTATCCGTACAAATACCTATTTTAAATATGTCTCAAAAGTCTAATATTTTTTTACACTCAACTCTTAGTTAAATATTTTAGATATAGTCACACATCTCTATAAAAACGCTTCATTATAATATCTAAATATTTTTTTGGAACCAATTTTTATCTGTAACAACATTTCATTATAACACCTAAAGAATAAGCGAGACTGTCATAGACATGGGCAGAGGAAGTGTATAATTTATGGGTTCGAATGCACCAAGTAGTTTTTTCTTAGACTCTATATTTGTATTAGAAAGTTCATTAAATATGTGTAATTATTTAATTGTGAACCGAGTAACTTTAACGAGCTATAAATTTGGTAGCAAGTATAAAACCTATAAACTTCAAATTCTGGCTCCGCCACTTGTTATACAAAAGTTTAACTGATAAAATGGAGAGAACATTATCGATCTTACGACTTCCAAAAACTCTATTTATTCTCCTTGAGGTTTGTGTTCGTGCTTCATTTCTATAAACTCCTCTCTCCTTCATTCCTTTTGCTTTTGCCGTCAACCAAAACACACTTTCAAGATTCACATTTTCCAGCAAAGTAGTGTTTGTAAAAAGGTTTCGTTTTGCTCTTCTCTGTTTCATAAAAGATAATTCTGAACTCTCTTTTGCTGCTTTTTCTTGGTCTTTGCTCTTTTCTAAAAAATCAAATCTTGGACTATTTGTTTTCACTTATATTCAAGCTTCTACACTTTCTTCTAGTCATTTTAAGTGAAAAATTTCCAGCTTCTTATGTTGTTGTAGAAACCAAATCTTGAAGTAGTTGGGCGAAAGTTTTCAGTTCTCAACTATTCAAAGATCAAATTAACATTATTTATGTTTTATATTTTTTTACCTGTCTTATCTACTTCTTTCGTTTGATTTTACTGCTCCAACTGCTCCTTTTGCTTCAAAGTCAAAGTTTTTTCTTACCCCATTTCATAAATTTCACTTCAGGTCAAATCTGCATATGATTTGTTTTAATTTTTTGGTTCAACTTATATGCACAGATAGTGAAGAATTTTCACACTATCATTATACTGTAAGATGTTGTAGTATGTTATTTGTCTTATTTTTCTGATTTCTGATTATACTAATCTCGTCTATTATGGACGACTACATGTCATACATTTAAGTGATCTGATTATGTAATTTTTTTTCTCGTAAAATCAGTATATAGAAGTTAAGTTATTTTATATTTGTAAACCAGACAGCGTTCAAGATTTTACCTATAGAGTGTAGAAATAAAATAATGTTGTTTTTTTTTTTTTGGCAGAAGAAGGCTAATAAATTCAGTTAATGAATTAAGAGGGGCTACTGAGGAAACAAAAAGTCAAGGACATATATTCAAGCAGCAGGCTAACGTAAATCACAAGGTTTTGTTTCTGTTTTTCTCTTTCTCTTTTATATTATTATAGTTTTATTATTATTTTATGGTACGTGCATTTATTTTTTG
The DNA here is from genome assembly GCF_001879085.1 of Nicotiana attenuata. Lineage (NCBI taxonomy): Eukaryota > Viridiplantae > Streptophyta > Magnoliopsida > Solanales > Solanaceae > Nicotiana > Nicotiana attenuata. Next base: position 4,202,451 of record NC_031994.1, read on the forward strand.
TTGGATTTTAAGGGAATAGGGTCGGCTATATGCAGACTTTTATAGAAGGGAGAGAGAGAGAGGAGTAAATGAGTCTAAAATAGAGTGTCTCTGTACATTCTCATCATTGCTGTTTCTGTTTTAGTCTCTTTTGGCCTTTAATTCTCAACCATATCTTATATCCTTGGGAATGAACAGAAGTAGAGAATTTACAGTATATTCTTTACCCCCTCTCTCTCTCTCTCTTCCTTTTTCTTCAACTTTTATTTTCTCTTTGTTTTATAATTTTTTTGGATTTTAACCTTGAGCCGAAGTTCAATCGAAATTTTTTTTTTATCTTAAAGTCTAAGTACATATTACTTTTTTCAGATCCATTTGTAAGATTACATTAAGTTTGTTATTATTGCTGTAACATATCCGATATTTGATTTAGATTTCGACTATGTCACATACATATCGCACTGAAAAGTCTCACTTTGAGATAAAATATTTTCTACCAAAAATGATTTTACAATACTCGAATTCTAGATCTCTAAGTAAAAATAAAAAATATTTATTAGTTTACTATACTCCCTTTGTTTCAATTTATGTGAACCTGTTTGACTGGATACGTAGTTTAAGAAAAAATAAAGATTTTTGGATAGTCCTAAACAAGTCAAAAAGTGATACATAGTATTTGTATAGTTATAAAAGCTTATCGTTAAGGGTAGAATTAGAAGTTTAAGCTAAAATTATTTCCAAATTTAGAAATGGTCATTATTTTAGAACGGACCAAAAAGGAAATATATTCCTAAACCGGTACGGAAGGAGTAATAATTAAGTGTGTCTTAACCCCACATGCCACACCTACACACCACCATTTTTTTTCCCATCACACGTGAAGAGTAGTTAAAGAAAGTTAATAAATGTGACCTTTGCGTATGAGTCTTGATTTTTTGGTCGTGTGACCAAATCTCTTAAGCGTGCATTTATGGGTTATAGCCATGGCCAAGGTCACCAACCTCATAAAATATTGGACAATAATAAATTTTAAAAAAAAAGGTAGCTGACCTTCACATGTCCATCGAGGCTTGAATAAATAGAAAGAAATGATTTAAGGATGACAATTTGAGCTCAGACCTATTTGACCCCTCCAATTCGTTCAAGGTTGGGCTGTCATTGACCCGTCCATTTGTTGAACTCAGTTCATCTTGACCCAACTCATTTTAGAAAAAAAAAAAACGCAAATAGCCGGCCCACTAGTATTTTAATCTTTGCATACAGAAACATGTATATCAAATATAAAATTTAATATTACATACTATTAAATTCACCATAACAATGATGTGAGAGTTTAGAAAAAAATCGAGAGTGTAAGGACTTTGGGTAAAATCGTGAGGCGCGAGAGAGAGTTGAAGAAATGGAAGAGTAAGCATTTTGAGAAAATTTGAGTTCCTATTATTTAGGGTAACCGTTTTAAAATTAACCGGTAATGATATCCAACTATTACCTAAAATAAATGCTAAAAATCAGGAAAAATTATTTGACACAGCTGGCTATAAAAAAAAACAAAATCAACCCACTTTGCGAATTGGGTAAAAAACAAAAATGTGGCTATTTTTAGTTTTTTGCTAATATGGGCGACTAATTTAGTTAATTCTTCATTAAAATATTTTCATAAGAAAATAATGCACGTTAATTAAAGCTTTTTTTTTATCTCAACTGGAACTTGAACCTAAGACCTTATCCTATTGCAAGTACCCTTTTATATATAGCCACATTTTTCTCTCCTTTACTTTGTGACAGAAAAAGAAGTTCGAGAGAAAGTTGTAATAAACTTTTGCCATTTATCAAGTCTAGTTACTCTCACAGTACACAAATATATAAACAACATATTTAAGATCGAGAATTGGAAATTTAATATGCCGTATAGTTGCTAGGTCTGGTTAGTACGAATTTTTTTATTTATACTCGATGTTTGTACTAAAATTACATAAATATATTTATTATATATATTAATTTGATATAAACATCAGTCTAGGGATAATTTTTTTGGACCTAGAGTGGATACAAATATGCAGAGGGGATAGAAGAATAAACTTTGGCTTTGCAGTGCATTGTCGTTATCAGAATATAATAACTCCTTTATTGGTCAATGGATATTCATTGTTTCAAGTGCTGCCCACACTCCACAAGACACTGTTGTCCTCTTTTATACAGACATTTTGGACTGTTTGGTTGGAATACTAAATAGCACATAAAAAAAAAATATGAAGGGGATCCTGAAGCAATAGTCAAGTTGTTTTTCCTGTGACCTATAATCACGAATTCGAATGTAAAATCAGCCATTGATACTTGAGTCAGGGTAGACTGTCTAAGTCACGTTCCTTGAAGTGCGGCCTTTCCTAAACTCAGTGTGAACGCGAAATATTTTGTGCATCGAACTGTCTTTTTTTTTTAGTAGGAAGAAAAATCCAAACAATAAGAAAAACAAAGCAAGCGTTGGAGGTTATCATAATAATTAAGTGATTCCCTCTTCAATTCAAACATGAGTTATGTTAGTAAAATCTAAGGGGTCGATTGATTCGAAGCTAAGTTATGTTGGGATTAGTTATCTTGATATTATTTTTTATTGGTTGTTTGATATATTATATTAATTCTGGGATTGTCAATTTTCTGCTTTAATTAGAGATTTTAAGCTCCGAATATAAATTGGTCTTTGGAAATTAGCTTTATCCCTAGAGTAGGATTTCTCAGCACGAGTCCGAATTAATTAGGCCCCATGTCAGGAAATAGCCAGTAGAAATGACACCAGGTAGCCACTCTAAAGGGTTGCTATTAAGGAATTAGCCAGTCCGTTCTGAATTTTATTTTTCGGTTCAAATTTTCAAGACGTAAAATGTTCTGAATTGTTCTGAAGTTAAGATTTTTAGTTTAAAAATTCAGGACAAAATAAATTTTGGTTAACCTCTAAATAGCATCCTGAGAATGACTATTTGTGCAATTGCCTCCAAATACCACCACCACCAATAATAATCCCAGTATAATTTTGCACATAGGGTTAAGGTTCCAAACACCGAGTGAGAAAAAAAAAATAGTTTAGTATTCACTCCTAGTGTTGTAAGTAATTATCTTCTGGTTTCTGTCAAACTGTTGAAAAATCCTTGGTTCCAGGGATTTGTTTTATTAGCAGCAGCATTTAGCATTAAATGCATTCTTTTGTACTGTTGTCTTAGCTCACAGTCACACAGGCTCCAGCTTTTGGGCTACATTGTAAATTATAGACCAAAATTATAATCCACTAGTAATTCATTTGATTTTCATTATTTGAGCTACAATACACTATTGTATACCCCTATGGATGTAATTTATAAGCACTAATATATAGAGGCGGACCTATGTCGTAATTAGAGGGGTTGAGAGTTCGGCAAAAATTCTGTGTATATTTGTATATGTCCTTAAAAATAGTAAAATATTAATAGTGGCACTAGATATATAAATAGATTCTGGTTGAATGCAAAAATGCACCCGCAACTTTCAAATCCTGGGTTCGCCGCCTCTGCTAATATATACACTAAAACAATTACATTATCAATGCACTATAATTTTGTGGTAGCATGTTAAATGCCTTATTTTCCAAATTTACTAATGCATTTTTTTTATACGTGAGAATCTCCTACAAAGTGGTGCATGGTTACATACTTGGTGGATAAATGGCTCACCCCTCTATCTTTCTTCGCTTAAATACTATATTTTTGTATGTGAATTTCACTATTATGAACAGTTATTTGTGATTATCTTTTAGATAACTTGATAGCATAAAATTCTTCACGCTAGTTAAATCTTTGATGAGAACGCAACAAGTTTTCATTTTTTCTCATGGACTTTTCTTATATACACTTATAGGGTAAATATCTTTTACATAGTATAATTTAGCATAATATATAGCTAGTTAATTATCATTTTTACCTGTTAGTAACTTTATTATATGAATAAGTTAAAACTCTCTTTCCATTTATAGCTCTCATATTATAGTAGCGGCTAAAGCACACACACTGTTGAGTGTAGTGTTATTTGTAGCATGGCCACCTCAAAAAATTTCAAAGAATTGTGTCTTTCTTGGAACAATGTTTAAGTATAAATAGCTAAACAAAGCTTCAAAAAAGTTACTGCTCAAATTTTGATACTAAAATTTTTCTCAGATCCCACTGTTAATTGTGGGGTGTTTTTTTTTTTTTTTTTGTGGCTACTTTTTGCAAAGGTGTCAGGCAGAAAATTGGGAGGGGGAAATCTAGCGGTCTTTAAATTTTGGTCACGGACCTCAATGGGATGGAACAGGTTAAAACTTAAAAACTAAAATAGGGTGATATATAGGGGACCCTATATTTTCTGTCACATTGATTATGACACTTCATTGAAGAAGTTTGTTAGCATTAAGTTGACAGACGATTTTGTCACAGAAGAAATTCTAATGCTTAATTAATTTATGCTCTGACCGCCCAATTTATGTGATATTATTACTGCGGAAAATGGCCAAAACTTCCCCTAACCTATTCGCTTAGATTTAAAAATACCCTTCGTCCATCTATTTTGTAAAAATTGTCCTCACCGTTAAAAATCTGGCCCATTCATGCCCTTATTTCTGACGGCCCTGTTTTGATTAAGATTTTTTTTATTACTTATTATGTGTCAATTTTTTATTGGCTTAAATTAAAACCTCACCCCACATTCACTTATTAGCTCGCTATATGACCCAAAATATTCATACCCGACCCATGACCCGCTTTTTAAATGCCCTAAATTCATCTCTCAACTTCTCCTCTTCCTTCCGTGCCCTCCCACTCTACATTTTCTCTAATCATCCTGCCAAAGTACAATAACTCACCATTGCCGACGGTCGTCGGCTTCAACTTTCAGATCTTCAGCCTTCAACACCCACGGATCTACCTCTCCCGCTCAGATTTTTTGCCTTAATTTAATTTTTAAATTAAATTTTTGTTGTTAAATCAATTTTATGAGTGAAATCTGGTATTTTTGGAATTAAATTAATGGTTCATTTTAAGATTTTATGGTTTAATAAGTTATTTTTCTGCCAAAATTATATTTATTGTGCCGCCATGTAGCTTTTTGGAGTTAAATGAAATCATGTAGGCAAATTAGCTTCACAGTTCGTCGGCGGTGATTTGGTTGGAAAACTGTCGGCGGTGATTAAGTTGGGGAAGATGAACAACAAAAGGGATATGGTACCATATAATACATTAATAAAAGAAAAAAATATGAAATTTTGACAAATGAAACCTAAATAACAATTGGATCATGAGTCGGGTATGGAATCGGGAGTTTGAGGGGCTAAACAGGGTATAACGGGTTGGAACGACTAAGATGGATCGTGGGTGAGTTATTTACGGATCAGATATGGGTTAGAGTGGGATTTTTAATTTTGACCAATAAGCAATTGCCATGTCATATATAATAAAATAACTTTTTTTTTCCAGCAAAAGGTCCGTAAGAAATAAGGGCATGAATGAGCCAGACTTTTAACGATGAGGGCAATTTTTACAAAATAGGTGGACGAAGGGTATTTTTAAACCTAAGCGAATATAGGTTAGGGGCAGTTTTGGCCCTTTTCCGTTATTACTATTTGGGAGTCAGATAAATTTTTGCAATGATTATAATTTCTCAAACTTTTTAATATTTTGAATGATACGTATATTGAGTTATAGTACTTTTTACGTAGTTTTAAAATATGTAGTATATCTTATTCTAGAAAACTTGAATAATTGGTTACTCGAATTAACACTGAAATTTTAGTGTTTTGACCCTTGTATTCCGAATTCTTAAAGTAGGACAGAGGTAGTATGTGTGTTTAAGCTTTGTACATGGAAAGTGTTTCAGTTTCTAGGACTATCAAGTTAAGTTGATCTATAACAATAGGTAATTTTTTTAAGATTTAAGTTATGTACATTAATAGTGTAAAAAATAATTTTTACAGTAGTATTAATGACTTTTAACATGTGATAGCAAGTTATTTATCATTTTTATCATATTACCAATTAATTCTCATCAAAAGATTTATGTGAAATTAACTAATAAGCGATTAAATTGTGTAAATATTGTTTACACCAACATTATGATACTTAGACTCAATTATTTATAACAAATCTGATATAGTAACTTGAAAATAGGGTAATTTATATGTAATTTAATTCCTATATATATATATGTGTGTGTGTCTTTAGAAGGGGTACTTTGGAGCAACGATAAAGTTGTCTTTGTGTGACCTATAGGTCATGGATTCGAGCCGTGGAAGCAGCCACTAATGCTTGCATTTGGGTAGGCTGTCTACATCCCACCCCTTGAGGTGCGGCCCTTCCCCGGACTCCGCATGATACCTTGTGCACCGGGCTGCCCTACCCTATGTATATATATGTCTTTGTTAAGGTCTATGTGGTTGCATATGTTGAATAGCTTTATCCCCTTATGCATGAGAATAGAGACTAATAAAGTGATCCATACATGTGTGTATTCTTGTACTTTTTGATGTCTACATATATTAGGTGTACTTTTGGTACTATTTATCTTTCTGAGGTGAACTCCAGTAGCTTTTTTTTTTTTTTTTTTTTTTTTTTTTTTTGTGGAAGTGTCTTTTTAATAAAGGAATCCTTTTGTTTTACTTGGCCCGTTGGTATTTGCATGGTTGCATGGGTCTGTTACTTTGGCTTTGAACCTTTTCAGCGAAAAAAACTGTATTGAAGACAAAACACTGTGAAGATTTGATTCTTTACTACTATTCTTTTGCTTCTTTTTATCCCCTCAGATTCTTGGATTTACACGTGAAAAATGTCATGCCAGTTAACTTTGTAGCAGTACTTTAATTATCTATTCATTGTCTTATTACACACTCTTTTACTTTATCCCTATCCGCTTTTAGCTATCTGAATTGTTATATATGTGAAACTAGCTGATGTTCATTATATTTGTCATGTGAAGGGTCATAGTTGAAAAAGCAGAAAAAATGCCTCAGTGGCAAATGAAAGACGCCGAGCAAAAGCATATGATTTCAAGAACTCCATTAAAAGAGTCGTTGAATCAGAACGCGCAATCCCAAATTAGTGGAGATCGTAGAATTGAAGAAGTCAAGAGAAATAATAATGCGGGGAAGAGAAGGAGCAGGAGGAAAGGAAAAGGGATATTAGTCGAAAAAATGCTGGATATAAATGATTCTCAGACTAGTACCCCTTGTTCTGCTTCGTCATCCGAAAGAAGTCTCGTGTTTCCACGTAGGCCGGGATATGGCCAGCTCGGTACCAAGTGTATGGTAAAAGCCAACCATTTCATTGCTGAATTATCAGAAAGGAACTTAAGCCAGTATAGCGTAAGACGTTACTTTTTAGCGCCTAAATTTATTGGTAATGTTTTGGCAATAGCCTAAAATTATGCTCCTTTGATGATTTTCGATGCAGGTAAAAATTACTCCAGAAGTTAAATGTACAAGATTGAACAAGGCTATTATGGCTGAGTTGGTAAAACTTCATAAAGATTCCGACTTGGGTAAAAGAATTCCGGTTTTTGATGGAAGAAGAACTCTTTATACAGCAGGGTTGCTTCCCTTTAACTCGAAAGACTTCACTATCGCTCTTGCTGATGATGATGAATGGATAGGAATCACAAAGTACTATTTTTTCTAGTTTATCCTTTTTTTCACTTTACGCGTGATAACTTACTTACTTACTAGTAATACTTACATTTTTGAACGAGAATTGACATTCTTGATATTTTTTTCCAGGGAGCGGATATTTACTGTCACGATCAAGTTTGTCTCACAGGCAAACTTGCTTCCATTACGCGAACTTCTTTCGGGGAAGCAAGTTGACAGTCCTTCACAAGTGCTTAAAATTATTGATATTGTGCTAAGGGAGCTTGCTTCTCAAAGGTGCATTTCACTGTTTGTTCTCTAATATTACTGCAATTAAATCAAGTTATCCGCAGTTATTTAGTTCTTCTCGTGTTTGTTTAGGTACATATCAGTTGGGAGATTTTTCTATTCTCCTAATATTAAAAAGCCACAGACACTAGGTAACGGTTTACAATCTTGGAGGGGGTTCTACCAGAGCATAAAACCTACTCAGATGGGATTGTCACTTAATATTGGTAGGACAATCGTGAATTCTGTAAAAATTGAATTTCGCCAACTTGATGTGATGGTATGTGTGTGAGTGCAAATTTAATATCTTGTATTTATCGAACAGATATGTCAACAACAGCTTTCATTGAACCACTACCTGTTGTTGAATTTGTTGCTCAAGTTTTGGGAAAAGATGTAAGTTCAAGGCCACTGTCTGATGCAGATCGAGTAAAGGTACAGATATTACACAAATGAACCAAATTAATTATCCTTTAACTTTCTTGAAAACATCAACCATAAGGCAGCATATGTTTAGAGTCTAGAAACGTGTTCTTTAGATAAAAGCTGATCGATCGTTTGTGCCTCAATCAGGTTAAGAAGGCTCTCAGAGGTGTCAAAGTTGAAGTTACACATAGGGGAAATATTCGAAGGAAATACCGGATTTCTGGGTTGACATCACAGCCAACAAGGGAGCTAATGTACTTCTACTTTCATATAGTTTCAGTTCTATATTTTGGTTTAGCATTTTTCTATATCTTAATGCTTTACTTCCGTATGCTCGTTACAGTTTTCCTGTTGATGAGGAAAAGAACATGAAATCAGTCATCGAGTATTTCCAAGAGGTGTATGGATTTACCATTCAGTATCCTCATTTACCTTGTCTCCTCGTGGGAAGCCAAAAGAAAATAAATTACTTACCGATGGAGGTAAACATGCGGAAACACTTCAAGATTGAAAGCACTTTTATCTAAAGTGAAAAGTCTTCCAAATAACGATTGCTATAATAGGCTTGTAAGATACTCGAGGGACAAAGATACACCAAAAGGCTGGACGAGAAGCAGATAACTTCACTGTTAAAATCGTCATGTCAAAGACCACGAGAACAAGAAATGGACATTTTGCAGGTTTGTCAATTCATTTCCATGAAAACATAATATGTCGATATACATATTGTTTTATTTGATATCATCACAAATCGTCCATAATTTGATAAGCTGATGCTGATTTTCTCCCTGGAAATTACTTCTTGTAAGCACTTTTTTTCTAAAGCATTGGCTTTTGTATTAAGATAATGAACTAAAAGGTGTCTGCTATATGTCTAGACCATACGCCAGAATGGATACAAACACGATCCTATAGCAAAGGAGTTTGGCATAAGCATTGACGATAAGCTTGCAACAGTGGAAGCGCGAGTTCTCCCAGCCCCGTGGGTAATGACTGATATGCATGAACTTTTATGACTCGGTTTTATAATCACTAAGAGATTATTCATTTGTTTTTCTTGTCTTTGTTAGTTGAAGTACAACGATTCAGGGAAAGAAAAGGAATGTCATCCACAGCTAGGTCAGTGGAACATGGTAAATAAGGTAATAAAGTCTTGCTGAAAATATCCATACTTAAGATCGTTTGGTTGTCGTATTTAGTATTTGAAGAATGATTAAAGCTGATCATATTGACTTCATATTACAGAAAGTAATTAACGGAAGTACTGTAAATCACTGGGCTTGCATCAACTTCTCATGTAACGTCCAAGAAAATGCGGCCCGTGGATTTTGTCATCAGCTTGCCCAGATGTGCCAAGTTTCTGGAATGGTAAATGTTTCCGATTTGAACATCTTTTAGCTACTTTAACTCATTTATTGTGGAAACAAGTTCGCATTATACTCTAAAATCTAAATAGTATTGAATATTGACATTTGATATCAGGAATTTAATTGTGAGCCAGTGATACCGATTTATAGTGTTAGACCAGATCAAGCAAAGAAGGCACTGAGTTATGTATATAATGCCGCTGCAAACAAACTTGGAGGAAAAGAATTGGAGTTGCTAATCGCCATTCTTCCCGACAACAATGGTTCTTTGTATGGTATGTCCCAAGCCTTGTTAAATCTTCTATAATGTTAGATCAGGAATATAAGTCGTCTATAGATGAATGAATATCGTTGAGTAACACATTGATCATCAATGTTTAGGTACTCTGAAGAAAATTTGTGAGACGGATCTCGGGCTGATATCACAGTGTTGTCTTACAAAGCATGTTTTGAAAATTAGCAAGCAATACCTTTCAAATGTATCGCTGAAAATCAATGTGAAGGTATGTAGTAAATGAGCGGCTACTCCTAGCAATTCTGTGTGCTGAGATGATTATAATCTATTTGTTATGCTTTAATCCTTGTGTGATAGATGGGAGGAAGAAACACTGTACTTTTAGATGCTTTGAGATGGAAAATTCCTCTCGTTAGCGATATCCCAACGATTATATTTGGTGCGGACGTGACTCATCCAGAATCAGGAGAGGATTGTAGTCCATCAATTGCAGCTGTGAGCATCATTTTCTTTATTTTTTTATTAAACATAATTGCTAGGAATTTTTCAAGTGGTTAAATTTGATATATGATTTTCTTGATTCAGGTTGTAGCATCACAAGATTGGCCGGAAGTTACTAAATATGCAGGTTTGGTATGTGCTCAGCCTCATAGACAAGAACTCATTCAGGATCTTTACCGGACCTGGCAAGATCCTCAACGGGGAACAATGTCCGGGGGGATGATTAGGTGCATATAATGCTTAATATCATCGCTTAAATTCTTGTGAAATGTAAACATTCAGTTAACGAAAATGCCCTCCCATGTTTATTTCCGCCATTTTCCAGAGAACTTTTGTTGGCATTCAAGAAAGCCACAGGACAAAAACCACTGAGAATTATATTCTACAGGTACAATCAAGTGATAATTTTCTCGATCAGTTTATGCAATATGAACAAGTGGCAATTGCTGTGAATTACAGTGTCTTCAATTTTATGTAGGGATGGTGTCAGCGACGGACAGTTTTATCAGGTCTTACTTTATGAGCTCGATGCAATTCGTAAGGTATGCAAGTATTGGCGCTATTCTTATATAATTTTTCACTTCTGTGTTTGTCTAGTTCACTCATTCTTTTCGGTACACAGGCTTGTGCATCTCTTGAACCGGGTTACCAACCTCCAGTAACGTTCATAGTTGTCCAAAAACGTCACCACACACGACTTTTGCCAAACAATCACAATGATAGAAATCATACTGACAGAAGTGGAAACATCCTACCTGGTATAAATCTACTCTTTTTACCCTAACTATGTGCTTAAACTTATTGAAAAGTTCTTTGTTAGTTAATATGCTGACCAGTTTTCCCTTTTGACTCCACTAACGTTCATAGTTGTCCAAAAATGTCACCACACACGACTTTTGCCAAACAATCACAATGTGGCACCTTAGGTGAATCCCACATCGACAAAACACGGTAGAGATACGGGATACATAAGTAAACAAGCGTTAGACCTTAGTGACGCGTTTTAAAGTTGTGCGGGCCTAGGCCCAAAACGGAAAATATCACTAGTGGGCTGAGCTATTACATATGGTATCAGAGCCACTCCGCGTGCAATCTTGAACACACATCCCTGGGGTGTATGTGATACCCTATGCGAATCCCACATTGACAAAACACGGAAGAGATGTTGCGTATATAAGTAAACAAGCCTTAGACCCTAGTGACGCGTTTTAAAGCCGTGCAGTCTTAGGCCCAAAGCGAACAATATCACTAGTGAGTTGGATTGTTACAATAACTCTACTCTTCTTACCCTGACTATTGTGCTTGAGCTTATTGGAAAAGTTCTTTGTTAGTTCATATGCTGACCACTTTTCCTTTTTTGACTTAGTTATGTGTTATTTTCTCTTGTTCCTTGACTTAAAAATCACCAAATGCAGGTACTGTGGTTGATACTAAAATTTGTCATCCGACTGAATTTGATTTTTACTTATGCAGTCATGCCGGAATTCAGGTGAAGTGCTAATCATTTGCTTTAGTATGTAATCTGTTAATTTTTGGTTTCTAAAGGAAGTATGTCCATAAGATTGCGCATTAGAATACAAGTCTTTATTTGGAAGAAAGTTCTACCATAGTTCTAACAACGCGGGCTTTGGATGTTGTTGCTTCGTATCAATAAGTAAATAATGTTGGATTTGCAGGGAACTAGTCGTCCTGCACACTATCATGTTCTCTGGGACGAAAACAATTTTACTGCAGATGAAATTCAATCTTTGACAAACAACCTTTGTTATACGTAAGGAATCGTAATTCTCAACTTATAGCCTTTTCAAAAGTTACTTTCTATAGTTGTTTCTGGAAATTCCTCTTTAGTGACTGTTGGATTAATAATTAATTGCAGATATGCTCGTTGCACACGATCCGTTTCAGTAGGTAAATTTCTAATACTCTCTCCTAAGAGAATAGAGAGTTTAACCCTTGTGCTGAAGTTGATAATAAGCTCGTCCGCATAACATACATCATTTTTGTTCTGGATGCAGTTCCTCCGGCGTATTATGCTCATTTGGCAGCCTATAGAGCACGTTGCTACGTAGAACCAGACTCGCATGGCAGTGGTTCAAAGCGTAGCACACGTACAACGAATGGTTCTGTCAACGTCCGTCCTCTACCAGCATTGAAAGAGAAGGTGAAGAATGTGATGTTCTATTGTTAGAGTTAATGTTAATGTTACATAGTAGTCAGTACATGTATGAAATTAGGATATGGATCTAATCATGAACTAATGTAGTAATGTTATGTTTATATAGTGGAGAGCTAATTGCAATAAGAAACTTTGTAAGGTCTGTGACAAGATGGCTGCTCTTTGTGTAATATATGTATAATGCCTAGTTAAAATTTTGGAATTAGATGAATAGTTTCACTTGGAGATATTTGCAGTTAAATCAGAGCTTTAATGTGGTATGCAATTACTTTCTTTTTCTTAAAATGTATATAGTGGTGTTCAGTGAGGACTCGTATAGCCGACCCTAACTTGTTTGGGACTGAGGCGTAGTTATCTATATAACTGTGGTATTTGGGTTAGCTTGCATGCACCTCGATTAGTTGCTACTTTCTACTAGCACACAGGGGCAGATGCAGCTTGAAAGCACCGGTTCATCTAAACCCATTACTTTCGACGCGTCGTGTATATATTTAAGTGTAAAAATCCACTAAAACTGCAAAAAAAAAATAAACTCATAACTTTAAAAATATAATGGGTTTAAACCCTTAGAGCTTAAATTCTGAATCCGCCTCGGCCAGCACGAGCACCAAGTAACTCTGTACACTCAGGCAAAGTATTAAAATATTGCTTGAGATATATATAAGTCATACAATTAATACCTTAAGACTTCCATAGTTTTCTCATCGGAGACAGGACAAGTTTTTCTTCTGATTTTGCTGTAATGTGTAGACTATAGATTAAAGATATAGAAATGGTTCATGATTTTTTCCAAACGTCTGAATGTTTTTAATTTGATTTGAATTAAGATTAGATTGTAACTCAGCATCAAGAAGAATTGGTAGAGAGCTCAGTACAATATGTTCCTACTTGAAAGAAAACCTAGGATTAAGTAAACAACCTAGGTTCGTACTTCTTCCTGATTATGTATGAATTAGACGTGAGTTCTATCAAACACTATGCGTCTACTCTAGATCTGTTACTGTCAAGAATTTCCAATGAATATTATGCAGCTGGAGCATAATCATAATCTCGATTATCGTCGTCGCCTTCCAGTGATGCTGCAGGAGCGTAGTCATAGTCTCCATCATTGTCGTCACCACCTCCTTCTAAGCATGCTGCTGGAGCATAATCATACCCATCATCATCTCCATCTGAACACGATGACCTTCTCTTCTCGAATCCAATGATCTTAAAAATGCTAGACATTCTATCTCTTCTTAATTGAGATATTGGATGTTGTTTTTATCTCTTTGATAAGATGTGAAGAATGGTTTTTGTAGTGAGTATGATTGGTCAAGAAACCATTTGCTTATATAAAGGTAAGAGCCAACTTTGGACTCATTTTGACTGAGTTTGGCACGTTAGGAAGTGTGTAATGTTAGCTGAAGAATGTGCACAGCCATAAGCTTGGCTGCATTTTTAGGTGCCACATCCAATATTCACTTTACATGTCATTATGTATGATGAGTATTAGGAGTGAAGTCAGAATTTAAAATTTATGATTTTTATATTTGTTATGGAATTTATAACTCATCTTAGTCCGCGATTAAATATTTTTACGTATTTGGTGGATTTTCTATACAAATACGAAATTTAAGCAAAAGCTACTAAATTTGTCCGAACATGTACTTTAACTTTCTAGCTACACCCCAGAGTGTTAAAGATTATTCTCCATCCTAGTGGTGGACATAGAATCTCTGTCTCTCTATAACTTTAACTTGGGTGGGATTTCAGTATAAACCATCAAAATCCTTTAAAAAGAACGTAAAGCAAAAAAAAAATCATTATCAGTATAATTGGTTGTTGCCTTCACTTTCATAAACTAATCTGTTCGCCACATGCAATTGTTTATATTTGGTGTTTCAATCTTTTGTACCAAAAAAAGATAGCGCGTGTGCATAAATGAGCCAAAACAAATCTTAGTACGTGGAAACGTGTGCATGACACGCGGAAGTGTGTAATATTGAAATTCAAATACACATACAGAGCCAATACAACGGAAATTAAACAAAGAACGTACCTTCAGCCATTGTTGTTCAAGCGTTGTAGGGAGTTGCCTTTGAAACTTTTAGCAGAAAACCTAGGGAGCCTTCCAGCTTGTGCCTATCGTTGGATGCCAGACTGATGGAGTCACAAACGTATTTATAGGTAGGCTAGGGACTCTTAAGAAAATACTTTAGTCCTAGGGACTTCTCCATAAATTATAATTGCCCTAGGGATTCCTAATAAAAATTATTTCTTTCCATCAAAGAAACTATCATATATGCATAACTACAAAATATTATCTGATATATTATTTCCTTTGGAAGACAAGATAAATAATTTATTACCTTATATGTGGGCCACACTAGAAGTCTCTAAAAGAGATGGTAAATTTCTAACATTCTCTCACTTGGCCCACATATTAAAATAAAATAATCCTTTATGAGAGATAGACATATAATATGGCCATAGACTTCATCACTCAACTAAAAGTTAAGCAACAATCACTTTAGCTAGAACATATCATTACATGAATTAGGCGGTCATGCTCTTAAACAAACAATTCATTCCATCTATTATAATGTACAATATGTTCTAACAAAGTGTCAACAACTTTATGAATGAACTCAATATAAGTCATTTAGAGTCCAACTTAATTGATCCAATGATCGCAAAATAATACATGAAAAACCAAAGTGTGCACTGTCATGTACATCAAACTAAACATAATGCCTAGACAAACTGTTAGAGAATAAAGCAAGGCTAAATTGAGCTACTAAGACCCATATGGATTACATGATCCTTGAAAATATTAGCCGGCAGACCTTTAGTCATAGGATCAGCAATCATCAAAGTAGTACTAACATGCTCAAAACTCACATCTTGCTTCTTCACATAGTCTCTAACCATCAAGTACTTTATGTCGATGTGCTTGCTTCGGCTGCTACTTTTATTATTCTTAAGAAAGAACACTGCTGAATCGTCGCATAAGATTCTCAATGGCCTTGAAATGAAATCGACAATCCTAAGGCCGGAAAATAAAGTTTTTCAACCATAACACCTGTGATGTAACTTCATACATGCTATAAATTCAGCTTCCATTGTGGATGTTGCAACAATGGTCTTCTTGGCACTTCTCCATGACACAACACCTCCAGCAAGAAGGAAAATGTATCCTGAAGTAGATTTACCAGTGTCTTTGCATCCACCCAAATCAGAGTCTGAATATATCCAATCACCTCCAATGAGTCAGAGTATTTGTATGTGAGCTTAAAATCATTGGTTCTTTGCAAATATCTCAAAACCCTTTTACCAGCTTTCCAGTCAAGACCAGGGTTACTTTGATATCTGCCAAGCATTACTACCACAAAAGCAATATCAAGTCTATTACAGACCTGTGCAAACATAAGGCTCCCAACAAGCGAAGCATAGGGAATGTCTTTCATTTGCTCCTTTTCTAATGCATTTTGTGGACATTGATTCAATGAGAATTTATCACCTTTAATTATGGGTGCTGCTATAGGTGAACAATTTTTCATCCCGAATCATTCTAGAATTCTTTCATCCAGGCCTTTTGAGACAGTCTAAGTAATCTTTAGGATCCGTCTCTGTGAATCTCTATGCCAATGACATAAGAGGCTTCACCCATATTCTTCATCTCAAAATTCTGGATAAGGAACTGTTTAGTCTCGTGCAACAATCCCAAATCACTACTTGCAAGCAAAATATCATCCACATATAGGACTAGAAAAAAAATATTTGCTCCCACTTATCTTAAGGTATATACACTGATCAATGATGTTCTCCGTAAATCTAATGAAGAAATAATATTATGAAATTTAATATACCATTGGTGGGAAGCCTGCTTATGCCCATAAATGGATTTATTCAACTTGCAAACAAGGTGACTTTTGTCCTTATCATAAAATCCTCTAGGGTGATGCATGTATACCTTCAAGATCTCCAATCAGGAAAGCTGTTTTCACATCCATTTGATGTTACTCTAAATCAAAATGAGCTACTAATGCCGTGATTATTCTCAATGAATCCTTCATGGTAATCAATGCCTTCCCTTTGAGTAAAACCATTGGCTACAAGTCTGGATTTATATCGTTCGATATTACCATTTGAGTTCTTTTAGTTTTAAAGATTGTCACGACCCTAAACCCGGACCCGGTCGTGATGGCGCCTCTCGTGAAGACAAGGCCAGCCGACACACTCCCAATCCACTTTAAGCAATTAAAATAATAAATACTAAGTCTTTAACAGAATAAAATCCCAAAATAAGGTAAACAATATAATTTGCGGAAACAAAACCAACACAGCCCGACATCGGGGTGTCACCAGTCATGAGCATCTAAAATAATACTACAAGTCTGAAAGTCTACTCCACTACTACACAACTAAATCAGAAAGGAAATAAGATAGAGGGAGAATGCACTGGGCTGCGAATCGCCGGACAGCTACCTAGTGAATCTCCGAAAATCTGCTGGACAGCTCTCAACCCTTGCTAGCAGGACCTGTAATGCCCGAATATGCACACAGGGGTACAGGGAGTAAAGTGAGTACTGCAACTCAGTGAGTAATAACAATAAATGAAGATTGAGCGATATAAAATCACGTTAAACACAACAATAAGCTATTAGAGGCAGATCAAAATCAGCAACACAGTTAAACAGTGAAATCTCAGAAAACACCTTTTAAACAGTTAAACAAATAAAACAAAAGCAGCTAGAAAGGTAAACACACAAGAACCGCCCCTCGGGCTCAATAAAAATAACAGAATCAGCCCCTCGGGCTATATCTCATATCACAATGGGTACCCGCGCTCACTGGGGGTGTACAGACTCCGGGAGGGTCCCCTTACGGCCCAAGCACAATATCAAGCCATCTCGTGGCATCATAAACAGGCTCTCGGCCTCATATCAATCACAAGCCACCTCGTGGCGTACAATCTCAGGCCCTCGGCCTCATTATCATAATCAGTATATCACTGCTGCGGCATGTAGCCCGACCCAAAAGTATCCTCACAACACAGGCCCTCGGCCTTACTCAGTCAGAATCTTATAAGCCCCTCGGGCAACTGTAAACATGATGCTCAGCTCAAAATATCTTTTGAAAAATATCATTTAAGGTGTTTAAAACAGAATAACATGGCTGAGTTTTGAAAACAGTAAAATATAGTATGACTGAGTGCGAGTATAAAGTCAAAATAATGAGAAAAATAACAGTAAATATCCCCTAAGGGTCCAAACAATTGGCACGAAGCCAAATATGTCATTTAGCCCAAAACATGATAATATCAGACAAATTTACAGTCAAATACGCAGTAAAACAGTCATTCGGGATGGACTAAGTCACAATCCCCAACGGTGCACGACCCCACGCTCGTCATCTAGCGTGTGTGTCACCTCAATATAGCTGAACGCTGTATAATCTGGGGTTTCATACCCTCAGGACAATATTTAAAATTATTACTCACCTCAATCCGGCCCAAACTCTAGCTCGCGATGCCTTTGCCCCTCGAATCGGCCTCCGGATGCTCCGAATCTACCAAAATCAGAACGTAATCATCAAAATATGCTAAAGGGACAAAGCCCACTCGAAAATAATCGAAAAACAACGCAAATCCCAAAATTACCAAAACCCGACCCCCTGGGCTGGAAGTGTACTGAGTGAGGAATGACCCTGCTGAGAACCGTGAGAACCATGGCCTGACGATGCCCCACGATAACCTGGGCGAGCTGACTGAGCATGCCTGAGCTGACGGCCTCTGCCGTGCTGAAACTGGCCCCTCGAAGGAGCACCCCCATAACTACCATGACCACGAGGCTTCTTGGCCTCCTCTCCTCGCGCTCCTGGCGACGAACTGACTCAATCTCGTGAGCAATATCCACAACCTCCTCAAACGTAGCATCTAACACTCTCTCCCTAGTCATGAGAACCCGAAGCTGGTAGGTGAGGCCATCAACAAACCTCCTGATCCTCTCTCTCTCCGTAGCAACCAGCCAAATAACATGTCGAGCTAACTCTGAGAACCTCATCTCGTACTAAGTAACAGTCATATCCCCCTGCCTCAACTGCTCGAACTACCTACGCAGCTCCTCCCAACGGGACTGTGGAACATACTTCTCCAAAAATAGAGCAGAGAACTGCTGCCAAGTAGAGATGCCGAACCAACAGGCCTACGTGTCACACCCCGAACTATGGCCTGGGCGTAACACGGCACTCGGTGCCTGATTGCATGCGACCGAGCGAACCAACTGTATGGCTGGATCAACATGTGGTATAACTATGAGCTAGAGGTAAATGTAAATCATGATAGTGTGCTAAAAAGTCTGACTGAAATATCATAGATGCGGAAAAGTACTAAAAGGTCTGCAAGTATAAACAAGTAGCCGACAAGGCTAACACATGAAATCCTGCTAATATCTGACTGACTAGGTTATAGTCTACGATGCCTCTAAAGAATACTGAAAACGCCAACTGTATACCGGGGACCTTATTAACTGAAATACTATAATGACTAAAACAAAAGAGAGATAAGGCCCCGAAAGGCTGGGGCTCACCAATAGCTGATACGAGATATCCTAGCAAGCTGAATCGTCGACCTGTAAATCGTTACCTGCATCGCGAGATACAGGCCCCGGGCAAAAGGGGCGTCAGTACATTTGAATTGTACTGGTATGTAAAATAGCTGAACAAAAGAACTGTAAATACTGAAACTGAAACTGAACTGCTAGCTGATAAACTGATAACTGAACAAGGAAGTAAGGATGTGAATACTCCCTCTTCTGAATTATGAACAACCTGTTTAACTGAATATTAAACTGCGGCCTCAGGCCCAATATATATATATATATATATATATATATATATATGCACAAATGCGGCTTCGGGCCCAAGTATACGTATACATAACTGCGGCCTCAGGCCCAAAGATGCATAAAGCATAAACTGCGGCCTCAGGCCCAAATACAGTTGTTCAACATTCAAGAATATAAAATCAGGAACTGAGAATCATATTACAATACATGATACTGAAATAATGAGCCATACTGGGTTACATGATACTGGAATAGTGAATAGGATTAGACTGAGATGAGTATTCATAAAAAGTTGATTTGTCATAACTGAAACTCATAGAATATCGAATGATTATGAGACTATGCCATCTAGAGAATAGAAGTCCTACTACTGATTAGGGAACTAAGGCATAGTTCCTTTCTGAGGAGACTGGTAATGATCATAATGAATGGGACGTAGGGAGAATCATAGACATTCCCAAACGTAAAGAGTTAGCCTTACATACCTTAACTTCCCGCTCTTGAGCGTAATACAATGTTTGTCAATCCTTTCAACTTCAATCTATAGTAATACAAGTCAAAGGGATTCCACATTAGCTATAATGCTCATGTTTTGGTCACTTAAGCATTTTGTCAAACACTTGGTAAAAATAAAGCTTCATTGTCCTTATTATTGGTGTCTCTACACCCAACAACCCATTCTCTTGTTCCTAGATAAATTCTAAGGTCTCAAATGATTACACCAACATTATTCTTCATCACCCATAAGGCAAACAACACTCTTAACCAATAATCAACACTCAACACCCCAACCCTATAATCGTTCATGCTTTTCTATCAACCCCAACAACTCATGTCTCATGAACTAGGATTTATAATCATTAAACCAATGCTAGAATCAATTAGAGGGTGAAGACATTACCTTTTCGAAGTTCAAACCCTTGATTTTCGAGTTCTAGGCTTCCTTCTCTCAACAATGATGTCCCAATCGAATATCTAATGATATGGAGGGTTTACCCATGTTAATAAGATGTTGGAAAAG
This sequence comes from Nicotiana attenuata, assembly GCF_001879085.1. Taxonomy (NCBI): domain Eukaryota; kingdom Viridiplantae; phylum Streptophyta; class Magnoliopsida; order Solanales; family Solanaceae; genus Nicotiana; species Nicotiana attenuata. Next base: position 4,222,889 of record NC_031994.1, read on the forward strand.
TGAAATTAACTTAGAATCACCATTAGAACTTACCTTGGGTGGTGGAAGGACCCTTAAGGAGTTAGGTTTTTGAGAGTTCCCCTTTCTAGAGCAAGTATTTATGTTTTGGGGCTGTGGGGGACGGAATATAGCTTTAAAACGACCCCCGTCGTGCGAGTTCGCGCACCTGGAGGCTTGTTCGCGCTAGAGTTTGCGCTCAACGGCAGTAACACTTCCTCCCACGCGCGAGTTCGCGCACCTGGAGGCTTGTTCGCGCGAGTGTTCACGTATACGCGTACTGTTCCAAAAAATGCACATAACGTTTTGCACAGAGATCCGCTCGGGCTCCATAATATATCGTTGGAAAGCTATTTCAAAGGCCTACAACTTTCATGCTTTGCGTTTTCCCCAATTCCTTACAAATTTTCACTAAAACTTGATGGAAGACAGACCTTCTACAACTTAGTCGATTTTTGTCAAATCTTATGCACCTCTCTTTCCATTTTGATTTTTGATAGAACTATTTTACCCACAATCATCCTGTTGGGACTTCACATGTTCAAAATATAACCTTACCACTCATTTACCACATTCACACCTAAGCCGAATTTACGGGGTGTTACACTACGCCTCTCATATGCCTCCCACCAAGTGAAGGCAGCTCCGGTAAACTGAAAGGTCGTGAATGCAACCCCGCTAGTCTCCAGAATACCCGCGGTGCGAAGAATCCTCTGACATCTGTCTAAGAAACCTTGGGCATCCTCGCCCTCAGCTCTACTGAAAGTAGGAGGGTGGAGTCTACCAAACCTCTCCAATCTGCACTGCTCATCCTCTAGCATGACTGGAGCTACGTAACCCTGAGCAGTTGCCACCGGCTGGGGTAGTGGTGCCTCCGGTGTCTGCAAACCCTGAACCACCTGATCGGGCGTGCGGGCACCGGGAGTCTGAGAGCCTCCACCTGCCTGAGAAGTGACTGCGGCAGTAGGGACCGCAACCGCCTGAGCAAGGCTCGTACATACTGTCAAAATTTGGGCCAAAGTCTCCTGAAGACCCGGAATCACAATGGGCACAGCTGGTGCCTGAGCTGGTGCAGCTGGAGTGTCCACAACTGGGACCTACTCCTGAACTGGGGCGGCTGGTGGATCTGCAGGTGCTGCCCCAGCTGCTGTGCGGGCTGCACCTCTGCCCCTACCACGGCCTCGACCGCGTCCTCGGCATCTAGTGGCCCCAGCTGGTGGTACTGGTGGTCGTCCATGTCCTCACCATCTGTGAGAGAATAGAATAACAGAAGTTTAGTACTCGGATCAACAGATTCGCATGACAAGAATTTCAAGAATATGAAGTTTTCTTAAGAGTTTTGCAGCCTCTCGAGGATAAATACAGACGTCTCCGTACCGATCCGCGAGACTCTACTAAACCTGCTCATGACTCGTGAGACCTATGTAACCTAGGCTCTGATACCAACTTGTCACGACCCTAAACTCGGACCCGATCGTGATGGCGCCTCTCGTGAAGACAAGACCAGCCGACACACTCCCAATCCGCTTTATGCAATTAAAATAATAAATACTAAGTCTTTAACATAATAAAATCCCAAAATAAGGTAAATAATACAATTTGCGGAAACAAAACCAACACAGCCCGACATCGGGGTGTCACCAGTCATGAGCATCTAAAATAATACTACAAGTCTGAAAGTCTACTCCACCACTACATAACTAAATCAGAAAGGAAATAAGATAGAGGGAGAATGCACTGGGCTGCGAATCGCCGGGCAGCTACCTAGTGAATCTCCGGAAATCTGCTGGACAGCTCTCAACCCTCGCTAGCAGGACCTGTAACGCCCGAATATGCACACATGGGTGTAGGGAGTAAAGTGAGTACTCCAACTCAGTGAGTAATAACAATAAATGAATACTGAGCGATATAAAATCACGTTAAACACAACAATAAGCTATTAGAGGCAGATCAAAATCAGCAACACAGTTAAACAGTGAAGTCTCACAAAACACCTTTTAAACAGTTAAACAAATAAAAGAAAAGCAGCTAGAAAGGTAAATACACAAGAACCGCCCCTCGGGCTCAATAACAACCACAGAATCAGCCCCTCGGGCAATATCATAGAACAATACCAGCCCCTCGGGTTATATCTCATATCATAATGGGTACACGCACTCACTGGGGGTGTACAGACTCCGGAAGGGGCCCCTTACGGCCTAAGCACAATATCAAGCCATCTCGCGGCATCATAAACAGGCTCTCGGCCTCATATCAATCACAAGCCACCTCGTGGCGTACAATCTCAAGCCCTCGGCCTCATTATCATAATCAGTATATCACTGCTGCGGCGTGCAGCCCGACCCAAAAGTATCCTCACAACACAGGCCCTCGGCCTTACTCAGTCAGAATCTTATAAGCCTCTCGGGCAACTGTAAACATGATGCTCAGCTCAAAATATCTTTTGAAAAATATCATTTAAGGTGTTTAAAACAGAATAACATGGCTGAGTTTTGAAAACAGTAAAATATAGTATGACTGAGTGCGAGTATAAAGTCAAAATAGTGAGGAAAATAACAATAAATATCCCCTAAGGGTCCAAACAATTGGCACGAAGACCAAATATGGCTATCAGACAAATTTGCAGTCAAATACGCAGTAAAACAGTCATTCGGGATGGGGCTAAGTCACAATCCCCAACGGTGCACGACCCCACGCTCGTCATCTAGCGTGTGCGTCACCTCAACATAGCTGAACGCTGTGTAATCCGAGGTTTCATTCCCTCAGGACAATATTTAAAATCATTACTCACCTCAATCCGGCCCAAACTCTAGCTCGCGATGCCTTTTCACCTCGAATCGGCCTTCGGATGCTCCAAATCTACCAAAATCAGAACGTAATCATCAAAATATGCTAAAGGGACAAAGCCTACTCGAAAATAATCGAAAAACAACGCAAATCCTGAAATTACCAAAACCCGACCCCCGGGCCCACGTCTCGAAATTCGATAAATTTTACATCATTAGATTCCTTATCTCCCCACGAGTTCATACATATCAAAAGTTCCAAAATCCGACCACAAATGGTCTTTCAAATCCTCAATCAAAGGCCTAAGTTTCTAAGCCCTAGTTCCTCCATTTTTGGCTTAAATTCCATTAATTTCAGCCCTAATCCGTGAATTAATACAATAAGAACGAGTTTTAGGTCCAAAATCCTTACCTCAATGAAGCTCCCTTGAAATCCTTCTTCAAAAATCGCTCAAAACTTCCGAAATCGCTTTTGAAAATGGTGAAACCCTCTGAAAATCGCGAAGGAAATAACTTATATGTTCTGGTCCCGGGATTTTGCATCTGCGACCAAATTCCCGCTTTTGCGGTACCGCATTTGCGATCGTTGAACCGCTTCTGCGGTTTTCACTTAACCGCCCAACTCCGCATCTGTGATGCCTAGCCCGTACCTGCGCCATTGCAGGTGCGGTTCTTCTACCGCTTCTGTGGTCCTTGCAAACCTCACCATCTTCTGCTTCTGCGACTCCTATCCGCATCTGCGGGTGTCGCACCTGAGATCCTTCAACCGCAGATGCGGTTATGACAGCAATCAAAAAGGCTTTAGCTCTCAAACTCAATTCCAAACCTTCTGTCAACCATCCGAAATCACCCCGAGGCCCCCGGGACCTCAACCAAAAGCACCAACAAGTCTTATACTATCATTCAAACTTATACCAACCTTCAAAACACCTCAAACAACATCAAAACCACCAAAACACATCGAATTCAAGCCTAAGGTTCTAAAATCTTCCGAATTCCGCTTTTGATCAAAAAGACAACCAAACCACGTCCGAATGACCTGAATTTTTGCACACACCTCCCAAATGACATAACTGAGCTACTGCAACTTGCGGAATTCCATTCCGACCCCTATATCAAAATCTCACCTAACAACCGGAAAACGCCAAAAACTCAATTTCGCCAATTTAAGCCTAAATCTACTACGGGCCTCCAAAACATATTCCGATCACACTCCTAAGTCCCAAATCATCTCCCGAAGTTGTCCGAACCATCAAAACTCACATCTGAGCCCTCTAACACATAAGTCAACATCCGGTTGAGTTTTTCCAACTTAAGCTTTCTTAAAAGAGACTAAGTGTCTTAAACCTTCTCAAAACCTTTCCGAACCCGAGTTAACCAACCCGATCACATATAAAACTGATAAATAAAGCAATAAGAAGCAGAAATGGGGGAAACGGAGCGGTAACTCATGAGACGACTGGCCGGGTCGTCACAAAGACCCACTTAGAACCTATGGTAGAGGATCTCTTTAATAATTCGACGAGATCCTAGACTTTGTTTTTAGCCATAGATTCTAACTCTTCTTTCTTGGCATCATACCAAAGTGTGGAGTTTTCTCCATTCATGGCTTGTGAAAACGATCATTGATTATCTTTTAGTCCAATATCATAATCAGGCTCTTGGAGATATACAACATAGTCAATAGAAATTGCTGGTTTTCGAACTCTTGAGGATTTCTTACTCCCACTGGTTCAGGTACTTCTTTAGTGGGTTCAGGTAAAGCGGGTTGATCTTCATGTGGATCCTCAACTGGTGGCGGCTCTTGAACTTGTTGTTGTTCAGATAATTCATGAGAATTTTTCTGAGCAACATTCAAGTTCCCAATAAATAAAGGTACCACAGGTGGTTCCCTTATTTTTTCCAATTCCACCCTTTGAGTCAAACCACTCTCACTCTCTTCATGCTCCTCAAGAAATTTAGCGTTTCTAGCCTCAACAATTTTTGGAGAATGAGAAGGACAATAAAACCTAAATCCCTTAGAGTTAACCGCATAGCCTATAAAATAACCGCTTATTGTTCTTTCATCCAACTTCTTTAGTTGTGGGTTATAAACCCTCACTTCAGTTGGACATCCCCAAACGTGTAAATGATTTAAACTAGGTTTCCATCCCTTCCATAACTCAAAAGGTGTCTTGGGGACATCTTGGATGGAACCCTATTTAAAATATACACATCGGTTTTTATGGCTTCACTCCATAAGGATAAAGGTAAACTAGATCTGCTAATTAATCATGCTTCTCACCATGTCCATTAATGTCCGATTCCTTCTTTCTGCCACACCATTTTGTTGTGGTATTCCTGGCATGGTATATTGGGCAATTATACCTTCACTTTTAAGGAACTCAGCAAATGGACCCTTAACTTGTCCCTTATTTGTGTACCTACCATAATATTCTCCACCCCTACCAGATCTTATAATTTTGATCTGAGCACCCGTTTGTTTCTCTACTTCTGTTTTGTAAACTTTAAAAGCATCAAATGCTTCTGATTTGTTAAACAGAAAATAGAGATACATATATCTTGAATAGTCATCAATAAATGAGATAAAATATCTCTCACCATTCAAGCAAGGGGTAGGAAAAGGTCCACAGATGTCTGTACGTATGATCTCAAGCAATTGAGAACTCCTTTTGGCACCTTTAGTTGATTTATTGGTTTGCTTACCCCTTATGCAGTCCAAAAAGTCCCGAAGTCAGAAAAATCAAGAGGTATTAGAACTCCATCATTACCAACCTTTTGACTCTATCAATAGAGATGTGTCCCAATCTCTTGTGCCAAAGACTTGATGAGTTCTCATTGATAATACATCGCTTAGTGCCAATTTCTTTGTCATGCAAAGTTAAAATATTGCATTCAAATGTGGGGTCTAGCTCAAGTTTATATAAATTCCCATTCAAATTTCCAAAACCAATAACTTTATTATCTTTCAAAAGTTTCACAGAACGATAATGAAAATTCAAATCATATCCACTAATCGATAGTCTTGAAAGAGAAATTAAATTTCTAGAATACTCTCGAACATAAAAGTATTTTCTAAATCTAAGTGAAAATCATCCTTCAAAATGAGCCTATAAGTCCCCACGCCTTCCACACGTGAACGCGTCTTATTGCTAGAATAGACATATTGTTCACTTCCTATTGGCTTCCTCTGAGTTAGAAAGCCCTGCATGATTTTGGCAATGTGAATGGTAGCACCAGAATCAATCCACCATGTATTATCAGAAACTTCAGTAAAATTAGATTCATAACATACAAAGGTAAAATTACCTTTCTTCTTAAGCCATTTCTTGTATTTCAGGCAATCCTTCTTCCAGTGTCCATTCTTCTTACAGATTCGGCAAACATCTTTGTCAAATGTGCTTTTCTTCTTCATGGGAATACTTTTGCCCTTCTTTACACTTCTCTTACCATGAGTCACCATATTAACATTTTCAGGTGTCTCATGCTTCAACCTCTCTTCTTCTTGAACACACATGATGAAAAGTTCATTGATTGATCATTTATCCTTATGCGTGTCGTAAGAAATCTTGAACGGACCATATTCCAAAGGAAGTGAGTTGAGAATGAAATGCACAAGAAATAGTTCAGACATATCAACCTCAAGGGACTTGAGTTTAGCAGCAATGTCTCTCTCTTCATAATGTGCTCACGCACTGTACGACTTCTGTCAAAAGTCATATTTGAGAGCCTCTTCATAAGGGTGCTGGCCAATGCCTTGTCAGAGCTTACAAATTGTTCATCAATTGACTTCATGTAAGCTTTGACCTTATCGCTATTAGGGATAGAACCCCTAATACTTTGGCTTATGCGGGCTTTAATGAGCATTAAACTTAAGGGATTAGATCGCTCCTACCGCTCATAATCAGCCTTAACCTCTGGCATACTTGATTCCGTGGGAATAGGTGGTTCATCCACACGGAGTGCCAAGTCTAGATCCGAGCACCCTAAAGTGAGAAGGAATTTCTCCTTCCATTCAGTATAATTGTCACCAGAAAGCATTAGAATTCAAGCATTCTCATTAAAAATAGCGGTAGGAAAAGCGGTAAAGACTGCAAAATAAGGATAAACATACATAAGCTATGAAGCACAATCTATCAAAAGGTGAATCGAGTAAAATACCAATTCTAAGTAAATTCTTGACCTTCCTGTGGGTAGAGGTTGCAACCCATGCATAGAATTTACTTTACTAGTAAACCAAAAAATATAGAAATTAATTTGTACCTGTGGGTATAAGATAATTTTCAACTAAAAGGTGTACTATCTCATTCCAATTTATCTCACCAAAATGATTACCTCCCCGTAGGGTGAGTTACCATTTTAATGAGATAATATGACTAAATAGATATCATTATAATTTTAATCACTGAATTTTATGTGATTAAACAACTTAATTTCTTTTATATCAAGCACTCAAGATGCCGTGGCTACTCCTAAGTACATCATTTAAAAGAAAAACTAAAATGATATCTAAGTAATTGACCTTAATAATCAACTTAAACAAATGTTAATCACACTGAATATAAGCAAGATGCTATATTACCACAAGGGCTAATTCTTATAATTACAAAAATTATAAGAATTCAAAACAACAGCAAAGTTGTTAAACATATTTCCTGTTTAAAAGATTTGACTATTGTTGTACAAAACAGATTCCATTCCTTTTAATTTCAAAAATCATAAGAAGAAGGAAAAAAAATTTAAAACAGTGAACCTTAAATCAGAACATGAACGCAGACCCAAACATAATTCAAGAAGTGTTCTGATTGTTAGTGAAATTCAATGGATTTCAATAAAGTCCAAAATTAACAATTGTAGTCCTTTTAGATGATTACAGTGAAAGCCACAAAATCAATCAATGTCCAAAGACAACTAATGATATTTACGAAAAGGTAATCTCGAATTCCTTTAAAATAAAAATATCTAATTAAAGGATTCAACCACAATCTATACTATATTAAAAGCACGAAGGCCCTTAGCGAAATGTCGTTCGCCTTTTTTACCCTTTAAAAATTAGTTTCACATTAGACAAAATAGTCATTTAATTATTTTCNACTAAAATTTCCCCTACTAAATCTTCCCTTATATGATAGATTTACGAACTATATTAGGAATTTAAAATCAAACATGATTTTACTTGTATAAATCCTAACAAATTAGTATACAGAATAGTTGTAAAAGTTTCTCAAATATCGCAGGCTTTATATGTGTTCTCAAAGTTTGATGTTGACAATATTGTTTGGTGTTTCTCCCAAAGATGAGATCTAAGAGGAGGATTGGTAGCTATAGTTTGGTAATAAGCACTTTGAATAAATCTTATGATGAATAGATCTATGTTAGTACGTTTTTTGTACGTTTCGCGAATGGGTTATGCCGAATATTCTATCCCGTGGTGTGGTAGCTACGATTTTGAAGGACATCATTCAAGGATTAGTAAAGAAGGTTTGATAATATATAATATACGCATACTACACATTTGTATATAATTTTTATTTTATTTTATTCTTTTTGTATCATATATTTGTTTGTAATTCACATAGGTTGAGGACATGGTAGCTAAATATATGTGTAATTGATTACCTTCTTATTTTCTCAAAGATTTGGTTGATTTATGCCATAATTTCTCTTGCACCGTCTTGCTGGTTTTTCACTATCTTGCTACATCAATGCCTTGGCTATCGATATATTACAGAGGTGAAGCTAAAGAAGAGTTAGAGCTTTTCTGAATTTCATAATCTTTAGAGATATCTTTCTAAAGTTTGTCACTACTTTTTGTAGCAAACGTGTATGTTTTCAAATCAATTTTGTTTGGGTGAGATATTTTCGAATTATAAACTAATATTATAATAATTATTTTACAAATTTATCATCCAGAGCATATATTAAGTTATTAACCATCATTATACCAATTCACTATGCAACTTGTGCTAAACAGACGATGGATTATACCTAACAATATCTAATACAAATATAAAAAATAGCACCAGGTAAAATAATAAAAATAAATTAAAGGATATAATTTAAAAAGCATAAATGAGAGAAATTATAGAAAAGAAAATGAACATAAATATAGGAGGAAAAAATAGTTAGAGATTCTTAGATGAAGGTGAAAATGTTTAGAGTCAAAATGATAACATTATGATGATTAGCATTGAAAAGTCGTTTGTTTTTTGCTCTGGTTCCAAATTAAAAACAAAGATTGGGGTATCTTTGAATTATTACTAAAATACGCTATGCAAGTATCTATTTATCTATAATCTACATATTATATTAAAAATACGAAGGTTCTTAGCAAAATATCGTTCGTTTTTTTACCTTTAAACTTTACAAAATAATAATTTAAATTATTTTCCTAATATTTTGGATTTTGAAATCAATTAAAATATTAATTATTAAATCTTTCCTTATTAAAAACTCTTACTCCCTCCGTTTCATATTAAATGAGGTAGTTTTCTTTTTAGTCTATTCCAAAACAAATTACACATTTCTAAATTTGGAAATAATTCAATTTTAAACTCTTTCATTTTATTCATTTACCCTTAATGAGAAGTTTTTATAGCCACACAAATGTCATGGCCCCACAAACTTTTTACCCCTTAAGCTTTTAAGACCACAAGTTTCAAAAGTCTTCTTCTTTTTTTTTAAACTCCGTGCCGAGTCAAACTACCTCATATAATATGAAACGGAGGGAGTAATATTTTGGCTTATTAATCCCACCTGCACAATAACACTGCCCAAAAAACACAATTTTTTGGGACTTCCAATTCCAGTTCTTCTCTTGTATATGAGAGCTGAGGGAACTAAATGCTTTTCTCAGGATACATTCATCTCCATTACATCACATAGGAAAAATTCTATGTAAGTTGTGTGAGACACAAAATAAAACCACTTGCCATAGGTATCTTCTTCTTTCTCTTTATTTTTGCTTTTGTCCTTTTAACCACTTGCCATCTTATATTTTTTACTAATTTGATGCGTGATTTTAATTAGTTTTTAACTTTTTTGTTGGTGTCCTGCTTTACATAACATCTTGTTTTTCTTTTTTCTACTTTTTTATATTCTCAAATTCAACATTTTTTATTATTTATTTTAGATTTAAGAAATTAGTTCTAAAATATATTTACAATATTGTGTATTTCACACATAAATTTAAATAATTTTTTTTTAGTTATCACACGTAATTGCTTGTATATAATAAGTGGAGAGGGAAGTGACTTTGATTGAGAATATTTTAGGACAATCTTGTAGTAATGACTTTTTTCCTTTAGTTTTTATTTTATAGCAAAAAAAAAAAAAAATTTCTTACATTATTTATTTATGCGATTTCTAAAAAGTTTATATCTATTAGTATGATCTACACAAAGCGCGTACTCTAAAACTAGTGTTGAACAAAATTGAAAACATGACTTGAGAATAAATTAATTCAAATGGCATATTAGTATTTCTATATCTAGAAGACATAATGCCTAATAATCTGAATTCAGAGAAGAGAACAATCAAATCACAACATATAGATCTACTATCATAAACTGACGCAAGCACTGTCCAAAAAAATTGTTTTGCAACCGATTTTAATTAACATTAAGACAGAAAAGATTGTGGCACGTACAAATCTATTTCGTAAAGAAAATTCGTGATGGAAATTCGTGGAAGCATCATTTTCGAAAGAAACTATTACATCGTCATGGATCTTCATATGCATCCAGTTTATTACTAGATAGACAATTCGACATAATAAAATCTATAGAAGTTTCACTAATACCTTGTCCATAATGTTTTCACTAGAGCGTGACACCGAACAATATGACTAAAGGGTGGCTTTGATACCACATGTTGAAATTCGAATACACATACAGAGCCAACACAGCAAAAATTAAACAAGGAACGTACCTTCAACTATTGTTGTTCAAACGTTGTAGGGAATTGCTTTGAAATTTTTGCAGAAAACCTAGGGAGCCTACTAGCCTGTGCCTATCGCTGGATGCCAGACTGATGGAGTCACATGCGTATTTATAGGTAGGCTAGGGACTTTAAGGCAAATACTTTAGCCCTAGGGACTTCTCCATAAATTATAATTGCCTTAGGGACTCCTAATAAAAATTGTTTCTTTCTGTCAAAGATACTGCCATATATGCATAACTACAGAATATTATCTGATATATTATTTTCTTTGGAAGACAAGATAAATAATTTATTACCTTATATGTGAGCCACACTAGAAGTCTCTAGAAGAGACGGTAAATTTCTAACACGTAATTGTCTATGTGCATGTTGACTTGCTTAGTTGGCATGCCACCTAGACAATATGTTGACTACATTAATGTCGAGTACATATTCTTTTGACCAGAAATATTGAGAAAATGTCGATATTCCTTTTTGTGCATGAGTTCTCAAGTATATGTATGCGACATAAGAGTGGTTGACTACACTGGTGAACCCAAGAATTTCGCGAAGGATATTTAACATATCTATATCTATATCTATAGTATATTAAAAGCATGAAAGCCCTTAAAAAAATATCGTTCGCCTTTTTTGCTCTTTAAAAATAAATTTCACACTAGACAAAAGTGTAATTTAAGCTTTTTTCCAAATTTTTAGGAATTTAAATTAACTAAATATTAAATCCTTCCATGTTTTGAACTCCTATGAAATTAGTCCTAACATATAGGACTCACACAAGAATGGAAATAAAATATTTCTGAGGAAAAGATATTAATGACAAGGAAGGCTTTTTTGTTATGCTACTAATACTTGCTCTGCTATTCTGCCCAAGCCTATATATTGATCAGGCATACTATGCGTAAGGATTCCTCCATTCACGATAAATATAAAATAAAACGAGAAAAAGAAAAGCTATTCCATTTCGACAAAAGACTCATACCCAAGTTCCATAGCTTTTGGTTCGCTATCCCGATCATGATTTTCCTACCCCTAGAGTGAAAGATACTTCCATTTTGGGCCAGTTGTGGGCGAGGAGGGATTCGAACCCCCGATACTAAAGTTCGTAGCCACGTGCTCTAATCCTCCAAGCTACAGGCCCCGCCCTGTCTCCACTGGATCTGCTCCATATAGTCAGTGGCAGATCTACATATAGTAGTATGGGTGCTTAAGCACCCATTGCTTTTGACCAAATTTATTAGATTTACCTAGGCAATTATCAAAAAATTTAAATAAGTATTGACTGAGCACCCACAATCAAACTCAGTTACCCTTTTTTTGGAATTTTTTTCTGGCAAGCACCTGTAACTCTAAAATCTTAGCTTCGCCACTGCATATAGTGGTTGTGTTCGGGTAAGTTTGCATCCTCCTAGACTATTTCACTGAATACCACCAGCACAAGTATCGAATAATTTTGACAACTAAAGCTCAGACATGTGAACATGACTTTATTTTAGGACTTTCAAAATTTCCTATTTTTTACATGGAACGGCTCCTGAATCTCCCAAATATTTTAGTTCTGACTTTGCTAAAGACTATAGACTATAGACTATTGAAACGGCTCATGAATCTCCCAAACATGTCACCCTTGACTGTTGATCTGCATAAATTATAGTAATTCAAGAACTGCAAATAAAAAATACATCTAATAAGTTTCAACAAAAATATGCTGTATCTACTCAAGATTTGCTACTGCCAAGAGCCTCGGATGAATTCATTATGCAGCTGGAGCATAATCATAATCTCGATCATCGTCATCTCCTTCCAACAACGCTGCAGGAGCATAGTCATAGTCTCCATTATTGTCGTCATCACCTCCTTTTAAGCATGCTGCCGGGGCATAATCATACCCATCATCTCCAGCATCATCTCCATCTAAACACGATCTTCTCTTCTCGAACCCAATAATCTTGAAAATGCAAGACATTGTATCTTTCTTCTTAATTGTACTATAGGAATATGGAAATATGAGATATTGGGTGTTGTATCTCTTTGATAAGATGTGAAGAATGATTTTTGTAGTGTGTATAATTGGTGAAGAAACCATTTGCTTATATAAAGGTAAGAGCCAACTCTGGACACATTTTGACTGAGTTTGGCACGTTAGGAAGTGTGTATGTTAGCTGAAGAATGTGCAGAGCCATAAGCTTGGCTGCATTTTAAGGTGCCACATCCAAAATTCACTTTACATGTCATTATGTATGATGAGTGGTCAGAGGTGTAGCCAGGGTTTTAAAGTTTTATCATTTTCAAAATACTCTATCGAACCTAAGTTCGTCTTAATTACTGGGTCTGCGATTAAATATTTATACATATTTAATGAACCTAATATTAATACATAATGTAAGCAAAAACTACTAAAATCGTCCGAATCCGTACTTAACACTCTAGCTCCGCCTCACGAGTGTTAAAAGATTATTATCCATCCTAGTGGGATTTCAGTATAAACCATCAAAGTCCTTTAAAAAGAACGTAAAGCAAAAAAATCATTGTCAGCGTAATTGGTTGTTGCCTTCACTTTCATAAACTACTGTGTTCGCCTCAAGCAATTGCCTATATTTAATGTTTCAACCTTTTATTCCAAAAAGATAAAACGTGTGCATAAATGAGCCAAAACAAATCTTAGAGCCCGTTTGGATTGGCTTGTTTTAAGTGCCTTTAAGCTAAAATAACTTTTAAGTCATTTTATAGTGTTTGGATAAAGTAAAAAAGTGCTTTTAAGCACTTGTTTTTAAGCTAAAATGACAAAAACAAGCAAAGCAAAAAGTTAGAATTCCTAACTTATGGCTTAAAAGCTATTTTGGCTTAAAAGTCACTTAAAACAAGCCCATCCAAACAGGCTCTTAGTTTGTGGAAACGTGTGGATGGCACGTGGAAGTGTGTATTATCTATGTGGATGCTGACTTGCTTAGTTGGCATGTCACCTAGGCGAATATATGTTGACTACATTAATATCGAGTACATGTTCTTTTGACCAGAAATATTGTGAAAATGTCGACATTCCTTTTTGTGCAGAGTTCTCAAGTACAAGTTGTTTAACCAAAAATTGGGATTTCGATCAAAGCTTTATTTTAGAAGAACTCGGGTTACTGATAATCAAGTAGAAATAGGAATAATTGATGTAAATAATAGCTGAATAGAAAGCAAAGTAAATCAGTATATTTTAATAGTATTTCGTGTCTTTACAAAAATTCATTCCTCACCTTTTGTAGCTTTTTCTAAGTAATACGTTTTTCTCCTCTCATAATGGAGTTTTTATGGATAATCAATAGCATTTAATGTAACGTTATAATTGGTAATCATAACTGATTTAGTACAGATTCTTTAACGTTTTCTGTAATTAATACCTATTAATTTCCAATAATACGTATCTATACCCTTTTTGCTATTTAGGTTCATTCTTCTGATGCCTCTTCAGAATATCAAGAGGTTCGAGCACCTATTCCTTTTGGCTTTCTTGGATTTTTGCCCATGCCTGCTAAAGCTCGTGCCTCTTCATCTGCTCTTTGCCAGTTGGTATTCCTTTATAAATCCACGTGTCACGACATGTCACCCCATAATTAATTCGATATGTTAATTTAATTTTTTCCAATACAGATAGTTCCCCCACTTGCCATTTATTCATCAATAGAATATTTGGGAAGTGGATCTCATTAAAGCGGGAATTTTTGCCGCCATTATACCTTCTCTGGAACTGATGCTTTATGTGTCACTTCCATTTAATGCTTGTGATGCATGGCATCTTCTGATTGGTTCTGCAAATTTTCAGTCTTCTTTGTTAGTCTTCTTTGCCTTCTTTATACATATATCATATGTATATTATATAGTCCCCCAAGTGTTTGAGCTTTAAAGTATAAAATCTCGAGCACTTGATTATTCCTCCCATGCGGTCCTTTTCCTGAAAAGGAAAAACAAACGGGACTCGGAGGTACGATTTTAGATGAAGACTGCTCAACCCTTTTAAATTTCCATCAGAATAGTTGTAACCCTAGACCGGAAATTATGTTCTTTCCGCGTGTCTTGCAGGTCGTAATTCATCATTTAGTACGGGTTAGCTTTTTGCCTATCATCTAAAATCGTTAGTAAAATTTAAATAATTCAAAAAATAAAAATAATTAATAGGGATTTCTGCCCGTGGGTATTTCTTTCCTTTAGAAATAATATCTCTTCAAATGAACAACATTCCAATTTGAGGGTAGAATCTTGCCATCCAATGTTTCAAGCTCATATGCTCCTTTTCCTGCGATTCCATGAATCTTATAAGGTCCTTCCCAAGTTGGACTTAACTTTCCTGCATTAGCTGCCTTCGTGGATTGGAAAACTTTCTTAAGTACGAAATCCCCAATCTTAAAATATCTGAGACGAGCCTTCCGGTTATAATATCGTTCCATAACTTATTTTTGTGCTGCCATCCTTATTAACGCAGCTTCCCTCTTTTCTTCAAGTAAATCCAGGTTTACTCGCATCTCTTCTTCATTTGATNAAATCCAGGTTTACTCGTATCTCTTCTTCATTTGATTCCTCGGTAGCTTGTGTATATCTCGTGCTTGGTTCCCCTATCTCAACTGGAATTAAAGCTTCAGCTCCGTATACAAGTGAAAATGGTGTTTCTCCCGTACTTATTTTTGTGGTTGTTCGATAAGCCCATAAGACCCCAGGTAGCACTTCTGGCCATTTGCCTTTAGAGTCTTCCAACCTTTTCTTCAAGTTATTGATAATGACTTTATTTGTTGATTCAGCTTGCCCATTGCCCACCGGATGGTAAGGCGTTGAAGTTATCCTTTTAATTTGCCAACTTTGAAAGAATTCTATGATTTGCGTGCCTATAAATTGCGGGCCATTATCACATACGATTTCCTTTGGTACCCTAAATCGTCATATGATGTTTCGCCAAATGAAATCTCTAACCTCTTTTTCTCGTACCTGTTTAAAAGCTCCTGCTTCTACCCACTTAGTAAAGTAATCAGTACGTACGAGCAAAAATCTTACCTTGCCTTTGGCTTGCGGTAGTGGTCCCACGATATCCATCCCCCATTTCATAAAGGGCCATGGTGCAATGACTGGGTGTAATAATTCAGCAGGTCCATGCATGTTGTTACCATATCTTTGGCGCTTATCACATTTAGCCACAAAATTTTCCGCGTCTTCTTCCATTTTCGGCCAATAATAACCGGCTCTAATCATGGTTTTTACTAAAGATCTTCCTCCTGCGTGATTTCCACAATGTTCCTCGTGTATTTCTCTCATTACATATTCTGTTTGAGAAAGCTCGAGGCGTCTTGCTAGAGGACCACCGAACATTTTACGATAAAGATTGTCTTGTTTTAGACAGTATCGAGCAGCTTTTTTGCGAAGCGCTTGAGCCTTCTTCTTATCTTCAGGCAATATTCCATACTGCAAAAAAGTGACAATCTCGTTCCTCCAATCCCAAGTTAAATTATTGAAATTTACCTCGTTTTTGTCTTGCTCAAGTACTGAATGAAATAAATGAATTACAGAAGCATTTTCATCATTTGTTACTTCTGCAGCAGATGCAAGATTAGCTAGGTCATCTACTTCGACATTCTCTTCCCATGGTACCTGCACGACCTTCCAGGTTTGAAATTGCCTAACCAGATCTCGTGCCTTTTCCAGGTATTGTTGCATTCTTGCCTCTCTGGCTGTGTAAGTCCCCAGCATTTGATTAACTACGAGCTGTGAATCGCTTTTGATTACGACCTGTTCTATGCTAAGCTCGCATGCCAGTTCTAAACCTGCAATCACAGCTTCATATGTATAGCTTGTCGTATGGTTTCTCCCGTAGTGGTACCAAAACAATACCTAGACTTTCCCCTTTTACATTTGAAGAACCATCAGTAAATAGAGTCCAAGTTCCTAGATTAGACCCATTGAATACCTGTAGTTCTTTTTCTGCTTCTAGTTGCATCTTTTGGCTAAAATCTGCCATAAAATCTGCTAACACCTACGGCTTTATTGCTGTTCTAGGTTGATATGTAATGTCATATTCAATTAGTTCTATGGCCCACTTTGCTAATCTACCTGATAGCTCTTGTTTATGTAGTATATTACGTAGGGGGTAAGTAGTTACTACAGAGATGGGATGGCATTGAAAATAAGGTCTTAATTTCCTAGATGCTATGATTAATGCAAGTGCAAGTTTTTCTAGATGAGGATATCGAGTCTCAGCATCTAATAATGACTTGCTAACATAGTAAATTGGAGACTGTTTACCTTGGTCTTCTCGAACTAAAACAGCACTTACCGCTACTTCTGAAACAGCAAGGTAGATGAGTAGTCTCTCCCCGTCTTTTGGCTTTGCGAGCAATGGTGGATTTGACAAGTATATTTTCAAATTTTTAAGCGCTTTCTGACATTCCTCAGACCATTCCAACTGATCCTGCTTTTTTAGAGTTGCAAAGAACTTGAAGCATTTTTCTGATGATTTGGAAATAAATCTTCCCAAGGCTGCTATTCTCCCCGTCAGTCTCTGTACTTATTTTTTACTTGTAAGTATATCAGGAATTTCCTCAATAGCTTTAATCTGCGCGGGATTTACTTTAATGCCACGGTTAGAAATAAGAAATCCCAAGAACTTACCTGACGAAACTCCAAATGCACACTTTTCGGGGTTTAGCTTCATGTTAAATTTACGGAGAATCTGAAATGTTTCAGACAAGTGCTGGATATAACCCCCTACTTGTTGTGACTTGACCAGCATATCATCTATGTAAACTTCCATGTTTTTCCCTAAATGTTCTTGAAACATTTTAGTCACCAATCTTTGGTATGTGGCTCCAGCGTTCTTGAGACCAAATGGCATTACTTTGTAACAGTAAGTCCCCTTGTCTGTTATAAATGAAGTGTTTTCTTCATCTATGGGATCCATTTTGATTTGATTATACCCTGAATATGCATCTAAAAAACTTAACAATTCATGTCCTGCAGTGGCATCAATTAGTTGATCTATATGCGGTAATGGAAAAGAATCTTTAGGGCAGGCTTTCTTTAGGTCAGTATAATCTACACAAACTCGCCACTTACCATTCTTTTTAGGTACCACTACAGTATTAGCTAACCAATTCGGATATTTTACCTCGCGGATGGACCCAATTTTTAAAAGTTTTTGTACCTCATCTTGAATCACCTGATTTTTGAAAGATCCTTGCTTTCTCTTCTTTTGTTTGACAGGTGGATATGATGGATCTTCATTTAACTTGTGGGTCATCACTTCCGGAGGTATCCCTGTCATATCAGAATGGGAACAGGCAAAATAATCCATGTTAGCTTTCAAAAATTCAGTTAACTTACCTTTCATTTCCTGGCTGAGGTTAGCCCCAAGATAGACTTTCCTTTCAAGCGAGGATGCGAATAGCACTACGGCTTCCAATCTTCAATCGTTGTTTTGATGTTTTCGTTTTCCTCTGGCTCTTGGATGGTATCGGGCCTTGAGTCTACATCTGTTTTCCCGTGTTCGGTTAAGATTTGTGTTGCATCATCCTCAACTGAATTCTGTAATTGCTATTTTTCATCATTTTTTGCGCTTGAATCTGCTACGGAATTGATGCTCCTAGACGCTTGCTGGTCACCGCAAATTTGTCGTATTCCCCATTGTAAAGGGAATTTAATAACTTGGTGCAGGGTAGATGGCACAACATCCATTTCGTGAATCCATGGTCTTTCGAGAATCATATTGTAAGCCATGTCCATCTCAACCACCTGAAATTTCGTATCCTTGACAACTCCTTCTGCGAATGTGGTGAGTATTATCTCCTCTTTTGTTACAACACTTGAGTTGTCAAAACCAGATAAGGTGTGCGCCTTGGGTATCAACTTATCTTCAGTTTGCATTTTGTTTACCACTCTTAAAAGAATGATATTCACAGAGTTACCTGGATCAATCAAAACTCGTTTCACATGAGTGTCATGTACAAGTAAAGATATTACCAGTGCGTCATTGTGTGGGGTTAGTACGCCATCTGCATCTGCATCATCAAATGTAATACTTTCTTCTTCCAAAACACGTCGAACTCGCTTCCCATATGCGATTGTAATTTTTGAAACTTTCTTGGCTGTTGTTACTCCATTGATTTCTTCTCCCCCACTTATGACATTAACAATCCTTTTTGGTGAAGGGGGTTTTGGCGTCTCCTGTCTATTTTTCATATATGCCTGCTTTCCTTTTTCACTAAATAATTCAGTTAGATACCCTTGCTTCAATAAATGTTCAACTTCACCCTGCAGCAATCTACAATCCGCCGTTTTGTGACCGTGATCATGGTGAAACTCGCACCAATAATCAGGATTTCGCCTGTTTGGATTTGATCTCATTTCTTTTGGCCAGCGTACCTTGTCGCCATGCTCCTCAAAACAGCCACCAATTCGGACGTGCTTACATTAAAACTGTAACCGCCGATCTTCGCCTTAGAGCTTCTGTCATCACCACGCGTTTCTCGTGCGTTTTGTTCTTTCCCGAACCTTGATGATGAACCCGACTCCCTATCTCTTGATCTATGATCATACCTGAAGTTATCCTGTTTTGATCGTGAGTCTCTTACTGCCGGTCCCATGTAAGGTTCGTACTTGTTTTTACCGGACCCTTTTTCAGTTTCAACTCGCCTTGAACTTATCTTTTCATCCCTTTGATATTGAATGATGGTATGCTCTTCTATCCGCAGCTTCGTGCTGTATCTGTTATAAACATCATTCCAAGTTGTAGCTGGAAATTCACGTAGGCTTTCCTTGAGTCTCCTCGTGGCTTCTGAACTCTTTTCGTTTAGATTGCTAGCGAATGCCATCGCTGCCCAGTTATCAGGTACACGTGGCAACATCATCCTTTCACGCTGGAACCTGTCTACGAATTCCCTGAGCAGCTCCGTATCTCCTTGCTTTATTTTAAAGATGTCCTCCATTCTTTTCTCAACTTTTTGAGCTCCCGAGTGTGCTTTGATGAATGAATCTGCAAGTTCAGCAAAAGAATCTATAGAATTTTCAGGTAAAAGAGAGTACCATGTTAATGCTCCCTTAATGAGTGTTTCTCCGAACTTTTGACCAAAACTGATTCAATTTCCTGCTTGGTCAAGTCGTTGCCTTTTACACCGGTTGTGAAAGCAGTTACTGATCTCGTGGATCGGTGGTACCATCGTATTTTGGGATATTGGGCATCTTAAATTTCTTCGGAATTGGTAAAGGAGCAGCACTTGGCTTCCAAGGTTGTTGTGAGTATTTGTCCATATCTATACCTTTGATTACCGGCGGTACTCCAGGTATTTGCTCTATGCGATCGCTTTGTTCCTTGAGTTGTTTCTGCAAAGTTAGTACTAAATTTTATAAATCAGAATTAATTGGGTTACCTGACCCTTCATCACGAGATTCACTAGGAGTTCCCCCGCTGCTTGAGTTAACGAGTCCTGAGCGAGGATTTTCTAAGGTGTTGTTGTTTGGAGTTGATGTTGGTGGCACAACTGGTAGCTGGTTAGTGGAAGCCTCAAGAGCTTTGCTGACCTGTTGAGCGATTAACTTTTGCAAAAGCTTCGTTGATAGCCTCATCATTTTCCAATTGATCATTTGCATTTGATTGAGATCCATCAGGAGTTCCTTCTCGAGATTGTCGAGGAGAACTTTGTGGGGAAGGGATCGGGGTTCCATCACCTTGTAGATTCTCCTGGAGTTGACGGTCTCTTTGATTGTTGTCATTAACATTTGACATGATTGATTTGACAAAAAGGTTAATTTAGGAAGGAATAGATTATCAGATTCCCGGTAACGGAACCAATTTGTTTAACCAAAAATTGGGATTTCGGTCAAAGCTTTATTTTAGAAGAACTCCTTTTACTGATAATCAAGTAGAAATAGGAATAATTGATGTAAATAATAGCTGAATAGAAAGCAAAGTAAATCAATATATTACAATAGTATTTCGTGTCTTTACAAAAAATTCATTCCTCACCTTTTATAGCTATTTCTAAGTAATACATTTTTCTCCTCTCATAATGGAGTTTTTATGGACAATCAATGGCATTTAATGTAACGTTATAATTGGTAATCGTAACTGATTTAGTACAGATTCTTTAACGTTTTCTGTAATTAATGCCTATTAATTTCCAATAATACGTATCTATACCCTTTTTGCTATTTAAGTTCATTCTTCTGATGCCTCCTCAGAATATCAAGAGGTTCGAGCACCTATTCCTTTTGGCTTTCTTGGATTTTTGCCCATGCCTGCTAAAGCTCGTGCAGCTTCATCTACTCTTCTCCAGTTGGCATTCCTTTATCAATCCACGTGTCACGACATGTCACCCCATAATTAATTCGATATATTAATTTAATTTTTTCCAATACATAAGTATCCTACATAACAGCAGATGACTACACTGGTGAACCGAGCATTTCGTGAAGGATATTTAGGATTTAATATATATATATATATATATATATATATATATATAGTATAATTAGTCATGTTGAAGATTGTTCAGTTTGCCCTATGTGGCTGACTATACGTACCCTTCATGCACTATAACATCTACTTCGTTAGTTTCAGTTTGCCCTATGTGGACGTCCTCGGCCTTTACCCTGGCCCCGGCCTCTCGCAGCTCTAGCAGGGGGCGTGGGTGCCTGGTCATCGGATCCGGCTGTACGTGTCCTTACCATTTGTGAGAGAGTAGAAGACACAAATTTAGAATTTCGAAGTCAACAATTTTGCATGACAAAGAATCAAAAGAAGTGAAATTTTACTAACAGTTCCATAGCCTCTCGAAGAAAAGTACAAACGTCTCCGTACCGATCCGTGAGACTCTAATAAACCTGCTTGTGACTCATGACACTTATGAACCTAGAGCTCTGATACCAACTTGTCACGACCCAAATCTCCCTCCGTAAGATGTCGTGACGGCACCTAGTCTCTACGACTAGGTAAGCCTAGCAATTTTGGAATAATGAAAATGAAAGCATAAATTTAAGAACTAACTAAAATAGATAATTAAATAACTGATATAAATGCCGCTCGGCATGTACAATAACCAACTCTCGAATATACACAGTATTCCCAAAACTTGAAAAATTATAAGTCACAAGCTATGGAAGAAACTAGCACCTCTATACACCAGAGTCTAAGAAAATATGGAAAGGTAAATGACATAGGAGGGAATAGAGGGGGACTCCGAGGTATGCGGACGCAACAAATATACCTTGAAGTTTCCAAACTATCTCTGCTCACTGATGACGTAACTGATAAGAAGTACTTGAATCTGCACATAAACATCTGCAGAAGGTAGCATGAGTACACCACAACGGTACCCAGTAAGCACCAAGCTTAACCTCGGTCGAATAGTGACGAGGTCAGCTCAGGGCCCTACTGGTATATATAATAAATAAGGCAGGAAAATATTGCAGAGTAATGAAGACTGGAATTTAACATGGAGGAAATCATAGAAAAATAAAAGTACAACACACAGGGGTAAAACAACAGGAGATCTCCCGAAATGCCGTCTCGTAGTCCCAAAGTAAATAACAAGGAGATCTCCCGAGGTACCGCCTCGTAGTCTCAAAGTAAATGTGCAAGGAGATCTCCCGAGGTACCGCCTCATAGTCTCAAAGTAAATGTGCAGGGGGAACTCCCGAGGTACCACCTCGTAGTCCCAAAAGTAAGCACACAACTCAAACCGATAATTACAATAATTAACAGCAAGAATTCTACAGTTAAGACTGATACAGATCAAGGAAAAAGAGGAAATCAACTAGGCATGCTGCACAGAGTTCAAATAAGCAGTTAAAGCACGTAGACATGCGATATTAAGCTAAACATGATAACTACATATGATGGTATAACTATATTAAGATGAAAGCAGGTTACTAGTCAGTAAAAATTAGATTTTACAACAAATAGCCCGTGTACGCACTCGTCACCTCATGTACACGACGCTCACATATCAAAACAGTACCAAATCCTAAGGGGATTTCCTCCACACAAGGTTAGGCAAGTTACTTACCTCGAACCAAGCTCAATCAATCTGTAACAATTCCTTTCCACAATTTTTCGACTCCGAATGGCCCAAATCTAGCCAAAAGAAATTACATACCATAAATATAACTATAAGAAACTAATCTAATTAATGAAATCAAAGCTTAAGCAAGAAATTAAAAAAATCGCCCCAAAAGTTGACCCGGGCCCACATCTCGAAATCGACTAAAAGTCACAAAATACGAACACCCATTCACTCACGAGTTCACTCGTACCAAAATTATCCAAATCCGATATCAAAATCCCAATCAAAACTCAAAAACTTAGTTGAAGAACGTCTCCCATTTTTTCCAAATTTTTCAATCTAAATCCGAAATTAAAAGATGGAATCAATTATAGATTAATGGAATAAAATCATAAATGAGTCAAGAATCATTACCCAATAGCTTTCTCTGAAAATCCCCCAAAATTTCATCCAAATCCGAGCTCCCTATCTCAAGTTATGTTTAAAATGGCTAAACCCTCGTTTTTGAAATGTTATAGACTGCCAGGTATTTCCTTCTTCGCGAACGCGGCCACACCCTCGCGTTTGCGTTGAACAATTAATCACTGACCAAAAATCCCTCCTTCGCAAATGCGAGTGATCTCTCGCGAACGCGTAGCTTTCATAGCCTGCTTCTTCGCGAACGCGTAGAACAAAGCTTGGGGACCCAACTGCTCTACTTCCTCTACGCGAACGCGATGCCCTTCACGTGTTCGCGATGCACTGCTGAACAAACCTTCGCGAACGTGGCCCCCACTTCGCGAACGTGAAGAAAAATTCTCCTCCTGCCTCCAGCTCCTCTTCGCGAACGCGGGACTCCCCTCGCGAATGCGAAGAAGGAAACCAGTAACTGGAAACACTAGAAAATCTGCAACTTTCACAAGTCCAATTTTTGCCCGTTAACCACCCGAAGTCCTCCCGAGGGCCCCCAGACCTCAACCAAATATACCAACCAGTCCTAAAACATCATACGGACTTAGTCGAGCCTCAAATCTGTCATGACCCAAAATCCGACACATCGTGATGGCACCTAACCCGACCCGCTGGGTAATCCAATTAACAATTATCCATTTTCAATAAAATTAATAAAATAATTAAATGGAAGAAATTATCTGAAACTTATACATTTCCCAAGAACTGGTAATACAAATCATGAGCTTCTAAGAATAGAATTTACAAAGCTGATATAAAGTAAATACATCTTCTATTTGAAAAGTACATAAACAAAGTTTTATAATCTAAGGCTACCATGAACAAGAGGAAGCTACAACAGAGACGCAGGTACATCTTAAGATCCAGCTCCCATCGAACACAACAACAACAACAGCCAACATCTGCACACAAGGTGCAGAAGTGTAGTATGAGTATAACCAACCCCATGTACTCAATAAGTAACAAACTTAACCTTAGGTTGAAAGTAGTGAGGAGCTGGAACAAAGGTCGGGTCCAACACCAATATCCAACACAATTCATAACAACGTAAAGCATATAAATGAGGAAGTAACTCAAAGATAAAATGCTAAGCTTTTTCACAGTTTTCCGAAAATAGTTTTGCTTTTCAAGAATATCAGTGAAAACCCAAATCCTTTACTAGAATCGCCAAAAAATATGAGATAGTTTGAAAACTATAATTTTTCCAAAAAAAAATCCTTTCCACAATGAATGAGATGTTTCATTTTCTTTCCAGATAGCAAGTGTGAAATACCTCTCTATGCCTACATATCAATGTGTGTAAAAATTCATGAATGACGTGATACCGTACAACATGAGGAAAAATGCATCTATATGCCTGTATGTCATGTGTGCATGCCAATGCCATGTATCTCAGAGATGAATCATGTACCCATACTCTCAGAGTCTCACTGACTCACACTTTCCACTCATCATGCCCAACCGCTCAGTACTGTATATGAGCAATCCGGCCCAGGGAAGATCCATCCCAGAATATATACATCAACTGACCATTAGTCACTCAATACCAAGGAAGGCCAATCCGGCCCGTGGAGAAGATCCATCTCCAGGTATATAAATGCTTCAGACAAGATCCATGTCCAGGGAAGATCCATTCCTCAATATAATCAACCGCGCTCACTGGGGGTGTGTACAGACTCCGGAGGGGCTCCTACAGCCCAAGCGCTATAATCTGCACGGACAACTCACGTGCCATAGTATTAATATCAGAATCCGCATGGACAACTCACGTGCTATAGTATCAATATCAGAATCCGCACGAACAACTCACGTGCTATAGTATCAATATGAGAATCTGCACGGACAACTCACGTGCTAGAGTATCAATATCCTCACAATCAGGCCCCCGGCCTCACTCTGTCATCAATCTCTCCATTCTCTCTCTCTTGGGCTCAAAATGTCATGAACTAGCCCGAAAATGATGATATGATGTATCAATAAATAACAACAAAGACTGAGATATGATATGCATATGAATGCGTATGACTGAGTATATAAAGCAATGAAAGCAAAGAACTCAACAGCAGAGATGTCCACAGTGGGTCCCAACAAGATAAGCATGTAGCCTAGACATGGTGTCTAACATGGATCACAGCTAAAATAGCTCAAATACGTAGAAATTTCATGGTTACAGGTAAGATCAGGTAACTACACAGTACTACAGAAATAACGGAGTCACAATTCACAGGGTGCACGCCCACACGCTCGTCACCTAGCATGTGCGTCACCTCAACACCAATCACATAGCACGCAATTCGGGGTTTCATACCCTCAGCACAAAGTTTAGAAGAGTTACTTACCTCGACCGAGCCAATTCCTATACCGAGCATGCCAAGCGATGCTCTAAAAATGCAATCTCGCGCGTACCGACCTTCGAACGGGTCAAAACTAGCCAAAAGCAACTCAAATACATCAAATAATGCCAAAGGAAACAAACCCATCGATAAACGTTGAAACTTTAATCAAAAGCCCAAAATCATCCCAGAAGTCCAACCCAGACCCGCACCTTGGAACCCAACAAAACCCACAAAATTCGATAACCCATTCAATTACGACTCCAACCATACTGGTTTCACTCAAATCCGACTCCGATTCGATGTTCAAAACTCGAAAATTCACTCTATGAGACTTTGGGCTAAAACCCCCAATTTTCATATCAAAATATGAATTAAATGATGAAACAATGATATATTTGTGTATATTAACCATTTCCGAGTTAGAATCACTTATCCCGATGAATTTCTTGAAAAACTCATGAAAAATCATCACAAACCGAGCTCCCAAAGTCCAAAATGTGAAATAATACCCTAACCCTCGTTTATATAGTACCAAAGCTGCCTTCCAAAGTGCTGACCGCACATTTTCAAGTGTGGTTGCACATCCCAGGTCCTGCGGCCGCAATCCAAATTGTGCGGCCGCACTTCAGCAAATTCTGCCCTACCAGGCTTTAGTAAAATGGCCATAGCTTTCTGTAAAAATGTCCAAACGATGATTTCTTTACCTTTCTGGAAATAGACACGAAGGGCTACAATTTCACTTTTGAATCATCTCCAAATTTCTTGTAGATCAAAAGATATAAGCTTCCGAAGTTGGACAGCGAATCTGCGAAATCACATTTCTGCGGCCGCGAGAAGAATTCTGCGGACCGCACAATTTCGATTGCGGTCCGCACAACTTCAAGTGCAATCTGCACAATTCCTTCTGCCACAACACTTTGGGGATATGCGGTTGCACTTCTGCCCTAAAAAATGTGCGCTCTGCACTTCAACTATCCCATAACATCACCAGAAGTGCCGAAATGCCAAGCTCGTTCAAAACTCACTCTGGAACTCATCCGAGCCACTCGGAAGCCCATTCAAATATACCAACAAGTCCCATAACATAATACGGACTTATTCGGGGTTTCAAATCACACCTAACAAGGATAAAACATGAATCGCACATCGATTCAAGCATAAGAACTTATGAATTTCTAAATTCCACATTTGATGTCAAAACCTATCAAAACATGTCCGATTGACTTCAAATTTTGCACACAAGTCATAAATGACATAATGGAGCTATTCCAATTTCCAGAATCGGATTTTGATTCCGATATCAAAAAGTCAACTCCCTGGTCAAACTTCCAAACTTAAATTTCCGTTTATAGCCATTTCAAGCCTAATTAAATTACGTACTTCCAAATAATTTTCCGAACACGCTCCTAAGTCCAAAATCACCATATGGAGCTATTGGAACCATCAAAAATCCAATCCGATGTCAACTACTAAAAAGTCAAACTTGGTCAACTCTTTCGAATTTAGAGCTTTCTAGTTGAGAATCATTCTTCCAAATCAATCCGAATAACTTGAAAACCAAAACCGACGATTCACATAAGTCATAATACATCATACATAGCTACTCATGCCATCAAACCACTGAGCGAAGTGCAAATGCTCAAAATGAACGGTCGGGTCATTACAAAATCACATCAAATAACGCTAAAATCACGAATCACCCTCCAATTCAAACTTAATGAACTTTGAAATTTCAAACTTTTAAAACCGATGGCGGAACCTATCAAATCACATCGGTTGACCATAAATTTTGCACACAGGTTATATTCGACATTACGGACCTACTCTAACTTTCGGAATCGGAATCCGACCCCGATATCAAAAAGTCCACTTCCGGTCAAACTTCCCAAAAATTCAACTTTTGCCATTTCAAGCCTAATTCAGCTACAGACCTCCAATTCACAATCCGGACATGCCCCTAAGTCTAAAATCACCCAACGGAGCTAATAGAACCAACGAATCTCTATTTCGTAGTCGTCTTCACACAGTTTCAACTACAGTCAAAATCCTAGGACTTGAGCTTCTGTTTTAGGAACTAAGTGACCCAAAATACTCCGAAACCAAAAATAGAACCTCCAGGCAAGTCACATAAGCAGAAAAATATACGGGGAAAGAATTAAACAGGTGATCGGGGCGAATACACTCAAAACGACCGACCGGTTCGTTACATCCTCCCCCTCTTAAAATAATCGTTCGTCCTCGAACGAGCATAGAGACATACCTAAAGTGGTGAAAAGATGAGGATAATGGCTGCGCATATCTTGCTCGGTCTCCCAAGTCGCCTCCTCGACCGGCTGACCCCTCCACTGAAGCAATGTTCTTTGACCTCAACTTTCGAAATTGCCTGTCCAAAATAGCCACCGACTCCTCAACATAAGATAAATCCTTGTCCAACTGGACTGAGCTGAAATACATCACATGAGATGGATCACCGCGATACTTCCGGAGCATAGAAACATGGGAATACTAGATGAACTCATGCTAGACTGGGAGGCAAGGCAAGCTCATAAGCAACCTCCCCAACTTGCCGCAACACCTCAAATGGGCCAATAAACCTTGGGCTCAGCTTGCCCTTCTTTTCGAACCTCATGACACCCTTCATGGGCAAAACCCGTAGCAAGACCCGCTCCCCAACCATGAATGTAACATTGCGAACCTTCCGATCTGTATAACTCTTCTGTCTGGACTGGGCTATGTGAAGTCGTCGATCCTGAATCACTTTTACCTTCTCCGAAGCATCCTGAACCAAGTCTGTACCCAAAAGCCTAGCCTTGCCCGGCTCGAACCAACCCACTGGAGACTGACATCGCCTACCATAAAGAGCCTCATACGGTGCCATCTGAATGTTCGACTGATAATTGTTGTTGTAGGAAAACTCCGCAAGTGGCAAGAACTGGTCCCAAAAACCTCCAAATTCCATTACACACGCACGGAGCATTTCCTCCAGTATCTGAATAGTATGCTCGGACTACCCGTCCGTCTGAGGGTGAAATGTTGTGCTCAACTCAACCCGAGTACCTAACTCATGCTGTACGACCCTCCAGAACCATGATGTAAACTGCGTACCCCGGTCAGAGATGATAGACAACGGCATACCATGAAGCCTGAAAATCACACGGATATAAACTCGAGCCAGCTGCTCGAAAGAATAAGTAGTCATCACAGGAATGAAATGAGCTGACTTGGTCAGCCTATCCACAATCACCCAAACTGCATCAAACTTCCGCCGAGTCCGTGGAAGCCCAACAACGAAATCCATAGTGATCCGCTCCCATTTCCTCTCCGGAATCTCTAACTTCTAAAGCAATCCACCCGACCGCTGATGCTCATACTTCACCTGCTGGCAATTTAGGCACCGAGCTACATATTCCACTATGTCCTTCTTCAACCTCCTCCACCAATAATGCTGCCTCAAGTCCTGATACATCTTCGCGACACCTGGTTGAATGGAGTACCGCGAACTGTGAGCCTCCTAAAGAATCAACTTACGCAATCCATCTACATTGGGCACACATAGCCTGCCCTGCATCGTCAATGCACCATCATCACCAATAGTGACCTCCTTAGAATCACCGTGATGAACCGTGTCCTTAAGGACAAGTAGATGGGGCTCATCATACTGACGCTCCCTAATACGATCATAAAGAGAAGTCTGGGAGACCACATAAGACAAAACTCAACTCGGCTCAAAAATATCCAATCTAACAAATTGGTTGGCCAAGGCCTGAACATCCAATGCCAACGGCCTCTCTACTGCTAGTAGATATGCTATGCTCCCCAAACTTTCCTCCCTGCGACTCAAGGCATAGGCCACCACATTGGCCTTCCCGGGATGGTTTAGAATAGTGATATCATAATCATTAAGCAGCTCTAACCACCTCCGTTGACGCAAGTTAAGATCTTTCTGCTTGAATAACTACTGCAAACTCCGGTGATCAGTGTAGATCTCACAAGTGACACCGTACAAATAGTGCCGCCAAATCTTCAAGGCATGAAAAATAGCTGATATCATAGTTCTTTTCATGCACCTTCAGCTGTCTAGATGGGTAGGCAATCACCCGACGGTCCTGTATCAACACCGCGCCGAGACCAATCCGCGACGCATCACAATAAACAGTGTAAGACCCCGAAGCTGTAGGTAATACCAATACTGGGGCTGCAGTCGAAGCTTTCTTGGGCTTTTGAAAGCTCTCCAAACACTCCTCTGTCCACCTGAATGAGGCACCCTTCTGGGTCAGCCTGGTCATAGGTGCTGCGATAGATGAGAATCCCTCAAAAAATCGATGGTAATACCATGCCAAACCATGAAAACTCTGGATCTCCATAGCTGAGGACGGTCTGGGCTAACTCTGCACTGCTTCCACCTTCTTCGGATCCACCTTGATCCCCTCACTTGACACTACGCGTCCCAACAATGCCACTAAATCTACCCAGAACTCACACTTTGAGAACTTTGCATATAATTTCTTTTCTCTCAAGGTCTGAAACACAGCTTTCAGGTGCTGCTCATGATCTTCCCGACTCCGGGAGTACATCAGAATGTTATCAATGAGCACAATGACGCAAGAGTCAAGATAGGGCCAAAATATACTGTGCATCAAATGCATAAATGTTGCTGGGGCGTTGGTCTGCCTAAATGACATCACAAGGAACTCGTAGCGACTATACCGAGTCCTGAAAGTAGTCTCCGGTATATCTGGCTCCCGAATCTTCAACTGATGATAGCCTGAACGCAAGTCAATCTTTGAAAATAGTCTGGCACCCTGTAACTGATTGAATAGGTCATCAAAATGAGGCAATGGATACCTGTTCTTCACTGTAACTTTGTTCAACTGGCGATAATCAATGCACATACGCCTAGGACCATCCTTTTTCTTCACAAACAAGATCGGAGCACCCCAAGGTGACACACTGGGCCGAATGAAGCCCTTTTCAAGCAATTCCTGTAACTGTTCCTTCAACTCCTTCAACTCAGGAGGAGCCATATGATATTGAGGAATAGAGATGGGCTGAGTGCCCAGCAACAAATCAATACCAAAGTCGATATCTCTGTCGAGCGGCATGCCCAAAAGATCAGCTGGAAATATATCGGGATAATCCCTTACTAATTGAACTGACTCAACTGTAGGGGTATCAATACTGACATCTCTCACATAAGCTAGATACGCGTCACACCCTTCTCAACCATTCGTTGAGCTTTAACAAATGAAATAACTCTGTTGGGAGTATAATCTAAGGTACCTATCTACTCTAATCGCGGTAAGCCTGGCATAGCCAGCGTCACGGTATTGGCATGACAATCAAGAATAGCATAATAGGGCGACAACCAGTCCATGCCCAAGATAATATCAAAATCTACCATACTGAGCAATAATAAATCGGCTCTGGTCTCAAAACCACTAAGAACAACCAAACATGACCGATACACACGGTCAACAACAATAGAATCTCCCACAGGTGTAGTCACATAAATAGGGGAACTAATAGAATCATGGGATACGCCCAAATACGGATCAAAATAAGATGGCACATAGGAATAAGTGAGCCTGGATCAAATAAAACCGACGCATCTCTATGACCGACCGGAACAATACCTATAATGATAGAGTCGGAAGTAACTGCCTCTGTACGAGCAGGAAGAGCATAATATCTGGCCTGACCTCCCCCTCTAGGGTGACCTCTACCTCCTCGACCTCCACCTCGAGCTGGCTGAGCAGGTGGAGTGGTAGCTGGTGCTGTAATCATAGCCTGAGGACCCGGTGGAGCACGCGGTGCTTGAGAAGTCTGTGGAGGTGCACCCATCCTAAGTCTAGGGCAATCCTTCAATATATGGCGAGTGTCGCCACACTCAAAACAAGCTCTCGGAGGGCGTGGCTGCTGTGCTGGCTCGGGCCAGGTCTGCTGGTCAGACCGCTGAAAGCACCCCGTGCAGGAGGTACACTAGATACTGAGGGTACATAATAAGGCTCCTGGGGCCTAGGAGTAGCCAGAATACCACTGGCGGCTGGAAGTGCTGAATGAATAGGGCGACTCATATAGCCCCTACCATGGCGAACTACAGTTGGGGCACGAGTATCGGTATAAGAGCCAGTCTCTCGAGACTTCTTGGCCTCCCTCTCCTCTCTCTCTCGAGCAAGCATGCCCTCCACTCTCCTAGCAATACTCACAACCTACTGGTACGAGATATCCATCTCCAACTCCCGGGCCATGCTAATCCTGATGCTGGGATGGAGCCCCTTGATAAACCGACGGACCTTTTCTTGAATTGTAGCAACCAAGGCTGGTGCATGCCTAGCCAAATTATTGAATCGAACCGCATACTCTGACACAGTCATAACACCCTGGCGCAACTGCTCAAACTCTGCACGCCAAGCATCCTCGAGACTTTGGGGAACATACTCTCCCATAAACATATCTGAAAACTGAGTCCATATAAGTGAGGCTGCCTCAGTCGGACTACCCAACTCATAAGCACGCCACCACTGATAGGCTGCTCCTCTGATCTGGAACTTAGTGAAAGAAACCCCACTCGACTATGCTACGCCCATAGTACGGAGGATACGGTGGCACTTCTTAAGAAAACCCTGGGCATCCTCTAACGCCAAGCCACTGAAAGTAAGAGGGTGGTACTTCTTGTACCTCTCGAGCCTACGCTGCTCCTCCTCAGAAACTACTACCCTACCCTCAGGCTAAACTGGGGCTACTGGCTGTACTAGTATAACCTTTGGAATGTGATCGACCTGAACCCGCTGCTCTGGGGTACAGGCGGCGGGAGTCTGTGCACCTCCTCCAACCTGAGATATAGCAGGTGCAAGGGGAATCAACACTTCCTGAGCTAGAGTACTGAACATGCTCAGGAATTTTGCCAGGGTCTCCTGAAGAGCTGGTGCAGTAACATGCGTCTCAGGTGCCTGCGCTCAGACTGGAGCTACTGGTGGCTCCTGTATAGTAGCTCGTGCGGGTGCTCTGGCTGCACCATGTGGACGTCCTCGGCCTCTACCCCGACCCCATCCTCTCGCGGCTCTAGCAGAGGCGCGGGTGCCTGGTCATCGGATCCGGCTGTACGTATCCTCACCATCTTTCAAAGAATAGAAAACAGAAGTTTAGAATTTTGAAGTCAACAATTTCGCACGACAAGGAATCAAAAGAAGTGAAATTTTCTTAACAGTTCCATAGCCTCTCAAAGATAAGTACAGACATCTCCGTACCGATCCGCGAGACTCTACTAAACCTGCTTGTGACTCATGACACCTATGAACCTAGAGCTCTGATACCAACTTGTCACGACCCAAATCTCCCTCCATAAGATGTCGTGACGGCACCTAGTCTCTATGACTAGGTAAGCCTAACAATTTCGAAATAATGAAAATGAAAGCATAAATTTAAGAACTAACTGCAACAGATAATTAAATAACTGATATAAATGCCGCTCGGCATGTAGAATAACCAACTCTCAAATATACACTGTATTCCCAAAACCTTGAACATCATAAGTCACAAGCTATGGAAGAAACTAGCACCTCTATACACCAGAGTCTAAGAAAATACAAAAAGGTAAATGACATAGAAGGGAATATAGGGGGATTCTGAGGTATGTGGACGCGGAAGATATACCTTCAAGTCTAGACTGTCTCTGCTCACTGATGACGTGAGTGATAAGAAGTACCTGGATCTGCACATAAACATGTGCAGAAGAGTAGCATGAGTACAGCACAACGGTAGCTAGTAAGTTAAAATCCTAACCTCGGTTGAGTAGTGACGAGATCAGTTCAGGGCCCTACTGGTATATATAATAAATAAGGCAGGAAAATATTGTAGTGTAATAAAGACTGGAATTTAACAAGGAGCAAATCATAGAAAAATAACAGTACAACACACAAGGGTAAAACAACAGGGGATCTCCCGAGATACCGTCTCGTAGTCCCAAAGTAAATAACAAGGTGATCTCCCGAGGTACCACCTCTTGGTCTCAAAGTAAATGTGCAGGGTGATCTCCCGAGTTACCGCCTTGTAGTCCCAAAATTAAACACACAGCTCAAATCGATAATTACAACAATTAACAGCAAGAATTCTACAGTTAAGACTGATA
Source organism: Nicotiana attenuata (assembly GCF_001879085.1). Lineage (NCBI taxonomy): Eukaryota > Viridiplantae > Streptophyta > Magnoliopsida > Solanales > Solanaceae > Nicotiana > Nicotiana attenuata. Next base: position 4,256,547 of record NC_031994.1, read on the forward strand.
CAGATCAAGGAAAAACAGGAAATCAACTAGGCATGCTGCATAAAGTTCAAATAAGCAGTTAAAGCACGTAGACATGCGATATTAAGCTAAATAGGATAACTATACATGCTGGTATAACTCAATTAAAATAAAAGAAGGTCACTACTCAGTAAAAATTAGATTTTACAACAAATAGCCCGTGTACGCACTCGTCACCTCACGTATACGGCGCTCACATATCGCAACAGTACCAATTCCTAAGGGGATTTCCCCCACACAAGGCTAGACAAGCCACTTATCTCGACCAAGCTCAATCAATCAGTAACAATGCCTTTTCCACGATTTTCCGACTTTGAGTGGTCCAAATCTATCCAAAAGCAATTACATACCATAAATATAACTATAAGAAACTAATCCAATTAATGAAATCAAGGCTTAAGCAAGAAATTAGAAAATCGCCCCAAAAGTCGATCCGGGCCCACGTCTCGGGATCGGTTAAAAGTCATAAAATATGAATACCCATTCACTCACGAGTTCACTCATACCAAAATTATCCAAATCGGATATCAAAATCCCAATCAAAACTCAAAACATAGTTGAAGAACTTCTCCTATTTTCCCCAAAATTTTCAACCTAAATCCAAAATTAAAGGACGGAATCAACTATAGATTACAACAGCAACAACAAAAAACCCAATTTGATCCCAACAGGTGGGGTCTGGGGAGCGTAGTCTGTACGAAGACCTTACCCCTACCTAATGCAGGTAGAGAGGCTGTTTCCAATAGACCCTCGACTCAGGAAGGGCAAGAAGGAAATAATAGCAACAGGGAATACAATACCTGAGGCGAACAAAACAACATAACGTAATAACAATCTAAGAATATGAAGAGACATGCATGCTACTAAGACTATCGGTGAACAACTATAAACTACCTAATAACCTTCTACCTTAATCCTCGACCTCCACACCCTTCTATCAAGTGTCATGTCCTCAGTGAGCTGAAGCAGCGCCATGTCCTGCCTAATCACCTCTCCCCAGTACTTCTTAGGCCTACCTCGACCTCTTCTCAAACTCTCCATGGACAACCTCTGACACCTCCTGACAGGAGCATCAATGCTTCTTCTCTTAACATGTCAGAACCATCTCAGCCTCGACTCTCGCATCTTGTCCTCCACAGAGGCTACTCCCACTCTGTCCCGGATAGCTTCATTCATAATCCTATCTCTCCTGGTACACCCACACATCCATCTCAACATCCTCATCTCTGCTACTCTCATCTTCTGGACGTGGGAGTTCTTGACTGGCCAACACTCAGCCCCATGCAGCATAGCCGGTCGAACACCACTCGCTAAAACTTACCCTTAAGTCTTAGCGGCACATTCTTATCATACAAAACACCGGAAGCGAGCCTCCACTTCATCCATACCGCTGCGATGCGATGTGTGACATCTTCGTCAATCTCCCCGTTACCCTAGATAATAGACCCGAGATACTTAAAACTCGCTCTCTTGGGGATAACTTGAGCATCAAGCTAAACCTCTACGTCTGCATCATGGGTCCCATCATTGAATTTGCATTCCAAGTATTCTATCTTGGTTCTACTTAGTTTGAAACCTTTAGACTCCAAGGTCTGTCTCCAAACCTCCAACCTCGCGTTAACTCCGCTACGCGTCTCGTCAATCAACACTATATCATCAGCAAATAGCATACACCAAGGCACCTCCCCTTGGATATGACGCGACAGTACATCCATCGCAAGGCAAATAAAAATGGGCTAAGAGCCGATCCCTGGTGCCACCCCATCACTACATGGAAATGGTCCGAGTCACCACCCATAATCCTCACTCGAGTCTTAGCACCATTATACATATCCTTAATTACCCTAATGTACGCTACCAGAATGACGCTAGCCTCTAAATACCTCCACAGGACCTCCTTCGGAACTTTATCGTATGCCTTCTCAAGGTTAATAAACACCATATGTAAATACCTCCACAATTAATCATTGACCGAAAATCCCTCCTTCGCGAATACGAGTGACCTCTCGCGAACGCGTAGCTTCCACTGCCTACTGCTTCGCGAATGCATTCTCCACTACGTGAACGTGTAGAACAAAGCCTTGGGGACCCAGCTGCTCTACTTCCTTTATGCGAACGTGATGCTCTTCACGCGTTTGCGATGCATTGCTGAAGAAGCCTTCACGAATGCGGCCCCCACTTCGCGAACGCGAAGAACAATTCTCCTCCTGCCACCAGCTCCTCTTTGCGAATGAGGGACTCCCCTCGCGAACGCGAAGAAGGAAACCAATAACTGGAAACACTAGAAAATCTGCAACTTTCACAAGTCCAATTTTTGTCCGTTAACAACCCGGAATCCACCCGAGGGCCCCGAGACCTCAACCAAATATACCAACAAGTCCTAAAACATCAAACGAACTTAGTCTAGCCCTCAAATCACATCAAACAACGCTAAAATCATGAATCACCCTCCAATTCAAACTTAATGAACTTTGAAATTTCAAACTTCTACAATCGATGCCGAAACCTATCAAATCACATCCGATTGACCTCAAATTTTGCACACAAGTTATATTCGATATTACGGACCTACTCCAACTTCCAGTATTGGAATCCGACCTCGATATCAGAAAGTCCACTTCCGGTCAAACTTCCCAAAAATTCAACTTTCGCCATTTAGAGCGTAATTCAGCTATAGACCTCCAATTCACATTTCGGACACGCAATCACCCAACGAAGCTAATAGAATAAACGAAACTCCATTCCGGAGTCTTCTTCACAAAGTTCTAACTACAGTAAAAATCCTAGGACTTAAGCTTCCATTTTAGGGACTAATGTCACAAAACACTCCGAAACCAAAAACAGAACCTCCCGGTAAGTCACATAAGCAGAAAAAGATACGAGGAAAGCAGTAAATAGAGGATCGGTGAATTTATTGATATCAGGTCCGTATTTTGGTTCTGGAACCCAGTACAGGTCCATTACTGCATTTATGTCTAATTTGGTGAGAAACAGAGTTGGTTTGACGTGATTCGCACATCCGGTTGTTAAAATAGCAATTCTAAAGTTTTCTTGAAATTTCATTTGATTTTTGTGTCCCATTCATAGTTCTAGATGTTATTTTGGCGATTTGATCGCGCGAGCAACTTTGTATGATATTTTTAGACTTGTGTGCATATTTGGTTTAGAGACCTGAGATCTCGGGTGAGTTTCGGATAGGCTACGGAGTAGATTGGACTTAGAATTCAGAGCTGCTTCTGGTGTCTGCTGCTGGTCTCGCATTTGCGAGCCTCGCATTTGAAAAAAAACCATCACATTTGCGAGACTGGGCACGGTTGGGGGTGTTCGCATTTGCGAGGTAAAAGTTTGCAATTTCGAACTTGGCATTTCCGCTTTTGCGAAGGCAGAGTCGTATTTGCGACTCTGCACCTTTTGTGAAATCTTCGCATTGGCAAAGATTGGTCCGCATATGCGAGGGCATGATGGTTCGCATTTGCGACCATTTTATCGCAAATGCGATTACTGGGATTCTGAGGGGTGTTCGCAATTGCGACCTCTTTCTCGCAATTGCGATGTTCACAATTGCGAACAGGATATCGCAATTGCGACATCTGCAATTGTATAAAAGTTGAGTTAGATAGGATTTCTCTCATTTCTTCAAAATTTCAAAGCTAGAGAACGCTAGAGGCAATTTTCCCAAAAGCCCTTCTTCCCCAATCCACTAGTAAGTGATTCTAACCTATTTTCTTTCAATCTTTCATTACATTTCATAAGATTTCAACCAAAAATCTAGTATTTTCATGGTGGAAATTGGGGGTTTGGGTTGAATTAGGATTTTTTTTTTAAAATTGGGATTTAGACCATAAATTCAGGCCGAATTTCAAAATAAATTACATAACCGGGCTCAGGGGTGAATGGGTAATCGGGTTTTGGTCCGAATTTGGGGTTTGGACCAAGCGGGCCCGGGAGTTGACTTTTGTTGAATTTTTTAATAATGACCTAAATTGAATCTTTTGCAATCGTGGGTAATTCCTAAGGTTTATTTTGAATCGTTTGGTTGGTAATTTTCTAGATATTGTTGGTTTGGAGCTTGATTGAAAGGAAAAGCTGTGATTGAGCTTTGAATTAATCTTTGGAGCAAGGTAAGTGTTGAGTTTAACCTTGACTTGAGGGAATTAGGAACCCTCAGATTATGTGCTATGTGGATTTCATGTGTTGCGGCATATATGCGAGGTGACGAGTGCTTATACGCCGCCGAATTACTTGTTTTCCCTGATTTTTCGTTTTCCCCTAATTAATTCCTTCCTTGTCTTAAATGTTATATGCTCTAAATTTCATCCATGCTTTAATTGCTACTTGTCAATCATTGTTTCTTTTGTTAAAATGTTAAGTCCTCTTCATGTTTTCATGACTTGCTGCTATTTGGCCTAATTGACGTAGTTACACCTTCTAATTGTCATTTGTTGGACTGTCTCGCTGTGTAGTATTTCATACATAGATTTCCAAGTTGGTACAAGGTTTACTTTCTTTTTCAGCTTTATATTCATCAGTTATGGTGGTCCTTGTGATTTGAATTATTAATTTGACTATGCTCATTGAGTATTTGGTACTGATATGGTGGGATCGGATTGCACGCTACATCATGTGAAATAAGGGTGGATTGATTTGTTGGAATAAGGGTGATTTTGTACTGATACGGTGGGATCAGGTTCCACACCGCAACATGTGAAATAAGGGTGGATTGATATGGTGAAATAAGGGTGAAATGTGATACTGATATTGTTATATGGTGGGGTCGGGTTGTGCGCCGCAACATTTATTTATTTTGATTGTTGATATTGTTATGGTGGAATAAGGGAGGATTGTGTTGAAAGGTGGGATCGGGTTGCACGCCTCAACAAACTATGTGTTTCTATTTCCTTGAGCTGTGTTAGTTTTCAGTATTTTCACTTGAAACTCTAAAGATTGGTAATTCTGATCGTCACTGGCTTATTTCTTGAGGTTGTAGCTATTATCCTTAGTTGACTGTCTTATTTTGTTCCGTATTTCCTTTCTTGTCTCTATTATATACAGCGTACAGGTTGTAGTGTAGATGACCCGCCTTAGCCTCGTCACTACTTCGTCGAGGTTAGGCTTGGCACTAACAGAGTACATGGGGTCGGTGTACTGATACTACACTCTGCATTTCTTGTGCAGATTTTGGAGTCGATCCCAGCAGTGGTTATTAGCGTGCTCGGATTGTACAATTTATGGAGACTTGAGGTATAGCTGCTCAGCGCCCGCAGCTCCTGGAGTCCCCTTCCCTTTTTATTTAGCTGTGTATATTCCTTCAGACAGCTTTATGTTTATTTCAGACCCTTGTATGTACTATTCTAGTAGCTCATGCACTTGTGACACCGGGTCCAGGCATTTTAGCAGACGTTTGGCTATTTTAGCTTCCGAATTTTACTTTGGATTTTTGCAGTTATTTCTGTTCTTCTCTTTATTTAATCTAAACTATTGAAAAATGAATAATTTGTTCTAACATTCGGCTTGCCTAGAAAGTGAAATATTTGGCGCCATCACGGTCCTGAAGGTGCGAATTCCGGGTCGTGACAAGTTGGTATCAGAGCACTAGGTTGCATATGTCTCACGAGTCACGAGAAAACTTACTAGAGTCTGGAGGGTCGGTACAAAGACGACTGTAATTATCTTCTAGTGGCTACGGAGTTAGGAACAAGTTCACTTCTATTCTTTTCTGTCGTGCGATTTTATTCTACCATTAATGATTGAACTCTTCTATTTTTTATCTCTCGTAGATGGCGAGAACATGTACCGCATCTTCTGCTGGACAGCAACCGGAGCCCCAGTGGCAGCTCCTACGAGGGGCAGAGGTCGAGGCCGAGGCAGGGGCAGAGCTCAGCCTAGAGCTCGAGAAGAAGCACTAGCAGTGGAGCCTCAGGTAGATTTTGATGAGGAGGTTCCAGCTCAGATTGCACCTGTTGGATCAGCTCAGGTCCCGGAGGGGTTCATCACCACCCAGTGCTTCGGGATGCTTTAGTCCGTTTGGTGGGCCTTATGGAGAGTGTGGCCTAAGACGGTACATTTCCTATGGAACCAGCTGTCTCTCAGGCTGGGGGACAAGCACAGACTCCCGCTGCTCACGCTACGGAGCAGATGGCTCCCCAGTATCAGACTCCAGCAGCCCCACCAGTTGGGGTAGTTCAGCCAGTTGTCGTGGCACAGGCCGGTGATGGACATGCCATGTCTTTTTAGGGCTTATTGAGATTGGAAAAGTTTACCAAGCTCTTCCCAGATCACTTCAGTTGAGCACCTTCTAAGGACCCACATGATTATCTTGACCTCTGCCATTCTACCGGCATGATTATTTCTTATGTGAAGGCTCAACATATGGTCGAGAAGGGGTGTGTAGCTTATTTAGCTTATGTCTGTGATTCCAGTGTAGAGGTCCCTTCCATAGATTTAGTACTAGTTGTTCGTGAGTTTCTAGAGGTGCTTCTTGCAAACCTACCAGGGATGCCACCCGACAGGGATATTGACTTCTGTATTGACTTGGCTGCGGGTACTCAGCCCATTTCTATTTCGCCATTCCGTATGGCCCCGCCAGAGTTGAATGAATTGAAGGAGCTGTTTCAAGATTTGCTTGATAAGGGCTTCACTAGACCTAGTGTCTCGCCCTGAGGTGCGCCTGTGCTGTTTGTGAAGAAGACGGACAAATCAATGAGGATGTGCATAGATTACCGGCCGTAGAACAAAGTCACCATCAAGAACAAGTATCCATTGTCGAGGATTGATGACTTATTTGACTATCTTCAGGGTGCCAAGGTGTTTTCAAAGATTGATTTGAGGTCTGGCTACCATCAATTGAGGATTAGGACATCCGATGTCCCTAAGAAAGCTTTTCGGACTTGATATTGGCATTATGAGTTTCTAGTGATGTCATTTGGGCTGACAAATGCCCCAGTAGCATTTATGGATTTGATGAACTGGGTGTTCAAGCCCTATTTGGATTCCTTTGTGATTGTGTTTATTGATGATATCTTGATCTACTCTCGCAGTTGAGAGGAGCATGAGCAGCATCTTCGGATCGCACTTCAAACTCTGAGAGACAGCCAATTATATGCTAAGTTTTCAAAATGCGAGTTTTGGTTGGACTCGTTCGCTTTCTTGGGGCACGTAGTATAGGTAGAGGGCATTCAGGTGGATCCTAAGAAGATTGAGGCAGTTCAGAACTGGCCCAGGCCCACTTCAGCTACAGAGATCCAGAGTTTCTTGGGTTTGGCGGGTTATTACCATCGGTTCATGGAGGGGTTTTCTTCAATAGCAGCCTCGTTGACTAGATGACCCAGAAGGGTGCCCCGTTCAGATGGTCAGACGAGTGCGAGGCGAGCTTTTAGAAGCTCAAGACTGCTTTGACTACGACGCCATTGTTAATGTTGCCCACAGGTTCAAGATCTTATACAGTATATTGTGATGCATCTCGTATTGGACTTCAGCGTTATTGATGCAGGATGGCAGGGTGATTGCATATGCATCGCTGCAACTGAAGGTTCGTGATAAGAATTACCCTGATCATGATTTAGAGTTGGCAGACATTGTTCATGCGTTAAAGATTTGGAGGCACTATCTTTATGGCGTGTCATGTGAGGTATTCACGGATCATTGGAGCTTGCAATATTTGTTCAAACAAAAGGAGCTCAATTTGAGGCAGAGGAGGTGGTTGGAGTTATGGAAAGACTATGATATCACCATCTTGTATCATCCCGGTAAGGCCAATGTGGTGGCTAATGCCTTGAGTAGAAAGGCAGTGTGCATGGGCAGCCTTGCATACATTCCAGTCGGTGAGAGACCGCTTGCAGTAGATGTTCAGGCTTTGGCCAATCAGTCTGGCAAGTTGGATATTTCAGAGCCCAATCGTGTTCTAGCTTGTACTGTCGCTTGGTCTTCCTTGTTTGAGCGCATCAGGGAGCGGCAGTATGATGACCCTCATTTGCTTGTCCTTAGGGACACAGTGCGGCACGATGATGCCAAGAAGGTTACTGTTGGAGATGATGGAGTTTTGAGGATGCAGGGCCGTATTTGTGTGCCTAATGTAGATGGACTTTGTGAGTTGATTCTTGAGGAGGCCCACAATTCCCGGTACTCTATTCAACCGCGTGCCGCCAAGATGTATCAGGATTTGCGGCAGCATTATTGGTAGAGAAGGATGAAGAAGGATATAGTTGTATATGTAGCTTAGTGTCTAAATTGTCAGCAAGTAAAGTATGAGCATCGGAGACCTAGTGGTTTGCTTCAGAAGATAGAGATTCTTAAGTGGAAGTGGGAGCGTATCACTATGGATTTTGTTGTTGGACTCCCAAGGACTCAGAGGAAGTTCGATGCAGTTTGGGTCATTGTGGACAGGCTGACCAAGTCAGAGCATTTCATTCATGTGGCAGTTACTTATTCTTTAGAGCGGTTGGCTGAGATTTACATCCGCGAGATCATTCGTCTTCACGGTGTGCCCGTGTCTATCATTTCTGATCCAGGTACGTAGTTTACCTCGCATTTCTGGAGGGCAGTACAGCATGATTTGGGAACGCAGGTTGAGTTGAGCACAACATTTCATCCTTAGACGGACGGACACACCAAGCGCACTATTCAGATATTGGAGGATATGCTCCGTGCTTGTGTTATAGACTTCGGAGATTCTTGGGATCAGTTCTTGCCACTTGCGGAGTTTGCCTACAACAACAGCTACCAGTCGAGCATTTAGATGGCTCCCTGTGAGGCATCATACGGGTGGCGGTGCCGAACGCCTATTGGATGGTTCGAGCCGGAGGAGGCCCGGTTATTAGGTACAGATGTGGTACAGGCTGCCTTGGATAAGGCCAAGATTATTTGGAATCGACTTCGCACAGCTCAGTCCAGGCAGAAGAGTTATGCCGATCGTAGAGTTTGTGATGTTGCATTCATGGTCGGACAGAGGGTATTGCTTCGGATTTCACCTATGAAGGGTGTGATGACATTCAGAAAGAAGGGCAAGTTGAGCCCTAGGTATATTGGACCTTTTGAGATTCTTCAGAGAGTGGGTGAGGTGGCTTACAAGCTCTCATTGCCACCTAGTTTATCAGTAGTTCATACGGTGTTCCATGTGTCCATGCGCCGGAAGTATCACGGTGATCCGTCCCATGTGTTAGATTTCAGCTCTGTCCAGTTGGACAAGGATTTGACTTATGGGGAGGAGCCGGTGGCTATTCTAGCTCGGTAGGTTCATCAGTTGAGGTCAAAGAGTTATCCTTCAGTTCGAGTGCAGTAGAGAGTTCAGCCCGTTGAGGCAGCTACTTGGGAGTCCGAGTCGGACATGCAGAGTAGATAGCCAACACCTCTTTTGAATGCTACATACAGTGGTGAGCCACCCACCATGTTTCGTACTTTGACAACATTTCTGCAGAGTTAAAACTTGAATTTGGTAAAACAATTCACTGATATATATGCTTGAAAAACTTAGAGTTGTTACCCTTATAATTCGAGTATATGGGGCTTTAATTAATGGTGAATGTGTTGATTGCTAATGGATATTGGATCTTATTGTGATAACCCGATAGGTCTAGAGTTTTCGAAACTAATTCTGTGTTTCGAAGCACCAAATATCTCATTTTAGCCCTCATCGATTTGCGTGCGCAGCCCGGGTGTTTTCCGGAAAGCCTTTATGTTAAAAACTGATAAAATATGAAATTTTGCCTTAAAAATCCATTTGACTTAACTTCGGTCAACATTTTGAGCAAACGAACCCGGATTCATGTTTTGACGGTCACGGTGTGTCCGTATCGTGATTTGGCACTTGGTCGTATGCCCGAAATTAAGTTCGGAAGTCCCTAGCTCGTTTTATCGCATTTTGTTGAAATTTGAAAGTTTAAAGGCTTAAGGAATCTAAAAGTTTGACCAACGTTTGACTTTATTGATATCGGATCCGTATTTTGGTTCCAGAACCCGGTACAGGTCCATTACTACATTTATGACTTGTATTTCAAATTTGGCGAGAAACAGAGTTGGTTTGACGTGATTTGGATGCCCGGTTGTTAAAATAGCAATTCTAAAGTTTTCTTGAAAATTCATTTGATTTTGGTGTCTTATTCATAGTTCTAGATGTTATCTTGGCGATTTGATCGCGCGAGCAAGTTCGTATGATATTTTTAGACTTGTGTGCATATTTAGTTTAGAGCCCCGAGGGCTCGGGTGAGTTTCGGATAGGCTACGGAGTGGATTGGACTTAGAATTCATAGCTGCTTATGGTGTCTGCTGCAGATCTCGCATTTGGCTCGCATTTGCGAAGAAACCATCGCATTTGCCAGCCTGGGCATGGCTGGGGGTCCTCGCATTTGTGAAGAAACCATCGCATTTGCGAAGGCAGAGTCGCATTTGCGACTCTGCACCTTTTGTGAAAATCTTCGCATTTGCAAAGATTGGTCCGCATATGCGAGGGCATGATGGTTCCCATTTGCGACCACTTTATCGCAAATGGGATTAGTGGGATTCTGAGGGGAGTTCGCAATTGCGACCTCTTTCTCGCAATTGTGATGTTTGCAATTGCAATGTTCGCAATTGCGAACAAGATATCGCAATTGCGACATCTGCAACTGTGTAAAAGTTGAGTTAGATGGGATTTCTCTCATTTCTTCAAAATTTCAAACCTAGAGAACCCTAGAGGCGATTTTCCCAAGAGCCCTTCTTTCTCAATCCTCTGTTAAGTGATTCTAACCTATTTTATTTCAATCTTTCATTATATTTCATAAGATTTCAACCAAAAACCTAGTATTTTCATGGTGGAAATTGGGGGTTTTGGTAGAATTAGGAATTTTTGTAAAATTGGGATTTAGACCTTAAATTGAGGTCGAATATCAAAATAAATTACATAACCGGGCTCGAGGGTGAATGGATAATTAGGTTTTGGTCCGAATTTCGGGTTTGGACCAAGCGGGCCCGGGAGTTGACTTTTGTTTACTTTTTTAATAATGACCTAAATTGAATCTTTTGCAATTGTGGGTAATTTCTAAGGCTTATTTTGAATCGTTTGGTTGGTAATTTGCTAGATATTGTAGGCTCTGAGGCTTGTTTAAAAGGCAAAGATGTGGTTGAGCTTTGAGTTGATCTTTGGAGCGAGGTAAGTGTTGAGTTTAACCTTGACTTGAGGGAATTAGGAATCCTCGGATTATGTGCTATGTGGATTTCATGTGTTGCGGCGTATATGCGAGGTGACGAGTGCTTATACGCCGCCGAATTACTTGTTTTCCCTGATTTTCCATTTCCCCCTAATTATCTCCTTCCCTGTCTTAAATTTTATTTGCTCTAAATGCCTTCCATGCTTTATTTGCTACTTGTCAATCATTGTTTCTCCTGTTAAAATCTTAAGACCTCTTCATGTTTTCATGACTTACTGCTATTTGCCCTATTGACGTATTTGCACCTTCTAATTTTCATTTGTTTGACTGTCTCGCCGTGTAGTATTTCATACGTTGATTTTCAAGTTGTTACAAGGTTTATTTTCTATTTCAGCTTTATATTCATCAGTTATGGCGGTCCTTGTGATTTGAATTATTAATGTGACTATGCTCATTAAGTATTTGGTACTGATATGGTGGGATCAGGTTGCACGCCGCAACAGGTGAAATAAGGATGGATTGATATGGTGGAATAAGGGTGAATTTGTACTGATACGATGGGATCGGGTTCCACGCCGCAATAGGTGAAATAAGGGTGAATTGATATGGTGAAATAAGGGTAAAATGTGATACTGATATTGTTATATGGTGGGATCGGGTTGCGCGCCGCAACATTTATTTATTTTGATTGTTGATATTGTTATGGTGGAATAAGGGCGACTTGTGTTGAACGGTGGGATCGGGTTGCACGCCGCAACAAACTATGTATTTTTATTTCCTTGAGCTGTGTTGGTTTTCGGTATTTTCACTTGAAACTCTAAGGATTGTTAATTCTGATCGTCACTGGCTTATCTCTTGAGGTTGTAGCTATTATCCTCAGTTGATTGTCTCTATTATATACTGCATACATGTTGTAGTTTAGGTGACCTGCCTTAGCCTCGTCACTACCTCGTCGAAGATAAGCTCGGCACTTACATAGTACAATGGGGTCGTCTGTACTCAGACTACACTCTGTACTTCGTTGTGCAGAGTATTGGACGTCGGTCCCAGCGGCGGTTATTAGCGTGCTCAGATTGTACAGCTTGTGGAGACTTGAGGTACAACTGCTCAGCGCCCGCAGCCCCTGGAGTCCTCTTCCCCTTTTATTTAGCTGTGTATTTTCCTTCAGACAACTTTATGTTTATTTCAGACCCTTGTATGTACTATTCTAGTAGCTCGTGCACTTGTGACACCGGGTCCAGGGATTTTAGCAGACGTTTGGCTGTTTTAGCTTCCACATTTTACTTTGGCTTCTGCAATTATTTCAGTTCTTCTTCTCTTTATTTAATCTAAATTGTTGTAAAATGAATAAGTTATTCTAACATCGGCTTGCCTAACAAGTGAAATGTTTGGCGACATTATGGTCCCGAAGGTGGAAATCGTGACACTTATGATTCTGATGTTTATAACTTTCTATCTTAAGAATTACTACATGCATTTCCTGGCGGACAGAAAGATGTGAATAATCATGTGACCAACTATTGAATATAAATACGATCACATCATTAAGTGAGATTACATTCAACTACAATCCATGTCACTCTTCTACATAATGTTATTCAAATTAATATTGTCAAAAAAGAAGATACATCTAATTAATAAGCTAGTGATCTCAGAGTCTCTAACACCTTAGTGTGGACCTCAGCCCCAAAAGATGTAGTAATATATAAACCTATATATTTCTATAAATAAATAAATAAAAAAAGAAGACTAGGATATATTAAGTAAACTTATACTAAGGTTCCTACTTCTCCCTCATGTATGAATTAGAGGCCGTGAGTTTGGGCAAACTCGCTATGTCTACTCCATATCTGCCAGTGTCAAGATTAATCTCTATTAAATTCATGCAGCAGGAGCATAATCATAATCTCCATCATCGTCATCGCCTTCCAAGAATGCTGCAGGAGCATAGTCATAGTCTCCATCATCATCGTCACCACCTCCTTCTAAGCATGCTGCTGGAGCATAATCATATCCATCATCTCCATAGTCATCTCCATTTGAATATGATCTTCTCTTCCCGAACCCAATAATCTTGAAAATGCTAGACATTGTATATATCTCTGGGTTATTGGACTATGAAAGTAGTGAAATATGAGATATTGGATGTTGTATATGGAGTATATCTCTTTGATAGGATATAAAGAATTGTTTTTGTCGCCTAAATAGGTGAGGAAACCATTTGCTTATATAAGGGGAAGAGCCAACTCGGACTAGGTATTGGCACGTTAGGAAGTGTGCAATATACCTGAGAATGTCACAAAACCATATGCTTGGCCACATGAAGCCACACATCAAAAATTCACTTTACATGTAATCATATATACGAGGAGTAGTAAACATTATTCTCCATAAAAAGTTCACAGTTAACCGCACAATGAAGTAATAGACCTCAAATTCTGTTGTCATCTTCATAATTGTTATAGAGTGCCCGCGGAGCTACAATATTAGCTACAAGTTCGGTGAAGACTTTTGCTTAGATCCTGTATTTATATTTTAAAATCCATTAAATATGTATTATTATTTAATTGCAGGCCCAATAACTAAAATGAAATATGAGTTCGGTGACAAGTTCAGAACCGATACACCTCAAATACACACACATACCATTGTAATTCCCATAGTCGCAAGTAGGGGTGGCAAAATGGTTAAAAGAAAACAGTTATCCACCCATATTTTATCCATCAAAAACTGGGTTGGATAATAAACCATTTAAAAACGGGTCGAATATGGATAAAGAACCATATTATCCACTTAGAAAATGGTTAACCAAATGGATAACCATTGGATAACTAATGTGTTTAACTTTTACATTTGTAAAGCCTTAAATTGGAGTTCCTCAAGTTTGGAAGATAAAGAATTCTCTCATAAGTGATCATATTTAAGAAGCCATGGTTAATATGGATATCCATATTATCCGCTGGATAAACCCGTTTTTATCCGTCTCAAATACTGGTCGGGTCGGGTAATTTGTCCGTTTTTTAAAATTACCCGTTTTGACCAGCCCATATTCGACCCGACCCGCCCGCGGTTTGCCGCCCCTAGTCGCAAGATGCCTAATCTTTGTCTTGTAGAATTAATTAGTTGAGAATTAATGTAGTCTCTCTCTCACTTTGAGGGGAATGATGGCTGGGATTTAACTAAAACATCAAAATCAATTAAAAGAACATAATATAGTCATCAGAATCATTCTTGATGCCGTCGCTTTCATAACGCTGTCTCTTCGCCACATGAAAATTTGTACAAAATTTTCCAAATGGGATATCAAGTCTTGAAAGGGTAGTAGGATTTTAAGGTGCAAACTTTCTGTGGATGCAAATTGAATGAGCCACAACAAATCTTAGCTCGTGGAAACGTGTGCATGGCACGTGGAACTGTGTTATCTACGTGGATGCTTAGTTATCATGCAAGGACGGAGCTATAGTGTTATTGTGCTTCACGTGAAGTCAGTAATTTCTATCTCAAACTCCGTAATGCATTAAGAAATTTACTGTCTATGAATATTTGCCTATAAATTTAATTATTATTGTATATTATCTTAATATTATTATAGAAACCCATAAATTTTAAATTTTGAAGTCGCACATACCACCTAGACAGGGTTACACTTCAGAGCGTATATGTGGACAACCCTGTCGGCATATCCTTGACGAGAAATATTTGTGGACATGTCGACATTATTCCTTTGCAAGAATTAATTCTCAAGCATATGATTGTGGGCATGATGGTATTTGAGTGCAGCTTAATGATCAGTCCAGACATCTTTACATTCGTTTGAAATTGGATCCAATGTAAATAGTGAAGAAGCAGATGGATAACAATGATGTAATAGAATAGAATAGAAATAGAGGAATAGTAAAGCAGGAGGAGAACTAGATATACACTTGAACTTGTTTGTGGTGATTAATAAGACTCTCTCTTTCATCAAAAAAAAAAAAAAAAAAAAAAAAAAAAAAAAAATTGGATCCAATACTGAACATTCTTTAGATTTTTTCCAAAGAGGAACACCTTTTGGCTAAAAGAAAAATCAAACTATTTATTCTTACAGCATCTTATAATGTTGGTTGACTCTGCACATCGTTGACACATAATAGCATCTTATAATGTTGGTTGACTCTGCACATCGTTGACACATAATAGCATCTTATAATGTTGGTTTATTTAGTGTCACGTGTTCACTAATGTCAGTCGGTTTTTTGAATATTAATTTTTGATTTATTTTAAATAAAAAATCGATCGAAGTTGGTGGGTTTCTTGAAAACTAAATTTTCTAGGACGCAAAAATAATTTTCCGTATATTGGCGCAAAAAAAAAAATCCGCCGAATTCGGTCGGTTTCATAAAAGAAATAAAAAAATATTTTTAAAAACCGACCATTGATTTTTGACCAATCAAAATCGGTCGGTCAGCCGCGATCGATTTTGGCTGAATTTTTAATAGTGGAAGACCGTCACAGAAAATCATATGTCTTGTAGTGGTTATTTAGAAGATGAAGGATCTATATATATATATATAAAAGAGGAAATACAAAAAATGACTTGGCACCTCTCTAAGACTAGAATTGCTATTTATCTTTTTTCTCATTTTTTTGGATTTTCTTTTGTCCAACAATCTTCATTCCTTTCAATGGACTTTTACAATTAATACACTTAATTTATGTACGTTACTATTTTCTTCCATTTACTCAATGTTTACCACCATCTTTTGTACCTAATCAATATTATAAATCTTTAAGACCGTTATCCTCATTTTCCCGAAAACGGATATGGCACCAAGACCTTTCATCATTTTTATTCATTCAATTTGTTTTATAAGTCAAAATTAATTACCATATTTATTACATCTCATTATGCCTCAAGAGTTACAAAAAACTTCCATATCTTTTTTTTTTTTTAAACATGCTCTTCACCTCCCTTATGACTAAATACCGTATCTCATTTCTCTATATAATAATCTCATACCTCCATTATTTTGTGTAACCCTCACAAATTTTGAGTCTGGCTATAATCCATGAAATGTGAACAAGACTATCACTCTCAACTAACATGGCATGAAGGTTTTTTTCTTCATTTTTGCCTTTTCACTTTTTACTGTTAAATACTAATATTTTTCTTCTTTCTTGGTACATTGCATGTTATCAGCTAAATGAGTTTAAAGGATGGTAATTACAGTTATGCAGTATTTTATTACTTTCTTTTTTTTAGGTTTTTAATAAAATATTTTGTTGGTTGAAAAACAAGTTTGTTGTACCTCAAAAAAGTAGTTATTTGGGATATGAAGACACTGCTCTAACGGACATGTAATTGGCCATAAGTGACAAAGTTATCATTCCATTTTTGCAGCTACAACGTTCTCCCTTATTCTTAACCTACCTCTATTCAAATGAGTGAAATTGCAAAATAAAAGAATAAAAAAAATCTTCAAAACTTGACATTATGCTATCACGAGAGTCAAATTCATAAGTTTGACACTTCTCTGAAACCAAACAATTATCTTTTTATTTTCCTTTTTGCTTTCTTATCTCATTATTTGGTTTCCCCCCCTCCCTTTCTATTAATGTAAAGTCATGAGTACTATAAAAATTTGTAGTAGATGAGGACAACAAAGAGTTGTTGTATAGGAGTTAATAATTCTCTCATCCTTTCTGCAAATTAATTGGTTGTATCTCTTTAGTTGAGTTTTCTGACTCTACTTTTTTGGTTTCTATTAGTTTTCATATGCTTTTTTCTTTTTCTAAACTTTTACTGCTAGGTGTTTCTATTCCACAAAGACCTTACGACCTTTATAATTTCTCAAGAATTTACCGTCAAATATAAACAAAAATACGAAAACTTTGTTTCATGGTTGTCAAATAGGATTGGTCCCAGGAAAACAACGTAAATCTGTTACTATTGTAAGAACTCCCATGAAATAGTGTTCGTCCTTATTTTGGAACTAATAATGTAAAATAAATCTTTTTATCTTAAATGTTTTTGCCTGGTATTTTTT
>NC_031994.1:4273735-4299494 GCF_001879085.1 Nicotiana attenuata
TAAGAAATTTTTTTATAATAATTACCATTCTTAGTTATGGGCCGCAAAGTAATCGAACCTCCTGTGTGCAACGAGCCACCTTTTTTTAGAGGCACGGTTTGCCTTTGCTTGTTCACTCTTTGCCTTTCATTCTGGGGTATTCCATTTCTCAAGAAGTTTATCCCAAACATCTTCTCTTAACCAGTTCGGCATTTTACCGGAATTCCGAGCAGCGCACATAGTATCTTTAATCCTGAAAGCTTTTTCAATCAACACATGAAAAATATCATCAAAAACATCTATCCTTACCAAACGCAATCTAAGTACAACCTTCAAATGAATATAATTAACTACCCTCTTATCTTTATTGGATTTATTTTTTGGTATTATTTTTCCCATTTAATTCATCACCATACAAGCAGCTACTAATAATAGCCAATCCTTCAATAGTGGAAAAGCAAGAAGCCCCCTACCTTTATCTCTGTACCAATTCTCCCTAATTCTGTCTCCCCTTTTTCTTGGCTTGTTCTTTTCAATCTTTTGTATTTCCCTCAATGTAAAATAATGCAAAAACAAGAAGATAAAAGGTCATAGATTCACTCTCTTCTTTTCAATCTTTTGTCTTTTTAATAATCAAATGTTTATTCAGAATTAAACATTTGATTAATTATTTTTTTTCTAGCATTAACTTCCAGATATCTTATTTTAATACTGGAGAAGGAAGCATCTTCAACAAATATCTCATTTGACATCTAAGCGTAAGACTTTAATATGTTTCTAGTAGTAGTTCAAGAAATTGTAGAAGTTAATTTTCTATATTACAATTGTATACAGCATAATCTATCTACAGCTCTTTCCCCTGTAAATTATTTATTATCAGTGAACCGAACAATATAGTTCCAATAATTCTAGACAAGGAAGATATAGTTCCAATAATTTATTATCAGTGTAAATTATTTATTATCAGTGAACCTGCTTGTTTTATATTCAGAAACAGTATTCTTCTGAAACAGGAAGAAGAATACACAACACACAAACTTAATCTTGTGTTATGGTGAAACAAAGGTATATATCGTTGAGCTATAACTCGACAGCCAACTCTATATAATAAATTTGCGCGTCACAAGCCAACAGTTGATTATATTCCACTTACGAATACACTTAATTAAAATAACAATATTAACTATTCTTTTCCCGGTTACAATCAATGAACGTAAAGTCCAAATAAATATTGTTAAAAAAGAAGGTACATCAAATAAGCTAGTGATCTCAGAGTAGTGCAGACCTCAGCTGCAAAAAGTTTCAACTAATATATAAACCTATTATATTTCTAAGAAAAAGATTATGAATAATTAAAACCAAGGCTCCTACTTCTTCACCGTGTATAAATTAGTTGTTGTGAGTTTGGCCAAATAGGCTGTATCTACTCTAGATTCGCCACTGCCAAGAACATCCGTTGAATTTATGCAGCTGGAGCATAATCATAATCTCCATTATCGTCATCGGTATCGCCTTGTAACGATGCTGCAGGAGCATAGTCATAGTCTCCATCATCGTCATCACCACCTCCCTCTAAGCATGCTGCTGGAGCATAGTCATACCCGTCATCTCCGTCTCGTCTCCATCTGAACACGACCTTCTCTTCTCAAATCCAATAATCTTGAAAATGTTAGACATTGTGTCTTTCTTCTTAATTGGACTATAGGAATATGGAAATATGAGATATCGGGCGTTGTATATCTTTGATAAGATGTGAAGTATGGTTTTTGTGGTGTGTATGATAGTTGAAGAAATCAGTTGCTTAGCTTATATAAAGGTATAGAGCCAAGTCTAGAGTACTCGTTTTGATGGAGTTTGACACGTTAGAAAGTGTGATATGTTAGTGGAAGAATGTGCAGAGCCATAAGCTTGGCTGCATTTAAGCTACTTTTCACTTTACATGTCATGCATCAAACTGTTAACCGTGACATATGTTCTCCAACTTGGTGCAAATAGAACTCTCTCTAGTTTATCTTCTATCTCTCTCTAGCTTTTGGGTGTGGATTTCAGTAAACCTCGAAAATCCATGTAAGAAAGGAAGATTTGGACCAATGATAAAGTTGTTTCCGTGTGATCTAGAGGTCACACGTACGAGCCGGGGAATTAACCTTTAATGCTTGCAATAGAGTAACTAAGCTGCCTCCAACCCACCCACAAAAATGACCTAATGAAGAATAGTCCTGGCTGCAGCATGACCATTCCTCGTTTTTTGGCTTTTTAAGGCCAAAAAACTGGAATTCGGGCCGATTTCAAAAATTTGTGTGATATAGTCCACGCCATCTGTGTGAATTCGGGCGACCGAATCCGAATGCCTAAAATTTTGCGGGGCAATAAAAAATGACCTAATGAATAATAGTCATGACTTCGGCATGACCGTTCCTCAATTTTTGGCATTTTAGGGCCAAAAAACTGGAATTCAGCCGATTTCTAAATTTTCGTGTAGCATGAATCTGAGCTACCGGATTCGAATTGCCTAAAATTTTGCGGGGCCATAAAAAATGACCTAATGAACAATAGTTATGGCTTCGGCATGAACGTTCCTCGTTTGTGGCATTTCAGGTCCAAAAACTAGAATTTGGGCCAATGTCCAAATTTTCGTGTGTAGTCCACATCATATGCATGAATCCGCGCTACCGAATCCGAATCGCCTAAAATTTTGCAGGGGCATAAAAATGACTTAATAAATAATGTTCATGGCTTCGGCATGACCGTTCCTCGTTTTTATGGCATTTTAAGGCCAAGAAACTAAAATTCTAGCCGATTTTCAAATTTTCGTGTGCAATTATCCACGCAATCTGCATGAATCCGGGCTATCAGATCCAAATTGTCTAAAATTTTGCGGGACCATAAAGAATAACCTAATAAACAATAGTCATGGCTTCTGCATGACCGTTCCTTATTTTTTGGCTTTTTAGGGAGAAAAAACTAAAATACCGACCTTCTAAATTTTCGTGTGCTATAGTCCACGCCATGAAACCACCTAAATTGAAAGAGAACGAGTATGATATATCGTCTAATTAGTTTATGTCGTGTGCGTTTTATAGTAGTTTGTGCTAATTGATGACATGAAATAAAGATGCGTTTAGTGGGTAAATCAAAAGCTCGTAAAATGCCGATCATGACAGTTAGGATATAGTCTAGCGAAGGTTTGAAGTAGTTTTAACTAAAGGTTTGAATTAATAACACTAGGTCCTTTCACTCTGTAACTAATTCTAGAAGGAAAAAATTACAATTTACAAGAATCAAGAAGCAAAATGGTACCTGGATTGAGAACAAAGATGATAGAGCTACTGAAGCTATTAACTTTTTTGAGCAGCAGTTCACACAAGAAAATACTTGCAGAGATTTTTCAAAGCTTAGGGGGCTTAACAGGGTAATAAATGAAGAAGATAACTTGGTTTTAGAGGCACTCCCTACCATAGATGAACTGAAACATGTAGTATTCTCCATGGATAGTAGTAGCTCGCCTGGCCCCGATAGCATTTCTGGAAAATTCTTTCCACACTGCTAGAATATAATTTCTGCTGATCTCTATCAAGTGGTTTTGGAATTCTTCTCTGGGCAACCACTTTCTAGATCATTCACTCATACATGCCTTGTCCTTATCCCTAAAATTGATAACCCGCAACAATTCACTGATTTCAGGCCTATTAGTCTAAGCAATTTCACTTCCAAAATTATCTCAAAGTTGCTTAACAGTAGGCTAGCCCCTCTTATGAACAGGATTATTTCTCCAAACCAAACTGGTTTCCTTAAAGGTAAGTCAATCTCAGATAATGTCATGCTAACTCAAAAACTTATTCATAACTTGAATAGGCCCAATGTCATTGGTAATGTAGTTTTTAAGCTAGACACGGCAAAGGCCTTTGACAGAGTTCCTTGGGACTACCTCTGTCAAACCATGAGGCAATTAGGCTTTTCTGAATGTTGGATTGATATGGTTGCAAGATCGATCTCATTGGTACTCCATCAATGTAATTGGAGTGAGACATGGGTTTTTCAAATCCTCTAGGGGCCTTAAGCAAGGAGACCCACTATCTCCCTCTCTTTTTGTCATTAGGGCAGAATTGCTGTCTTACATGATGGACCAGCTAGTACATGATAATTTTATTAATTTTTCTATGGATCGAAGCAGTCCTTTAATCACTCACCTCACATATGCTGATGATACAATCCTCTTCTCCTCTGATGAAAAAGTTGGAGAACTATGAACAAGCCTCAGGACAAATAGTGAATAAAAGAAAATCTACATTCCTGGTATCTTCAAAAACTCCTTCAACTGTAATTGAAGACATCAAAAGCATCACTGGTTTTTCCCATAACCAGTTCCCTTTTACTTATTTGGGGTGCCCTATTTACCCTGGGAGAAAGAAAATTTGCTACTTTGGAAATATGGTGGCTAAAATATGGTGGTCAAAATAGAACTCAGGGTTGGACAGGGAAAATTCTCTCTTTTGGGGGTAGAGCAGTCCTTATCAGGTCTGTATTGTATTCTATTCCTTTACACATCATATCTGTTGTGCATCCACAAAAAACTACCCTTGATCATATTGAAAAATCTCTTGCTAGTTTTTTCTGGGGTACAATAGAGAGTAAGCGAAGTTATCATTGGTTTTCCTGGCAGAATTTATGTTATCCTAAGATGGAGGGAGGGGTAGGTTTTAGATCATTGCATGACATTTGCATTTCTTTTGCTGCTAAATCCTGGTGGAATTTCAGAACTCAAAAGTCTTTTCTCACCCTCTTCCTGGAAGCTAAATACTGCAAAAGATATCATCCAGTTGCTAGAAAAAAGAGCTATACTCAGTCACACTCTTGGAGAAGGCTAATGGATATCAAGAAAGACTGTGAAGCACATATTTTATGGAATGTAGGAAAAGGTAACCTCTCCTTTTGGTGGGATAACTGGACCAATAAAGGAGCCCTTGCTAATTTAGTTCAACAGGGAAACAAGTCCCAGAAGATAAAAGTGGCTGATTTTATTGCGCACAACCAATGGAAGCTGGATAAACTCCGTGATACTCTCCCTTCTAATTTGGTTTCTCATATTCAGTCTATCAAGATTTCTCCCGAAGAGAAAGATCTTCCTATTTGGCTCGCAAACCCCACTGGATCATTTTCTAGTAAATCAGCATGGAAAACTTTTAGAAAATCTAGAGGCTCTTCCTTCACTACAACTAAGATCTGGCACCGTAATCTACCTTTTAAAGTATCTTTTCATGTTATGAGATTATTAAATGGTAAGCTTGCAACTGATGACTCTTTGATCAGGTTTGGGGTTCATGGGCCCTCAAAATGTTATTGCTGCATCAATAGCAATATGGAAACTACAAACCATTTATTTTGTGATAATGATATGGCTCTAAAAGTTTGGAAATATTTTCAAGATGCTTGTGGATTGTCTATTAATTCTGTTGGTGGTATTCGGGCCAAATTCATCAGATGGTGGCTCATCAAACCACAAAACAAAGTTCATGACATGATATTGCAATGTCTCCCCTCTATTATCTATTGGGAAATATGGCAATATAGATGTACCTACAAATATGAGGGTATCAAAAGTTCAATTCATAGAATCATTGGTCAAATTACCTACTTGATGCAACTGTTGCTTTCTACTGAATTTCCTTCTCTGCCTTTTATGTCTTCTTTCCCGAGGATATGTCAATTGGTAGACATAATCAAACCTCAACTACACATTCTTCCTGTGAGATGGAATAAACCGAGTGTTGGAAAATTCAAATTAAATGTTGATGGTTGTAGCAAAGGAAACCCAGGTAATGCAGGAGGTGGAGGGGTGTTAAGAGATCATGTCGGACGTTTGATCATGGCTTTCACTGTTTACCTTGGTAGTTGCTCAAACAATTCAGCTGAAGCTCAAGCAATCAAAACCGGAGTTAGATGGTGCATAGATCATGGCTTTAACAAGTTGACAGCTGAGTCAGATTCTCTTGTTGTTTTCCAGATGATAAGAGGAGAAATTTCTACTACTTTGCATATAAAGGATGAGATTTCAGCGATTCAAGCAATGAACCTAATTGGAAATTTTCATTATGTTCACACACTCAGAGAAGGTAAAATCCCAGCAGACCTCCTAGATAATATAGCTGAAGTAGAGAGGAAGAGTCAGTTCTTCACTGAGGCTATAAATCTTCCAAGGCAGTTTATATCCTTATTGTAGAATGACGAGAAAGGGATGCCAAATTTCAGAATCAGGGTAAGAAAGAGGACCTTTATTTTTGATCCAGGCAGACTGATCTTTCTTAGTTCCTTTGTTTTGTGAGCTAATCTGTTTAAGGAGCAACCCTCCTAATTCTTGTTGGACTAGTCAAATTGTAATGGATGGACTTAGTCCATCCCAATTTTCCTCTGAGAGGTTTGGTTTATGCCCCCCTCTATGTACATCTTGACTTATCAATGCATTCTCCGGTGGAAAAAAAATAAGTTCCAAAAAAAAAAAAAATGTATCCACAATATTAGTTGTATTGGATTTATCTTTATCACCTTGAGAATTTGTTGTGTGGAAAACTCTATACATGTAGTTGCATAAAAGAGGAAAGCCTTTCTAATCTGTAATATACGATTCCTTTACTGAATACACAAACTCTTTCAATCCAAGTTGGATTTGGATCATGGGAGTAATGTCAAGCCTGCTGAATTACCATATTTGATAACCTGTATAACAAATTTGTTAAATATTTGATTGTGAACTCATTTATTATTGTATTTCATCTAAGTTTCTGTACGGACGCATAAATTTAAAATCCTAAATCCATCTCTATTTGCCGGGAATCTTTTTACAAGTAGCCAAACATATTCATTGTTTACTAATAGACAACAACAACAACAACAACAACAACAACAACAACAACAACAACAACAACATACCTAGTATTATCCCACACCGTAGGGCCCTATACATAGACTATACACTGATTATGTATGATTATACACCTATTAAATATAAATTATACATGTATTATATGCCGGCTATTTTTAGTTTAAACTATTGAGTGAGCGGCTAATTGGGTTAATTCTTCGTGTTTTTAAAGCTTGAATTTGGTAAAGGAATTCATTGATATGTAAGTGAAAAACTCAGATTTAATTTTTCACCCTTAAAATTCGAGTATATGGCGTTTTAATTAGCTGGTGAATGTGTTGCAAATTGCTAATGGACACTTGATCTTATGATTAGTATGATCGCTATACCTTTCATTTTAAGAATTAACATACACGCATTTGCTAGCAGACAGAGAAAGGTGTAAATAATCATGTGATTAATATTTATGGAATGTGAATACGATCACATCATCAAGTGAGACTACGTTTAACTACAATCCATGTCACTTTTCTACATAAGTTATTCAAATTAATATTGTCAAAAAAAAAAAATACTTAATTGTTGGCCCAAGTAAATGTTAGTTTTGAAGACTGACAAAGGAGATCGAACTCAGACATGGACCAGGTCCATCTTAGTGGAGCATAGATATGAACAGACGCGAACATGTGAGATGCACGTGAAGGAGATAGACTTAACTTGAAAGCAGTAATATCTCCTGATCCTGATCGGAACGGTTGCATATTGGATAAGGAGAAGGACTCCTTACTCAATGAGAACACGGTTTAAGAAAGAGGAGGAGTTAGAGGTTGAGATCAACTAGAACTCTTCCACCAAGGAAGAGTAGCATCAGAATTCTAGTCAATCTCTATTTACTAACTCTATAATATCAATGTTGTTCTCTTTTACAGGTAACACACATAAGCAGAAGTTAAACGTGAATTGAGAGCAAAATAGCAAGGCAATTTTGCAAGCAGTTCGTGTGTGATTCAAGCGTGCAAAACTGAAGCTACTTGAACCAGATAGAAGAACCAATTCCAAGTGTCTGTCTTTTATTCTAGTTCAATTGTAATAGTGTTTTCATATTGTAGCTTTCAGCTTATCTAGAAGTAAGTGTATTAGGTACTCAGAGTTTTCAAGTTAGAGTTAACTTGAAGTTGTCGCAACAGTTGAGGCTGTGTGCTACAATGGGATTAGAGTTAGTCCTAGGTTTATAAAAGAGTTTTCGTAAATGCAGTTTTTGGCTCAGTGATTTTAGTGGAGAGTTTGAGAAAATCCTATTGTAAAGTATGTCGTGGTTTTTTCACCTTTCAAGCCAGGTGTTTTTCACGTAAAATACTTGTGTTCTTTACTTTCCGCATTTATTATTTCTTTAATAGTAGGTTAAGGAACACGTAGAAGAACCAGGTCCTTCCATAAACAACTTAAGCGAAAAATTGGCCACCACACAAATCACACCCCCTCTTGTATGGTATTAAAGTATAAAATATCAATTGGTATCAGAGCGGGTTATCCTTGAAGAGGCTAACACCTTAGGAACAGATCAAGATGAGTGCACCACCTGGAAACTGGGAAGGACAATCCACTGCTAGGCCTCCACTCTTTAATGGCCAGTACTACTCCTGGTGGAAAAATAGGATGAGAGATCTCATCATCGGAGAGCACTATGAACTCTGGGACATTGTCACTGATGTTCCCATGGCTACCATGAAGAAGAATGCTGAAGGAGTAGATGTGCCAAAGACTAGAGCTGACTGCACTGCCGAGGATTTGAAGAAGTGGGAAAAGAATGCTAAGGCCAAGAAATGGCTTGTGTGTGGACATGGTCCAGACGAGTACAGCAGAATTCAAAGCTGTACTACTGCTAAGGAAATTTGGGACACTTTGCAAGTGGCTCACGAAGGAACTCCTCAAGTGAAGAGATCAATAGGAACATTGTTGTATTCTCAATATGAGAATTTCACCAGGAAGGAAGGAGAAACCATCCAAGAGATGTATACAAGGTTCACAACACTAACAAATGAACTTATGTCTCTTGGAAAGATTATCCTTGAAGAAGACAAGGTTGAGAAAATTTTGACAAGGATTTTGCCAGTTACTTGGGAAAGCAAAATCATTGTTATTCAGGAATCAAAGAACATTGCCACTCTCAAGTTAGACGAGCTAATTGGAAATCTCACTGCCTATGAACTTAGAAGGTAAACCATGAAGATGGATGCACCCAAGAAGGAGAGGAGCCTGGCTCTTAGAATAGCTGAAGGTGCAGATTTAGAGGAAGATGAAATGGCTATGATCACAAGGGATATCAAGAAGTATCTAATGAGAGGAAAGGGTGATTCAAGAAGTGCAACCTTGAACAAACCAAGGGTTCCTGAAAAACAGACCAACGAGGGCTGCTACAAATGTGGTAAGACTGACCACATGATCAAAAACTGTCCTCAGTGGAAAATTGAATGGAAGAAGGAAAGAGCTGAACGAAAAAACAGGAAGAAGGAACAGGTTCATCCCAAGAAGAACAAAGAATCAACAAAGGCTGTGGTTGCTGCTTGGGGAGAGAGCTCAGATGAGGATTCGAAAGATGAAGATGGAGATGAACAAGCACTTATGGTCATTGGAGAATCTGATAAGGACTCAGAGGTAAGTGTGATTTATCGCAAAGACAAGATTAAATTTTTATCTAAAGAGAGTCTATCTGAATTACTGCTAGACTTTATTGATGAATCTGAGGTCATAAATAATGAAAAGGAATAACTATCTAAGGAATGTGTAATCCTGAAAGCTAAGTGCAAAAATCTGGAACTCAGGGCTAGTGAAAGTGATAGTAAAAATGCCGAGTGAAAGAACCTGGTTCATGAACTTGACACCACTGTACTAGAACTTAGATCTGAAAATTTGACACTGAAATTAGGAACAGGTAAAAAGAAAGCTGATCACACACATCTCACCTTAGAAGAAAATTTAGGAAAAATGAAGGATGAGGTGTACAAAAGAGATGAGCAGATAAGAGTCCTCAATAAGATCTATGCAAGGTTAAGCGTGAACTAGACAGAACTTGTAAATAGAATAAGTCCTCTGATGCACTTTCATGGCTACAAGAACACCATAGTAGCAATAAGAGAGGACTTGGCTATGGGACTCCTGCACCTAAGTGGGATCCCAAAAGCAAGTACATCACACTTCCTGAGAACAAAATCTGCACACACTGTGGTAAGACTGGTCATTACAAAAGTGAGTGCACTGCAAAAGAAAAGGCTAGTCAAAAGAACAAAACTTTTGTTCAAGGGAAAAATAGGCTGCCAGGATGGGATAAAAAGAATTTAATTCACCCTTTTGGCTATAGAAAGGGACCCAAACTAGTTTGGGTTCCTAAGACTAACCCCTGATTTCCTTTTGCAGGTCCAAGTGAAGGAGAGCAGCCAAATATGGTACATAGATAGTGGCTGCTCAAAGCATATGACTGGAAGCAAGAACCAGTTCCTTTCACTTGAGGACCTAAAAGGGAGGTAATGTCTCCTTTGGAAATGGTAAGAAAGGTGAGATCATTGGAGTTGGTGAGGTAGGTAAGACAGACTCACACTCCATTGAGAATGTCTACTTGATAGATGACTTGAAATATAGCCTAATTAGTGTATCACAACTGTGTGACAGAGGTAACCTGGTAGCATTTACCTCTACCAAATGTTTTATGATAAATCTTACCACTGACAAGATCGTTTTGCAGGGAAAAAGAGTAAACAATATATACATTGTAGATTTGTCTACTCTTTCAGAAAATGAACTCACTTGCTTGAGTGTGTTGGACAATGATCCCCTTCCTTGGCACAAAAGACTTGGACATGCAAGTCTAAGTCAACTCAACAAATTAGTCTCCGAGGACCTGGTGATAGGGTTGCCTAACATCAAGTTTAAGGAAGACAAAGTTTGTTGAGGCGTGTGCAAGGGGGAAGCAAGTAAGATCCTCTTTTAGGTACAAGAAAGTGGTAAGCACGACCAGATCGATGGAACTGGTTCATATGGATCTCTGTGGTCCAATGAGAACATTAAGCAGAGGTGGTAAAAAATATGTGATGGTGCTTGTTGATGATTACTCTAGGTTTACCTGGACATTGTTTTTAACATCTAAGGATGAAGCATTTGACATGTTTACTTCTTTTGTTAGAAAAACTCAGAAACAACTAGGTAATCAACTTGCATCAATTAGGTCAGATCATGGAACTGAATTTGAAAATGCTAAGTTTGCTGAATTTTGTGATGAGCATGGCATATATCATAATTTTTCTTCCCCTAGAACTCCACAACAAAATGGAGTAGTTGAAAGAAAGAATAGGACACTTGAAGATATGGCTAGGACTATGCTTTTTTCTAGTAAACTGCCCCATAGCTTCTGGGCAGAAGCTGTAAATACTGCACGTTACATCATTAATAGGTGCATGACTAGACCTCTTGTAGAGAAGACTCCCTATGAGTTACTTAAATGGAGAAAACCAAATATATCCCATCTTAGGGCATTTGGATGCAAGTGCTTTGTGCACAACAATGGAAAGGAGTCCCTAGGTAAGTTTGATCCCAGAAGTGATGAGGGAGTATTCTTGGGATAGTCGTCACATAGCAAGACTTATAAAGTGTACAACAAAAGAATTATGTGTGTAGAAGAAAGTGTTCATGTAGTTTTTGATGAAACTAACATTGTTTCTGAGAGACAGGAACATAATGGTGAAGCTATTGGGCTGGTGAAAGGTTTAAATAAAATCACAGCCCAAGCTGAAGCTGCACCAGAAGAAGGAACAGGTTCTTCCATCCAGGGAAACCTGACAGGGGGAACTGAACAAAGAAGAATTGAATCTAATTACGAAATGGAACCTGTCATGAGCCTGTTCCTCAGCAACAAAATATGGGAGAAACATCAAGCAGAAACCAGTTGGTTGTGAAACCTTACAAGTATCAAAGTTCTCATCCCATTGAGAACATAATTACTGACCAACTTCTGGAATTAAAACTAGATCTCAATTAAGGAATCTTTGTGCTTTTGATGCTTTCCTATCTCTTATTGAACCTAAAAATGTTGCTGAGGCTTTTTAGGATGCAGACTGGGGTAAATGCAATGCAAAATGAACTCAATCAGTTTGAAATGAGTTAAGTTTGGCATCTAGTTCCAATACCCAAGGACAGATCAGTAATTGGCACTAAATGGGTCTTCAGAAACAAACTTGATGAAGATGGAACTGTTACAAGGAACAAGGCAAGGTTGGTGGTTCAAGGTTATAGCCAAGAGGAGGGCATAGACTATGATGAGACCTTTGCTCCAGTTGCAAGGTTGGAAGCAATAACACTCCTCATAGCCTTTGCTGCATACATGGAGTTTACTATTCACTAGATGGACGTTAAGAGTGCCTTCCTAAATGGCTACTTAAAAGAAGAAGTGTTTGTCAAACAACCTCCGGGGTTTGAAAGCAAGGAGTATCCGGATCATGTATACAAACTAGATAAGGCACTCTATGGACTCAAGCAGGCTCCTAGAGCATGGTATGAACGACTATCCAAATTCCTACTTGAACATGGCTACAAGAGAGGTGAAATTGATAGCACTCTATTCTTGAGGCAAAAGGTAAGGATCTTCTTGTAGTACAAATATATGTTGATGACATAATTTTTGGGGCAACCACTGAAAAACTAAGTAAGAAATTTGCTAAACTTATGGGGAGTGAATTTGAAATGAGTATGATGGGTGAACTTAATTTCTTCTTAGGCTTACAAATTAAACAAAACTCAAACGGAACCATGATCCATCAGCAGAAATATGCAAAATGGTTGATTAAGAAGTTTAAAATGGAAGAATCAAAGGAAATAGACACTCCTATTGCAACAACCACAAAATTGGACATAGATGAACTTGGTTCATCTGTTGATCAGAAGTTGTATAGGGGTATGATTGGTTCACTTTTGTATCTTACTGCTAGCAGACCTGACATTGTTTTCAATGTAGGGCTTTGTGCTCGATTTCAAGCAAATCCAAAGGAATCCCACTTGACTGCTGTCAAGTGAATATTGAGATACTTGGAAGGAATTACTGACCTTTGCCTTTGGTATCCAAAAGGTAGTAACTTTAACCTAGTGGGATATGCTGATGCTGACTATGCAGGTTTCCTTGTGGATAGGAAGAGCACCTCAGGTATGGACACTTTCTTGGTTCATGTCTTATGTCATGGGCTACTAAAAAGCAAAATTTAGTGGCCTTATCTATTGCTGAAGCTGAGTATGTTGCTGCATCTTCTTATTGTGCGCAATTGCTGTGGATCAAACAATAATTAATGGATTTTGGTATTGAAGTTGGTTGCATCCCTATTTTTTGTGATAACACTAGTGCTATTAGTATGACTAAGAGCCCGTTTCATCATAAGAGAACTAAGCACATAGATGTTAGACACCATTTCTTAAGGGACAACTATGAGAAAAGACTAATCACTATAGAATTTTGTGCTACTGATAAGCAGATTGCTGACATCTTTACAAAAGCACTGAGTGGAGAAATCTTGAAAGGAACAAGTTAGAATTAGGGATTATTAAGAACACATAATGAAACCAGTTCAGAATGAACAATGAAAAAAAGGGGAATTTTGTTTTTGGTTAGGAAATCTGGAACTTGTGTAAATATCTAGATTAATCTTTGCTCAGTCTCATACTGTAAATAGTATACCCGTGTGCCATGTGTTGATATGACTCACTGATCTCTAACAAAATCTTCTCTATTTTGGCAAATTTAGGCATGATCAAGAGGATTCTTAGTGAAGAACCTGGTTCATCAGTACTGGTTCATCTAAATAACGAGGTATGTTTTCTACACTCTGCACAATTAGAAATATTAATATTTAATTCATGAGCAGAGTCCTAACAATGTTCAAAAACTTCAGAAAAACCTATCCTTTTGAGTTTGAACCAGTTCCGTTTCAATTAAACTCCTCACCGTATAAAAATGCCTAGAATCTAGGGAAGCTTAACCGCCTTTTCAAACTAAAATTTTAGAGTGATTGGACTTCTAATTGACTACAAAAAACTGCCGTTGGACATTAATTAACCTTCTCCCTTTAAAAACCATCATCATCATCACTGCCATTCCCATAATTCTCAAAACCGTCAAAAATTTTCTCAGTTCTCTACTCTTCTCTCCTCCAAAACTCAAATAAAAAATTTTCTTCCAGAATTAGAGAAGATGACCAACCCCCAAGATAACCCAGGCACACCTCCACCACCTACCCCGTTCGATTCCTCCACTACTCCTTAACCTAGCACAACCCCCAACCTAGGAGAAGGCAAGTGAAGATGCTTGCTCGCAAAATTGTGGCTACAAGTGCGCTTTCAAGGAAACTAACTGCACAATTAAGGGCTAGTCAAGCCCAAGATTCTGAAAATTCTGATGATTCTTTCAAATCTGCGAGTGAGGGGGAAGGAACTGGGTCTTCTGATTTTGAGCAAGTAACTTCTGTGCCAAATCCCTCTACTGAGGTAATTTATGATCCAACTGAAAATGTAGGAAATCGATTTGTTTTGGTTGGGTCTGTTGTGGATGTGGAAACACCTGAGTCAAGAAGGAGAGGAGGTAAAAATAAAAGAGAAAAAGAAAAAGAGAGTAAGGGTGTGAGCAGTGATGTGAGGGGAAAAGGGAAAGAAGTGGCTGTTTCTTCACCTACCTCTGAAACGGTTAAACTGTCTATCTGTGGAGCTGAGCTAGAGAAGGTGGAAGAGAGTAGCAAGAAAATAGGGGGAAGTGGTTCAGGGGAGGCTGCTGAAGGGCTAGTTAATCTCAGTACACATGCAGATGAACCTGGTTCATCTATTGAGGAAACCCTAGCATATCTTCTAAAGAAGGTAGGTGCAAGCTATAACCCCAAGAAAAGGAGAACTGCAACACCAAAAGTTCCTAGCACTGCAAGAACCTCCAAGGAAAGGAAGGTTGCTTATCCAACAACTACTGATATTCCTCTACCAAAAGGAAGCGCCACAAGAAGTAAGTTGAAGCAGAGTGAGGATAAGTTGCAAAAAGCTATGGAAGAAAGTAAGAAGAAAAGAATGGACAAAGGGAAAGCTAAGGTGACAGAGCCTGTTGAGGCTGTTGATGTGGATGAGATGGACACGGTCCCTCAGGGTGAACCTGTGATTGTGGAGGTGCAGACCCCTAAGCCCAAGAAGACCACGACTTCGTCAAAGAAGTCTTCATCTATATCCAAGACTGCTGAACCTTCTTTGGCTAAAAGGACAAGGTTTGCTGTGAAAGCCAAGCAAGTTAAGATCACTGAAGAGGAAGATTGGAGTGGTGAAGAAGAGAGTGAATCTGACACTGAACAAGATAAGCTGGCCATGTTTGGCAATCGAACCATCTTGAAGGGTAGACTTTTTAAGGATTTGGAGGAACCAGGGATGGTTCGACTGTTTGATGCTCTAGCTGTTCAGGGATGGAAGGACATGGTCCTTTAGTTGGATGGAAGGCTGGCAAGGAATGAGATTATTGAGTTCATGCCAACGCAGAGGTCAAGGATGGAAGAGTTACCAGCTAGGTGAAAGGGGTTCAAGTGTCTTTTGATGCAAAAAGGCTGGGTGAAATCCTTGACATTCCTTCTGAAGGGTATGATAACTACACAAGGCAAAAATGGCCAAGTCTGGACTCCCTTCCTACTGCCCTTGCCATTACTAGGAAGTTCTGTGATATCACAGAAGTGAATGAGGCCAAGGTTGTGTATAAGAGTGAAATGAAGCCATGCCACAAAGTCCTGTTTGAATTTGTCAACAAGTGTTTGCTGCCTAGGCAGGAAAGAAGACACATTGCTAACTACATGGATTTGATTTTGATGGAGTGTCTTGAAAGTGGGCGGCAGATCAACTGGCCTGAATTTATGATCAAGATACTTGATAGGGTTATCAATGGATCCAAGGCCCATGCTACTCCACATGGTTTCATTCTCACTACTGTTCTTGCTCGTTGTAAGGTGCCACTAAGGAAGTGGGAGATGGCCACAAGCAAAGACCATTTTGAAATCACCCCCCTCTTGTGTGGTATTGAAGTATAAAACATCATTAATTTAATAAGATAGTGATCTTCTTAGAGTAGTGCAGACCTCAGCCGCAAAAAAGTTTCAACTTGTATAAAAACCTATGTATTTCTAAGAAAAAGATTAGGGCTAATTAAAACAAAGGTTCCTACTTCTTCACCATCTATGAATTAGCTGTTGTGAGTTTGAAAAAACATGCTATGTCTACTCTAGATCTGCATTGTCAAGGTTATCTCCATTGATTCATGGTGCCGGAGCATAGTCATAATCTCCATCATCGTCATCGACATCACCTTCCAAGGATGCAGCAGGAGCATAGTCATAGTCTCCATCATCGTCGTCACCACCTCCCTCTAAGCATGCCCTGGAGCATAATAATATCCATCATCTCAAGCCATCAAGGCACATCTGATATTGAGCGCTCATACGCGCATACAAACGTGTGGAAGGAATTTCAAGAGTTTCTCTTCAAGCTGAATCAAGGACGAACGATAAGAATTCAAAAATGTGAAGTTTTCCTAAAGGTTCTGCAGCCTCTCGAGGATAAATACAGACGTCTCCGTACCGATCCGCGAGACTCTACTAAACCTGCTCATGACTTGTGAGACCTAGTAACCTAGGCTCTGATACCAACTTGTCACGACCTAAACCCCACACTGGTCGTGATGGCACCTCTCGTGAAGACAAGGCCAGCCAACTCACCCGAACTCATCTCTTTCAGATTAGTTAAGCATAAATGAACAACAAAGATACGACTTAATGATATTAATTAACGAAATTACAACCCAACACAGCCCAAACCGGGGTGTCACAAGTCACGAGCATATATAAGAAGGTAATTCCACTTTACAAGTCTAGATGTACACTGAACAGAAATAATGAATAACATAGAAAGACAGTGGTGCTGCGAACGATAGCAGTCCCTCGCTAAACCTCTACAACTCTGCCTCCATGCAGCCAATACCCGCTACCGGGTGAATAAATACCTGCAACTGCACGCGAGGTGCAGGGAGTAAAGTGAGTACTCCAACTCAGTGAGTAATAAAGGTAAATAATAGCTGAGCAGTAAGAAATCACGTAAAGCAACCAACATGCTGTATAGAAGCCGGGTACAATGCTCTGAGAAACAGTGAAAACTGTGAAATATTTAGAAATATCTTGGCTCAGTTTAAATCTCTTTTGAAAATGATCCTTTCAACAGTTACAAAATGATTTCAAAATAGTTAGTGCTGATAAGCACAGAAAAATTCGCCCCTCGGGCACAATTACCACAGTGTAATAGGTAAAAAGGCAAATAAATATGCAAGATGCGCACATAAAAGTTCCCTCGGGCAACATCTCAAAGCAGTACCAGCCCCTCGAGCTCACTCTCAGAAACACTCTCAGAACATTATCATATAGTAACCGCTGCGGCGTGCAGCCCAATCCACATCTCGCTGCGGCGTGCAGCCCGCTCCATTTATTTATCGTCGACGGCGCTCACTGGGGGTGTGCAGACTCCGGGAGGGGCCCCTTACGGCCCAAGCGCAATATCAAGCCACCTCGTGGCATATAAAACAAGGCCTGAAAGCCTTATCACATCACACTCGAGGCCTGATAGCCTCCTCACATAACACTCGAGGCCTGAAAGCCTCCTCACAATACACTCGAGGCCTGAAAGCCTCCTCATAATACGCTCGAGGCCTGAAAGCCTCCTCACAATACACTCGAGGCCTGAAAGCCTCCTCACAATACACTCGACATATCCTCACATGTGGCCCTCGGCCTCACTCAGTCCAGAAAATATCATAAGCCCCTCGGGCATCAATAAAATTAGTAGTGCTCAGCCCAAATAACAGTGGAAAATATCATTTAAGTCTCAAAGTTCAATTAAAAGGGCTAAGTTTGTAAATCAGTATGATCAACAGGACTGAGTTCAAGTAGTATGTCAAATAGTGAGGAAACAGTGATAAAATCGCCGAAGGGTTCAAATAATTGGCACGAAGCCCAAATATGGCAATCAGCCCAATCATGATAATATCAAACAAGTTTCAGTCAAATACGCGGTAAAATCAACAATCGGGACGGACCAAGTCACAATCCCCAACGGTGTTCTACCCCACGCTCACTATCCGGCGTGCAAGTCACCTCACAATAGCACTACGGTGTGCAAATCCGGGGTTTCAAACCCTCAGGATATCATTTACAATCATTACTCACCTCGAACCGGTGAAACCTCTAGCTCGCGACGCCTTTGCCCCTCAAATCGGCCTCCACGCGCGTCGAATCTATCCAAAACCAGAACGAATACGTCACAATATGCCAATGGAACAATACCCAATCGAAAACAATCAAAAAATATTAAAAATCTCGAAATTAGCAAAACTCGAGCCCCGTGCCCACTTCTCAAATCTCAGAAATTTTCACATTACTAGATTCCTCATCTTCTCACGAGTTCATACATACCAAGAACTCTCAAATCCGAGCTCAAATGACCCATCAAATCCCAATTTGACATATCAAAAACTCAAGCCCTAGTTCTTCAATTTTAGGCTTAATTTCCACAAATTTCAAGGTTAATCTCACATAATAATCGTGTTTTTAACTCATAAAACCTACCTCCAGTCAATCTCCTTCGAATCCCCCTTCAAAAGCTCCTAAGTAGCTCTCACAATGCTCAAAAATGGAGGAAAATACCTTAGCTCGCGGATGAAATATTAATTTTAAACCATTCTGCCCAGACCTCCTTTTCGCTTCTGCGACCCAATTACCGCATTTGCAGTTTCCGCTTCTGCGGTTCTTCATGTAACCACCTGGACCGCTTCTGCGGTCTATATCCACTTCTGCGGATGCCGCATATGCGGACCACCATCCGCTTCTACGGAAGTCCTCCAATGACCCAAAACCGCACCTGCGACTCCCTTACCGCATCTGCGGAACCGCATATACGGCCCTTCTTCCGCAGATGCGGAAACACCAGATACCAGCAACATCAGAATTTCACCAAGTCCAAAAACCATCCCGATGGCTATCCAAAATCACCCCGAGGCCCCCGGGACCTCAACCAAAAATACCAATGCATCCTACAACGTTATTCAAACTTGTTCCAATCATAAAAACCCATCCAACAACACAAAATCATCAATTCTCATCGAATTCAAGCCTAAGTTTTCTCAAAACTTCGTAAATACGCATTTGATCAAAAACCCAACCAAACGACGTCCGAATGACCTGAAATTTTGCACACACATCACAAATGGCATAACGAAGCTACAACAACTCTCGGAATTCCATTCCGACCCTCGAATCAAAATCTCACCTTTCAACCGGAATTCGCCCAATACTAACTTCGCCAATTCAAGCCTAATTCTACACTGGTCCTCCAAAATAAATTCCGATCACGCTCCTAAGTCACAAATCACCTCATGAAGCTAACCAAATCATACAAACTCCGATCCGGGCTCATATACAAATAAGTCAACTCTTGGTCAAGCCTTTCAAATTCAAAACTTTCAGCTGAAACTGTTCTTTCAAATTCATTCCAAATTTTCCTGAAAACCAAAACCAACGATCTACATTAGTCATAATACATAACACGGGGCAAGTCATGCCCGAGAACTGGTGATCAAAGTGCAAAAGCCCAAAACGACCGGTTGGGTCGTTACAACTACGATACATCATATTTCGGTGGGTACTCTATATATATCTGGCTTAACAAAAAACTGCCTATATCACTTTTCAGACTGAACAAAACTACTATTTCGGTTTGCACACACACGGGGCAAGTTCTAGACATGAAATACAATTCACAGAATACATAAAAACATCACACAAACATGGTACATAACTCATTCAGGATTGGCTTTTATCACAACACTCCAGTCAAAGCAGTTAAGCAAATTTAAGAATCCACGATTTAAGGTATTTATCCTAGAGTCAAAAATTGAGCCTAAGCGTCACAACCAGAGTACTGAATATTCTCAAGGCATCACAAAGCTTAGAGATATTGTTGCAATTCAATTCATCTCACACTAGCTCCTACTCCTAAAAAAATAAACTAACTACACCCAGTTCAAACAAAACCCTTGGAAAAGAACCACGGCACAAAGAAAAACCAAGGGGAAATTATTACACTACCTACAAAGAAAATCTTTTTATCTTTTTTTCTTTAGACTTAAATCCCTCAAGAAAATTGTCTACGATATCCATTGTAGGGAAAAGTCCAGTCTTTTTTTTCGCTTTTCTAAAAAAATATATTCAATTGAATTAACACAACTAAAATAGCATAGAAAGTCACCCGACAATCTCCTCACCCCACACTTAAAATTGTGCATTGTCCCCTATGCACACAATAACTAATAAGAGGGTAAAAGAAATTCCCTGCTAGGCCAAAGGCCGAAGCACTAGCAGCTCATGGAATACTCAGACTTCTCCCAGGCTTGGTCCTTCGTGCGGGTACCTCACACTTAGTTCCAACCATCTGGTTTGCTGTTGCATCCTTCCAATAGCTTTTCTTTCCATGCTCCTAGAAAATCAAAAATCGACACTACAAGAATAATATAATTAAGAAGAATAAAAATAAAAAATAAAAGAAAGCAGTAAAGATGGGCTGCCTCCCAACAAGCGCTTGATTTAACGTCGCGGCACGATGCGAATCACTTTTTGCCTCCACTTCGAACATAAGAATTGGACCCCAAGTTTTGATTCTGCTCTATGATCATGCTCTTGGGGCAATACAAATTGTTGTGAGCCAAAATTAAATGATAATTTATGAACTTTTTGGCTTTCAACCGAGGAGTGTCACTTTGCCCAGACGGCCTTGAAAATTTCAGAATATAGGGCTAATCTACCTATTCCTTTGACTCTTGCATTGGCTCATACAGATCAACTTCCATTTCACCATCTGAACATAATGTAGAGAAGTGTTTGGAATTAGGTCCAACGCGCTCAAATACATGAACTTCAAGATTTTTAACCTCCTCAACACCAATCACACTAGAGTCAACCAAATTTGTATCTTCAACGCCCCTGGTTGACTCTAATATTACTTCTTCAACATCGGCATCCTCAAATTCTAGCTGGATAGATTGTTAGTGTTCTACTCTGACCCCCTCCGCTAGAACCTCCTCATATTTTTTTAAATGCTCCATTATAATGGCAATTTCTGCAGCCAATTCATGCTCATATTGGCTACTATCCACAATGTCTACTTGTTGCTCTTTACAAGGTTCAATTAATTATTCGCTTGAGCCTCCAAGTTGTGAATAGTTGCCTCTCGCATTTGTATCTGCAGTGGTTTATTATCATATAGTTCCATGAAACACTTTAACATATCTTTGATCTCCTTCAGGTCAGTTTCCCAGGGTTCTTTATTCCTATTAACTTCACCAAAAAAAAGTAGAACCGTCATAGTAAGGGGTTGGGGGACAATAAGAAATATAAACACAACCATGAAAGTGACCATCTTGACCACCACACATATCGCACACATTCCAAACATAAGATTGAGTTGGTGCACATAACTCTCTCTCGGGAATATTTTGATAATTTTGCCATGGGTGTTTTTCTTCACAATATGCATAAGGAGAATTAGTAGTAGAATTACCAACATCAAAACTCTCATAATTCTGAGATGCCATGTTTTTAAAATCAACAAGTAAAACAAAAAAAATCAAATACAAAAAATAAAAATAAAATTCAAAGTTGAAACCTAGCAATATGTACACCTACAGCTACACTGTTAGTTTCCTGGCAATAGCGCCAAAATTTGATAACACCCAACTATGCCTTATTAAAAGGACTAAGCGGTCGTTGCAAATATAATCCGGTTTACAAGTCCAGAGTCTAATTCCACAGAGAACTAAGGCTCACAGTAGTTCAATATCGCTAAGAAACACAAGTCTAAACAATTTTCCAATTATAAAGATTATAATGTTTATTTTTATCTAATTAACTAGCAATACTAGAAAGCAGTAAAACTATCAATTAACAAGGATAATGATTGAAGAGAAGATTAAGGAGGTCTAGAATTATGATTTCCCGTATTGTCATAATCCTTTCCGCTACGTTTTCTATAAGTTTGCCTAAGTTTTCTCTACCGATCATGAGCACTCTGACTGTCGTAACTCTCTCCCGAGTAATTACCACAATTTACTACACATATTCTCCCGAATTACGCTAGCTGGAATTATGTACGGCTCACTCGGATCGCACTAAGGTTTCGTTATCCCTAATCCCACCTTTACACCCTCCGTATTGATCCCTCATATACGTTAGGAGTGATGTTGTTCAACAACTACCTAAATATGCACTCTCTCCCGAGTAATACAACTAAATAGGCACAGTCAATTGAGAGCTCTTCAACCAACCACAATATAAACGTAGTTGAACAAATAGAAAAAAAAGCTACAAAAAATCTATATTAACGTAATAGGAAAATCAACCTCCAATAGGTTCCATCAAAACCCTAGATTACAAATTAGCTATTCATAATAGTATGCATAACTACAATACTAGAATTCATAACCAATAATTGAAATAGGAAGAAGAAAGTGAAAAACTCGTAGAAGAATTCTCCGCCTTGCTCCTAGTGTGTTCTTGCCTCCTTAGGTCGAATCTCCGGTCTCTTATCGGTCTCTCCTCTCGTCTCCCTAGGTATCAAGTCTTTCAAAGTGGCGTTTTTGGGTATATTTATATGCTTAGGACAAGACCTAAACATGTAGGTCAAATCCTAGTCAAGTCGGGAAACAAATTAAGTCTTCAAAACTCGGACTAGACCTGGCCCCAGGCCTGGCGTCGCCAGCCTCAACCTGGCCTTGCCAGGCTAAAGCCTGGTTCAGCCTGGCCTTTGGCTGGCCTCGCCAGGCTAAAGCCTGGTTGAGTTGTCTTTTGCCTGGCCTCTCCTTTTCACTGTTCTCGAGCACACTTTCAACGTTTAAGTATCCCTTTTGCTCGACTTTCATCTCCAATTCACCCACACATAAAATATACCCCATTACGCGCAAATAAAGTGTAATTTATCATTAAAGCATGTAAAATGCAAGGCACATAATGTGCTGAACCATGAATTATAGCCACACATCAAGGAACAATACGTCGATGAGGATTAGAAAGTTGGTTTTTTAAAGCACTCCCGTGTTATAACTTGTATCTTATATCTTTCAATTTAAATATGTGATATATTATGGAGATGACAGGAAAGGGTTAAGGTAACAATGACCCTACTAGTTCTCGGGGTCAAGAAAGGCTAGGAAAGGAAAGAGGAGGGTAGAATACTACTCCCTCATTTTCACCCTCTTCAGAGATGCCTATGTCTTATCTTCCACTACACGGCTATACTGAGTAGCCACAGCATCACGAGGCCTATACCTTCATCCAGAACGGGGTCTTCCATCACAAGGCCATAGGACTATACGTCTGACATATAGTCCAGCTGCCTCACAGGCACGTGGATCGCAGCAATCTCCATCACAGCCACGTGGATCGTGTCACACCCCGAACCTAGGCCTGGACGTAACACGACACTCGGTTCCTGACTACATGTGACCGAGCGAACCAACTGGCTGGCTGAATCAATATGTGATATCATAACATACAAAATGCGGAAGATAAACTAACACATGCTGATATACTGAAAGTCTGAATGATAAAAATCAAAGTGTGGAAACACTAATAAAAGTATGAGTCATGTCTGTAGCCAACATTGCATAACACAAAAAGCTTGTGACTCTGTCTAATTGATACTGTAGTCTATGAAGCCTCTAATGAAGTACTAAAAACACTGAATGTTTGAAAATACTGAAGACTCTAAGATAATGATAATGCCCCGAACGAACTGGGGATCACCAAATAGCTGATATGAGAATCCTAGCGTTCTGAGTCGTCAACCAGTAAATCATTACCTGCATCGTGAGATGCAGGCCCCGGGAAAAAGGGACGTCAGTACATTTGAATTGCACTGGTATGGAAAGCAACTGAAAGAAAGAATTATAAATGCTGAAACTGAAGCTAAGCTGATAACTGAAAATTGATAATTATTGAAACTGAAACTGAAATGATAACTGATAACTGAACTGATGATTGGTAACTGAAATGATAACTGATAACTGAAATGATAACTAATAATTGAATTGAACAAAGGAAGTAAGGATATGAATACTCCCTCTTCTGAATGATGAACAACCTGTTTACCTGAATAAGCTACGGCCTCGGGCCCAATATATATGTGCACAAGCTACGGACTCAGGCCCAAGTATACGTATACATAACTAAGGCCTCAGGCCCAAAAATGCATAAAGCATAAACTATGGCCTCAAGCCCAGACATGCATAAAGCATATGAACTACGGCCTCAGGCCCAAATACAGGTGTTCAACATTCAGTAACTGAGAATCATACTGAAATACATGATACTGAAATACTGAATGATATTGAGTTACACGATACTCGAATGCTAAATAGAACTGGACTGAGACATGTATTCATGAACTGATTATGAAAACTGAAACTTCAACTGTTTATGACATGCTGAGTAATCTAGACTGAGATTCATGGGCATCAAACCCAAGTCTATATTGATTATTCACTAATTTCACAACGTTTAGAATGAAAGTCATGAATGAGTTACGAAGCTAGAGAATAGAAGTTCTACGAATATTCATGGAACTAAGACATAATTACTTTCTGAGGAAACTAGTAATATAGCCATAATGAATGGGACGTAGGGAGAATCATAGACATTCCAAAACGTAAAGAGAGTTAGCCTCACATACCTCAATTTCGCCCCTTAGTGCTACTACAATGATCCACAATACTAAGAACCTTCAATCTACAATAGCAATATCCAGTGGAACCAATATTAGTAACAAATTCCATAACTTATGCCATTTAGGCATATTATCAAACACCTTGTAGGCATAAATCTCTACATCTCATCACCATATAATTAGTTCATCCAACTACCACCATTTATCAACAATTTATCTCACCATCATGATTAACCAATTTGTAACTTCCAACATCACATATATGACCATCCATCCACACCCAACCAACAAAATTCCATCAATTAATCATCTTTCAATCTCTACAATAGTTATGTAATTAAATAGGGAACTTATGGATTCCAATCACCATAGCAAGTTCCAATACTTATTCATTCTCATATTCCCTTAATAAATTAATACATGTAAGTTTAAGGGTGTAGGATTACCTTTTTGGATGAAATCTTGCAAAACCCTCCATTGAGTTCTTGAAGTAATCTCTTGAAGATCTAAGTATTTTATGTGTAGATTACATCAATATTAGTGTAGATATTATGGAATTTCACATCAAGATAATGGGGATTGCTTACCTTGAAGATGGGAGGGGTTGGAGGTCTTGAGAGAGTGGAGGAAATCCTAAAAGTCATCCAAAAGAAATGGGGGAAGATGGACACCGAAATTGTGTTTATAGGCCCAAATTTCGGATGCGGCCTCGGATGCTTCGCATCCCCACTACACTCCTCTCAGGAGCTCGGATACTGACCCGGATGCTATGGCAGCACTTCACTGCCAGACCCTCTTTTCGGACGCGACCTCGGATGCTTCGCATCCGCACACTCCTCCGCCAGCCTTTGATAAT
Source organism: Nicotiana attenuata (assembly GCF_001879085.1). NCBI lineage: Eukaryota > Viridiplantae > Streptophyta > Magnoliopsida > Solanales > Solanaceae > Nicotiana > Nicotiana attenuata. Next base: position 4,299,232 of record NC_031994.1, read on the forward strand.
TTGATCATAAATTCTTGTAGGAATGTCCAAATGACGAACAGTTTGAATCGTTAGAAACTAGACTCGAAGATCTTTCATTTGATAGGTTGTGCATCACATAAAACCTTAAATATCTGTAGGTATGATCGTCCAAAGTGTGGTCTTGTGCGTACTCATTTGGAATTTTAGTCTATCATGTAATTTTCCAACATGGCTTAGACTTAGGTTTCTCCTTGGACCACAAATCACTTATGATTTTCGTGCCCCCTTTTTTCGCCTCGCGG
>NC_031994.1:4299519-4614715 GCF_001879085.1 Nicotiana attenuata
GGGGCTGAAATTGAAAATAAAAATAGGCCAGATTTTAAATAGCCATTTTTAGTACTATGTAATTTATAAAAATAATAAATGAATTCCAAAAAATATCTTTGTGTGCTAAAATGGTTTAAAATATTTATTTGACATTTTAAAAAATATAAAGACCAATTTATGCATCAATAATGTAATTATACATTAATATGGGCTATTATTGCAAAGATGTGCAATTTGCCCTAAAAATGCAAATATAACTATAAAAATGCACTAATAATATTTAAACACTATATTGGCATAAATAAAGAATTTAGATGACTAAATCATCACAAAAGTAATTGGAAAAATAATTATTGGATATTTTATAAATAGAGAGAGGAAATAAATTGATTTGGGGCTTTTAAAAATTATAGAAAAAGTTATAAAAATGTTTATGCATGCTTATACTATTTTGAAAGCATATATATGTGATAAAAATATATGAGGAAAAATTAGGTATCAACAGCTGCCTTTCTTAACCCGGGAAGGATGAAAGAGTTTTCGGGTAGAGAAAAGATGGCCAATTTTGACCGAATGGGATGTTTTGAAAGATAGAGGGCGGACTCCGATCTTGAATTGCCTACATATCCCTAGTTTTACAGGAATCAGGCCACGTGTAGTTCTGTATTCATTGGCGGAATATACCGATGAATTCATTGCAAGAATGGACACGAGGTACAAGAGCGGTTATGGGGAACGGTTAAATTGAGATAGTTTGAAGGAACTGGAGCGAGGTCGCTCCTGCTAGGATAGCGGTTGCTTGCTGGTCACCTATAGATAAAGAGATTGCTACAAACATGTATTTGTGCGAAAAATTAAAACATGATGCAGATTCCCTTTTGAACCATGAAAGTTGTCTTTCGACGGTTAAGGATGACGTCTTTAGACCATGATGTCCTGGGCCATGAATTGTTTAGTGAGGGATTCACAGTCCATGAGATGGTGTTCTCGGGCCATGAAGATGGTGCCTCCGAACCATGACACCTTTGAATAATGATATGCAAATTTGAGGGATCCTCAGGCCATGGCATGGTGTCTTCCGGCTATGAGGATGATGCCTTTAGACTATGACGCCTTTGGATAGATTGGCGATATTTCAGCCCATGAGATGCAATAATATGATTTTAACAAGACAAGTCTTAGTCTTGTGAAGGGCAGAGCTTAGCCTGATTGAAAAGCAAATAGATAGTACTAGAAATAGAGCAATATTTGTGCAAAGAAGGACAATGCTTAGTCCCATGCAGATGGGGAGGCAAGGATTAGCCTCATGCAACTATGGGAGGCAAGGATTATCCTCATGCAAATGTGGAGGCAAGGATTAGCCTCATGATAATGTGGAGGCAAGGATTAGCCTCGTGCAAATATGGAGGCAGGGATTAGCCTCATGCAAATATGGAGGCAAGGATTAGCCTCATGCAAATGGGGAGGCAAGGATTAGCCTCATGCAGGAGGAGACAAGGGATTAGCCTCATGCAAATGGGGAGGCAAGGATTAGCCTCATGCAGGTGGGGGAGGCAGGGATTAGCCTCATGCAAACATGGAGGCAAGGATTAGCCTCATGCAATTAGGGAGGCAGGGATTAGCCTCATGCAAATGGAGAGGCAAGGATTAGCCTCATGTAGATATGGAGACAGGGATTAGCCTCATGCAAACATGGAGGCAAGGATTAGCCTCCGGCATATGGGGAGGCAAGGATTAGCCTCATGCAAGTATGCGGGACAGGGCTTAGTCCCATGCAAAGAGCAGTAGCAAATAAGAGTAGCATATGTCTTAGCTGGAGATATATTCGGTGTCTGATGGCCTGATTGATAGTGATCTTGTTATGTGTATATGTTTGAGGACGCTGTTGCTACGTCGGATGTACCTCCGTTCAAAGAAAAATTGTAAGTTTTGTGGGGGGAGGTTGGTTCGTGCTTCTGTCCGCGGGCCTTGCTTTGCTCCGTTCTGGAGGCCTTTCGAGTTTCCCTGGGTAACCTGGTTGTTACGGAAATAGTGTTTTTGAAAAATGCGCAAAAATAGAGTTATTTGGAAACATGTTGAAATATCAAGTAATTTAGATGAACTAGTGGCTGTAACACATTTCAGAGACACTGCAACTTTCTGCCCCAGTTTGGCAGATGATCCTTCGGCCGCTTGCGAGTAACGAGCCTTGTGGAACCTTCTTCAGAATTTTGAGAATCCCCAGTTTCTTAACCAATTTTTGACTTTCTGGCATGCGATGGCGTCGGCTGGACTTGCTCCGGAATTTGAGGGTCCTCCTCAAAATTCTGCCCCAGTTTCTGATCTTTGGGGGAAAATGGAAATTTTATTGTGATATGACTGAACCCATAAGGCTGCCTACGTATCCCCTCTTAAACGGGAATCAGGTCAAGCGTAGTTCAATTACAATAGATGAGGAAATAATCTAAGCATAGTATCTTTTGACTGCGTCTGAATTGATTGGTTTTGGCCAAATTTCTCCGTCCATTTCTGCAAGTATGAGTGCTCCTTCTGTCAGCACCCTGTGAACCATGTAAGGACCTTGCCAGTTGGGAGAGAATTTCCCTTTGGCTTCATCTTGATGTGGGAAGATCTTCTTCAGCACCAGCTGTCCTGGTGCAAATTGTCTTGGTTTGGTCCTTTTGTTGAAAGCTCTGGACATTCTGTTCTGGTAAAGCTGACCGTGACACACTGCGTTCATCCTCTTTCCATCGATAAGAGCCAATTGTTCATAGAGTCTTCTTATCCATTCTACATCGCTGAGTTCGGCTTCCTGTATAATCCTTAAAGAAAGAATTTCTACCTCAGCTGGGATGACAACTTCAGTGCCACAAACCAACATGTAGGGAGTGGCTCCAGTTGACGTGCGAACTGTAGTGCGTATCCCAATAGAGCAAAAGGTAGCTTCTCGATCTCCATGGTCATCCAAAAGTAACCAGCCCTGAGTATCTTCTTGGCCAAGACAAAACCATTCATATGCGGGCCGCAGGTCCCAGCATGTATCTCCTCAAGTAGCTTAAAAGCTTCTTTTGCGTCGACACATCTTAGCAACCCTAAATCAGGAGTTCTTCTGTACAAGTTTCCTCCGCTGTGGAAGAAGTGATTGGACAATCTCCGGAGTGTGCGTTTCTGAGTATGGTTTGCACGCTCCGGATATTCTCCTTTCGCCAAATACTCCTTGATGTCATAGAACCAAGGCTTCCCGTCTTTTTCTTCTTTGACGTGGGCACAATATGCCGGTTGATTATGAATTCTCACTGGGATGGGGTCGATGAAATTCTTGTTCGGATGCTGTATCATAGATGACAAGGTGGCCAATGCATCGGCAAACTCATTCTGAATTCTGGGTACATATCGAAACTCTATCTTGGTGAACCTCTTTCTCAATTTCTGCATATGGTGCAGATATGGCAATATCTTGGAATTCTTGGTGGCCCACTCTCCTTGTACCTGGTGCACAAGTAAATCCGAATCCCCAATTACTAGCAGCTCCTGAATGTTCATGTCGACTGCCATGTTGAGTCCTAATATGCAGGCTTCATACTTTGCCATGTTGTTAGTGCAGGGAAATCTGAGTTTAGCTGATACTGGATAATGTTGACCTGTTTCTGATACCAAAACTCCTCCAATGCCCACTCCTTTGAAATTTGCAGCTCCGTCAAAGAACATCCTCCAACCGTCGTATGCTTCAGTAATATCCTCTCCTACAAATGACACATCTTCGTCAGGAAAATACATTTTCAAGGGTTCGTATTCTCCTCCCACCGGATTCTCAGCAAGATGATCTGCCAATGCTTGTCCTTTGACCACCTTTTAAGTTACGTAGATGATATCGAACTCACTCAACAGTATCTGCCACTTGTCCAACTTCCTAGTCGGCATGGGTTTCTGAAATATGTACTTCAAAGGGTCCATCCTGGATATGAGGTATGTGGTATAGGCACATAAGTAATGCCTTAACTTCTGGGCCGTCCAGGTGAAAGCACAACAAGTACGTTCCAGTAGAGAGTATCGTGCTTCGTAAGGTGTGAACTTCTTGCTCAAGTAGTATATGGCTTGCTCCTTCCTTCCAGTCTCGTCATGTTGTCCCAAAACGCATTCGAAGGCTCCATCCAACACAGATAGATAGAGTAGCAAAGGTCGCCCCGGCTCTGGCGAGACCAGGACTGGTGGTGTGGACAGGTACTCCTTGATTTTGTCAAAAGCTTTCTGACAATCTTCGGTCCAGCTTGTCACGCATCTTTCCTCAGCATCTTGAAGATGGGTTCACATATGACTGTGGACTATGCTATGAAGCGACTGATATAATTGAGACGCCCAAGGAAGCTCATCACGTCCTTTTTGCTCCTAGGCAGCGATAACTCCTGAATAGCCTTGACATTAGACGGATCTAGCTTGATCCCTCCACGGCTGATAATGAAACCCAATAACTTTCCCGCGGGAACCCCGAATGCACACTTGGCGGCGTTCAGTTTCAAGTTGTACCTCCTTAGTCTGTTGAAGAATTTTCCCAAGTCTGCTATGTGGTATGCGGCCCTCTCTGATTTGATGATGACGTCGTCCACATACACCTCTATCTCCTTGTGTATCATATCATGGAAGATGGTTGTCATCGCTCTCATGTAGGTAGCCCCAGCATTCTTTAGACCAAATGGCATCATCTTATAACAGTACACTCCCCATGGTGTGATAAAAGCTATTTTCTCTGCATCTTCTTCGTCCATCCAGATCTGGTGATAACCCGCGAAGCAATCTACAAAAGATTGGAGTTCATGCTTGGCGCAATTATCGATCAGGATGTGTATGTTTGGCAGTGGAAAGTCGTCCTTGGCACTTGCTTTGTTTAAATCCCGATAGTCAACACACACTCTGACTTTCCCATCCTTCTTCGGAACTGGCACAATGTTGGCTAACCAGGTTGGGTACTCAACCACCCTGAGAACTTTGGCTTTGATCTGCTTAGTAACATCCTCCTTGATTTTCAGGCTCATGTCTGGTTTGAATTTTCTGAGTTTCTGCTTCACCGGCGGGCACATTGGATTGGTAGGTAACTTGTGAGCCACTATGGACGTGCTCAAACCTATCATGTCATCATATGACCATACGAAAATGTCCTCATATTCTTTTAGGAAACGGATGTACTCTTCCTTCTTTGTTGGTGATAAATTAATACTGATGCGAGTCTCCTTGACGGTCTCGGCGTCCCCTAAGTTTACTGCTTCGATTTCGTCCAGATTGGACTTAGGCTTCTTCTCAAAGTTTTCAACCTCCCTGACGACTTCCTCGGGTATTTCATCTTCTTCATCTGAATCACAGACCTCATATTGCAAATGCATTTGGTTAAAATTAAACATGATCCAGACGAATACGGCTCGATGAATCGAGCATTTATTTTGAAACAAGCAAGTCTTTAAAACAAAGTTGCTGAAAATTTTAAATGCCTAGAGTGGCTGCAAAAATAAAATCTGCCAAGCTACCCAGGGACTCGGCAGGCCCGGGATGGTGTGGCAGTCCAGTTCCTGAGAACAGCTCCCTTCTCCACAGTCTGAATAGTGAGGCCTTCTTCCTCCTCCTCCTCAATTATTGCACTGCATTGTATCATTTATTCTGACTTTTCCTTTGCTTTTAGGATCACTTGGAAGAGGAGGATGTGGAGGACCTTAGGTATGGTGATGATGCCAGTATGTGCGAACCAACCTTTTTGGGGAATGGGAATAATCAAAAAGAAAGAGAGAAAAACAAAAGGTAGCTAAGTCAGTAATGATTCTGAAATGTTTGCAGTATTTAAACACATATTGCGAGAATGTAAATTCGTGTCCTAATTTGGGAGCCTCGTTGTGCCCGAGGTAGGACTAGCGACAAATAGATTTGGAGAACTTTAGCTTCCAACAAATGCCTCATTTCATAATATGAAAAATAGACGAATCCCAAAACGACACTAAGATAATAGAAAAATAAGTCACTATTGGCACTTGGCCTTATTACATTTTAAGAAAGCAAATAAATCTAGTCTATTTGGTCTCAGAAGGACCTTCCCAGATTCGATCTTCCTGACTCCATCGTACAGGTCCCCCAGCTCGTGCAGACCCAGCAATAAGTAGGCTCTAGCCAGATGTCCTCCCTCGCTTCCTTCAGCATCTCATTTTCTGCAAAACAAAAAGGCTAGGCCCTTTTCCCCCACCAGACTCGACTATTTATACATTCATGATTAGCATATTGGCATTTAGCTATCCAAATTAATGCACAGAACGTGGTTGTGTCCGTTGGGATTATGGAAACCCCGGTGGACTTTTGGATAAGGCTTGTCTTAAAGGATTATTATGTGGACAACATATTAATCCGGCTAGGTTTGACCATGATGCATGCACAATTTTGATCAGAGTAAGGTTACTATGGGGGTCTAGACTAGTACCCTCAAGCGGACAACTTGAGGGGGAAAGGCACGGAACCGTCGACTGCACCGCTGATCGACTAGTTTTACCGAAAATAAGCCTTTCCGAATTTAAGGGAAATAAACTGGAAGAGCGCAACCACTCATCAAGCATTGCTATAGGATTCTGATACGCACGATTGGAATATGATGTGGAGTATATGCAACAATAATAGCATGTTGTCAAGTATTTGAACGTAAGAGGATAATAAATGCAGTATTTAAATAATTGAAGGACGGTTACAGAAGAAAACAAAGAGACAAGTCAGTTTTAGGAAAATAAAGAAATCATAAATGCTTAAAAATAAACAGTTAAATTCAAATAAGGGGAAAGGGTACGTGGGATAGAGCATGCTTGGACTAACTTACAAAAAAAATAAGTTCGTTATGGTAAGAGCCTAATAATATCCCCAGCAGAGTCGCCATGCTGTCGCGCCCCCTTTTTTCCTCCTCGCGGAGAAAGGTCTAGGTTTCGACATTCCATGGGGAAATAACTCTTTTCCTTTTGGGAATCGGGTTTTGAAGAGTCGCCACCTAACGAATTATGGTGCATTAGGGCACCTTGAGCAATTAACTCATGGACTAGTTTGCATTACCAGAGATTTAGGGTAAGGGCTCGAAATAACCTTGAGGGGAAGGTGTTAGGCACCCCTCGCGGTCCACAACGGTGAGTCCCGGCCGAACTTATATTCATGTAAATTAGTCCTTTTAACAAATAAACAATTTAAGCACGTACTTGTAAGTAAAGGCATGTTTTGACATTCTTAGCACATGTATGATCCAAAAAAATGAAACAAGGGAAAAAGTTTGAACAAATTGCACATATATGAAGAAAAGTAAATTCATTTAAACAACGGGAGTTGGGAAAGGGGGGTCCTAGGTTGGTTAGCCTACAGGATCATACTCATACAATGCCCGGTAATCACTCCTCAATGAGGGGCTACACGTGACATTAGCGCGTAGTCATCATATCCTTACGACCTAATTCCCTCCCCTGGGTCGTAGCCTAAAGCGTTCTATCAACCTTGAAAAGTATCCTATGCGCGCACTACCCCTCCCTCCCTCATGGCCCTGGAGGTATTTTAGGACCACTAATTATAGGTAGTTCTAGACCATCCTAAGGTATTTAAAGGAGGAGAGTCTAGGCGTCAATCAAAGCAATTAGGACTGCATTTAAAGAGGGAACAACTAAAGGCTCACACTTTACCTCCACAAGCAGGATAAATAAATGCACGTCTCAAACAATTGTTTCAGGTATTCTGAGAGAAAACCCTAGAACATGATATCTTAGGTAAGCAAAGATTATATAGCACTGAATTGAGGCGAAAGTGTCAAAGAACTGAATCCTACTAATTTTAGACCTGTTAAAAGTGAGCAGTCTCAAGGCGCAGTTTTATAGTTGCAGGATTTTAATCGCCCTATAGGCTTGCCTAAGCGCATAATAGTGATGTCCTAAGAGCATGATATCTATATGGATCGGTGAAACAGTAAAACGATTTTTAAACGACAACTTGAGATCTATAGGCATGCTTTCTAGAAGTATTAACTTAAGGGAGCGCTTGAAAAACTTATTAAAGAAGTGGCAGATGAATTAACTAATCCAATTCAAAACACCCGTGAATTAAACTGTTTTCTAATTGAACTGGTTTTAAGTTCTATAGGCATGATTTCTATTAGAGCTGATTCTAACTCCTGTAGGCATGGTATCTAATTATTAAAAACTGATTTTAACCCTATAGGCATGATCTCTATTATTAAAAAGCTGATTTTAACCCTATAGGCATGATCTCTATTATTAAAGCCATTTAGATCCTATAGGCATGGTTTCTAATTGTGTGGAAGTAAAGCAAACATAACAAACATATTTGAATCAACATAGACCCTATAGGCATGATATCTACCCAATCCTACCCACAATAGATATAACTACCCTCCCTTTTTTCACTAATCACCCCACTGTTTGTTTACAATAGTTATTACAGACCAAGAACTGAATATAAATTACATAAAAAAATAGAAAAGAAATTAATCTATAGGGAGCCTGAACCAGGCCCAAAACAGTCATGGTGTACCAAGCCTTTACTGATCTCAAACACCCAAAGTTCCATAGCCCAATTCATGTCTAGGTGTGTCAGAGTTCCCTAAGGATCTCAAGGATCCCGGGCAGTGCTCACACCCAGACTTTCACCAAACAGAGACTGATTATGTGCGATGTGGAAGTGCCAGCTCTGATATGCCAGAGTTCAGAGAGATCTCAAGGATCTCAAAGCAGTACGCATACCAGAGGGGCAGGACTTAGTTAATCTAAGAGTAATGTGAGAGTGCATAATGACTTGAAAGAGTTTGGTAGACAGTAGAAAGAAGGTCTTAGTAATGGCAAGAATTTTCTGAAAACCAGACCATAGTTAGGGTAGAAATAGTTTGAGAAACATGAAGAACATTTTTACAATCAGAGAGCAAGTCATAGAACACACAGTTTCAGAACAGACTTCACACAAAGGAAAGAGGTAGAGGGACACCTAGAATGCACCTTAGTGATGGCAAACAAATACACAAATTGTAGTTGCAAAGTTAAGTTGAGAACACACAGATTTTAGACACAAATAGNCACAAAAATTTACAAAAATTGTGAAATAATAAAGTAATCATTTTTTAATTCCGGCGGCGGTCTAGGGCGGAGGACGGTGGCGTTAGGTTTCCCTGATGAAAGATGAGAGAGATGGGAGGGTGAGGGGGTCTGAGGGGGTAGGGTAGCGTTAGGACATATCTATATCAAAAAACCTAGGCAGTTCTCATCCGTTGGATCAAAAGAATCGAGGGTTGTGATTAAATTGGAGGAAACGGGGTCGTTTTGGTAGGGTGTGGAGGCTGGACCGGGTTGGCTATAACTGGGCTTGATTTTGGCCGCATTTTGGGATTTCATCTTGGGCGTTTGGGCTGGGATTGGTTTGGAAGGGGTTTGGGGTTTGGGCTTGAGTGCCTGAACAAAAATGGTCCAATGTTGGCCAGCCCTATGCCTCTTTATTTTAGTTTCTTTTATACTTTTATTTATTCTTATTTTGTTTTTGTTTTCATTTGTTTATATTTTTTTTATATATATTTTCTGACTTAATAAAAATACAAAAATAAAGACCTAATATATTTAAAAGTTAAACTATTTCCTAAAAATGTGTAAAAACTATTTCATGGCAAATTCAACAATTAAAAATGCAAAACTGGACTATTTTTTGTTATTTTCTTTATAATTTGTTCTAAAAACCACTTAACCCCTAACTAATCCTAAAATATGAAACTAAATCCTAAATGCAAATGCCAAATGTATTTTTTATATTTTTCATACGAATTAAAACAAACACCAATAAAATGCAACAATTATCAGAAAATAACACAAAAATTCACAAAAATTGTGAAATAATAAAGAAATCATTTTTTGAATTTTTGGGAATAATTCATATAGGGCAAAAATCACGTGCTCACACCATGAATAGGTAAAAAATGAACATAGACATATAGAATTAGCAGAAGAGTTGAACCAAGAACATCAGTAGAGGCACATTAGGATCAAATGCATCGGATTAGGCTAAGAAGAATCACAGAAACAAAGCATAGGACAAAGTCAATACCCTAATAACCTAGATGAACTCAGAATCCAAACAATAATGCCGAGAAATTAGGGTTTTTAGCATAAACAAGTTAGGGTTAAAGCAATCTTCATGAAATCGGTCAAAACACACAAGAAACAGAAGATTTAAACACTCAAAAATCATTAAACGTTTTTTAGAAAGAAAATTTTAGGAAACCCTAGCCAGAGAAGTCAAAAACTTGAAGTATTATAGTGCTTGAAATCGGTCAGTAGTAGAGTAATAAGAGGGACTTAAAGAAAAAATCACAGGAACTCGAAAACATTTTAGGTGTGACGAGATTAAAACAGTAGATAGCAAAGAGACCAAGATATAGTGCTAAAATCGGTTGACAGTAAAGAAATAAGATATCTTTAAAGCAAAGTCATGGACAAACTCAGAACCCCTTTCAAATCTAAAAAGATCGGACGGATTCATGTCCGAAGATTAGGGTTTAGAGGAGAAAAGAGGGGTAAAGAAAACCTGGTTTTGAACCAGAGATTTGAACCATGAAATGTCAGTAGGAATCACTCGCAAACCATGGACGAACCCTTGAAGAGCTTTGAACAAGATCTGGACCAGATCACTTCTTGTTCTTTCTACAAAAACCACATAATCGAACAACCAAGGGGATATGAGACAAGTAGAGGCTTCGTACAACCATAGGACGTCATAGATTGGACAGGGATTCAAAGGATTATGGATGAATTTAGGTGACGGCGATTAGGTTTAGGGGTTGGGTTTCAGAGAGAACCAGAGAGAAGGGGATTCAAGGGAGGCGATGTGTGAGAAATGGTTAGGCTTTAGGGGTCGTTTGAACTAAAAAAGGAAAGGGTGGATTGTGGCCGTTGATCTTTGTGATCAACGGCCGAGATTGAAAGAGTTTTTGGGGGCGGATCGGGTCAGGCAGATGGGTATTGGGCCTGGATAAGTTTAGGTTTAAAAGTTGGGCTGGGTATTGGGTTATACTGTGGCCTAAATTGAAAATAAAAATAGGCCAGATTTTAAATAGCCATTTTTAGTACTATGTAATTTATAAAAAATAATAAATGAATTCCAAAAAAATATCTTTGTGCTAAAATGATTTAAATTATTTATTTGACATTTTAAAAAAATATAAAGACCAATTTATGCATCAATAATGTAATTATACATTAATATGGGCTATTATTGTAAAGATGTACAATTTGCCCTAAAAATGCAATAAAAATATTTAAACACTATATTGGCATAAATAAAGAATTTAATTTACTAAATCATCACAAAATCAATTTGAAGAATAATTATTGGATATTTTATAAATAAAGAGACGAAATAAATTAATTTTGGGCTTTTAAAAATTATAGAAAAAGTTATAAAAATGTTTATGCATGCTTATACTATTTTGAAAGCATATATATGTGTTAAAAATATATGAGGAAAATTGGGTATCAACAATGATATGCCTCGTACACTTATTATCATAACCAATTGATAACCATCACATTAATACTCATTTAATGCATCCACAACTGATTCAAATTTACGGAGTGTTACAGATCGCAGCCATCTGACTCACAGCCACGTGGATTGCATCCCTACATATCACAACCACATGGTTCACAGCCACATGGATATCACAGCCATATGTGTCACAGCCATTTGTATCACATCCACATGGATTGCATCCAGCTATGCGCAGTCACAGGAATCGCATCCATCTTCATCATCGACTCCATCCAACTTAGGACTTCACCTGCGAGACCGTAGCTCTGAGCCCCCATCTACACCGTCTACACATGCCTCTAATACATATGCTGAGGATGATGATCCAAAGGTAGTGCATTATGATTGCTATGGCAGGATCATCATAGTCCCAGAGGGTAACAGGTAAGAGTTATTTGTTATTTTTTGTTTATTATTTTATAATGTTTTTACTAATATTCTCAAGTGTTTTTATTGTTAAATTGTAGGTTCATGCAATCAAAAAGCTTTACGATAGCTCCTATGCGACTTGGAGTGATTTTCCATACTCGCTGAAAGAGCAAATTTTTAACCAGTTTAAGGTTTAAATATTCTTTTAAGCAGTTAAATAATTTATAATTATGATATTTTCATCTAATATTTCTGGTCAAAAGACATGTACTCGATATTGTAGTCACATATTCGTTTTTGCAGTGTAACCCTGTCTAGCTATGTAGCATGTCAACTAAGCATCCACGTAGATTATACACACTTCCACATGCTAAGATTTGTACATTTGTGTCATTTGTAGAGTCGTTAAACTGGGCTTGGCCCGTGAGGTCAGCCCAACCTAGCCCGCTACTTGGGTAGGGTTGGGCTAGGATTTTTTGACCCATTTAAAACTGAGGCTTATAAGCCCGGCCCAAGTAAGCCCGCTGGCCCTTGAGGCTTGACCGAGGCTGGGCCTGGGCGACCCGTGGGCCAAAAATTAATTAAATTCAAATTAATTAACTATTAATTAATTAATATATAAAAAAAGTAAAAACTAAAAAACTATTAACTTTAAACCCTATTCCCAACCTTAGATTGCTCATTTACCTTTTCATATCAACTAGAATTTAGATTTTTGACATGCATGTAATATGACAAAATTAGTTTTTCTTTTGCTTAATTAGTAACGAACTCGAAAAGTTTTAGGTGGCCAATAATATTTTTTTATCGAACGAAAATATTACTTTAAGTGGCCAATGATCAGTTTGGCAAATGATTTTAATCCTAAATTAAAAAACCTCAGCATTTATACTTATTGAAGCAATCCCCGAAACATTAAGAAAATATTCATGTAACTTTAAAAAAGAAGGCTAGAGATATAGAGAATTTGCATTTCAATTACGAGATTCTTCGTCAAATATCAAGCTTTTTGTACGCTCTAAGCAAATAGAAGTTGTTTACATGACTATGTCACGAAAAAATATTTAAGAATTTAAAGAAATTTTTTTTCTACAAAAAAATGAAGGGTCGGCCCGCCCTAGCCCGCGGCCCTCTTAGGGCTGGGTTGGTCTGTCCATTTTAAGGCCCATTCATATGGCGAGCCGACCCGTCCTAGCCCACCAAATTTAAAAGCCCACAAGCTTGGGCTAGGCTGGGCTGGACTGGCCCGTTTTGACAGCTCTAGTCATTTGCCCTACACCGGCAAGCTGCAATATTTTAGATCATGTGCTTCCCTTTCAACACTTTATTCTATAGTTTTAATTTTTATGTTAAACTCTAAAGGTGGAAACACTTGTAAGGAAGAAATTGTATCATATGTGGCGAAGTGATTGCGTTTTGAAAGTCAAGTCAGCCATGATGATGATATTTTATTTATATGTACTTTTTAATAATTTTGATAAAGGTAACCCTGTGCATGAATCATGCCGCGTTCACACGCAGGGTTCAGATATTAGCCGCACCCCAATGGGAGATGAATATAGAAAACTTATCCTGATACAAGTATCAGTTACTGATTTCATATTTTGAACTCGTAACTAATAGGTCTTATGGAGACAACTTTACGACTATATTCTTCTAGTGGATTTGATTGTTTACTAAAATCCACCCCACAAAGCTAGAGAGAGAGAGAGAAACTTCCACCAGGATGGAGGATGTAGTGCTCATCATATTTGATGGATGACATGTAAAGTGAATTTCCCAAAAAGTAGGTTAAGTGCAGCCAAGCTTATGGTTTTGCACATTCTTCAAGTAGAATAACACACTCTAACGTGCCAACCTGCGTTCAAACGAGTCCGGAGTTGGGTCTTACCTTTATATAAGCAAATGGTTTCTTCACCAATCACACACACCACAAAACCATTGATCTTCATATCTTATCAAAGAGCTAGGCACCACACACAATATATCATAATGCAACCTTTTTCCATAGTCCAAAGAAAGATACAATGTCTTGCATTTTTAAGATTATTGGGTTCGAAAAGAGAAGGCCGTAGGGCGAGATGTAATCTCCGTGAGTATATGTTGGGCCAGTCTGGAGGACTTGAGGCCGGATCTTTGCCTATGGATTGAGCACCGAGGTGCTGATTGTGTGAGCAAATGTTTTGAACTTATATGTTCGGTATTGTGCCTATTAGTGGAAGTGACGGCTGGATAGCTATGTGATGAGTATGTTAGTACTGTGAGATGTATCTATGTGACTTGGAAGTGACAAGGAAGGCCTCTTGGATGATAGAAGAACTATTAGGTGTTTGAATTCCATCGTAATTCGAGGTATAGCCCCGAATTATGGTCGTGTGAAGGATCTTTTCATGTTTTCCAGTTGAGAGTGAAGTAAATTTTATGTTGCGGTATGAGTTCAGACTCAGAAAGACTAAGTAACTGTGTAATGTGTATGACGGTGGAAGGTATGCAGAAATGTCATATTGAGGCGAAGCAGGCGGGTTATCTCCTACGGAGTGTTCTGAAGTGGTGTAATCCTTATGTGTATATTAGAAGATCGCATGTGTAATTGAAAAGTGCGTGTTGAAATTTTAAATTTCGGGTCGCCTAAAAGAGTGGGTTTAGCTGTTGCGGGGGTGAATGCGAGAATTTCAGAAGATTTGCGGTACTAGATGATCTGTGATTGCACAAGCTTACAAATGATTTCAGTTTAATCTCACTATGGTATTGTGGCATCAATAGAGTAGAAGTGTTATGAGTTATTGAGCGTATCTTGACCTATGGCTTCGAGCCAAGTGGGGGAGTCTGCTGTGAGCAGCTGATTGCACGGTTAGCTGCTATGTTGGTTCCAGTTTGGGGCATGCGAGTGAATTAGCTATGGCTAGAGTAAAGGAAATTTTTTGACTAAGGTTACATTATGCTTCATGGGGAGAGAGAATCACAGGATGTCTTAAGTTGTTGTTGGTAAAGAATGCTCGGCGCATAAAGCAGGAAGTTGCGTGGTTATATTAGGACGAGGATTTCATTTTGCGGTATCGGAGTGCCGATGAGGCACGGGTGGTTCTGTTTGTTAGGTCAGGTAATTTGCAGTTTAAATAAGAGTGAATGACTTTCGAGAATGGTTCTAATGTGTTCAAGATTCTGCAGGAAATAATCGGGTATTTTAAAGTTGCATGTGTGGTTAGAGACTGTGTTTTCATTGGAAGAGGTTCAGATTTGTGGTATTTCTATGTTAATTATGGGGTTCTATGTATCAGTATCAGGAAAGTAAAGGTAACGGATTAAGAATTCGCAGAAAGTTCTTCATAGGAAAGTATTATGGAATGTGGCGTATCTGGGAATATTTGAGAGAGTATTCAGTGGCTCATGTGTCTTAGACAGTATGGTCTTATGCTTGGGTCTCGTGTGGTAAGCCTGGGTTGAGGCATTGTGGTGCTACAGCAAGAGGGAATATCAAGTGGATGATGAATCAGAAGGGAAAATCAGATAGATAGAATAGCTTGACAGTAGACCGAATCGGTATGGTAAGGATATGATTAATTTCCTGGTGTGTGTTCGAGGTAATGAGCCCTTACAGGTATTTTGCAGCAAAGCTCTTGAGCTCTGACAGCTTGCTTAGCTTTGTTTGGATAGAAGGATTCAGTCCTGGCAGTTTAGCTTGTGCAAATGGAATTGGGAGAGAGTTCTTGTTGACTTCAACTGTGGCCGGAGAGGTGCATTTTCTACGAATATGAGAGGTATGGGATGTGTTATGATTTTTCTTCTAGATGGGATCAATGGAAGTTCTTGACTAGTTGAGTGCGTAGATGTCTGTGGCTCGGAAGGGAGATAAAAGTTTTCCTGTCATCCTTGGATGGTATGGTATATGCGGTATGTTGTGGAGGATCGAGATTTGCATGTATGAGGTTTCAGATCAGTTCTGAAACGAAGTTCATAACACTCTTAGGTAACGAATAGCCTCAGATGATTAAGGAAATGGTATTGTTATTTGGAAGTGATTTGACGAGAGTATAGGTTTCAGAAAAAGGGTAATGTGATTAAGTTGATAGCACTTTGGTAGTATTGCGGCATTTTCATGTTGGATCGACTGGTGGTATTCGGGTTTGCTTGGTGGGCACAGGGAAATTTTAGAGTATTTATCGTGGAATGCTTGGTATTAAAGGTATGCACGTGTTCGGACGGCGAAATTGGGATCGGATATGATGATTCATGTGCCGGGTGGATGTGGAGACGGAAGTTCTCATATACAGGCTATGATGTGGTTGTAGATCGTGTGTGTTGGCACTGTTTAGTGACTACTGAGATTTGGAGGCCCGAGTGGATCTTTCTTTGCTTGGTATGTTAGGTTTTGGGTATGATATTGGGGTGTAGACTGGTTGTTTCCGTGTTGTGTATTCTGGACTATTGCGATAAGATGGCGCGGATGGCTATGTCGGGAAATACCACGGACTGAGTGGCGATGTTCGTCGGATTATGTCCTATTGGGGACTTTTATATTTTGAAGACCTAGAGGACGGCTGGGAAGGATTGCCTTTATTATTTGGGGTCTTGTGAGTGAGTGTTCTATCTTGAGTCGGCTTGGTTGGCTCCGAATGGCATTGTTGAGGGGGGTATTGATTCGACCGTTGTTGAGCTTATCAGTGATCTGGGGAGATCTATGAGTTACCTTTTTGTGTTGCGAGATGCTAGGATTTGTTGGTTATAGGCACATATGGTGCGGTTCAATTGGGGTCTCTTAGTGGAATTCGAGCGGGAAGAGTAATTGAGCGATGCTTAGTGAACGACGTATCGGTTGTGTCCTATCGGGTTGCGTGGCATATGTTATTTGTTGCACCGTGGGTGTCATGATTTGCCTTGGTTCCAGACATCAAATTGTGCGTGGCTATCAGTTTTGAACATAGTGACTTGAGGTGTTCCATGTGTAGCAGTGTTTGGATAGGATCGCGCATTGTAGCGATGCTACGTGGAGATATAACCTTTCAGGGTAGATTCATGTGTTCTATTTCTATGATGTAAGACGGGGTCTCAGCCTCATGTTGTGATGGTACTGATGAGCTTGAGGTACAGCTCTTTCGTTTGAGTCATTTTTCATGATTTGAGTATGTTCAGACCGTTTCTTATTGGTGCAGATATTATGCAAGTTGTGGCTTAGGCCTGTATTGAGGTATCACATCACCAGAGTGGTGTGTTGGATTCAAGGTGATCGTTGGGGGTCATTAATGAATACGAACGGATTTGATTTCAGCTTGTTAGAAGGATAATGTCGAGGTTCGGCTCGTAAATCTGCTGTGGTATTAGCCAAAGGGGAAGCGACTTCATGAATGGTTGACCTGAGAAATGGTTACGGTTTATTGCATGTGTCCTTTATCGTTGGCAGTATATGAAAGTGTTGGAATAAGACCTTAGTTGATAAGATGTTTTCTATCGGTATTCAGGTGTTGTGTGCAGCTGCTGTGAATAGAAGTTATCGTTTCGAGCGTTTGAGTTATGTGGTATATCATATAATTGCACCTGAGGTTGCAGGTAGGGGTTATTTCAGCTGGTTCGGGCTTATTCTGAATAGAGATGTGAGGTTCTGACCTTGTGTATGATTTCGGAAAGTGAAATGTGGTTCTATGGCTTATGGGCTAGATTGGATGGTGAAATTTCAGTTACAATGTGTTATCGGACCTATATGAGATAGGGTGACGTGGGATCACCCCCGGGTTTACGCTTGGTAAGGTTATTCAGCTATTGATTGGCTTCTAGAATAACTCCGGGCACGTTCGAGGACGAACGTGTGTTTAAGTGGGGGAGGATGTAACGACCCAACCGGTCGTTTTGAGCTTTTGCACTTTGATCACCAGTTCTCGGGCATGACTTGCCCCGTGTTATGTATTATGACTAATGTAGATTGTTGGTTTTGGTTTTCAGGAAAATTTGGAATGAATTTGAAAGAACGATTTCAGTTGAAAGATTTGAATTTGAAAGGTTTGACCAAGAGTTGACTTATTTGTATATGAGCCCGGATCGGAGTTTTTATGATTTGGTTAGCTTCGTGAGGTGATTTGTGACTTAGGAGCATGATCGGAATTTATTTTGGAGGACCGGTGTAGAATTAGGCTTGAATTGGCGAAGTTAGTAGTTGGCGAATTCCGGTTGATAGGTGAGATTTTGATTCGAGGGTCGGAATGGAATTCCGAGAGTTGCTGTAGCTTTGTTATGCCATTTGTAATGTGTGTGCAAAATTTCAGGTCATTCGGACGTCGTTTGGTTGGGTTTTTGATCAAATGCGTATTTCAGAAGTTTTGAGAAAACTTAGGCTTGAATTCGATGAGAATTGATGATTTTTGTGTTGTTGGATGGGTTTTTATGATTGGAACAAGTTTGAATAACGTTGTAGGATGCATTGGTAGTTTTGGTTGAGGTCCCAGGGGCCTCGGGGTGATTTCGGATGGCCACCGGGATGGTTTTTGGACTTGGTGAAATTCTGATGTTGCTGGTATCTGGTGTTTCCGCATCTGCGAAAGAAGGGCCGCATATGCGGTTCCGCAGATGCGGTAAGGGAGTCGCAGGTGCGGTTTTGGGTCATTGGAGGACTTCCGCAGAAGCGGATGGTGGTCCGCATATGCGGCATTCGCAGAAGCGGATATAGACCGCAGAAGCGGTCCAGGTGGTTACATGAAGAACCGCAGAAGCGGAAAGAGACCGCAGAAGCGGAAACCGCAAATGCGGTAATCGGGTCGCTGAAGCGAAAATGAGGTCTGGGCAGAATGGTTTAAAATTAATATTTCATCCGCGAGCTAAGGTATTTTCCTCCATTTTTGAGCATTGTGAGAGCTACTTGGGAGCTTTTGAAGGGGGATTCGAAGGAGATTGACTGGAGGTAAGTTTTATGACTTAAAAACAGGATTATTATGTGAGATTAACCTTGAAATTTGTGGAAATTAAGCCTAAAATTGAAGAACTAGGGCTTGAGTTTTTGATATGTCAAATTGGGATTTGATGGTTTATTTGAGCTCGGATTTGAGAGTTCTTGGTATGTATGAACTCGTGAGAAGATGAGGAATCTAGTAATGTGAAAATTTCTGAGATTTGAGAAGTGGTCCCGGGGCTCAGGTTTTGCTAATTTCGAGATTTTTAATATTTTTCGATTGGGTATTGTTCCATTGGCATATTGTGACGTATTCGTTATGGTTTTGGATAGATTCGACGTGGAGGCCGATTTGAGGGGCAAAGGCGTCGCGAGCTAGAGGTTTCACCGGTTCGAGGTGAGTAATGATTGTAAATGTTATCCTGAGGGTTTGAAACCCGGGATTTGCACACCGTAGTGCTATTGTGAGGTGACTTGCACGCCGGATAGCGAGCGTGGGGTAGAGAACCATTGGGGATTGTGACTTGGTCCGTCCCGATTGTTGATTTTACCGCGTATTTGACTGAAACTTGTTTGATATTATCATGATTGGGCTGATTGCCATATTTGGGCTTCGTGCCAATTATTTGAACCCTTCGGGGATTTTATCACTGTTTTCTTACTATTTGAGATACTACTTGAACTCAGTCCTGTTGATTATACTGATTTACAAACTCAGCCGTTTTAATTGAACTTTGAGACTTAAATGATATTTTCCACTGTTATTTGGGCTTAGCACTATTATTTTTATTGATGCCCGAGGGGCTTATGATGATTTTTAGACTGAGTGAGGCCGAGGGCCACATGTGAGGATATGTCGAGTGTATTGTGAGGAGGCTTTCAGGCCTCGAGTGTATTGTGAGGAGGTTTTCAGGCCTCGAGTGTATTGTGAGGAGGCTTTCAGGCCTCGAGTGTATTGTGAGGAGGCTTTCAGGCCTCGAGTGTTATGTGAGGAGGCTATCAGGCCTCGAGTGTGATGTGAGAAGGCTTTCAGGCCTTGTTTTATATGCCACGAGGTGGCTTGATATTGCGCTTGGGCCGTAAGGGGCCCCTCCCGGAGTCTGCACACCCCCAGTGAGCGCCGTCGACGATAAATAAATGGAGCGGGCTGCATGCCGCAGCGAGATATGGATCGGGCTGCACACCGCAGCGGTTACTATATGATACTGTTCTGAGAGTGTTTCTGAGAGTGAGCCCAAGGGGCTGGTACTGCTTTGAGATGTTGCCGGAGGGGCGAACTTTTATGTGTGCATCTTGCATATTTATTTGCCTTTTTACCTGTTACACTGTGGTAATCGTGCCCGAGGGGCGAATTTTTCTGTGCTTATCAGCACTAACTGTTTTGAAATCATTTCGTAACTGTTGAAAGGATCATTTTCAAAAGAGATTTAAATCGAGCCAAGATATTTCTAAAGATTTCACAGTTTTCACTGTTTCTCAGAGCATTGTACCCGACTTCTATACAGCGTGTTGGTTGCTTTACGTGATTTCTTACTGCTCAGCTATTATTTACCTTTATTACTCACTGAGTTGGAGTACTCACTTTACTCCCTGCACCTCGCGTGCAGTTGCAGATATTTATTCACCCGGTAGCGGGTATTGGCTGCGTGGAGGCAGAGTTGTAGAGGTTTAGCAAGGGACTGCTATCGTTCGCAGCACCACTGTCTTTCTATGTTATTCATTATTTCTGTTCAGTGTACTTCTAGACTTGTAAAGTGGAATTACCTTCGTATAGATGCTCGTGACTTGTGACACCCCGGTTTGGGCTGTGTTGGGTTGTAATTTCGTTAATTAATACCATCAAGTCGTATCTTTGCTGTTCATTTATGCTTAACTAATCTGAAAGAGACGAGTTCGGGTGAGTTGGCTGACCTTGTCTTCATGAGAGGCGCCATCACGACCAGTGTGGGGTTTGGGTCGTGACAGTAGTTAACCCCGTTGAGCCTATAATCCTGTTTCTTTGGTAACCACATTACAAGCCTTACCCCTTTGTTTGAATCGACCATATATTTGAACCATGTCACCTCTCATGAGCACTTGAATTGTGATGAATTATGGAAAAGTTAAAGTATGGGGTGGTGGGTTGGCTTTTGAGTGGAACAAGTGAAATAAAGATAAAGGTGCACCGTTTGAAGAAAAAAAATATGTCAATAAAAGCCATTTGGAAAGAGAAAAAAAAAAGATATTTATATAATAGCTGTAGTGTATGAAAAATAATTCTTGATGGTGGTGGCTATTGATGTACTGGTGCTTAAAGAAGTAGGGGTAAAATATAGTGAAGTTAAGGTGGAGTTTTGGTTTGACATAAGTATGGGCTTGAAGGTTAAAGTGTTTGTATTAAAGTGCTTAAGGGAGGTGTAGTCACTTATATCCAAATGTATCCTACCCGACCCACAGCCTACATTACAACCAATGAAAGTCCTTTTTGATATTAGACTGAATAAACTCGATTAGTGGAGTATTACACTACGGGCAAACTTATGGTGCGTCATTTGGGGCATATGAAGGTTATTTATGAGAGCGAGTGAATTTTTTCTATCTTGAGTTCCTACGTTTGTAAAATTCATTGTGTGTGGAACTAAGCTCTTTGATTGGGTGATCGCACATAATTCATAAAGGAAAGGTAATGTTGTTGAATTCCATGTTAAAGTAAGTAAGTGAATTGTGAATAAGGCATGGTATTTGTGAGTCGATTCTTGAGGCGAGGATGTCACACCTTTGTGCTTTAACTATTTTAAAGATTCTTGGTATAATGAGTTAAGGGAATTGTTTAATAGGTTGTGTCCATAAGTGTAGTTTGATTTCTCGAGGATGAGCATTCCTCGTCCTCACTTATTTGAGTTTCATCAGTTGATTGTTCGTCCTCATTTTCTATAATTGTTACTTCATTTATATCAACTTCTTCCAATATGCGTTCAGGATGTTCCAAGTCATTTTCTAATTGATCGTTCACTATTCGGTGAACACTGGAGATATCATTTTGATATGCAACATCTAACACATTCTCGACTTCTATCCTACCTACAGGCTTAGTTTTGATTACAACCCACCAATTGAACTTATTCGGCCTCAATGGATAAGGAGCATAATACACTTGCCTAACGTTATGTACAATTATGAAAGGATCATAGCGATCATACTCCCTCGTATGATTAACCTCAATTATGTTGCATTGGTGGTGTACTTTTGAGCCTCTTGTTGGATTTGGGTCAAACCACTTGCATCTAAAGAGTATCAATTTCTTATATGCCAACCTGTATATTCTAGTTGTAATATTTCTTTGACCACACCATAATAATCAATATCTCCAACTTGGTTGTCATCACCACCTTGAACCCACACCCCGCTGCTGTTGCTATTTTTACTTAGAGCAATCCTCTGTATGAAACTTATAACCATTCACTACGTACTTAGACATTGTTGTGACCTGAAGCCCATGTGCCCAAGATATATCTTTTAAAAATGAATTTACACCATTATTTGGATTATTTACCTACATAGTCTTTAAAAAACTCATAAGTAAACTGTCTGAACCACATATAAAAACTCGTATATACAACATCATGGCCAAATTGACCCACGAAGTGACTGTGACACATCAAAAATTCTTAGTAGTTGCATCAATATGTAATTACTGTAAATTTTACATTTTGATATGCAGAAGCGTAGCATGAGTACACCATAGTGGTACTCAGTAAGTATCGAGTCTAACCTCGGTAGAGTAGTGACGAGGCCAGGTCAAGACACTTACCGAACATGTAAAGATGTGCATGATATGATATAAAGCTAACAAGGAAGGAATATCAATATAATGCCAATAGCAGAAGGAATTCAAATCACAAACAGTAGTAAAGATAAGGGGACACGAATGACAACGAGAAATAACCAAGTAATTAAGCAGCCACATAGTCGGTGTACGGATATAGTATAAATGTGCTCAAGTAGGGAAAAGAATGTCAACTCAACAAATCATTTCCAATACACAATTTCAACCATCCCACTTCTCGTAATCTCATATCATAAATCACAACTTCCAAACCTTTAACACACATGGCACCTTATGCCCATATTTTTCCATCTCACTTCGCACGGCAAAATCCACGTGCTAGTCAGTACATAATATCCGTGTCAAATTCTAATTAGAATGTTCAAGAGATTTTATTTATATATCATAAAGTAAAATTACAGTTTCTGGACCAAGTAGGAAATCAATGAGAAAGATGAGTTTACTTAGAAATCATTTGGGTGAAGAAAAATAACATTTCCAAATAAAATACAACATCAAATAAGCTATTGAATTTAGTATAAAATTTATTAAATTAAAACATAATAACAATTCCTTTCTAAGTAAAGTAAAAACATCAGACATGGTAAGGAGATTAAGTTGAGAAATCAATTAAAGTAAAATATGACAACTATTAGAAATGGTAAGTACCAAATAAAACGACGAGTTTTAGCTTAAAAGTCACACAAGGTAGCATGTTATTAATTATTTTATTTAAAATCGCAATATTTCTAACAAGTCAGCAGGATATGAGGTAATGACTCAACGTAGTAAATTCATCTTGAAAAAATCAATTCACAAGAATAATAGTATTAGGAAAATAATTCAGAAAATGATGGCAAGGCAAAAAGTTAATGACAATAACTCAATCCTCGGAAACCAGTGAAAAACTGAAAATAAAAATCCTTAGAGTCTCGTACGAAAGAACCGAAGCCAATACAATACAACAGGGAATACAAAACACATAAACTGTTGCGGCGGGCAACCCAATCCCACAATACAATATTATTCACCCTTATTCCACCATGTGAATATCAATAGTAATAAATAAATATATGTTGCGGCGCGCAACCCGTTCCCTCCATGTAATATCAATATCATAATTCACCTTTACTCCACTATATCAATTCACCCTTATTTCACCTGGCGCGGATCATAATAATAAACAAAATATGTTGCGTCGCGCAACCCGATCCCACCATATAATATCAATATCATAATTCACCCTTATTTTACCCTATCAATTCACCCTTATTTCACCTGTTGCGGCGTGCCATATCAATTCATCTTTATTTGACCTGGGGCGGATCGTAATAATAAATAAAATATGCTGCATTGTGCAACCCGATCCCACTATATAATATCAATATCATAATTCACCCTTATTTTACCCTATCAATTCACCCTTATTTCACCTGTTGCGGCGTGCAACCCGATCCCCCATACAATAATTTTTAAATCAACAGCAACAATTCAATAACTTAATTTACAAGAATTTCTACAATCAAGGGTGCGAGTACACGACAACCAAGGGACCACGTAAAAATCAAAGGAATACAACATACTTTACAAAAATGTCAGGACAGGTAAGGCACGCGATAACTATGTATGCAATCACAAAAATTAGGACATGTAGCAGATAAGCATAGAGTGATAGAAGAAATTCAACAATTAAGAGGTAACAAGAGAATAAGGAAGGCAATAACCTCAACTAAGGCATATAAGGGCCAAATAATGGGTAAGAGGTACAATAAGTGCTAACAACATCAAATAGAGCATGTAAGAGTAGACTAACAACGAGATAATCACATGTTAAAATAATTCAATTAAAGGCATGGGAAGAGACTAGACAGTCTGAACCTCTCAATTACCATATATAGACCGTGTACCCACACGTCACCTTGCGTACACGGCTTTCACATAGCAATTTAGCATAACTCAATTACTAAGGGGTAGTTTCCCCCACACAAAGTTAGACAAGACACTTACCTCAAACAAGCTAGACCGATATTCTAAAATGACCTGCTCGAGTGAAACAACCTCCAGATAGCTCAAAACTAGCCAAAATAACTTTAAATCATAATAAACTCATAGAAAATAATTCCGGATAATAAAGCTTCAATCCTTAACAAAAACCCAAAAGTCAAACCCCGGGCCCGCACCTCGAAACCCAACAAGTTTCACAAAACCCGAACACTCATTTTGATACGACTCCAACCATACTAGTTTCACCTAAATCCGACTCCGAATCGATGTTCAATACTCAAAAGTTCACTCAATGAAACTTTGTACAAAACTCCCCAATTTTCTCTTTAAAATTCACAATCCAATTACCAAAAACGAAGATAGATTCACAAAATATAACCAAAACCGAGTAGACAACACTTACCTTAATCCATATGATGAAAATCGCCTAAATAATTGCCCAAATCCAAGCTCCCCAACTCAAAATATGACCAAATGAACAAACCCTCGATATTAAATATTTTTGTCCAGTTGTTCTGCCTCGTTTCATGTGCCAAACAATCCCAAAACTCACTTTTTATGCCTTCAGTGGATTCCTTGTAAAATTTCAGTCAAGTTAGGCTTTTGAATCACTCCATTTGATCTTATAATGAAGGAGATATGATGTTTTGAAGTTTTAAAAGAAGTCTGAAAATTTAAGGGATAAAAATGACATTTTCGTAATTATTTTACACCAGAAAATCAGCAACAAAAGAATTTTCGATTTAGCACCCAAAACTCATTCAGAACCTCCCGGACAAAAACCATATATGGGTTTCAATCATAAAATACGCCACGAACCTGCTCACGCACTCAAAACACCGAAAAGAGGTCATCTTGACCCGATATTGACCATGGCAAACTCTAAATCCTTAACTTAACTAGTTTCTCAATCAATGATCTAAAATACACCCGAGCCCCTCGTGACCCCATTCAATCATACCAACAAGTCTTAAAACACGATACGAACTTATTCGAAGCTTCAAATCACATCAAACAACATAAAAACCACGAATGGTACCTCAAATCAAACTTAATGAACTTTTAAACTTTCAACTTCCAAAACACATGCCGAACCATATCAAATGAACTCGGGATGACCTGAAATTTTGCACACAATTTTCATATGACATAAGGAAGCTATTCCTACTCCCGGAACCAAAATCCGAACCCGATATCACCAAAGTCAGCCTTCGATCAAACATATGGACATTGCAAACATCCAAATTTCCAACTTTCACCAATTAACGCTAGAACCTTCAAGAAATATCTAAATGTAAATCCAGGCATGCCAAGTCGCAAATCACCATCCGGGCCTAACTAAACCATTAAACTCCGATCCGGGGTCAAATACATAAAAGTCAAACTTAGTCAACTCATCAAACTTAAAGCTTTCTAGTTGAGAATTATTCTTCCAAACCAACTCCGATGTAACGACTCGACCAGTCGTTTCAAGAGTTATAGCCCCGTTTCACCATTTCTGCTTCTTTTTGTGTTTTTCAGCTATACTATGATATGTTGGATCAGTTGGTTCAGATCTGGAGAGGATTTGAGACACTTATTCTCTTTTGGGAAGGCTTAAGTTTGGAAAGTTGACTGGATGTTGACTTATGTGTAAACGATCTCGGATGTGAATTCTGATGGATCAGTTTGCTCCGTTAGGTGATTTTGGACTTAGGAGCTCGTCCGGAATGTGATTTGGAGGTCCGTGGTAGAATTAGGCTTGAATTGGCGAAAGTTGGAAATTTGGCGATTTTGGTCGGCTGTGGAAAATTTGATATCGGGGTCGGAATGAAATTCCGAAAGTTGGAGTAGGTCCGTAGTGTCATTTTTGACGTGTGTGAAAAATTTCAGGTTATTTGGAGGTGATTGATAGGTTTCGGTGTCGTTTGCGGAAGTAGAAGTTCAGAAGCTCTTAAGCTTGAATCTGAGGGTGATTTGGTGTTCTGATGTGGTTTTGAGTGTCCCGAAGGTTCGACTAAGTTTGTATGTTGATATATGACTTGTTAGCATGTTTAGTAGAGGTCCCGAGGGCCTCGGGTTGATTTCGGGGGGTTGACGGAACAAGGTTGGAAATTGTTGAACTCAGCTGTCATAACCGCACTTGCGGAGTGGGGACCGTAGGTGCAAGCCCGCAGAAGCGGAGATGGGGCCGTAGATGCGGCCAAGGATGAGGTTTGCTGGGAGTCGCAGGTGCGGGAATTGGACGCAGAAGCGATTTCTGAGGGCTTAAGTGAGAACCGCACCTGTGATTGATTTTTCGCAGGTTCGGCATCGCAGAAGCGACATGAGGACCGCAGATGCGGATGTTCTGGAAGAAGGTATAAAATGTGAACTTCGCGAATTTTAGTTCACTTTACACCTTTTTTAGTCGGCTTTGTAGCTTTTGAGAGCGATTTTGAGGAGGAATTCAAGGGTTCATCAGCAAGGTAAGTGGCTTGAGCCCTAATACTCACATATGTGATCATTTTCCGTTGATTAGTCATTTAATTAGTGAAGATTAGGGGTGAAAATGAGGGGTTAAGGCTTCGAAATTGGAGAGTATGATTTGGGGATTTGAGGGACCATTTGATTTTGGATTTTGATGAATTTGGTATGGATAGACTCGTGAGTGAAAGGGCTTTCTAGTTTTGTGATTTTTGCCAGATTCCGAGTCGTGGGCCCGGGGGCTGGGTTTGGGTGAATTTCGGGATTTTGGTCTAAACTGATAGTTTTTCGTTTGTAATTGGTTCCTTGGCCTATATTGACTGCATTGTATTGCTTTTGGTTAGATTGGGGACGTTTGGAGGCCGATTCCAGAGGCAAGGGCGTCGCGGAGTAGGATTTGACTTGGTTTGAGGTAAGTAACACTTCCAAACATGGTTCTGAGGGTTCTAAACCCCAAACTATGTGCTATATGATTAGTATTGAGGTGACGCACATGCCAAGTGACGGGCGTGCGGGCGTGTACCGTGGAAATTGTGGTCTGGTTCATTCCATGGCACCTCTTAGTGTCTCTTTCTTGCTGATATTCGTGTTTCTGTTATGTGATTAAGTAAATGAGCTGTAAATCATGCTAAATATTATGTTAGGGCTTCACGCCGATACTGTTGAGACCCGAGTGGCCGTTTCTTGCTGTCATCTCATTAGTTTCATTGATATTCTTTATTCAGTCTTATTCATGCATATAATATCATGTCTCAGTCTCAGTTATTATTATTTGGAAAAATACATAAGTTGGCACCTGAACAATGGACCAAATCCCTGTTACACACTTTTTATGGGCAAAAATAGTATTACACACTCAACCTTTCAAAAGTGTGTCTAATACACATCGTTTTTGACCAGGACTCAACATGTGTAAAACACCACGATAGAAGCGCGTCTACTAATTAAAATACTATCTAATTATTTATTTATGCCACGTCTCTGCAATTTCCTCATCTTCCCTACCCTTCCTCTATCTCTCTCTTCCGCCAGCCAACACCTCCCCCCCCCCACCCCCCACCAAATCCCTTCTTTTTCTTTTTCTTTTTCTTTTTCTTTCTCAATTCATTACTTCTGATTTCCTCTTAAATAGACATATTTTGCATTAATCTCAAGCTTCCAATCTATTTCCGTCTCCAGCCTCCTTTTTTATATGTTTGATTTCATTCATATTTAATAAAAAATTTTCATCATCGCCAATTTTTCAATTAATATAGCACTTTTTTCCTTGTGAGTAATTTCGGCTACATCTATCGCGTGCATATGCCTTTTCCTTAAATTTTGCGGTTATCTATCTCAGATTTAAGATTCTTAGCTTCTCATGTTGAAGAGGAGGCTGAATTTTTTATTCTGAAAGTTGGTGGTGGCGATGGCAGCCATGGAAATGACAAACAAAATTTTGGAAGAGAGCTATAAATGAAAATAGTCCGTTATGTCTTTGTTGATGTAGATAAGCTTCAATAGATATGGTACCCAAGCAGTTGTAATTTTTGATCTACCTTTGCCATTGTTGCATTTTTTTTTAACAATGGCCTTGTTGTGGTGATGATACGGTGGTGTGAGCCATGGCTTATTGGCTTTTGATGTTTTTATTTCTTTCCGGGATTAAATCACTTGGGCTCCTAATTTTTGGGTTGAATTGTGTGTTCTAGTTTTTCGGGTGGTCTACGGAGGAGGAGATGGAGGTGGAAGAGATGGGGTTGGAGAAGATGAGGGTATATCTGTAATTTTATATTTTTCGTTTTATTTATTTATGTTAATGACACGTTTCACGACCTTATTTGTGGTGACATTACCCATATTTAGGTAAAGTGGTCAAGAAAAAAGTGGTGTGTATTTGATGGACTTTTGAAAGTTTGAGTGTGTAATATTATTTTTGTCCACAGAAAGTGTGTAACAGGGATTTGGTCCATTGTTCGGGTGCCAACTTATGTATTTTACTGCCTTATTATTTTGGCAAATCATATCATTGTTTCGGGCTAGTTTCATGGCATTGTGAGCCCGTGTGTGTGAGACTGGAGAGTGATGACTGAGTGAGGCCGAGAGCCTGATTATGAGTGACAGTTATGGGATCGGGCTGCATGCCGCAGCGGTTATGTTGATGATTATGATAGCGCTTGGGTTGTAGGAGCCCCTCCGGAGTCTGTAACACACTCCCAGTAAGCGCAGTTGATATTTTGAGAGATGGGTCTTCCCTGGACATGGATCTTGTCCGATGTATTTATACCTGGAGATGGATCTTCACCGTAGGGCTGGAATGGCCTTCCTCAGTACTGAGTGATTGTTGTCAGTATTGTGTATACATTTCGGGATGGATCTTCCCTGGGCCGGATGGCCATATACAGTACTGAGTGGTTGAGCACTTGAGAGTGAAGGCACATGGTACATTTTCATACATTCTGTGCATTGGCACGTAGAGATCTGCTGAGATTTGTACTTCACATTGTTCAAATTTGTATTTACTGTACTATTTGAGTTGAATACTTGAATTGAAAGCATGCCTACTTTACTGCACAGTTTAATTTTGTTTACCTGTTGAGGTTTAGTCCGTCACTACCTGTCAGTCCATAGTTTGGACTTGTTACTTACTGAGTTGGTGTACTCACGTTACCCCCTGCACCTTGTGTATAGATCCAGGTATCTCTGGCCACGGTAGCGGCTGTTGATTACTCTAGTTGCTGACTTCCATCGGAGATAGCAAGGTAGCTTCCTGGCGATCGCATACTTGTCTTTCTCCTTCTTTATCTTCCCTTAGTGTATTTTGGTATTCTCAGACTATGTAGTCTTGCTATATTTCAGAACAGTTGTAATAGTTTCTCATGAATTGGTGACACCCGATGTCGGGATTTTATTTTACGCATTTTTGTTTTTGAACTAATCTCTTTTACAAAATTTCAGTATGAAAAAGGCTATTATCTAACTTTTAATGAAATATCATTTTGTTTTCGGAATGTGTCGGCTTGCCTAGTTCCATGATAGGAGCCATCACGACCGGGTTAGTTTTGGGTCGCGACAAGTTGGTATCAGAGCTTAAGTTACATAGGTCTCACGAGTCATAAGCAGGTTTAGTAGAGTCTCACGGATCGGTACGGAGACGTATGTAGAGGCTGCAGAACCTTTAGGAAAACATCACATTCTTGAATTCATGTCGTGCGAATCTGTTGATCCTGGTAACTAAACTTCTATTATTTTACTCTCTCACAGATGGTGAGGACACGTGCTACCGGTCAGGACAGACGGCCACCTGTACCACCAGTTGGAGCCGCTAGAGGCTGAGGTCGTGGTCGAGGTCGTGGTAGGGGCAGGGGTGTAGCCCGCACAACAGCTAGGGAAGCACTTACAGATCCACCAGCGCCCCAATTCGTGATCAGGTCCCAGATGTGAATGCTCCAGTGGGACCAGCTCAGGCACCGGTTGTGCCTATTGTTATCCCAGGTCTTCAGGAGACCTTAGCTCAAATCTTGACCGTGTGCACCGGTCTTGCTCAGGCGGTCGCCGTTTCTACCACACCAGATACTTCCTAGGCCCGGGGAGGCACTCAGACTCCCGCCGTCAGTACACCCAAGCAGGTTGTTCAGGGACTTCAGACATCGGGGGCACCACCAGCCTAGCCGGTTGCACATGCTCAGGACTATGTGGTTCCAGTCATGCCTGATGACGAGCAGCGTAGATTGGAGAGATTTGGTAGACTTCAGCCTCCCAATTTCAGTGGTGCAGAGGGCGAGGATGCCCAGGGTTTCTTGGACAAGTGTTAGAGTATTCTCCGTACAGCGGGTATTTTGGAGACCAGTGGGGTCTCATTCACTACCTTTCAGTTCTCTGGAGCTGCCTTTACTTGGTGGGAGGATTATGAGAGGCATAGGCCTGTTGATGCAGCGCCCCTTACCTGGCAGCAGTTCTCCGTTCTCTTTCTAGAGAAGTATGTGCCGCAGTCCCGCAGAGAAGAGCTGCGCAGGCAGTTCGAGCAGTTGAGTCAGGATGTTATGACTGTGATGCAGTATGAGATGAGGTTTTTTGAGTTAGCCCGTCATGCTATTTGGTTGGTTCCAATAGATAGGGAGAGGATTAGGAGGTTTGTGGATGGCCTCGCATATCAGCTACGGATTCTTATGACTAGAGAGAGGGTGTTCGGTGCTTCTTTTGAGGAGGTGGTTGACATTTCACGAGAGATAGAGTCGGTTCGCCGCTAGGAGCGAGTTGAGAGGGAGGCTTAGAGGCCTCGGGGATCTGGTATTTTTGGTGGTGTTCCTTCTGGAGGTCAGTTCCAGCACGGCAGAGGCCGTCCATTCAGACATGCTCAGTCAGCATGTCCGGGTCACCGTGGTGATCATTTGGCCATGGTTCTCTCAGTTCACATCAGGGCCACTCATCCCTCAGTGCCCTTCCTCAGAGTTTGACTCATGCACCATCAGTTCAGGGCTCATCTATGCATGGTTTTTCTAGTGGGTGTCCCGGTGCTTAGGGCTCCCTTCAGTCCCCACCGCCATTTTCCGGGAGAGGTTGCTTTGAGTGTGGAGATTTGGGTCATATCAAGAGATACTGTCCCCGTCTTACGGGAGGTTCACCCTAGCAGAGGAGTGAGGCTTTGGCTTCAGCACCAGTTTTTTCCCCACCCGCCCAGCCAGCTCGGGGTGGAGGTCAGTCAGCTAGAGGTCGCCCTAGAGGGGGAGGTCGATCAGGTGGCGGTCAGGATCGTTTCTATGCACTCCCTGCCAGACCGGATGCTATTGCTTCAGATGCTGCGATCACAGGTATTATCTCAGTTTTCCACAGGGATGCTTCTGTATTATATGATCCTGGTTCCATTTTTTCATATGTGTCGTCATATTTTGTTCGTTATTTAGATATGCCCCGCGAGTCTCTTGTTTCATCTGTTCGTGTATCCACTCTTGTGGGCGATACTATTGTGGTGGACCGCGTATATCGGTCTTGTATGGTGACTATTGGGGGTTTGGAGACTCGAGTAGACCTTTTGCTGCTTAGTATGGTTGATTTTGATGTGATATTGGGCATGGATTGGTTGTCTCTGTGTCATGCTATTCTGGACTGTCACGCTAAGACGGTGACATTGGATGTGCCTGGGATGCCACAGATTGAGTGGCGAGGTTTGTCGGATTATGTTCCCAGCAGGGTGATTTCATACTTGAAGGCCCAACGGATGGTTGGGAAGGGTTGTCTTTCTTGTTTGGCCTTTGTGAGGGATGTTAGTATAGAGACTCCTAGTATTGATTCGGTTCCGGTGGTGAGAGATTTCCTGGATGTATTTCGTGCAAACCTGTCGGGCATGCCGCTGGACAGGGATATTGACTTTGCTATTGATTTGGTGGCGGGCACTCAGCCCATTTCGATTCCACCTTATCATATGGCACCAGCGGATTTAAAGGAATTGAAAGAGCAGCTTTAGGAACTCCTTGATAAGGGGTTTATTCAGCCTAGTGTGTTGCCTTGGGGTGCGCCTGTTCTATTTGTGAAGAAGAAGGATGGCACTATGAGGATGTGCATTGATTATAGGCAGTTGAACAAAGTCACAATCAAGAACAAGTATCATTTGCCTCGTATTGATGATATATTCGACGAAATTCAGGGAGCGAGGGTGTTCTCAAAGATTGATCTCAGGTCAGGGTATCACCAGTTGAAGATCAGGGACTCGGACATTCTTAAGACAGCTTTCAGGACCCGATATGGTCATTTTGAGTTCCTTGTGATGTCATTTGGGCTGACCAATGCCCCAGCAGCATTCATGCATTTGACGAACAGCGTGTTTCAGCCTTATCTCGACTCGTTTGTTATTGTATTCACTGATGATATCCTGGTGTACTCTCGTAACCTGGAGGAGCACGCAGAGCAGTTGAGGTTTGTATTGCAGCGGTTGAGGGAGGAGAAGCTTTATGAAAAGTTCTCCAAGTGTGAGTTTTGGCTCAGGTCAGTGGCGTTCTTAGGGCACGTGGTGTCCAATGAGGGTATTCAGGTTGATCCGAAGAAGATAGAGGCAGTTCAGAGTTGGCCCAAGCCGTTCTCAGCCATAGAGATTTGTAGCTTTCTTGGTTTGGCAGGTTATTATCGTCGGTTCGTTCAGGGATTTTCATCTATTGCATCACCCTTGACCAAATTGACCCAAAAGGATGCTCCTTTCAGGTGGTCGAATGAGTGTGAGGCGAGCTTTCAGAAGCTCAAGACCGCCTTGACCACAACTCTAGTGTTAGTT
Organism: Nicotiana attenuata; assembly: GCF_001879085.1. NCBI lineage: Eukaryota > Viridiplantae > Streptophyta > Magnoliopsida > Solanales > Solanaceae > Nicotiana > Nicotiana attenuata. The sequence goes on from NC_031994.1 coordinate 4,332,796, forward strand.
CTGCCATCAGCTTCAGGTTCTTATACAGTATATTGTGATGCTTCTCGGGTCGGCATTGGGTGTGTGTTGATGTAGGAGGGTAGAGTGATTGCATGTGCTTCTCGTCAGTTGAAGTCCCATGAGAAGAACTACCCCATTCATGATTTGGAGTTGGCTGCCATTGTTCACGCGTTGAAGATTTGGAGGCATTATCTCTATGGTGTGTCTTGTGAGGTGTTTACTTATCATCGTAGCCTCCAACACTTGTTCAAACAGAAGGATCTCAATTTGAGGCAGCGGAGATGGTTGGAGCTGCTAAAGGACTATGATATTACTATTTTGTACCATCCGAGAAAGGCCAATGTTGTGGCTGATGCCTTGAGTAGAAAGGTAGTGAGTATGGGTAGTCTTGCATTCCTTCCTGTTGGTGAGAGACCTCTTGCACTTGATGTTCATGCCTTGGCCAATCGGTTTGTGAGATTGGATATTTCGGAGCCCAGTCGGATCCTAGCTTGTGTGGTTTCTCGGTCTTCCTCATTTGATCGTATCAGAGAGCGCCAGTATGATGATCCTCATTTGCTTGTCCTCAAGGACAGAGTTCAGCACGGCGATGCCAGAGATGTGACTATTGGTGATGACGGGGTATTAAGGATGCAGGGCCAGATATATGTGCCCAATGTAGATGGGCTTCGAGAGTTGATTCCAGAGGAGGCCCACAGTTCGGGGTATTCCATCCATCCGGGTGCCGCGAAGATGTATCAGGATTTGAGGCAGCACTATTGGTGGAAGAGGATGAAGAAAGATATAGTTGGATTCGTAGCCCGGTGCCTCAATTGTGAGCTGGTGAAATATGAGCATTAGAGACCGGGTGGCTTGCTTTAGCAGATAGAGATTCCATAGTGGAAGTGGGAGCGGATCACCATGCATTTCGTAGTTAGACTCCAACGGACTTTGAGGAAGTTCGATGCTATTTGGGTTATTGTGGATCGGCTGACCAAGTCCGAGCACTTCATTCCTGTGTGTTCTACCTATTCTTCAGAGCGGTTGGCTGAGATCTATATTCGAGAGAATGTTCGCCTGCATGGTATCCCAGTTTCCATCATTTCAGATAGAGGTACTCAGTTTACATCGCAGTTTTGAAGGACTGTGCAGCGAGAGTTGGGTACTCAGGTTGAGTTGAGCACAACTTTTCACCCTCATACGGACGGGCAGTTCGAGCGCACTATTCAGATATTGGAGGACATGTTACGCGCTTGTGTCATTGACTTCGGTGGTTCATGGGACCTGTTCCTACCGCTCGCGGAGTTTGTTTACAACAACAGTTATCAGTCGAGTATTCATATGGCTCCTTATGAGGCTTTATATGGGAGACGGTGTAGATCTCAAGTAGGTTGGTTTGAGCCGGGCGAGGCTAGGCTTTTGGGAACAGACTTAGTACAGGATGCATTGGACAAGGTGAAAGTGATTCAGGAGCGGCTACGTACAGCGCAGTCAGGGCAAAAGAGTTATACTGACATAAAGGTTCGTGATGTGTCTTATATGGTTGGGGAGAGGGTTCTATTGAAGGTTTCGCCCATGAAGGGTGTTATGAGATTTGGAAAGAAGGGGAAGCTAAGACCTCGGTTCATTGGGCCTTTTGAGGTGCTACGAAGGATTCGGGAGGTGGCTTATGAGCTTGCTTTGCCACCTAGCTTGTCGGGGGTGCATCCAGTGTTTCATGTTTCTATGCTCCGGAAGTATATCGGCGATCCGTCTCACCACTTGGATTTCACCACGGTTCAGTTAGATGGTGATTTGACTTATGATGTGGATCCAGTGGCTATTTCGAAGTGGCAGGTCCGAAAGTTGAGATCAAAGGCTATAGTTTCAGTGAAGGTGCAGTGGAGAGGTCAGCCCGTGGAGGAGGCTACTTGGGAGACCGAGCAGGAGATGCGGAGCAGATATCCACACCTATTTGAGGCTTCAGGTATGTTTCTAGACCTGTTCAAGGACGAACGTTTGTTTAAGAGGGAGAGGATGTAACGACCCGATAGGTCGTTTTGAGAGTTATACCCCAGTTTCCCTATTTCTGCTTCTTTTTGCGTTCTTCAGCTCTACTATGATATATTGGATCAGTTGGTTCGGGTCTGGAGTGGATTCAGAGAGGATTTGAGATACTTAGTCTCTTTTAGGAAGGCTTAAGTTTGAAAAGTTGACCAGATGTTGACTTAGTGTAAACAACCTCAGATGTGAATTTAGATGGTTCCGTTAGCTCCGTTAGGTGATTTTGGACTTAGGAACGCGTCTGGAATGTGATTTGGAGGTCCGTGGTAGAATTAGACTTGAATTGGCGAAAGTTGGAAATTTGGCGATTTTGGTCGGCTGTGGAAAATATGATATCGGGGTCGGAATGGAATTTCGGAAGTTGGAGTAGGTCCGTAGTGTCATTTGTGACGTGTGTGCAAAATTTTAGGTGATTCGGAGGTGATTTGATAGGTTTCGGTCTCGTTTGCAGAAAGTAGAAGTTTAGAAGCTCTTAAGATTGAAGAGGGTGATTTGGTGTTTTGATGTTGTTTTGAGTGTTCCGAAGGTTCGACTAAGTTTGTATGTTGATATATGACTTGCTGGTATGTTTGGTAGAGGTCCCGAGGGCCTCGGGTTGATTTCGGTGGGTTGACGGAACAAGGATGGAAATTGAGGAATACTAAAGATTGAACTCAGCTGTCATAACCGCACCTGCGGAGTGGGGACCGTAGGTCCGATCCCACAAAAGCGGAGAAGGGGAGGATGAGGTTGGCTGGGGGCCGCAGGTGCGAGAATTGGACCGCAGAAGCGGTTTCTTAGGGCTTAAGTGAGAACCGCACCTGTGATGGATTTTTTGCAGGTGCGGCGTCGCAGAAGAGACATGAGGACCGCAGATGCGGATATTCTGAGAAGAATGTATAAAAGGTGGACTTTGCGAATTTTAGTTCATTTTCCACCATTTTTAGTCGGCTTTGGAGCTTTTGAGAGTGATTTTGAGGAGGAATTCAAGGGGTTATCAGCAAGGTAAGTGGCTTGAGCCCTAATACTCGTATATGTGATGATTTCCCGTTGATTAATCATTTAATTAGTGAAGATTAGGGGTGAAAATGAGGGGTTAGGGCTTGGGAATTGGAGAGTTTGATTTGGGAATTTGAGGGACCATTTGATGTCGGATTTTGATGAATTCGGTATGGATAGACTCGTGAGTGAAAGGGCTTTCTAGTTTTGTGATTTTTCTCGGATTCTGAGTCGTGGGCCCGGGGGCCGGGTTTGGGTAAATTTCGGGATTTTGGTCTAAATTGATAGTTTTTCGTGGGGAATTAGTTCCTTGGCCTATATTGACTACATTGTATTGCTTTTGGTTAGATTCAGGAAGTTTGGAGGCTGATTCCAGAGGCAAGGGCATCGCGGAGTAGGATTTGTCTTGGTTTGAGGTAAGTAACGCTTCCAAACTTGGTTTTGAGGGTTCGAAACTCCGAACTATGTGCTATATGATTAATATTGAGGTGACGCACATGCCACGTGACGGGCGTGCGGGCGTGCACCATGAGAATTGTGGTCTGGTTCATTCCATAGCACCGCTTAGTGTCTCTTTCTTGCTGATATCCGTGTTTCTGTTATATGATTAAGTAAATGAGCTGTAAATCATGCTAAATATAATGTTAGGGCTTCACGCCGGTACTATTGAGACCCGAGTGGTCATTTCTTGCTGTCATCTCACTAGTTTCATTGATATTCTGTATTCAGTCTTATACATGCATGTCATATCACGTCTCAGTCTCAGTTATTACTGTTTTGGCACATCATATTATTGTTTCTAGCTAGTTTTATGGCATTGTGAGCCCGTGTGTGTGAGACTAGAGAGTGATGACCGAGTGAGGCCGAGAGCCCGATTATGAGTGATAGTTATGGGATCGGGCTGCACGCCGCATCGGTTATTGATGATTATGATAGCGCTTAGGATGTAGGAGCCCCTTCGGAGTCTGTAACACACCACAGTGAGCGCAATGGATATTTTGAGGGATGGATCTTCCCTAGACATGGATCTTGTTAGAAGTATTTATACCTGGAGATGGATCTTCTCTATAGGGCTGGAATGGCCTTCCTCGGTACTGAGTGACTGTTGTCAGTATTGTGTATATATTCCGGGATGGATCTTCCCTGGGCCGGATGGACATATACAGTACTGAGTGGTTGAGCACTTGAGAGTGGAGGCACATGGTACATTTTCATGCCTTTTGTGCATTGACACGTAGAGATCTGCTGAGCTTTTTTACTTCACATTGTTCAGATTTGTATTTACTGTACTGTTTTAGCTGAATACTTGAACTGAAAGCATGCCTACTTTACTCCACAGTTTAATTTTTTTTACCTGTTGAGGTTTAGTCCGTCACTACCTATCAGTCCATAATTTGGACTTGTTACTTACTGAGTTAGTGTACTCACGTTACCACTGCACCTTGTGTGCAGATCCAGGCACCTCTGGCCACGGTAGTGGCTGTTATTACTCCAGTTGCTGACTTCCTTTGGAGATAGCGAGGTAACTGCCTGGCGATCGCAGACTTTCCTTTCTCCTTCTTTATCTTCCCTTTACTGTATTTTGGTATTCTCAAACTATGTAGTCTTGCTATAATTCAGAATAGTTGTAGTAGTTGCTAATGACTTGGTGACACCCGATGTCGGGCTTTTATTTTCAACATTTTGGTTTTTGAACTAATCTCTTTCACGAAATTTCAGTATGAAAAAGGCTATTATCTAACTTTTAATGAAATATCGTTTTGTTTTGGAAATGTGCCGGCTTGCCTAGTTCCATGATAATACATCATATGAAACTACTCAAGGCTTCAAACAGCTGAACGGAATACAAATGCTCAAAACGACCGATCGGGTCGTTACATGCAACGAAAGTCGTTGGCAAAGCCCAGAAGTCTTCACTAAATGCATGTAATGGCGAGCTTAGGATTGCTGCAAATACTTCTGATAGTGAATGGTTTTTGGACAATTCTTCCAGGCTGATACACAAAACATGTATATTTTGTGGCGACTACACTCTCCACAAAAAATAAACAAATACGTCATAGAAAAGTTTCACAAAGCCTTACTTTTGTAGCGACTTAATTAGTCACAACAAAAGGTCATTGATGTATCTATCCTATGTAGGAATGTACCCGGATGAAACTATCCTTTCCAAGCCGATGTGGAAAAAGTTGGGCGAGAAAATACACCATCGCGGCGCACCAGGCGGCGCGCTATGCGTCGCATTAGTGGAAAAGTTCAGAGGCCTATTTTTTTCACTCTGCATGAATTTTGCACTAGTGCCCCGTTGCTCATGGTGCGGGGAGGTAGTTCAATTTTTCAGAGTAATTTTGTTTTCTCACTTTTTAACATCTAGACTTGGTCCTCGACCCCCGAACGTGATCCCGACTTAATTTCTTGGGCTTTTACTCAGACTTCAAAGCTCCAACTTGTTTAAATTAGCTCCAAATTATCTTAATAGCTCGGAATTATTTCCTACAAGGCATAAAAGACGTAATAAGCGCAAATCACCATTATTTAAGCTCAATCACAAGTAAAATGAAGTGATTAGAGTGCAGACTATGACTAAAATACGGGTTTCTAGCCTACCATCAACACCCCACACTTAAACCATTGCTTTTCCTCGAGCAATCAAACTGCACTTCACATAGAGACGACCTTCTTATCAGACAACTTCCTTGACGCATCATGCCAAGAATATTTAAAGCAGACTAAGCACACTATCATAACATCCTAGCATCAAGACTTGACTCAAAAGCACCACGTATTTTTCAAAAACCCACTTACTTACTCTAACACGGGGGCCAAATATATTACCATTCCTTCGCAATTCATGTGCCCTCACACCAAAGATAGAGAGTAGTTCCACTCACAATAAAATTCAAGAACAAATAGGAACTCAAGATAGAAAGAATTAACTCACTTTCAGAAATAAAATTCATGCGCCACAGAAAACGTACCATAGGCTTTCCCGTAGTGTAGTACTCTATTAATTTTAGCTAATTCAGTCAAAGATCAAGTAGCACTTTATTTTGGTTGTAATGTAGGCTGCAGGATGGGTATGATACATTTGGATATAGTGACTACACCTCCCTAAGCACTTTAAAACATATAATTTTAGAATTTAAACCCCACACTTGTGTTGAACCAAACCTCAACCTTCATACATAATAGCATCAAGCACCCACTATCTTTAAACACAAAAAGGATGAGAACTACAACTAAGTTCTGATTTTTCTTTTCTAAGTTCTGATTTTTTTCTTTTCAAGCACACTCACTCCTTTTTCCTTAAAATTCCCTACAAGTGAGCCTCACAACTTTTTCAAATAATTCACCTTTCTTTTTTCTCAATATTTCCACTCAAAAACCCGATCATACCTCAACTTTAGCTTTCACAGGCTCATAACAATTTTAAGTGCTCAAGAGAGGTAAAAGGTTAAAACAGATAGTCAATTCAAATAAAATGGATCAGGCTTGCACTGTGATTACCAAAGAAGTAGGATTACAGGCTCAAAGGGGCTAACTAGGATACACAAAACAATTAGGCGGGTCACAGACATTTAATTGACTCAACAAAGAAATTCCAATATCACTTCCTAGATTGAACAAGACTGTTATTTCGCTTTGCAAACAGACGGGGCAAGTTCTTAGACATCAATTCACATGCACATAATATCACAACAATCTCACACACACATTGGCACATAACTCACCCAGGATCGGATCTATCCCGACTCTCTAGTCAAAGCAGTTAGGCAAAGTCAAAATCAAATAATTTAAGGCACTTATCTATGAGTCAAGAATTGAGCCTAGGCATCACAACTAAGGCACTCACTACTCTCACGGCACAACAACGTCAAGAAAAGTCATCTCCATGTAATACATAGCACAAGACTTCACCATTCCAAATAAAAGAAAAACTAACTACAACCGGTTCAAACAAAATCCTTGGAAAAGAACCGCGGCACAAAGAAAAATCAAGGGAGAATTGTTACACTACCTAAGAAAAATAAAATATTTTTTTTCTTCGACTTTGATCCCTCAAGAAGACAGTTGAGGAAATCCATCGTCGGGAAAAGTCAAATTTTTTATTTTTTATTAATACAAAACAAAGAAAGCAAACACACATGCACCTATTTAAAATCCCCCACCCCACACTTTAAATTATGGCATGTCCCCATGTGACACAAATAAAAAGCAAGAGGTAAAGAAAACTCCCCGCGTCCATTGTTTTTAAAAATTGCTACGGGGATTGCTGCTCTTTGATTATTACTATTTGATACTACTTTTTCTCCCCTTTTATTGGATATTGTTGCTCTCTGATGGTTACTATTTGATGCTACTTTTTCTCCTCCTTACTTATCGTCCTTTGCGTCCCTCTTCCTTCTTTCTCCCCCCTATTTCCTCTTCTTCTTCTCCCCTATTCTTCCTTTCCACCTTTTTTTGAGCCAAGGGTCTATCAGAAATAGCTTCTCTACTACTCCAGGTAGGGGTAAGGTCTGCGTACACACTACCCTCCCCATACCCCACCCGTGGGATTATATTGGGTATGTTGTTGTTGTTGTTATTGTTATAAAGAAAACTCCCCTGAATTTTTTTTTGTTTCCGAGAACTTATGAAATCCACCCCTAATTCTGAACTCATTCCTCGTTTTTGCTCCTTGGGATTATTTATGGCATCAGGCCAAAGTCCTCTAAGGATATCTGCAAGCCCCGCTCTTTTCTTTCTTTCTTGGCCTCATTTGGAGCGGTGGATTGTTCTTGTACGATCATCCTTAACTTGTTTTTGCATTCTTTCACAGGATCAATCCATGCATATCCTGTAAACCCCCAAAAATAAAATTCACATGATCAAGGATAGAATAAGAAAACAAAGAAGAAAGGTCATGTGAATATTCCTGTGGTATGTCCAAGACCATTTGTTCCTCATTCCCTCCTACCAAAGATTGTAAATGTGAGAAGGTGGATGGGGGTTTGAACTCTTCTTTTATTGCTTCATAGTCAACCAAAGCCTCATTTTCAATCATCTTGTGTAACGACCTGACCGATCGTTTTGAGCTCTAGCGCGTCGTTCGGCAGTTTGAGGCCATGAGTAGCTTCACTTCAGGCATTATGACTTGCACGCATGGTTGGAACTGAATTTCGGGAAGTTCGGAGTTGATTTGGAAAGAAAATTCTCATTTCGGAAGCTTTAAGTTGAAAGAATTGACTAAGGTTTTATTTATGAGTAAACGACCTCGGAATCGGGATTTTAAGGTTCCAATAGGTTTGTTTGATGATTTTGGACTTGGGCGTATGTCCGAATCGGGTTTTGGATGACTCGTAAGTGTTTCGGCGCCTATTGTGGAAGTTGGCATTTTGGAAGAATTTCATAAATTTGGGTTGCAGTACATTTCAATGTTATAGATGTCCATTTAGGATTTTGAGTCTGGGAATAGCTCCGTATGGTGCTTCTGGTATTGGAGCGTATCCGAAAGTGGATTCAGAGGTCTGTAGGTCATTTTGGGGTCATTTGGCGAAAGTTAGAAAGTTAAAGGTTTTTGAGAAGTTTGACCGGAAGTGGACTTTCTGATATTGGGGTCGGATTTCGATTCTGAAAGTTGGAGTAGGTCCGTAATATCGAATGTGACTTCTCTGCAAAATTTTAGGTCAATCGGGCGTGATTTGATAGGTTTCGACATCGAATGTAGAAGTTTGAAGTTCTAAAGTTCATTAAGCTTGAATTGGGGTGGATTCATGATTTTGATGTTTTTTGATGTGATTTGAGGCCTCGAGCAGGTCCGTTTTATTTTATGGGACTGGTTTATGTGATTGGACGGGGCCCCTCGGGCTATTTTGCAATAGCTGATGTTAGTGTCTAGTGTTGTTCTTCGCGTTCGCGAGTATCCTCTCGCGTTCGCGAAGAAGGATTTGGCTTCAGGGACTTTGTTCTTCGCGTTCGCGAAGAAGGAAATCTCTGTTGCACAGGTCTGATTTCGGAGGCTCATATCTCGCAATCTATAAGGAATTTGGAGATGACCACCAATGAAAGTTGTAGTACTTTGTGTCTAGTTTTTAGAAAAGTAAACCATTTAGCATTTGTATTTGTGTACAAAAAGTTATGGCTGGTACACTATAGGCTATCCGGGAAGATGAAGAAGAAATTTGTCTTGCACAAGGCTGACTTTAGAGGCTTATATCTCGAAACTTTAAGGAATTTGAAGATGACCAGAACATGAAAGTTGTAGATCTTCGTGTCTAGTTTTCAAAACGTTAAACCATTTGTCATTTGGAGTTTTGTACAAAAAAGTTATAACCATTATACTAGAGGCTATCTGAGAAGAGTTTGGGAATGACTTTCGAGAATTTTGTTAATCGCGAACGCGATGGGAGGTCCGCGAACGCGAAGAAGGGTTGCCTGGCAATGTATAAGTTTGCAAAAATTGGTTTGGCTCATTTCATCTCATTTCCTCCATGGGAGACGACCTAGGAGCGATTTTGGAGCTCCATCTTCATCATCTATGTCAAGGTAAGTGATTCCCACCTATTGCAAGTTAATTACTTAGATTATATCTAGATTTTAACATGGAAAATTAGTGGAAATTTGGGATTTTGAAGAAAAAACTAGAAATTTATATTTTTGGATTTTGACCATGAAATTGGACAAGTAACTTGGAACAAATTATATATTTGAGTTCGTGGTGTTATGGGTAAAATTTATCTTCGAAAATTTTCGGAATTCGGGCATGTGGGCCCATGGATGATTTTATCGACTTTTCAAGCAGAGTTGGAAATTGTTGTAAATAGGATTATAATGGGTATTTGAGTATATATTAATGGGTTTGCATAATTATTGACTAATTTTGGAGCGTTGGGCATCGGTTTGAGTCGTCGGAAGGGCTTGGGAGCCGGTTATGGAACTTCGGAGCGAGGTAAGTCTCCTTTCTAACCTTGTAAGAGGGAATTATCCCCGAAATAATTAAATATGTGCTTCTATTTTTGGGGGCTATGTACGCACGAGGTGACGAGGGTCCATGCGTAGCTACTATTATGCTTCAGTCCGGGTAGTCTAGGACCCGAAAGCATGCTATACTTGAGATATTTGTAACCTTATTAACAATTTAAATTTCTTAAATCATATCGAATTGGTAAATAAATTTCTAAAGAAATTAAAAATCATTTTCTTGACCGTTAAAGAGAAGTTGCCATTTCTTTGGGTAATTGTTTCCCCGATGAATTCTTGATTGATTGTTTGATGTGTTTATTTATATTTGACCGCGTCGCATGTATGAATTCGCGAGCGGGGTAATAGATGCATCTATGGTTCGTGCCATTCGACCCTCTGGCAGTCCACAGTTTAAATATTATGTTGGATCGGGCCGTACGACCTCGGCATAATTTGCGCATGCTTGTATTGCTTGCCTTGAAATTATAAATAATGATATTGCCTCCCTGGCCTGAGATAAATTGATAATTGAGGAAATATGAACTAGGAAATCTCTTATTATCAAAAGGATTGTTTACTTGATACATGATTCCCTTGAGTTTACTACTTTTTTTTAATAAATCCACGACTGATTATATTATTGGACCACTAGTAAGTGTCGAAGTCGACCTCTCGTTACTACTTCCCGAGGTTAGACTTGATACTTACTGGGTACGTATTTTTTCGTACACATACTACGCTTGTTGTGCATTTTTGTTGCACATGCACATGTATGTCTAGTGGCCTAGTTGGGCGCAGCGGCATGGTTGATACAGAGACTTAGGTGAGCTGCATCTCTCGAGACGACCCGCATCCAGCAGAGTCTCCTTCAGAGTATTGTACTTTCTTTTCTGTCCAATTTGTATTCCGGACAGTTATTGTATTATATTTTATTTCCTACTAATTGCTCATGCACTTGTGACACCGAGTTCTAGGATGACTACAGGATTATTCAATATTTAAATTTGTTAAAGACACCATTATTTTCTCGGTTAAGTTCATTATTTATTGTTTAATGTAAGGAAAAGAAATAATTTCAAAAATACTAAAATGAGGAATTTATTTAACTTCTTGGTGTTGGCTTGCCTGACAAGTGGTATCCGGCGCCATCACGACCCTTAATTGATTTTGGGTCGTGACATCTTGGTTGAATCAGAGTCCTCTTGTAGAGTGGAAAACTCTCTCTGTAGATGTTCATCCTCTCTAGTAGGCTCATTCTCACAGGGTATCTCCTTCATATATTCATCATTACAATGCAATGAGCTTTCTGAAAGTATACTTACTAATTAACTCACTTGTGTTGTTAGGTTCTTAATGGCTTCATCATTTTGTGTAAATCTTTCTTCAACACTATTCATGAACTTATACATAAGCTCTTCAAAACTACCATTCGCCTCTTGAGGTGGTTGTCTCACTTTGCTTTCATTCCAGTTATAATAAGGATATTCATCCCACCTAGAGTTAAGATTATGCCCACACGATATCTCATACCTGTACCGGCTAGAGATAGAGTGAGACTGTTCAAAAGACGAGCCAAATGAAGAATACTTACCTGCTTGACAATCAATCCATAGATGATTTCCACTACATTTAAAACAAATAGCAGACTTGTGATAATGTTCAGCTGCTAACTCTTCAACTGTTAGGCTGGTTGTACTCCATCTTCACATCATTAGAGTTCAACATTAGGAATATTTTCTTCAAGCTTTATCCCTAGCACTTGTCAGGTACTACAAAAGAAATCTTGAAGACAAGTTAACTAAAAAAAATAAAATAAGAAAATAAAATTAAGTCCCAAATTAGCACCAAAAATTATTTTGAGCACTATTGATTGCCAAACCCCGGCAACGGCGCCAAAATTTGATGAGCGCAAAACACAACACGAAAATGATGCTCACTAGCCAAAGATAGTACATTTTAATTATCGTCTCCACATGGATTGAATTTAAACAATATTCAAGTAATTTCTAATTTAACTGATATTCAGGATGATCAAAACTTGATTTGGATTAATTACGAACTACGATTAACTACTGAAGTAAAGCAATTGACAATTGATTGCAAGGAACTAAAGATTGACAGAGTTGGTTTCTTATCAATGTGAGGAATAAGGGTTTGACATGATAGGCGCAAGATAGTTGTTTGAGATTTAACCCTAGTTTAGTTCATTCTAATGATTCTCACGAATTCACTCGATGATTAGTTCAACCGTGTAGTCAAGACTCCTCTCTTGATTAAATCTTAACTCTACGAGGTGAACTAATATAAGCACAGTGAAATTATGCAAGCATGCATTAATGGACTAGTCTTAAGGAAAACGTCTCTCGAATATTCCCCTAACTTGATTTAATCAACAATTCAACAAGCTCTTTCGATTACTGAAGAGAACCGCTGAATTAAATCAAACAAAATAATGCAAACATAATCACAAAAATATTCCTCTTTCAATTATATAAACCAGTGAATAAAGTTGCAACAATTCAAAACTCCACAAACAAATTCAAGCAACAACTAGAATTAAAATGCACAAATATTTATCAAAACGCCATATCCATCAAACCCTAAGGGAAACTACTAAATAATCATGGAGCAAGTCATCACAAATATAATTAAAGAATAAAAAGCATCAGTCTAACGTTACAATCCAAACTCCCGTATTGAATTGATGGAAAGATGATAAAATTCTATGTCTTGTAGCCTTCATTGCTCTCCCAAAACTTCCAAGGTCAAAAGTCCTATAAAATTTGTGTTTTGATGCATTTATACCATGTAGGAACGAGCTCGGACGAAACTATCCTTTCCAAGCCGAAGTGGGAAAAGGTGCGCGAAAAAATAAACTACCGCGGCGCACCGGGTGGCGCGCTAAGCGCTGCATTAGTGGAAAAGTTCAGAGGTCTATTTTTTTCACTATGCAGGAATTTGCACTAGCGCCGCGCTACGCATGGCGCGGCGCGGTAGTGCAGCTTTCTCAGAGTAATTTTTTTCTAACTTTTTGACATCTAGACTTGGTTCCCAACCCCCCAAACGTGATCCCAACTTAATTTCTTGGGCTTTTACTCAGACTTCAAAGCTCCAACTTGTTCAAATTAGCTCCAAATTATCTTAATAGCTCGAAATCATTTCTTGCAGGGCATAGAACACGTAATAAGCGCAAATCACCATTATTTAAGCTCAACTACAAGTAAAATGCAGTGATTAAAGTACAAACTATGACTAAAATACGAGTTTCTAGCCTACAATTAGTCGTCACAAAAAAATCATATTTCTTGTAGTGGCGTTATTAAGAAGATGAGGGATTGAATTATTTAGCTAAACTATTCTGCTGCTAATAAGTGACAAACATGAATACACATGATCAGCTACTAGGAAAGATTAAGACACAACACACAAACATAATCTTGACACTACTAGAAATTCGGTAATTAGCGACCAAAAAAACCGATCAACTTTGGTCGGTTATGGCCAATTACCGACCAAAATGCGACCAAATACGGTTGGACAGTATTTTGGTGGTCGCTTTAGTATACCGACCAAAGTTGGTCGGAAATTACCGACCAACGTTGGTCGGTAAATTAAATTCAAAAAAAAAAAACATTGCAAAAAAAACTGACCAAAGTTGGTCGGTTTTTTCCGACCAAAGTTGGTCGGTATTTTAATTATGTAATCAAAAGATTCACCGTCTGGGAATCGAACCAGGGTGTGTACTGTGGCAGGATACTCTTCTACCACTAGACCATTGGTGCATTTTGTTTTAAGATTGTCTTTTTTTTTATTTATACTCTTTAGTTGTATTTTCGCACGAAAATAACCGACCAAAGTTGGTCGGTTTTATTAAAAAATAAAATTACCGACCAAAGTTTGTCGATTTTTTAAAATGACTGGTCGAATTCACCGACCAAAGTAGGTCGGTTATTTTAATATTAATTTTTATTTATTTAATTGCAAAAACCGACCAAAGTTGGTCGGTTTCTTGAAAAATAAATTTTGCGGGATTCAAAAATAGTTTCCCGCATTATTGCGCCAAAGAAAACCGACCAAAGTTGGTCGGTTTCATAAAAAAAAATTAAAAATTAAAATATTTTGAAAAACCAACCAACTTTGGTCGGTTTTTGGCTAGTTTTTTTTTCCCGATAAACTAACATTTTCATATATAAAAAATTGTTCTGTACATAGTAGGACCTGCTGACCAGTTCCTTATCTCTTTTTAGACTACACTTGACTCCAACATTTCATAGATGTCTCCCTATATGACTATATTCAGCCTATACATGTAATCTTCTATCATGAAAACTGAAAAACATGAATACAGGATTAGAGTAATAGCCTATCTATGGATATCTGTTCAAAGCTTCCATGTGTTCCTGCCAATTGCTGTGTGTATGACTTTTGATATTAATATATGAAGTGATCTCTTGGCATATCTGCTCTGCTGAAGTACTTCCATCTTGAAATCTGAGCAGATTCCTGTCCCTCCATAAACTGTATATCAGCATGCCAAACACTGCTACAATAATATTTCCAATCCCTTTCTTCTTCCTATCATGATAAGCCACCCAATGCAGCTCCTCCTCCCAAGCTTGAATCTGTCTTTGAGTTCCCATCCAGTTTAGTAATCTCTTCCAGATAGTTCTTATGTATGAACACTCAAAGAATAAATATTCAAATAGCTCATCTTTCTGACCACAGAATACACATATTTGAGCTACTTGAATACCAATTTTCTGCAGTCGATCAACTGTTGGTAATCTCCTTTGAATGGCCAGCCGCAGATTGAATTTGTGTCTAGGATGTATATGAGGATGTAAGATCAGACTTTTCTAGTATACCTTCTGACCCTGAGGAGTTTGCAAGTTATATAGCTTCTTGATACTGAACTTACCATTTGTGCTCTGTAAGGACTCCAGTCTTTCTTGCACATTGCCTTGTAAACTTGGTAAATTCAATATAAACTTCCTTTGTTCAATAATCTTCCTTACTACCCAAGCTGCACTCTTAGGTATAGGCATGGTGTCAATGCTCCTGTTCTTATGTAATAAGAATGTATCCATCGAATCCATAAGCAATCTTTCTTCTTTGTGATTGCCCACAGATGCTTCACTATTGCAGCTTTGTTCCAGTTACAAAGATTTATCACATTCAAACCTCCCATTGTTTGTGGTAAACAAACTCTGTCCCATGCTACCAAAGCTCTTCTAGATATATCAGCCTGCCCTGTCCACGGGAAAGTTCTACATATTGTATCTATCATCTTGCTAATCTTCTTTGGTAGTAAACATACATGAGCCCAATAAGACTGCATCCCAAAAATTACTGATTTAATGAGCTGCAATCTTCCAGAATATGACAATAATTTTGAGGTCCAGCAACTGATCCTTGCAGTGATCTTTTAAACCAATGGCCAACACTGTTGGTTGGATAGCTTTTTAGGAGCTAATGGCACTCCTAAGTATTTAAATGGTAAGCTTCCTTCATTATATCCCAACTCCTGCAAGATAATTTCTTTCATCCTCTCATTTGTACCTGCAATGTAAATTGAGCTTTTATCTTGATTTGCCTGAAAGCCTGAAGCTCTTGAAAATTTCAGAAATGCATCCTGCAGTAACTTAATTGACTTCAAATCAGCTCTGCAGAACATCAATAAATCATCAGCAAAACACAAATGCATCACTCCTAGTCTTTTACAACTTGGATGAAAGTGGAAATCCTTATTTAAAGCCAGTTGACTAAATTCCTTTTGCAAGTACTCCATAGCTATCACAAATAAGTAGGGCGACGTAGGGTCTCCCTGTCTTATACCCCTTTTACCTTTAAATGGCTTTGTGAGTCCTCCATTTAAGGTCAAAGAGTAGGATACAGTTATTAGGCATTCCATTATCCAGCAAACAAATTGTGTGGAAACCCCAACCCTATCAGTATCCTCTTCAAGTAGAACCAATCCAATGTATCATAGGTTTTCCTAAGATCAACCTTGAGAATACATCTTGCAGATATTTCTTTCCTAGTATAGCCTTTGAACAGTTCATGGGTGAGTAGGATGTTATCAGTTATATCCATGCCTTCAATGAAAGCTGATTGAGAGTCCCCCACCAGATAGTTCATTACTGCTTTTAATATCCCAGTGATGATCTTTATGATAATCTTGTAGATAGTTGTGCAACATGATATTGGCCTAAAGTCCTTAACCTGTGTAGGGCTAGGAACTTTAGGAATTAAAGTAATAGCAGTGCTATTGATGGCCTTTGGTAGCTTTCCTGTATTAAAGAAATCCAAGACATCAGCAATCACATCTGCTCTGATCACCTCCCATTGTTGTGTGTAGAATTCTACTGGAAAACCATCTACCCCAGGAGCCTTGTCAGTTGGCATGCTTTTAATAGCTCATATAATCTCCTCCTCTGTGACTGCCTTGATCAGCTCCAGTTGTTGTTGCCTTGTTAGACAAGGTCCCTTTTTAATCACCTCAGCATCTGGACAAGGGTGCAATGGTGATGACTCACCCATCAATTTCTTAAAGAAGTCCAGAAATTTCTCCTCCATCTGCTTAGGATCTGTTAATTTAATACCTGCATCATTTTGAATAAAAACAATTGCATTTGTATTAGTACGCATCTTCCATTGAGCATGGAAGTACTTTGTATTTCCATCTCCATGTTGAATCCAAGTAGCTCTAGACTTCTGCCTCAACACCTGCTCCTCAATGTCAATCCATTTCTCCACTTCTAACAAAGCTTCCTTTTCTTGTTCTATGCATTCTTGCCTTAAAGGCTGCAGAAACAGTTGATGCTGAACCAGTTCTAACTTCTGCTTTGCTTGATTCGGTTTTCTCTGATAAGATTCCATATAGTTGTTCAGGCTTCTCAATGACTCCTTTAGTCTTTTGAGCTTATACCATGTCCTTGCCTTCCCAATATCTCTATCATTCTGCATCCATACTTCTTTCACTATCCTTGTAAATTCAGGATGGCGAAGGACAATATGGTACAGTCTAAATGGTCTAGGATACAAGTGTTGTTGAATTATACCAGTCTGGCAATTCATTAGTATAGGAGAATGATCAGATACACCAGGGTTCAAATTTTCTGCTTCAATGTGCCCATTGTTCATCATCCAACTGAAATTCCCAAAAGCCCAATCTATCTTGCTATATACCCTTACATTTCATCCCTTTTATTGCACCACGTATAATACCATCCTGTGCTTTTCAAGGGAGTGAGCTGCATTTTATCCAAGAACTCCTTAAATTCTTGTACCTCTGCCAGTGTTATGGGAGCACCAATTCTATCATCTGTTAGTAATACATTGTTAAAATAACCACTAATTAGCCAGTCACTTATGATATTAGAACCTATACCAATAAGCTTCTTCCATAACTGCCACCTTGTGTTCAATTCATTATAAGCATATACAACAGTGAAAAGCCATTTCTTCTGACTAATTTGTTCTTCCACTTCACAATGAACAAACTGTGCATCTACCATAAGAATCTGAATGTGGATATGAGGCTTCCACAATAACCAAATTCTCCCATTATATGCACAGTTATAGTTATACTGTACCTTCCAGTCCTTAGCTATCTTCTGGGCTATTCTTTTTGCCTTATTCTCTTTCACCCTTGTCTCAACTAGTCCCATTACCTCTACCTTGTACTTCTTCAGAAAGAGCACCAACTCCTTCTGTTTAAAGGGCTTATTCAGCCCTCTAATATTCCAAGTACTGACTATCATGGAATTGTAGGATAGATCTGTCCACCCTGCCCAATATCAGTTGAGATACCACCCTGATTCAGAATCTCAAATCTGTTTATGGTATCTACTTGACTAGTAGAACAACTTTGTTCCTCCACAGTAGACACAACCACTCTCTTCTCATATCTTCTCTTATTCCTCATTACTTCTGAGAGTGCTGGGAATTCATTCCTATCAAGCTGCCTACTTTCCATTTGTGAGCGAACTGCATTTTCCTTTATTATAGCCTCCTTTGTAGCATCAACTATTTGTTCTTCAACTGTTGGAGCATTCATCTCTTTCGCTACCCATTTAGTTTCCGTCTTTCTCCTTCTTTTTCCCCTTCTCTTCCTTCTGTTCTGTTCTACAAATGCTCCATTTGTTTCTTTTTCCTTGCTCTGTCTGCATTCCT
This sequence comes from Nicotiana attenuata, assembly GCF_001879085.1. Lineage (NCBI taxonomy): Eukaryota > Viridiplantae > Streptophyta > Magnoliopsida > Solanales > Solanaceae > Nicotiana > Nicotiana attenuata. The sequence continues at coordinate 4,350,913 of NC_031994.1, forward strand.
CAGTGGTATGCCCAACTTTTGCACAATCCATACAAAATTTAGGCTTCCAGTCATACTCTATGCTCTGATGAATAACTCCTACTGGAGTATGAATTAAAATATCACTTGGCAGAGGGTGAGAAATGTTTGTTTTTACAAGGACTCTAGCAAATGAAATAATATCCATCTCAGCAGTGTATAAATCTGTATACGTTGGCCTTCCTATTCCACTTGCCAATTTGCTTAGAGCCTCAGCTGACCAAAATCCCACTGGTAAATTTGGGAATCTTACCCACAATGGAATCACATTCAAACATTCCGGATCAAAGACAAAATCAAGTGACCAATTCTTCAAAATTAATGGTTTATTATGAAAAGTGCAAGGCCCTAATTGCATGACTTTATCCCTATCTTCAAGTGAATCAAATCTAAATATGTAATAGCCATCGTCATGGTATAAGATCTTTGGAGTATTAACAAAATCCCACACATTTTCAACATAGTTCTCCATAGATTTGAAATATGGATTTTCACCTAATACGTACCCAATGAGTGAGTTATTCCAATAATTCTGATGTTCCTTTATGTCTTCCTCTACAATTGTTACTACATTTGTATCTCCCTACAGATCTGGTGGGATATATGTGAAAGCTTTCCCCATTTGAGATCTACGATTCCTCTTATAAGGCTTCTCCTCACCTATTCTGTTACCCTGTTCCATTGGTTCCTGTTCCATTGGTACAGGTTCCTGAGTCATAGATGAAGCATGTACCGTAGATTTTGTTAGGTCAGAAAATTGGAGCCGGCGTGGAATCTCTTCTCCTGTTCTTCGCGCAGCTCGTTTCACAGCTAGGTTCTGTTGGACACTAGCTACATCTTCATCTGGGTCTTCTCTTATCGTTTGAAACTGAATTGGAAGAAAGCTTCCAAACGTTAGTGGCTTTGCATGCACTGGTACAATTATGACTGGCATGACTGAGCTCACCGATGGCGTTATAGCGGTGGTGGCCGGAGTTGTCATGCTGCCCGTGCACGTTAGTAACTCTGCTTAACATGCGCTGAGAGAGAACATTCCCCCGAAATTCCAGTTCTTACTAATTGCTTCTTGTTTAGGATTGATTACGCACGAGTAGGCCGGTTTTTTTACCGACCACAGTTGGTCGGTTTTTCTTGGTCGATTTTTGCTGAATTTCTAGTATTGTGAATTATGGTGAAACAAAGTCACCATTGAACTATAATTCGACAGCCAACTCTATATATAGAAAATGGAAAATGGCCAAATATACCCATATACTATGAAAAAATATTTAAATATACCCTTTGTTATACTTTGGGTTCAAATATAACCCTGCCGTAATATTATTGGTTCAAATATACCCCTCTTCTGTTAAGTTTGTCCAAGGTGAACATCCAATCATACATGGCACTGATATTTGACGAGGTGGACACCAGATGGCATGCCACCTCGGCGCCCCTAACCCATATATAAAAGACTAAAATTTGAAATATAATATTTTTCATGGTAGCGCTAATGGTGGCAATCGTGGTGGAGGGGAGAAAATTTTAGTGGTGGAAAAAAATAGAAGGGAGGGGTAAAATGGGTTAGGGACGCTGAGATGGCAAGCCATGTGGCATCTACCTCATCAAATTTCAATGCCATGTAGGATTGGATGTCCACTTTGGACAAACATAACGGAAAAGGGATATATTTGAACCAATAGTATAACGACAGGGGTATATGTAGACTCAAAGTATAACGAGGACTACATTTAAACCTTTTTTGATAGTATAGGAGTATATTTGGCCCTTTTCCGTAAAAAAAATCTGCGCGTCACAAGGCAACAGTTAATTATATTTCATGACTTATGAATACACATAATTAAAATAATAACTAAGTATTCTTTTCCCGCTTACAGTCAATAATCCAAATTTATATTTTAAAAAAGAAACATCTAATAAGCTAGTGATCTCAGAGTAGTGCATGCCTCAGTCGCTAAAAGTTTCAACTAGTATATAAACCTACATATTTCTAAGAAAAAGATTAGGATTAACTAAAACTGTCACGACCCAACCCCGGTCGTGATGGCGCCCAACATACTGCTAGGCAAGCCCGACCATTTACACAACCTTAACCGATTAATCACAGTGAATAAGTAAATTTTTACAACTAAAATACCAAGTTAAATGTGAAATCCTGAATTAGATGCTAACATTCGAAAACCCAAAATATAAAATACTAACCAGCCCACAGAATCTGGTGTCACAAGTCTGAGCCTCTAATGCATGAGTATTAATCTACTACATAATATTTTTCTAGAAATGTGGAAAAACAAATAAATAAAATAGAAGGAAGATCAGGACTGCGAACGCCAATTTGCAGCTACCTTAAATAACCCGAATGTGATGCTAGGCGGAGAAGAACTCACTCAGCCTCAGTGGTTGCACCGGAATCTGCACACAAGGTGCAGGGAGTATTGTGAGTACTTCCAACTCAGAAAGTAATAAATATAAATAAAGTCTGAGGATAAGAAATCCTAAATAAACACAAAGCAAAGCTATAAATACAACAACGTGAACCAATAGCATAATACAGTAAACATTAAAAACAATTATAATAAAATCACATCAGATTAAGAATAAATGACAATTAAATATGCAATGCAACACATAAACCGGTACTCTCCAGTACCCCGCTGCGACGTGCAGCCCGCTCTATTTATTTAACGTCGACGGCGCTTAGTGGGGGTGTGCAGACTCCGGGAGGGGCCCCTTACGGCCCAAGCGCAATAAGAAGCCATCTCGTGGCATCAATCAGGCCCTTGGCCTCATATAAATATCATTATCATACCACTGCGGCATGCAGTCCGATCCCATACTCAGTCCAAAATCACATAAGCCTTTCGGCACAATAATATAAAAATATTCAGCCCGAACTTTATTTAAAAATATTACTTTAGTTTCTAATTTTAGAAAAAAAATGGCTGAGTTTACAAAAAAATGTTAAATACCAGGACTGAGTTCAATATCTAGAAATATGGTAAGAAAGCAGTAAAAATAATCCCTGAAGGATTGAAGTAGTTGGCACGAAGCCCAATTATGATAATTAATCCATTTTTATAAGGATATCACAAAACTACAATCAATTAGGTAGTAATTTTATTAAGCGGGACGGACCAAGTCACAATCCCCGACGGTGCTCTACCCCACGCCCGTTATCCGGCGTGCAAGTCACCTCACATAGCACTACGTTGTGCAAATTCGGGGTTTCAAACCCTCAACACAACATTTACATTTATTACTAACCTCAAGCTCGCCAAAGTCCTAGCTTGCTATGCCCTTGCCTTTCGAATTAACCTCCTCGTGCGTCGAATCTGACCAAAACCGCAACGAATACGTCACAATATCCTAATGGTACAATACCCAATCGAAAACAATCGAAAAATAGTTAAATTCCCGAAATTAGCAAAATTCGAGCCCCGGGCCCACTTCACGAAAATCAGAAAATTTACCATCAACGGATTCCTTATTTCGCCACGAGTCTATACATATAAAGAACACCAAAATCGGAGTCAAAATGACCCCTCAAATTCCCATTTTTTGTTCTCTTAGGTTTCAAGCCCCAACCTCCATTTTTGAGCTTTAATTCCTTGATTTTTCAGTCTAATTTCATGTATTTGTACCATAAAATCGTGTTTTAGACTCAGAAATTCTTACCTCAATGAAGTCCCTTGATTTCTCTCTTCCAACTCGCCCCAATTCTCCAAGTCCGAAGTGAAACTTGTGAACCTTTATGAAATTTCGCGAAGATGAAATTTAATAACACTGCTCAGACATTTTCGCATATGCGGCTCCATGGCCGCATCTGCGCCTCCCGCTTTTGAGGTTAATGCACCGCTTCTGGGGAAATATCCGCTTCTGCGGTTGAATATGCGCTCCTGCGACTTCCGCTTCTGCGGACAAAATCTCGCATCTGCGAATCCCCCTTAACTGCTCAACTTCCGCATCTGCGGTCCTCCTATCGCATCTGCGACTATGCAGATGCGGTAACTAACCCGCACCTGCGGTCCTTGCCGCTTCTGTGGTTCTCCTCTCGCTTCTGCGGCACCGCTTCTGCGGTCCCAATTCCGCAGAAGCGAAAATACCAGAAGCAGCTGCAATTTTCTTAAGTTCTCAAACCAAAACTTCCTGATAACCATCCGAAATCACCCCGAGGCCCCCGGGACCTCAACCAAAAGTACAAACATGATCCAACACCTTATTCAAACTTGCTCGAATCATCAAAACACCACAAATAACACCTAAACCATCAAATTACATCAAATTCAAGCCTAAGTTCATCCAAATCTTCCGAAACTTGCATTCGATCAAAAACCCGACCAAAACACCTCTGAATCAACTGAAATTTTGCACACACATCCCAAATCACCTAACGAAGCTACTGCAACTCTCGGAATTCCATTCCGACCCTCGGATCAAATTCTCACCTATCAACCGGAATTCGCCACAATACTAACTTCGCCAATTCAAGCCTAATTCTACACCGGACCTCCAAAATCAATTCCGATCACACTCCTAAGTCAAAAATCATCCCCCAAAGCTTACCGAATCATCGGAATTCATATCCGAACCCTCTAACACCTAAGTCAACGTCCGGTTGACTTTTCCAAAACAAACCTTCCTTAAAGAGACTAAGTCTCTCATTTCCTTCTAGAACCAATCCAAATCAATTCATTCACACCAAACACTGATAATGNCTAGGGTTTCGCTAATTTGAAGCGTTTGGGTGGGGATTTGAGAGGGGATGTTTACAGATCTATGGTGAGGAGGAGGAGATGATACTGTGGTGTGAATTTGGGGACCGTTGGAGATTCGCCGCCGGCGGAGGCGATTTTCCGGCCGGCGGCGACGGTGGAGGGGCGGTGGAGTAATGAGTACAAGGAAGAGGGACATGTTTTTAGGGTTTCTAGGTTTTTTCAGACATTTTTATGTAAAATCAAGATCCATCAGGGGCCGTTGGATTGAAGACGATAGACGGCTTGGATTGAAGTAAACCAAACGGCGTCGTTTTGATTTTTTAAAATTGCTGGACCAGATCAGGGGTTATTGGGCTGGGTAAATGAGATGGGTTTGGGGTTTTGGACCATTTTAAGCGGATTTGGGCATGGGCTGGCCCAAAATTGGGTATTTATTAGTACTAGGCTTTTTCCTTTAATTCTTTATTTGTTTTCTTTCCTTTTACCTTTTTTTTTATTATTTTCTGACTTTATTAATTGTAAAAGTAAAAATAAAAGACCCAAATGGACTCTAAAATTATACAAATTAAAATTCCAAAATTAACTAATTTCTAATTTAAAGGAAAACTTAAGGCAAATTCTAAAATTGAAAGTGAAAATGCAAAGAACCATTTTTTGTTGTTTTCCTTATTTTTGTAATATTAGAATGCATACTATTTTGTATTTTTGGAATTATATCAAGTAAAATGCACACGAAAATGTAAACAAGACACAGAATCATGCAATTTAATTCCTAAAAATTCAAATAATAAAGAAAAATCCTAATTCTAAGGAATTTTGTAGGAGTAGTTTAAATGTGGCAAAAATCACGTGCTCATAGCTGCCCCTCTTTGCTCGAAGACACGAAGGATTTTCGGGCAAAAATAAATGAGCACCATGAAGGATTTTTGCCTGCTCAGCACTCCATGAGAAGCATTTTGAAAACCGTCTGACCGAACCATGCTTCAAAGGTTGCCTACATATCCTTGGCTATAAAGGAATCAGGTCAGTGTAGTTCTGGAAGGTCTGGTAGCTGGGACTACCAGGAGCTGTGATTTTACTGCTGTTGCTGCTGCTACTGCTTGCTGACCTCCTTATTACACCAAAAGGAAAATCAAAGCTAAGCTAGCTATGCCTATCAACTATGAGTTACAAGATTCCTATCTATAATTCTCTTGAAACTTGATCTTGAGTCTTAGCTGATTTTGCTGTGGACTTCGATCTGAATCTTGATGCTTGCAAGTTGTAGGTGTTTACTTCTTCATGCAGCATTGGGTCAAAACAGGATTAGCGGAGGTTGTGACTACAATCAGATTTTGAGCAATCTGCACCCTTGCTTGCTTCACATATGAATTCATTTCTTTTTGTTCTTTTCTTCTTTTCTTCATTCTGGATTGAGACTCATTCCATTGGTCATCTCACACCTTATGTCTTGAGGTCAACCTGCTTTAAGATATCAAAACAAACAAACGAACGAAATTTTCTACCCCAGTTTTCACTCGGAAAATTTCGTGAGTTAGTTGTGACACATATCTAAGCAGTCAAATTAGGATTGTGTATTCTTGTGAATGAATCCAGTTTAAGCTGGAAAATGACTGGGTTATGCCGAAAAAAGAAAAAGGGTCTCGGGTTATGCCGGGACGACAAGAAAAAAGATCCTCGGGTTTTGCCGGGATTTGGAAAGAAAAAGCTCCTTGGGTTATGCCAGGGAGATCCTCGGGTTTTTGGCCGGGAGTTAGAAGGAAAAATCTCCTTGGGTTATGCCAGGGAGATCCTCGATTTTTTGGCCGGGATTTGGAAAGAAAAAGCTCCTTGGGTTATGCCAGGGAGATCCTCGGGTTTTTGGCCGGGATTTGGAAAAAAAAAGCTCCTTGGGTTATGCCAGGGAGATCCTCGGGTTTTTGGCCGGGATTTGGAAAGAAAAAGCTCCTTGGGTTATGCCAGGGAGATCCTCGGGTTTTTGGCCGGGATTTGGAAAGAAAAAGCTCCTTAGGTTATGCCAGGGAGATCCTCGGTTTTTTGGCCGGGATATTTAAGGAATGGGATCCTATGCTACCATGATTTGCTTTTCTTTTGGGATTTTTATTTTTATTTCTTTTCTTATTTCTTTTTCTTTTGTTTTCCTCTTTATATGTTTTGCATTAAAGAATTTGGGGGGGGGGGGACTTCCTTTTGGTCGTTTTCCTGCTGCAAAACTATCTCAGCGCTTGCGCATTTCATTTCCTTTTGGATTGCACCTGCTTCTTGCACGATTGCTTTGAATTAGACCTGTTTTCAACAAGGAACTATTTGTTAGTTTGAAACGGTGGTTGGTTTTGTGGCCTTGATCAACCCAATTGCTTGATCCCGGCCCCATTTCCGTTGAGATTGCTGCTCGTTTGCCTTGAGGGTGAATCTCTTTGCAAACCGACCGGGTTCAGCCTTAGGACTTCATGATGACTCGCCCGTGTGGGCTCTAGCCTTTTTACTTTATTCTGCTCTTAAGACCTTTGCCTTTGACTTTCTTTCTTTTCCAATGTCTTTGCTTCGAAAGCATCAACCACCATGGTTAATTGGGATTGGACTGACGCGTCCGCTGAGGCTGGGTATTTTCTTCGACTCTTGCCAAGCGGAGCCCTGTGAAACCGGTCCTGCCATCTTTTCTTTGTAATTGTTACGGAATCAGAGTTAAACCGAAAGGGATTCAAAGAAAAGTATGCAAAAGGCAAGCATATGATTTTAAAGAGAAGCGTTCCTTTCGGGGGAAAAGAAGGACTTATCTGGGGTGCATGCTGGCTTCAAATGACATGACATGCTTCTTGGACTGGACGCCCGACCTACACAAACTTTCCAGTTTCCCATGAACCCATTGATCCTTATTTCAAAACCAGGGAACCTTGCCAGGACTCTTTTAGTGGTGAGATGTCTTCTTGTCGGACGACAGCGCCCTTTGCGGGTTTTCGTCAATCGACCTCTCTCATTTCTCTTCTCACCGTCGCCCGATAGTGCTCTTTGTGAGTTTTCACTAAGCGGACTCTCTCATTTTCAATTTCTCTACTCACCATCGCCTTATGGTGCCCGAAGGTTTTCACCGATATTTGCATTGCATCGATCCCAACAACGACGTTTTTCATTCCATTGCCTTTGCCAATTGATCGGAAAGACTTGAACAAGGTCTTTGGGTAAAAGGATTTTGGGCAGAACTACAACTTTGGAACCATTTCGGCAGATTCATAGTCGAACCATCATATCATCTGCCTCAGTTTCAATTTTGGGGGAAATTGGGATTTTTGTTTTGGTGTGACTGAACCTCAGGGAGAGGCTGCCTACGTATCCTTTCGGAATCAAGTCAAACGTAGTTCAGGCAAACATTTGTTTTTGTTGTTTTTTTGTTTTTGTTTCGTTTGTTTTTTTTTCTTTTCTTTTTCTTTTCATCATATTTTCTTTTTCTTTTATTTCTTTTTTTTTTCTCTTTTTTTTTCATCATATTTTCTTTTTTTTCTTTTTTTTTCTTTTCTCTCTTTTTTTTCGATAATACTTCCGGGTTCCAAAGAGGGTAGCCAAAGAAGGGTAACCGGCTCAAATGGGTTTACGAAGGGTTAATAGTGTTTGGATAGCGAGAAGAAAAGCCTTCGTCATCTCAATTGCATAAAACCATTACCGCAGAGAGCCTAGATATAGTACCTTTTTACTGCATCCGCATTCACAGCTGTTTCGGGATCATTTCCTTCGATATCTCCCAAATACGATGCTCCTCTCGGCAATATCTTCCGTATGATGTATGGACCCTTCCAATTAGGAGCGAATTTTCCTTTTGCTTCCTGGTGATGAGGGAGAATGCGTCTTAACACGCGTTGTCCCATTTCAAAAATTCCTGAGCCGTACTTTCTTGTTGTCAGCGCGGGCCCTTCTTTGTTGGTACAACTGTCCGGATGTGCCCTGAGTACAGCACTCTCTCTTGTTGTAATGTATGGACCTTTCCAATCCGCGAACCAATTTTTCATCAGTTATTCCAATTCTTTGTTTTATTTCCTCAAGGTTACCTTCTTTGCATTTCAACTCTTGATTCATTATTCGAAAATCTGACAGCATTTTTGGGATCTAGGCATGAAGTCCGCAAGCATGTCATGTTATTTAAAGCTGCATTATTAGAGCTAAAGAGTAGAAATGAAGGAGAAAAAATAGCAAAATCAGAAAGAATAAAGAAAAATGAACGATGAAGTATTGATTTCATTTCTTGGAATTTTGAAGATAACAGGGTTCACATTCGGGAATTTAAAGACAAGAAACTACAGGAAGCATCCGAGTTACACCCTGGAATAACTCGTGATGCAGAAAAAATAGTAGGACGGGTCTACCGGGACTCCCGCCTGATCGGGAATGGCGTAGCCTTCCATTTTTGAAGCTTGGCGCTTGGTCCCATGTATAACACCTCAGCGGTGCTAGTGCCCTCTCCCGGCTGGACCATATGGGTTTCGTAGAGCATTTTCCTCATTTCCCCACGTATTTCCTCACTTTCTTCAACCGTGAAAACCTCATCATCTTCCTATTTACTGTACTTAGGCTTGACAAAAGTTTCATACAAATGTACCACCTCATAATCGGCCATTTTCATTTTTTGAAAGAACACTTTGGCTTCCTCAGCACTCACAGGCTTCTTAGGCGGGAAACGCCTTCTGGTGGCATTGTTTACCTCCTCTACATTTGAATATTTCTCAACAAGGGGGTTTTTTAGCAGCTCACCCAAGATCTCTTTACCCTTGTACGTAACCACCGTCTGATGATAATTCCATGGTACCGCAGCAGGGTTCGTCATAGGCTTCTATGGTACGCGTCCAATAACCAGTGGCTCACTCAGCCGAGGTGGTTTGATTGTCCCCCGTACCACATAGGCTTGCTTGGGTACGTACACTTGCGTCCTCCTTTTCACTTCCAATTTCTTTGGAGGGTTCACAATCGGCTTCTTTTCTTGACGGCCTCGCGGAACATAGAGAATTCCATTTTTAGGAGGCACCGTCTCTGCTTTTATTTCAGCCTTCTTTTCAGGTTCAGTCTTGACGATTTTATTCCTCTTTTACCCTTTTTCTTGCTTCGGGGTTGCCTTTGGTTTTCTTTCTGCGTCAGCAATGGCAATTATGGCCTTTAGCGCTGGAACAAATTCTTTATCTTCGCAAATCATTCCAATTACTGGCCCGTTATTATGGGCTGGCAGTGGGTTATTAGTCACGTTTGGGACATCCTCATCCCTCAGCACTATATTTCCTTGTTCTATCAAGTCTTCCACGGCTTTTTTTAAAGTCCAACAGTTTTCTGTATCATGCCCCTCAACTCCTGAGTGATAAGCGCATCGGACACCCCGCTGATAGGAAGGCGATTCTGGGTTTTTCCTGTTTGGAGGTATGGGCTGCAGCAAATTCATTTGAACAAGCTTCGGGAACAGACTGGAGTATGGTTCACCGATTGGTGTAAAGTTTGGTCTCCTGGGTGGTTCCCGAGGACGGAAGTTATTTTGTGGAGGACGGGGGTTATAGTGGTTTAGGTGAGGAGGCTAATTTCATTGAAATGGAGCTTGGTTTCTATTGGCATGTGGCCGCGGCCGAGCAAGGGGTTGAGCATTCATGACCGCATACGGTTGAGGAGCATAAGCCATGCCATGGTGAGGGTAGTAATGTTGAGGGGTTCTTTCAGATAAGACGGGTCTAGGGGCCCGGTATCTGCTTGCCCCTGATGCTGCCATAACCGTTTCTTCTTTCTGTTTACCTTTGGCCATCCCTACAGACCCGCCTTGAATGGCTTGGGAGGTTGCTCTAATGGCTGACTGGCTCAAGATTCTGCCTGTCTTCAGATCATTCTCCACCATCTCACCGATCTTAATAGCCTCTGCAAAAGGTTTGCCCATGGCCGACATCATGTTCTGGAAATAATCAGCTTCCTGAGCCTGAAGAAATACGGTGACCATTTCCACTTCATCCATTGGAGGTTTCACCCTCGAAGCTTGCTCACGCCACTTAATAGCATATTCCCTGAAATTTTCTGAGGGCTTCTTCTTCAAATTCGCCAGAGAGTTCCTGTCTGGTGCGATGCCGATGTTGTATTGAAACTGCCTTACGAAATCTCTGGCAAGATCGTCCCAAATGTGCCATCGTGAGACGTCTTGGTCCATGTACCATTCTGAGGCAATGCCTACTAAGCTCTCTCCGAAGTAAGCCATCAACAACTCTTCTTTTCCGCCGGCCCCACGCAGCTGATTACAATACCTTTTCAAGTGAGCGATGGGATCGCCATGCCCATCATACTTTTCGAATTTGGGCGTTTTAAACCCCGAGGGCAAGTGTACATGAGGGAACATGCACAGATCAGTATAGGAAACACTCTTCTGCCCGCTTAAACCTTGCATGTTCTTTAAGCTCTACTCAAGGCTCCTCATTCTCTTCGCCATCTCATCTTGTTCAGGAGCTTTGGGAGTTTTATCTTGCCCTGGTGTAAGCTCAAATGACGGTGGGTGAGATGTGGGATATTGAGGGGGATCTGCTTGAAAGATGGGATTATGGAAAGTGAAAGCAGTGGGATCAAAGGCGGGCCTTGGCAGTGAAGGCTGTGTTGTAGCAGAGCATGGTGGAGCAGTGAAGGTGTTAGGAGCTGCTCCTGTTGGGAACACCTGGGGGCGGACCCCAGAAGGTGTTCCGCGAAGTGAGCGGTCATGGTAGGCTGTCCCAAAGGAGTATGAGGGTGGCTGATGGGGATATTGGAGGTACCCCCAGATCTATGGAATAGTTCAGGAAATCCAGGGATGGCGCTTGAAGGCTCCCTTCCATTGGTCCAGGTGTCCCACATCTCCATGAGTCGGAAACGTAGTATCCGGTTCTTTTCAGCTGTGACAGACTCAGATACCGGGATCCCCGAGATGGGGCTGTCCTCAAAGATGGGGACTGCGGGCAAAGTCATTTCTGTAGACATTTCCACACTTCCTTTCGATTTGGTAAAGTATTGATGCGATGCCAGCTTACCATAAGCAACCACCGTTTCTACAAGCTAGGCTGGAATTGACAGCAACACACGGTTAGTTTGAGACAAGTAACAGATAGGTAATCGCACATTGAGGTGTGATGCACCTATACAGTTAACTGGGTGTCTACATGTTTGCAACGGTTGCATGCGTCATCCCGGCTTTTCTTTTTCTATTTTCTCTTCTTTTGATTTCTACTCTTCCTTTTTCTTGCTTTTCTTTCTCTTTCTATTTTTCTCTCATTTTTCTTCTCCCTCTGTTTTTCATTTTCCTGCTTTTCCCTTTTTCTTTTGCCATGGTTTTTCTCTCGATTCTTTATTCTCTTTGTTTCTTTCTCTCTTGTTTTTCTTTTATTTCCTTCCCTCGTATTTTTCTTCTCTCTTTCTCTTTTCCTTTAGGGTTACGGTCGAATCCTATGGAGATTGCCTACGTATCATGACCCCGCATGAATCAGACCAAGCGTAGTTCTTGCAAATAAATGCAAAAATAAGGAAACAATTTTTGGGAATTTTCAATTTTTCATTAATAACAACTACGATTATAAAAGCTACTAGACTATTTGTTTTTTTTCTTTTTCTTGAAAAAAGGAAATTACAAAAATAGACTCAAAAACAAAAATACAGACTCGATTAACTAGGAATACATTAAAGCTTCAAATCCTGGGGCCCGCGGGGCATCATTCGGCATCACCGTGGGCCTGCGTGCAAGACCCCTTTGCAACTGCTCCAAATCATTCATGACCTGTCGAACAAATATCATCACTGAAGCAAAGAAAGTGGTACGACCCATCCGTTCACCGGCCTGACACTTCATAACAATATAGTTTGCAATGCTTTTGATTCTTTCCCTGATTTGGCCCTTTTCTTGGAGTAGTCGACTTATCTGTTGGGTACGAGCCTCTAGCACCTGAGAATCCTGGAAGTGAAGGTCTTGCAACAATTTTATTTCCTTTTCCATCTCGGCGATTAACCCATAGCATTTTTCCCTCTCGGCCTGAAATTCTTTGTCCCGCCGAGCTGCCTTTTCTTCAAGAATATTCATTTTTCTTTTCATGTTAGCAATGGTTCCCTCCTAGTTTCTCTTCATTTGTTGTACAAACTGGGCTCTTTCCTTAGTCTTCTTTGTCCATTGTGCTCGAAGTCTTGCCATGTTCCCCTCGGATTTCTCCAATTCTTCCTGGCAGTCCAAGACTTGCTTCTTTAACCCTTTTATCAATCTCTCGTCGGATAGACTTCTTTCTTGATTCCTGGCATCTATTTTCATTTGTTGAATTTGGGCCTTGAGAGCTTCATTCTCCTGGGCCAATTTCTTTTTATCACCTTCATCGGCTGCGGCTTGCAAGCTGTTTTCAAACCGGAGATCCTGAACCTGTTTTTCCAATGCTCCTATTCGGGCCCTGTACTCCTTTTCTTTGGCTAACCAATCCCATTGCACCTGGGCCTCGTTAGTGAATTGTTGTACATGTGGCCTTTTGGCGGGTCTCTCATGAATTTAAAATCTTTTAACAAACCAGACCAAGTATTTGGGATCTACCTCGCCTCTGGCTCGGTCCTGTACTATAGTCTTAGGCTCAAGGTACCTGCACTCATTCCATATCTTTCGGATTCTGCCTTCAGGGAATGCAGCCTTCGGGCCTAACTCGATGACTTGCCCACTCAGGTCTTCATCATTGTGCACTGTCTGGAATCTTCCAAGTTGTCGCAAAACTCGGTAAGGAGCATAAGGCTGTAAGCTTTGAATACCCATCAAATGAATATAAGAGACCTCTGCTGATGTGTATACAGCTTCAGTAGCAGGAAGCCATCCATAAGCCCATTCAACTTTATCTGCGGTCAGGGATCTTAAGCATGACGACCAGGCCTCAGTACCCTCAGGGAACTCAATACCTGCCACCCGGGTCCCGAATTATGCAATACAACTCAATCCGGTTAAACCGTAGTTCATATAGCCTGTGCGGTGACAGAGGTGTTCCTGTATCCACAACTGTAAGAGCAAATTGCAACCTTGAAAGAATTTCACACCTTCCCGACATTTGGTCAAAGCTCGGTACATTTCTGCTACAATCAGGGGAACCACTGTGCTAGTAGATTTTTTTTCATGGCAACATCTAGCATCCCTACCAAGTAGAGGTCTATGTGACCATCTTTTCTCGGACAAATCACCACTCCCAAAAAGGCTACCATGAAGGCTAATCCCCGTCGGGCTTCCCATTTGTCTTTATTTTCGACATGTGTCAATCCGGTGTTGGGTTCCTCGAAACCTTTGGGGTTACCATACCGGTGATATAAGAAATGCAATGTACAACACCCTTCCGCCAGGTGCGGGTCTTGAATATCCCGGCTGATGTTCAACAAATCCAAGAACCTATGAAGGGTTACCGGTCGTGGGGCCAATGGGTATCTACCTCGGAGGTTCCCGTTGAGACCCGCGTATCCTGCAATCTCTTCTAATGTAGGTGTGAGTTCAAAATCTGAAAATCGGAATACATTACGGGTCGGGTCCCAGAATGGTATCAATGCCTCAATAATATCCTTTCTTGGTTTGATGTTCAACAAATCGACGAGACCACCCAAAACCTTGATCACGGTTTCTCTGCTACCTTTTCCCAAATCATTCCACCACATATGGAGCTTTAAAGGGATCTCACTCAGGACTGAGAAGGTTTCAATGTTACTTGGATTCATCCTGCACATTTATTTAAAGGGGTTTAATGACTTATTTTGACCTAACAAAGGAAAATGGCTATTTTTGCAAAAATTTCTTTATTTAGAAAACCAGGACTTGGGTTTGCAAATACGGCCATTCAGCAGTTCTGAGAGGAAGATTTTAAGGCTGTGTCCACAAATCATTTAAAATGACTCAAGGTGGCTGTTCTTGCAAAAACAACCTTCCTTTTTGGGGACATTCGGCTTGTTTTAAAACAAGAATGGCATCACCCGACTTATTTTGACAAAAATTAAAATTTTGACATTTTTTGGCTATTTTTGCAAAAGGGTGGTTGGACCCGATGAGGGTTGCCTACGTATCTCACGTCCGGTGAGAATCAAACCAGCGTAGTTCGGTGAAACTTTCCCAAAATCAAAACTATTTTGAACAACCATTTTCCTTTTATTTTCTTTCAAATATTTTTTCTCTTGACTTTGTTGTTTTCATTTTTTCAAAAATCCGGCAGCATTTCGGTACTATTTGGGTATTGGGTTTTTCAAAATAAATGGTCACCCTTACTTAGTCCTAACACTGCTTATTTTTCTCCACTTTCACTCCTTTAGACAAACCGGTCAACATGCAAAGTCGCGCAAATAAATGCGCAAGTAGCACGTAAGATGCATCAGGATGGTCAATTCATTTCAGGTCACCTGTCCTAGACGGACCCAACCCCTGTGTTGAGTCCCCTAAGTCAAATGCATATGATGCAAACAAACGTCCTACTAGGGATCCGGCATGAGGTTTTATTCTTCTAGGTTTAAACCCTAGGTTTATTTGTCTAGACCTGGTTTACCCGAGCGGACAACTCGAGCCGAGGGGGAGGCAGCATATCGGGGATACAGAAGCTCCGCCGGCTTAGCAACTTATCCAAACCTCGTTCTAAATGGGAAAAGACTCTAAACAGAAGAGAAGCTACACGAAGTGCACCCTTCTCCATGATGTAGAAGACTCAGAAAGAGGAAGGGATTCGTAACAGTATATATATACAATTCAACAAATATCAAAGCGGTAAAACATTTAGCACATATAGCATGGAACATGTAGAAGAAATCAGATAAAGCCAAATATAACAATTGTACTAAGCTCGAATTCTTGAACCCTGAATCGAAATTCTGGGTTCGTATTGTCACGACCCAACCCCGGTCGTGATGGCGCCCAACACACTGCTAGGCAAGCCCGACCATTTATACAACCTTAACCGATTAATCACAGTGAATAAGTATATTTTTCACAACTAAAATACCACGTTAAATGTGAAATCCAGAATTAAATGCTAACATTCGAAAACCCAAAATATAAAATACTAACAAGCCCACGGAATCTGGTGTCACAAGTCTGAGCCTCTAATGCATGAGTATTAACCTACTACATAATATTTTTCTAGAAATGTGGAAAACAAATAAATAAAATAGAAGGAAGATCAAGACTGCGAACGCCAATTTGCAGCTACCTTAAATCTCCCGAGTGTGATGCTAGGCGGAGAAGATCTCACTCAGCCTCAGTAAGTGCACCTGAATCTGCACACAAGGTGCAGGGAGTATTGTGAGTACTTCCAACTCAGAAAGTAATAAATATAAATAAAGTCTGAGGATGAGAAATCCTAAATAAACACAAAGCAAAGCTATAAATACAACAACGTGAACCAATAGCATAATACAGTAAACATTAAAAACAATTATAATAAAATCACATCAGATTAAGAATAAATGACAATTAAATATGCAATGCAACACATAAACCGGTACTCTCCAGTACCCCGCTGCGGCGTGCAGCCCGCTCCATTTATTTAACGTCGACGGCGCTCACTGGGGGTGTGCAGACTCCGGGAGGGGCCCCTTACGGCCCAAGCGCAATAATAAGCCATATCGTGGCATCAAACAGGCCCTCGGCCTCATATCAATATCAATATCATACCACTGCGGCGTGTAGTCCGATCCCATACTCAGTCTAAAATCACATAAGCCTTTCGGCACAATAATATAAAAATATTCAGCCCAAACTTCATTTAAAAATATTACTTTAGTTTCTGCTTTTAGAAAAATGGCTGAGTTTACAAAAAAACAGTGTTAAATACCAGGACTGAGTTCAATACCTAGAAATATGGTAAGAAACCAGTAAAAATAATCCCTGAAGGATTCAAGTAGTTGGCACAAAGCCCAATTATGACAATTAATCCATTTTTATAAGGATATCACAAAACTACAATCAATTAGGTAGTAATTTTATTAAGCGGGACGGACCAAGTCACAATCCCCGACGGTGCTCTACCCCATGCCCGTTATCCGGCGTGCAAGTCACCTCACATAGCACTACATTGTGCAAATTCAGGGTTTCAAACCCTCAACAAGCATTTACATTTATTACTAACCTCAAGCTGGCCAAAGTCCTAGCTTGCTATGCCCTTGCCTTTCGAATTAACCTCCTCGTGCGTCGAATCTGACCAAAACCACAACGAATACGTCACAATAGGCTAAGGGAACATAACCCAATCGAAAAGACTCAAAAAATAATGAAAATCACGAAATTCGCAAAACCCGAGCCCCGGGCCCACTTCTCGAAAAATCAAAAAATTAACATCACCGGATTTCTCATCTCGACTCGAGTCTATACATACCAAAATCTCTCAAATCGGACCACAAATGGCCCCTCAAATCTAAAATTTAGAATTTCAAACTCAAGGCCTAATTTCTTCAAATTTGGCTATATTCTCATGAATTTCAAGGATGATTCTACAATAAAATCATGTTTTTAACTTATAAAACTTACCTTCAATCGACCCCAGTTGAAACTCTCTTCAATCCTCGTCCAAAAGCTCTCAACAATGCCCAAAAATGGAGGAAAAGTGGCTTGGGTTCGCGGATGTAAATGTTTTTAAAACATTCTGCCCAGGTCTGACCCCTCATTCTTCGCGTTTGCGAGACCACTCTCGCGTTCGCGAAGGCCAAGTTCCCCAGACCCTTCGCGTTCGCGTAGCATGTCTCGCGTTCGCGTAGNNCAACCAAAAGTACAAACATGATCCAACACCTTATTCAAACTTGCTCGAATCATCAAAACACCACAAATAACACCTAAACCATCAAATTACATCAAATTCAAGCCTAAGTTCATCCAAATCTTCCGAAACTTGCATTCGATCAAAAACCCGACCAAAACACCTCTGAATCAACTGAAATTTTGCACACACATCCCAAATCACCTAACGAAGCTACTGCAACTCTCGGAATTCCATTCCGACCCTCGGATCAAATTCTCACCTATCAACCGGAATTCGCCACAATACTAACTTCGCCAATTCAAGCCTAATTCTACACCGGACCTCCAAAATCAATTCCGATCACACTCCTAAGTCAAAAATCATCCCCCAAAGCTTACCGAATCATCGGAATTCATATCCGAACCCTCTAACACCTAAGTCAACGTCCGGTTGACTTTTCCAAAACAAACCTTCCTTAAAGAGACTAAGTCTCTCATTTCCTTCTAGAACCAATCCAAATCAATTCATTCACACCAAACACTGATAATGAAGCATAAAGAAATAGAAAATGGGGAAAATGGACCGATTTTCATGAGATGACGGGTTGGGTCGTCACATCCTCCCCAACTTAAACAAACGCTCGTCCTCGAGCGCACCCAGAGTTGTCCTAGAAGTCAACCAATAGCTGAATGACCTTACCAAGCATATACCCGGGGTGATCCCACGTCACCTTATCTCGCATAGGTCCGATAACACAACATCAGAACCTTACATCTATACTCAGAATAAGCCCGAACCAGCTGTAATAACCCATACCTGCAACCTCAGGTGCAATCATATGATATACTACATAACCCAAACACTCGAAACGATAACTTCTATTCACAGCAGTTGCCCACAACACCCGAATACCAGTAGAAAACCTATTAACAACTAAAGTTTCATTCCAATACTTTTACATATGCTGCAGCTGATAACTAAAACACGCAGTAAGCCATCACCATTTCTCAGATCAACCATTCATGAAACCACTTATCCTTTGGCAAATACTACATTAAATTTCTTAGCCGAAGCACGATATTATCCTTCCAACATACTGAAATCGAATCTGCTCGTACTCATTAAAGATCCCAATGATCTCATCTAATCAACACACCACTCTGGTGATATTACACATTAGTACAGGACTAAGCCACAACTCGCACAATACGCGCACCAATAAGCAACAGTCTGAACATACCCAAATCATGAAAATGGCTCAAATAAAAGAGTTGTACTTCAAGCCCTCCAGTACCATCACAACACAAAACTGAGAGCCCATCTCCTATCATAGAGACAGAACACACAAATCTACTCGTAGTATCATACCTCCACATAACTTCGTCCCAATGCGTGACCTCATCCAGTACGAACCGCTTAGGCAATAAGCCACCCCGTACATAATCAAAAGTCCCGTATGATGCCACAAGGTGTTGATAGGCTACCGATTAAACCGCGGTACAAAAAGGAAGACGAACTCTGGAAGGAACTGCCTAGCTCACGCATTAATACGTGCTCTCCCTAGAAAATAGGAAGTAAGGTATACAAAAATAGCATATAGGAAACTATGCTCAATGACACACTGTTGCGGCGCGCAACCCGATCCAAATAACACACTCATGGTGGCGTGCCACCCGATCCACACATAACACTCACCTAAGGAGGCGTACATCGAGCTAAATTGCTCATTAATATAAAATACCGAATTTAGGTCACAAGCACGCTAAGTGCATAATACCGTCCCTGAGGGGACATATAGCGCTATAAGCTACCAAAACTCAAGCTCAACTGAGGAGCGATATACAATCTGAATATCGAGAGCCATTTTGCTCATAAACATCATTTCTACGTGGATCCTCAACACATAAGCATTTTCTCAAACCGTCTCACAACACACACGGCGCACTGTATCACTGCATAAAACATCCGACAATGAAATAACACCCTGACTCCTCCATAAGGAGCGCATCACTGAAATGAACCCGTTTGGCCTGACATAAAGCCCATATTCACATTTGAATCTATCCATCGACCTCCAGCCGATTCTGATCACACTGAACTAGGTTAATTACCTTTCAAAGGTCCCTAACAACTCATCTTCCGCTCGTAACACATAAGAAATTCCATCAAAGTCGGAGGAATCATCCGTAGTCCACAACTCAATAGACTGAGTGCTCTCTGGGCATATATTCTCAACTCAACGATATTATCACAACCTTCATACTTGGTTCAAGTCTTCAATCAATCAAGTGACTAACTGCCATACTTACACACTCTTCTTGTGGGACACCCTCCCACAACCTACCATTACAGATAACTGGGTCGTACCTCCAAACCATCGGCCGCACTAACGCTGAAAAGCGACCAAGAATTATTAACCAGGATGCAAAGCCTTTTCACAAAACACCGTTCTCAGGTGATGCTGAAGGCAATACCGACTTACCTTAAACGTCGAAACTACTTCCCTGCTCATACGAGCTCGTGACATCCTTGTCCATACCGAGCGGTTACCTCTATCTTCACTTCAAATTCCATACCACTCATTACACCCAACATGCCAACATACGATAGGACACGCTTTTCATCAAAGCTTCGGAACCACTATTGTGAGCACGTGATTTTTGCCCTAAGCAAATTAATTCCAAAAGTTTCAAATAATTGATTTCCTTATTATTTTATAATTTTTTGTGATTTTTTGTTAAATTTTTGTGCTAATTGGTTGCATTCTTCATATGAAAATACAGAAAATATGCACATGCATTTAGGGATTTAATTTCACAATTTTTAGGTATTAATTAGATTTAGAATAAAGTTTAAAGAAAAATTGCAAAAAATAGTCTTATTGCACTCTTAATTGTTAATTGTTGCGTTTTATTTCTAAATAGAGTTTTAAGTAATTTTAGGAGTTTAAAATAGTTTAATTGAGTCTTTGTTCTGTTTTAACATTTTTTATAAAATTAAGAAAAAATAAATAAATACAAAAATACAAAAAATATACAAAATAAAATACAAAAGAAAAGGCAAAGAAGGCTGCCAAAATTGGGCCCAAATGGCTGAGCCCAAATAAAGTAGGCACCAACCCGTTCAAATTTGGCCCAGTCTCACCCGGTCCAGTCCCCAGATCCCCTGAAACGACGTCGTTTGGTCTTGTTCAATCAGGGCCGTCGAGGTTCCTTGATCGGACGGTCCTGAAGCCTACGACATTTAATATATAAGTGTCTGAATACTACCCCCCCCCCCCTAGCCATCGTCTCTCTCAGAGACGACCCTGAACCCTCCGCCCATGACTACCGCGACTCCGCCTACCGAAAATCGCCTTACGGCGGTTCCGGTAGGCCAAACTCCGCCATTTTTACACCACAAACTCACCTCGACCTCCCCTTTCCAACCATCACCATAGCTCCCCTCGAATCAGGCCCCAACTCTTCGAATCTTAAATGGAAGGTTGGCCGGAAAACCTCACCTTCTCCGATGGCCGCCAAATTAACACCCTAAGACCTTCTAACCACCCCCAACCCAAATCCTTAAACCGTTTGGCTCGAATCTTTCTGGAACTTCTCGAATCTTCATTTGAAGATTCGAGCCAAACATGAACCTGTCCAAACCGGCCCAAATTTACACCCCACAGTCTCCATGACCTCCCCATCATTAATCCCTGACCAAAACCTTTCGAATCTTGCCATAACTCCTCGAATTTCAAATCTTAAAACCGGCAGAACCCTAGNCCCCAACTTGGCTCGAAACCATGGATCAAACACTCCCAACAACTCATAACGTATGTACTCTATTGCTGCCTTAATACCATAGTGAGATTAAACTCAATCCTTCATAGTGAGATTAACTCTTCTGCAAATCTCGCATTCAACCCCGCAATAGTGAAGCCCACTCTCTTAAGCAATCCAAAATCTCAAATTTCAACACGCACCCTTCAATTACACCTGAGACCTTCTAACATACACGTAAGGATCATACCACTTAATAACACTCCGCAGGAGATAACCTACCTACTTCGCCTCAATTTGACATTTCCGTATACCGTCCATAGTTATACACATTACACAGCCTCTTAGTGTTCCTGAGTCTGGACTCATACCGCCACATGAAATGCACTTCACTCCCCAACTAGGAGACACGTAACGATTCTTCACGCGCCCATAACTCGGGCTACACACCAAATCACAATAGGAATCGAACAGTTAACAGTTTATCTATTATTCAGCAGACTTCTCCGTCACTACCAAGTCATATAGATACATCTCGCAGCACTAACATACTCACCACGTAGCTAACCAGCCATCACTCCCACTAATAGGGGCAATACCGAACATATAAGTTCAAAACACTTGTTCACACAATCAGCACCTCGGTGCTCAAGCCATAGGCAAGGATCCGGCCTCAAGTACTCCAGACTGGCCCACCAGCAAACTCACAGAGATCACGTCTCGCCCCTCGATCGAGGAATCACAAGCCATCAAGGCACATCTTATACTGGGCGCTCGTTCACGCATACGAACACGTGGAAGGAATTTCAAGAGTTACTTTTCAAGCTGAATCAATGACGCACGATAAGAATTCAAGAATGTGAAGTTTTCCTAAAGGTTCTGCAGCTTCCCAAGAGGATAAGTACAGACGTCTCCGTACCGATCTACGAGACTCTACTAAACCGGCTCATGACTCGCGAGACCAAGTAACCCAGGCTCTGATACCACCTTGTCACTACCCAACCCCGATCGTGATGGTGCCCAACATACTGCTAGGCAAGCCCGACCATTTACACAACCTTAACCGATTAATCACAGTGAATAAGTAAATTTTCACAACTGAAATGCCAAGTTAAATGTGAAATCCTGAATTAGATGCTAACATTCGAAAACCCAAAATATAAAATACTAACCAGCCCACAGAATCCGTTGTCACAAGTCTAAGCCTCTAATGCATGAGTATTAACCTACTACATAATGTTTTTCTAGAAATGTGGAAAAACAAATAAATAAAATAGAAGGAAGATCAGGACTGCGAACGCCAATTTGCAGCTACCTTAAATCTCCCGAATGTGATGCTAGGCGGAGAAGATCTCACTCAGCCTCAGTGGTTGCACCTGAATCTGCACACAAGGTGCAGGGAGTATTGTGAGTACTTCCAACTCAGAAAGTAATAAATATAAATAAAGTCTGAGGATAAGAAATCCTAAATAAACACAAAGCAAAGCTATAAATACAACAACGTGAACCAATAGCATAATACAGTAAACATTGAAAACAATTATAATAAAATCACATCAGATTAAGAATAAATGACAATTAAATATGCAATGCAACACATAAACCGGTACTCTCCAGTACCCCGCTGCGGCGTGCAGCCCGCTCCATTTATTTAACGTCGACGGCGCTCACTGGGGGTGTGCAGACTCCGTGAGGGGCCCCTTACGGCCCAAGCGCAATAATAAACCATCTCGTGACATCAATCAGGCCCTTGGCCTCATATCAATATCATTATCATACCACTGCGGCGTGCAGTCCGATCCCATACTCAGTCCAAAATCACATAAGCCTTTCGGCACAATAATATAAAAATATTCAGCCCGAACTTCATTTAAAAATATTACTTTAGTTTCTACTTTTAGAAAAAAAATGGCCGAGTTTACAAAAAAATGTTAAATACCAGGACTGAGTTCAATATCTAGAAATATAGTAAGAAACCAGTAAAAATAATCCTTGAAGGATTCAAGTAGTTGGCACGAAGCCCAATTATGACAATTAATCCATTTTTATAAGGATATCACAAAACTACAATCAATTAGGTAGTAATTTTATTAAGCGGGACGGACCAAGTCACAATCCCCGACGGTGCTCTACCCCACGCCCGTTATCCGGCGTGCAAGTCACCTCACATAGCACTACGTTGTGCAAATTCGGGGTTTCAAACCCTCGACACAGCATTTACATTTATTACTAACCTCAAGCTCGCCAAAGACCTAGCTTGCTATGCCCTTGCCTTTCGAATTAACCTCCTCGTGCGTCGAATCTGACCAAAACCGCAACGAATACGTCACAATATGCTAATGCGACAATACCCAATCGAAAACAATCGAAAAATAGTCAAATTCCCGAAATTAGCAAAACCCGAGCCCCGGGCCCACTTCTCGAAAATCAGAAAATTTACCATCAAACGGATTCCTTATTTCGCCACAAGTCTATACATATAAAGAACACCAAAATCGGAGTCCAAATGACCCCTCAAATTCCCATTTTTTGTTCTCTTAGGTTTTAAGCCCCAACCTCCATTTTTGACCTTTAATTCCTTGATTTTTCAGTCTAATTTCATGTATTTGTACCATAAAATCGTGTTTTAGACTCAGAAATTCTTACCTCAATGAAGTCCCTTGATTTCTCTCTTCCAACTCGCCCCAATTCTCCAAGTCCGAAGTGAAACTTGTGAACCCTTATGAAATTTCGCGAAGATGAAATTTAGTAACACTGCTCAGACATTTTCGCATCTGCGGCTCCATGGCCGCATCTGCGCCTCCCGCTTTTGCGGTTAATGCATCGCTTCTGCGGTTGAATATGCGCTCCTGCGACTTCCGCTTCTGCGGACAAAATCTCGCATCTGCGAATCCCCCTTAACTGCTCAACTTCTGCATCTGCGGTCCTCCTGTCGCATCTGCGACTACGCAGATGCGGTAACTAACCCAGATGCGGTAACTAACCCGCACCTGCGGTCCTTGCCGCTTCTGCGGCTCTCCTCTCGCTTCTGCGGCACCGCTTCTGCGGTCCCAATTCCGCAGAAGCGAAAATACCAGAAGCAGCTGCAATTTTCTTAAGTTCTCAAACCAAAACTTCCCGTTAACCATCCGAAATCACCCCGAGGTCCCTGGGACCTCAACCAAAAGTACAAACATGATCCAACACCTTATTCAAACTTGCTCGAATCATCAAAACACCACAAATAACACTTAAACCATCAAATTACATCAAATTCAAGCCTAAGTTCATCCAAATCTTCCGAAACTTGCATTCGATCAAAAACCCGGCTAAAACACCTCCGAATCAACTGAAATTTTGCACACACATCCCAAATCACCTAACGAAGCTACTGCAACTCTCGGAATTCCATTCCGACCCTCGGATCAAATTCTAACCTATCAACCGGAATTCGCCACAATACTAACTTCGCCAATTCAAGCCTAATTCTACACCGGACCTCCAAAATCAATTCCGATCACACTCCTAAGTCAAAAATCATCCCCCGAAGCTAACCGAATCATCGGAATTCATATCCGAACCCTCTAACACCTAAGTCAATATCCGGTTGACTTTTCCAAAACAAATTTTCCTTAAAGAGACTAAGTGTCTCATTTCCTTCTAGAACCAATCCAAATCAATTCATTCATACCAAACACTGATAATGAAGCATAAAGAAATAGAAAATGGGGAAAACGGAGCAGTTCTCATGAGACGACGGGTCGGGTCGTCACAAAAATCAAGGCTCCTACTTCTTCCTCATGTATGAATTAGCTGTTGTGAGTTTGACCAAATACGTTGTATCTACCCTATAGTCTCCATTGCCAAGAAACTCCATAGAATTTATGCAGCGGGAGTATAATCATAATCTCCATCATCGTCATCGGCATCGCCTTCCAACGATGCAGCAGGAGCATAGTCATAGTCTCCATTATTGTCGTCACCACCTCCTTCTACACATGCTGCTGGAGCATAATCATATCCATCATCTCCATCATCATCCCCATCTAAACACGACCTTCTCTTCTCGAACCCAACGATCTTGACAATGCTAGACATTATATCTTTCTTCTTAATTGGACTATAGAAATATTGAAATATGAGATACTATGAGTCGTACCTAGCTAGCTCGTTGATAAGATATGAAGATTGATGGTTTTGTGGTGTGTATAATTGGTGAGGAAACCATTCGCTTATATAAAGGTAAGAGCCAACTGTGGACTCGTTTCAACGCAGTTTGGCACGCTAAGAAGTGTGTTGTGTTACTTGAAGAATGTGCAAAATCATAAGCTTGGCTGTATTTAACCTACTTTTGGGGTAATTCACTTTACATGTCATCTATCAAATATGTTGAGAACTTTTAAAGGTTACACATACTCCATTTTGGCGGAAATAGAATCTCTCTCTCTAGCTTCGTGGTATGGTTTTTAGTAAACAATCAAAGTCCATTATAGAAGAAGGGATTCTTAGAGCAATATTACACCTCCCATTAGGGATCGGCTCGTGCTTGAACTCTGCGTGTAAATGCGACATACTTCGTGCACCGGACTATCTTTATCAAAATCGATTAAGAATTATATAAATAAAAGATCATCATCATTGATTGACTTCACTTTCATAACGCAGTCTCTTCGCCACATATATATAATTTCTGTTTACAAGTGTTTTCAACCTTTAAAGTCTTACAAGGAAAATTAAAACGACAGAATAAATAAAGTATTGAAAGGGAAGTACATGTTCTAAAATATTGCAGCTTGCTGGTGTAAGGCAAATTAAATGACCCAAATGGACAAATCTTAGCCCGTCGAAACGTGTGCATGGCACGTGGGAGTGTGTATACAGTATAATCTACGTGGATGCTTAGTTGACATGACTTAGACAGGTTTAAAATGCAGAAAAGAATATGTTAACTACAATGTCGAGTGATGACCAGAAATATTGTGAAATGTCGACATTCGCTTTTGTGCATGAGTTTCTCAAAATACTGATAAGAGTTATTCCAGATACAGAGCTTTTGGGTAAAAGAGAAAGCAAACTATTCTTCTACAGCATCTTATGATCTTGTACCCCAAAACTATATATCAAGTTGGTTTATATGTATCCTCTATAATAATTTGAAATATACCTCTAAGCAATTGAAAAAATGTCCAATGATATCACTGAACAATTTACAACAACAACAATAACAAACTTAGTATGTTCCCACCAGGTGGGGCCTGGGGAGGGTAGTTTGTACGCAGACCTTACCTCAACCTAACAGGTAGAGAGGCTGTTTCCAATAGACCCTCGGCTCAGGAAGGGTAATAAGAAAAAGAGGAAAGCAAGAAAGGAAGAAAGAGGGAAGAGAAAAGAAAAAGGGAGAGATTAAGAATAAGTAGTACCAAATAATAGCAACAGAGAATACAATACCTGAGGCGAACAAAACCACATAACATAATAAAAATCTAAGAAGGGACATGCGTGCTACTAAGACTATCGGTGAGCAACTAAAAACTACCCACTAACCTTCTACCTTAATCCTCGACCTCCACACCCTCCTATCAAGGGTCATGTCCTCAGTAAGCTGAATCAACGCCATGTCCTGTCTAATCACCTCTCCCCGGTACTTCTTAGGCCTACCTCGACCTCTTCTCAAACTCGCCATGGCCAACCTCTCACACCTCCTAACAGGAGTATCAATGCTTCTTCTCTTAACATGTCCGAACCATCTCAGCCTCGACTCCCACATCTTGTCCTTCACGGTGAAAAACCACTAATAGGAGGTGACATATTTGACACAAAAGATAACAGTCGAAACTTTCATAGACCGAGAGACAAATGGAGGGAAATATTAGACAAATCGCAAAACGTTAAGGATATATTTGGACCTTTTTCTTTTCTTTCTTTAATGTTTCAACGAGATCAATAGATAAATTTTCTAGGTTCCATTTAGAGTTATGAATAATGTGACATACCTTCAGTTCTTCTTTACCAAAATTTGGGGGCCATGTATAATGTTTCTTATTTCCAATTATCATGCAAGAGATTAATATTTTTGTCCCTTGAATACAATTTTTTCATTCTATACCTGCAGATGCTTTTCCAAATATATGAGTTGTTTAACCTTCTTGTATTTGAGAGACGTTAATTAGTAGTCCTAACTTTTTCTAAGGTAACTAAAAGAGAAGACTCTTTTTCCAAAGATAGGTCTTATTCTTTATGAGTCTTTGGGCAAGAAACAATTATTTTTAGTATGTGATAAGTTATCATTCTTACCTGATTACCAATATATTAATGTTTTATCTAGAGATTTACCTATAATTATCTATTAAATATTTATTTATACATCAATGCCTGGAACATTAACTCCTATTTTTCAAGTTAAAGTCATTACAAGTGTATTTATGATGGTATTGCTCTAGCAATCAGAATCAAATCATCTAGCAAACATGATTCAATATCACAGCAAAAAAGCTTTTAACAATATAATAGACTAATAGAGCATGCAATGCATATGGAATAAGTAAAGCTGTTCAATAGTTTGCTGATCGTAATTAGTTATCTTGTGACCAATTATGGAATACGAATAATACGATCACATCATCAAGTGAGACTACATTCAACTACATAATCCATGTCATTTTTCTGAATAAGTTATCAAAATAATATTGTCAATGAAAAGGTTGTTAGATTAGTTAGTGTTTGATGGGAGTATTTGAGAAGAGGTTGTTTTGTCCCTCGTTGGAAAAAGAAAGAAAGGAAGAGTGTTTAAAAGCACTTCTTCGTCTTATATAGTTTGAATATTTTGAGGGTGTTTTGGAGAGAAATTGGAACTTGACTATATTATTAATAGTCAAGATTGGGCACTTGGGCCAATTAAGTAGCCTGAATTAATATTTTAGTCACCCATTATTTGAATAATTAAAAACGTTTTAGCCTTTTAATTTCAGAAAACGTTTTAACAAGTTTCTTTTAAATTCAAAAGAAGGTGACTATTGGTTTTAAAAAGTGCCTGTTATGAAGAGATGAGCCTGTTAATTCCAACAGACTCCTAGAGCTATTATAAATACCTATATCATCTCTGAAACGAAATAATCTGAATTCTGCCATAATCCCTGCAGCAACGAAATTGGGAGGCTTAAATTCCTTAAGGACAGTGACTACACTATCAAGGCCTAATTATTTTGTCCCATATTCTGTTATTTCTCTAACAAAGGTACTTCTAATAAGCAAGTGATCTCAGAGTCCCTAACACCTTGGTATAGACCTCAGCCACAAAATGTTTCAACTAATATATTACTATATAAACCTATATATTTCTAAAATGAAGTCTGCCATTTCCAAGAATTTCCAATGAATATCATGCAGCTGGAGCATAATCATAATCTCCATCATCATCGTCATCACCTTCCAACGATGCTGCAGGAGCATAGTCATAGTCTCCATCATCATCGTCATCGCCTTCTAAGGATGCTGCAGGAGCATAGTCATAGTCTGCATCATCGTCGTCATCGCCTTCTAAGCATGCTGGTGGAGCATAATCATACCTATCATCCCCATCATCATCTTCATCTAAACACCGCCTTCTCTTTTGAAACCCAATAATCCCGAAAATGCTAGACATTATATACATCTTTTAATTATTGTAATATGAAAATATTGAAATATATGATATAGGATGTTGTGTATATATCTTCTTGATAGGATATGAAGAATTGTTGTTGTAGTCTGAATAGGTGAGGAAACCAATTGCTTATATAAGGGGAAGAGCCAACTTTGGACTAGGTTTGTCAGAGGTATTGGTACGTTAGGAAGGAGTACTATGTAATATACCTGAGAATGTGCCAAAGCCATATGCTTGGCTACATTAAGCCACATATCCAAAATCAAAAATTCACTTTACATGTAATCATATGTATAAGGAGTGGTAAAGAGTATTCTCCATAAATAGTTCACAATAATTTAGCGAATAATGAAGTAATAGACCTCAAATTCTGTCGTCATCTTTATCATTGTCATAGACAGCGGGCAGAGCTACAATATTAGGTACAGGTCTGGATGAACTTAGTAACTTTTGCTTAGAGCATGTATTTATGTTACATAAATCCATTAAATATGTATAATTATTTAATTCCGGACCCAATAACTAAAATTATGAGTTTGGTGACAAGTTCAAAATAAAAATAAATTAAAAGAACATAATGTAGTCATCAGAATCATTCTTGAAGCCTTTCACAACCCTGTCTCTTCGCCACATGAAAATTTTGTACAGATTTTCCGAATGGACTGTATATATCTTTCTAGTTTGTGATATCAAGTTATGAAAGGGTAGTACGATTTTAAATTTAAGGTGCAACTTTCTGTGGATGTAATTTGAATGAGCCAGAACAAAATTTAGCTCGTGGAAACGTGAGCATGGCACGTGAAACTGTGGATGCTTTGTTGACATGGAAGGGCGGAGCTATAGTGCTATAGTTCACATGAAATAGTTCACATGGAAGGGCTGAGCTCTGTAAATGCATTAAGAAATTCACTGTCATATTTGTGAATATTTGACTATATACTCAATTATTATTCTATATTAACTTGAAATTATTGCAATAAGCGATAAATTTCAAACTTTGAAACCGCCTTTGATGACATGCCACCTAGACATGGTTATACTGCAGAACGAATATGTGGAGGACAACCCTGTCGGCATATATATCCTTGACGAGAAATATTGTGGACATGTCGACGTTATTACATTGCATGAATTCTCAAGCATATGATTGCGAGCATGATAACATTTGAGTGCAACGCAGCTTAATGATCAGTCAAGAGTCAAGACATCTTTACATTCGTTTGAAATTGGATCCACAACTGAATATTCTTTGTATTTATTCCAGAGAGGCAGAGATCTTTTGTAATAGAAAAAGCAAACTATTCATTTTTACAGCATCTTATAATGTTGGGTGAGTGTGTACATCGCTGATACATAGTAGCATCTTATAATGTTGGTTTAGTTAGTGTCAGATTTTAACTACAAGAAATTGGACTTTTCGGCGACGAAATCGTCACAAAGCCCAGAAGTCTTCACTAAATACATTTTTTGGCGGCCTTAGGATTGCTGCAAGTACTTCTGATAGTGAATGTTTTCTGTAACGACTCCTCGAGGTCGGGACATAAAAAAAATATATAATTTGTGGCGACTAAACTTTCCACAAAAAAAAAAAAAAAATCAAATATGCTGCAAAAAAGTTTCACAAAACCCTTACTTTTGCTGCGACTAAATTAGTCACAACAAAAGGTCTGTAAAAAAAATCATATTTCTTGTAGTGTTTATTAAGAGGATGATGGATTGAATGATTTAGCTAAACTATTATGCTGCTAATAAATGATAAACATGAATACACAGAATCTACTTGGAAAGAATAATTAAGACACAAAGCACAAATATAATCTTGAGTTATGGTGATACGAAGGTATCGGGGAACTATAAGCCAACAGTTAATTATATTTCACTTATGAGTTATTAGTACACATAATTAAAATAGCAATTAACTATTCTTTTTCCACTTACAATCAATGAACGTAAAGTCCAAATTAATCTTGCCAAAACCAAAAAAATGGATACTTAATCTAATAAGCTAGCTAGTGATCTCAGAGTAGTGCAGATCTCAGCGGCAATTAGTTTCAACTAGTATATAAAACCTATATATTCTAAGAAAAAGATTAGGATTAATTAAAACCAAGGTTCCTACTTCTTCCTCATGTATAAATTAGCTGTTGTGAGTTTGACCAAATACGTTGTATCTACTCCAGATTCGCTAATGTCAAGAACCTCTGTTGAATTTATGCAGCTGGAGCATAATCATAAACTCCATCATCATCATCATCGGTTTCGCCTTCCAAGGATGCAGTAGGAGCATAGTCATAGTCTCCATCACCATCTTCGCCACCTCTTTCTACACATGATGTTGGAGCATAATCATATTCATCATCTCCATCATCATCCCCATCTAAACACGACCTTCTCTTCTCGAACCCACTGATCTTGAAATTGCTAGACATATATTGTATCTTTCTTCTTAATTGGACTAGAAATATTGAAATAGGAGATATTGTGTGTCGTACCTAGCTCTTTGATATTAATGGTTTTTGTGGTGGGTATGATTGGTGAGGAAACCATTTGCTTATATAAAGGTAAGAGCAAACTCTGGACTCGTCTGAAAGCAGGTTGGCACGTCAAGATGTGTTGTGTGTCAAACAGTGAGAGATGCTCGAGATCGTTGATGGAGGAAGGTTCTACAAGTGTGTTCTGTTATTGAGAATGAACAAATCTGCTCTCCACTACATCATACAATCGATATATACTAGAGAAAGAATAAAAGAACACCCTTAACTTACATATAACAATCTAACTACCTTCTTAACTAACTAACTAACTAATCACGTGACTCTCACATGCTAATCATAATATGCACCCTCCAAGCTTGCCAAGTAGATAATCGCGTTGAGCAGTCCCTTAGTCAATAAATCTGCCTGCTGCTCCTTGGTGTTGATATGCATTGTGTCGACCATCCCTTCCTTGATTTTTTCTCGATTGAAATGACAATCGATCTCTATGTGTTTTGTTCTTTCGTGAAGCACATGATTAGCTGCTAGTTGAATGGCTGACTTGCTACCACTAAACACTGTGACTGGTTGCACTATGTCCACACCCAACTCCTTAAACAAACCAAGTAACCAAGTTAATTCTGCGATACTTGCAGCCATGCTTTTGTACTCTGCTTCTGCTGAACTCCTTGAGACAGTCTATTGCTTTTCAATTTCCAAGAGATCAATGAGTTGCCAAACTTGATGACATAACTTGTGATAAACCTTCTGGTGTTAAGGCATGCAACCCAGTCTCAGTCATACCAACATGTGTGTTCCTTTGCATATTCAAATTGTAGCAACACACCTTGCCCTGGAGCATTCTTCAAGTACTTCACAACTCTCAAGGCAGCATCCCAGTAAGATCATTTAGGTGCCTTCATAAACTGGCTCAAGGCTTGTACATCATAGTTAATGCCAGGCCTTGTTATGGCAACATATAGAAGTTTTCCTACCAACCTCTGATAAATGCTGACATCATGTAAAGCCATATCTCCTGTGATTCCATTTGCTTTATCATACTCTATTGAAGTCAGCTTTGAATTGACTTCCAATGGTGTGCATGCAGGTTCGGCTCCACTTAATCACATATCTGATATCAATTCTAACACATACTTTGTTCGATTCAGTAGTACCTCACTCTTAGATATTAGGAATTCAATTCCCAGGAAGTACTTTAACTCTCTCAGATCCTTCACCTTAAAATTCTGATGCAATATGTCCTTGGCCTTTTTGATTAATCTTGCATTACTTCCTGTGATGAGGAGATCATATACATACACAAGAATGACCACTATGTCTTCTTGACTCCTTAGTGTGAACAATGAGTAATCATGATGGCTTTGTACAAAACCAGCCTTCAATGGGGCCTCAGTTAGTTTAATATTCCATTTTCTTGAAGCCTGCTTTAGCCCATATAGGGACTTCAGTAGTTTGCACACTTTATTTTCTCCTTGCCTTCTGAAACCTTCAAGTAACTTTATATACACTTCTTCATATAAATCTCCTTACAAGAAAGCATTATAAACATCCATCAGGTACAAACTCCAACCTCTTGAAGCAACCAATGAAATGTCAGTCCTTATATGACCATTTTGGCCACTGGTGAGAAGGTGTCATGGCAGTCCAAGACTTCTCTTTGACTGTATCCTTTTGCAACCAATCTAGCCTTGAATCTCTCTATGTCTCCATCTTCTTTGAACTTAATTTTATACACCCATTTTGATCCAACAACATTCTTTCCTTCTGGTAAATCTACCACCTTCTATGTGTTGTTGTCTTCTAATGCTTTCACCTCTTGTTTCATTGCTTCTATCCACCTACTATCCTTCATAGCCTCCTTGAATGTTTGTGGTTCAGTTAGTTGAGAAAATTTTGCCAAGTAACATTGGAAGCTTGAACTGGTATGATCATAGGCCAAGTAATTTGAAAGGAGATAGTTACAGCTTGTGTTTCTTTTGGTTTTCACATAGTCCTTCATCCATATTGGTTCTTTGATCTGCCTTGTAGATTTTCTGTCAGGTCTTGAGCTTGTTGTATCTCCTTCCTGCTACTCATTTGCACCTTCCTGATGATCCTCAATTACATTTGATCTTTCCTGTACATCCTCAAAAATTCCTACAACATCTATTTCCTGCAGAGTTAATGAGTCCGAGTCTGAGCCTTCCTGTAATGCACTCTGTCTGTTATCATGTAAACCTACTTCTTCCTCCATGGAGTTTGAAGTGCTTGTTTCCTGCAAGACATTAGCATGTAAAGGGGAGAACAACAATGGATTCAATTCTCCTCCACACTCCTGAGTAATTGAGTAGTTCTCATTCATTTTAGCAAATGGGAACTCAGATTATCTAAATACAATATCCCTACTTGTAAAAAAGTGTTTGGTGAGTGGATCAAGTAGAATGTAGCCTTTCTGAGTCTTCGAATACCCCATAAGGACAGTTGCTCTTTCCCTTTCTGCAAACTTATCTCCTTTAACTAGATTTATTGCATAGCAAAGGCATCCTAGAAATCTAAGATGTGCAAGACTAGGCTTCTTGTGATACACCTTGCTCCCTAGAACACTGTATGGCAGTCTATCTATCAAATAGACAGCTGATTTTACACACATTCCCCGGTATTTAATTGGAATTCAGCACTGAAACTTTAAGGCTCTTGCAGTATCAAGTATATGCTTATGCTTTTTCTCTACTATGCCATTCTGCTGTGGAGTATAAGGGCAGCTACTTTGATGGATTATAGCCAGAGCAGTTACCAACTCGGGACATTGTTTATTGAAGCACTCTGTCCCATTGTCTGACCTTATCACCTTAACCACAATACCAAATTGATTTTTGACCATAGTTAAGAACTGTTTTATTGCTACAATGGCTTTAGACTTCAACTGTAGAAAACATACCCATGTATATCTAGAATGGTCATCCATAATTGTTAAGAAATATTGTGTTCTGTCAAAAGTAGCAACTTTATAAGGTCCTCATAACCATATGCACAAGATGAAACAAAGTATCTCCTCTAGAATCACTTAATGAAAATTTCAGTCTAATCTGTTTTGCCAAAGGGCATACACGACAACTATCTTGCAACATACTGTTGACTTTATTATGCAGACCTACTATATGTTTCATTACTGATAAGGAAGTATGGCCTAGCCTCATGTGCCACAAGCCACATGAACCTTCAGTCATCCTGCTCACAACACTGAATGTCCTTATTCTACTAGTTAGTCTTCCACAATGACCACCCTTGAGCATATATAGACCTCCTCTTCTCTACCAATCCCCTTCACCTTGCCATTCCAAAGGTCTTGAAACACACAAAAATCAGGAAAGAAGTTGGCATTATAATTTAGCTCCCTATCAGTTAGCTTTGACACTGATAGTAGGTTAAACTTGAAGTTTGGGACATAAAGCACATCTCTGTTTGTCCTCCTATCTAACAAGGTTGGTGACGAAAGTCGTTGCAAAAGACCAGAAGTCTTCACTAGTTACATTTAGTGGCGACCTTACAATTGATGCATGTACTTTTGATAGTAAATGTTTTTGGGACGACTCCTTGAGGTCGAGGCACAAAAAATATATATTTTGTGGCGACCAAACTCTCCACAACAAATAAATAAAAATGTCGCAATAAAGTTTCACAAAGCCCTTACTTTTTTGCGACTTAATTAGTCACAACAAAAGGTCGTCACAAAAAAATCATTTTTCTTATCAAGAAGATGAGGGATTAAATTATTTAGCTAAACTATTCAACTGCTAATAAATGATAAACATGAATACGCAAAATCTACTAGGAAAGATTATGACACAAAACACAAACATAATTTTGAGTTATGGTGATACGAAGGTATCGTTGAATTATAATTCGACAGCCAACTCTATATCGAAAGTCTGCTTGTCACAAGCTAACAATTAATTGTATCATTTATGAAGACAAAGTTAAAATAAGAATTAACAATTCTTTCTCGCTTACAATCAATGAACATAAAGTCCAAATTAATATTGTCAAAAAAGAAGGTGCATCTAATAATCTAGTGATTTCAGAGTACTGCAGACCTCAGCCGCAAAAAGTTTCAACTAGTATATAAACCTACATATTTCTAAGAAAAAGATTAGGATTAATTAAAACCAAGGCTCCTACTTCTTCCTCTATGAATGAATTAGCTGTTGTGAGTTTGACCAAATACGTTGTTTCTACTCTACATTCGCCACTGTCAAGAACCTCCATTGAATTTATGCAGCAGCTGGAGCATAATCATAATTCCCATCATCGGCATCGCCTTCCAACGATGCAGCAGGAGCATAGTCATAGTCTCCATCATTGTCGTCACCACCTCCTTCTATGCATGCTGCTGGAGCATAATCATATCCATCATCTCCGTCATCATCTCCATCAAAACAAGACCTTCTTTTCGCGAACCCGATAATCTTGAAAATGCAAGACATTGTATCTTTCTTCCTGATTGGACTATAGAAATAATGAAATATGAGAACCTAGCTCTTAGATAAGATATGAAAATTAATGGTTTTGTGGTGTGTATGATTGGTGAGGAATCCATTTGCTTATATAAAGGGAAGAGCCAACTTTGAACGCATGTTG
The DNA here is from genome assembly GCF_001879085.1 of Nicotiana attenuata. Classification (NCBI taxonomy): domain Eukaryota; kingdom Viridiplantae; phylum Streptophyta; class Magnoliopsida; order Solanales; family Solanaceae; genus Nicotiana; species Nicotiana attenuata. The sequence continues at coordinate 4,386,823 of NC_031994.1, forward strand.
GCACATTAAGAAGTGTGTTGTGTTACTTGAAGAATGTGTAAAACCATAAGCTTGACTGCATTTAACCTACTTTTGGGGAAATTCACTTTACATGTCATCCATCAAATATGATGAGCACTACATTCTCCATCGTCATGGAAATAGAATCTCTCTCTAGCTTTGTGGTGTGGATGTTAATAAACAATCAAAATCCATTAAAAGAAGGGAGTGTTAGAGCAATAGTAAAATTGTCTCTACGAGACTTATAGGTTAGAGTTCGAATTTTGGAATCAGCAATTGATACTCTGCTACATCACAACTCCCATTGGATACGACCTATCCTCGAACTCTACCGTAAACACTGTATATTTCGTACATCGGGCTATCTCTATCAAAATCCATTAAGAAGTACATATAAATAAAAAAATCATCATCATTGCAGAGTTCACTTTCATAAAGCAGACTACGCAGTCTCTTCGCCACATACAATTTCCTCTTTAAAGTTTAACATAAAAGTTAAAACGATAGAATAAAGTCTTGAAAGGGAAGTACATGTATGTTTTAAAATATTGCATGCAGCTTGCTGGTGTAGGCCAAAAGACCCAAATGTACAAATCTTAGCACGTGGAAACATGTGCATACGCCACGTGGATGCTTAGTTGGCATGCCACCTAGACAGGGTTACACTGCAAAAACGAATATGTGACTACATTGTCGAGTACATGTCCTTTGACCAGAAATATTGAAATGTCGACATTCTTTTTTGTGCGTGAGTTCTCAAGTAGTATATAAAACAAAATACTCATAGAAGTTATTCCAGATGCAGAACTTTTAGGAGAGAAAGCAAACTATTCTTCTGCAGCATCTTATGATCTTGTACCCCTAAACTATCAAGTTGGTTTGTATCCTCTATATTAATTTGAAAGGGATCTTTACGCAGGTAGCCGGCCATAGTCATTGTTTACTTTTTCTAGTCATATACATAGATTATACATTAATTATACATAATTATATACATATAATACATTATGCATATATTATACTTCTACTGGCTATTTTTAGTTTAAATGATTGGGTGGACGACTATTTGGGTTAATTCTTCAATTTAGAAATATACCTCGAAGCAATTGAAAATGTCCAACTATATCACTAAACAATTCACTAGTTTAAATATACTCCTACGTGGCTTTCACCATATCAGCTAAATTAGACCAATTTTTTTTTCACGGTGAAAAACAACTAATGGGAAGGATATATTTGACACAAAAGATAACAGTCGGAACTTTCATAGACCGAAAGACAAATGGAGGGAAATATTAGACAAATCGCAAAAGTTAAGGATATATTTGGATCTTTTTAGTTTCTTTTTTTAAATGTTTCAACGAGATCAATAGATAAATTTTCTAGGTCTTATTCTTTATGAGTCTTCGGGCAAGATTTGGGAGCAGGGCACTCTTCTTACACAAACAATGATTTTAGTCAAGTAGGTGACAAGTTATCATTTTTACCAAATAACCAATTAATGTTTATCTGGAAATATACCTATAATTATCTATTAAGTAATGTGATTATAGAAAAAAAATTATACGTCAATGCGTATAACTTTAACTCCTGTTTTTCAATTTAAAGTCACTATAAATGTATAAATGATGGTATTGTAGTTTTGTTGTATGCTCTAGAAATCAGAATCAAATCATATATGAGGTAATTTAGGCCCGAAGTGTCAAATCCTACAGGGTGTTCAACTTTACATTAACTTGGTATAGTGCAAACGTGTCAACTAATCACAAAACAAGTTTTTAACAATAGACTAATGGCGCATGCAATGCATATGGAATAGGTAATTAAATCTATTCTATAGTTTGCTGATCGTAATTATCTTGTGACCAATTATAATACGATCACATCATCAAGTGAGACTACATTTAGACTATATAATCCATGCCACTTTTCTGAATAAGTTATTCAAAATAATATTGTCAAAGAAAAGGTATATCTAATAAGCAAGTGATCTCAGAGTTCCTAACACCTTGGTGTAGACCTCAGCCGCAAAATGTTTCAACTAATATATTATATAAACCTATATATTTCTAAAAAGAAGACTAGTATTAAAGGCAGTGAGTTTGACCAAACACGCTACGTCTATTCTAGATCTGCCATAGCTAAGAATATCCAATGAATTCATGCAGCTGGGGCATAATTATAATCTCCATCATCATCGCCGTCGCCTTCTAAGGATGCTACAGGAGCATAGTCATAGTCTCCATCATCGTCATCATCGCCTTCCAAGGATGCCGTAGGAGCATAGTCACAGTCTACATCATCATCACCAGCACCTCCTTCTAAGCATGCTACTGGAGCATAATCATACCCATTGTCGCCATCATCATCTTCATCTGAACACGGCCTTCTCTTTTGGAACCCAATAATCTTGAAAATGCTAGACATTGTATAAAAATATTAGTTATTGGACTATGGAAAATTTGAAATATGATATTGGATGTTGTATATGTTTCTTTGTATATAGGATACGAAGAATCGTTGTTGTAGTCTAATAGGTGAGGAAACCATTTGCTTATATAAGGGGAAGAGGCGAAGAGCCCATTCTGGACTAGGAAGTATGTAATATACCTGAGAATGTGCCAAAGCCATATGTTTGGCAACATTAAGCTACTTTTGGGGCTGCCACATATTCAAAATTCATTTTACATGTAATTATACTACAATTAAGTGGCAAAGATTATTCTCCATTAATTTTGGTGCAAATAGAATCACGAGTCTCTAGTACTGAAATTATGTCGTCATCTTCATCTTTGTCATAGGGGCGGAACTACAATATTAGGTAGGGGTTCTGACAAACACGGTAACTTTTACCTAGAAAATCTTGTGTTTGTATTAAAACATTTACTATATATATATATATATATATATATATTTAATTGGGAACCAAAGAATAAAATAAGCTATGAATTGAGTGACAAGTTCAGAATCCATAAAAGTCAAATTTGAACTCCGGCTCTAAATTAAATCATTGAGCTCAAAAGTTCATGTGACATAGAGAAACTGGTCAACATATTCAGATTAATACCATGTAAAATTTTTAATTATGTAGATACTTTAAATTACGTGTTCATTTGTACTTTTTGCCAAACGTTTGTGCACATTTTAGAACAATCTATTAGAATGAAAGGGCCTTTGAACACTTTTCTTAAAAAGCATTTAAGAATATTAACAAAATTTCTTGAACATAACTAAAAACTAAACACGATTTTTGGTAAGAGAATTTTATCAAATTTAATTACGCACATTTTCAAGTAATTTTCCGTATGGGCTCTATCTTGCTACGGTAAGGAGGTGTGAGCGGCTGGCTTTGCAAGGCACGAGAAGAGGTAGAGGGTAGTCTAAGAAGTATTGGGGAGAGGTGATCAGGCAGGACATGGCGAGTCTTCAGATTTTCGAGGACATGGCCCTTGATAGGAAGCTGTGGTGGTCGAGTATTAGGGTTGTAGGTTAGGAGGTAGTTGAGTTTTTCCTTAGTTCGTACCTTTGTGATGCTAGTTTGGTAGAGTTTTTGTCTGAGACAGCTAGTGCCAGTGTTGTGTCTTACTACTCTTTCGTTTTTCATAGGGCCGTGTCTATTTACTGGCTAGCGCTTTTGCTTTGCACCTATTTTCTAGTTTTCATGATGTTGTTATTTTTTCTTATGGTATCTGTTGGTGGTATTGATATTGTCTCTTTTCGTTTTCTTGAGCCGAGAGTCTTTCGGAAATAGCCTCTCTTAACTCCTCGGGGTGGGGTAAGGTTTGTGTACACACTACCCTCCCGAGACCCCACTAATAAGATTTTACTGGGCGTGTTGTTGTTGTTGTTAACTTTTTTATACATTTACTTCTTTATATTAAGATTTGTATTAGTGAAAATTCTAGCTCTGGTACTTTACATATGCCATTGTAATTCCCATAGTCAGAAGATGCGTAGTTCTCTTTGTCTTGTAAATTAATTAGTAGTTGAGAATTAATGTATGGGGGGGGGGGGGGGGGGGATGGATATGCTATGGGATTTCAGTAAAACATCAAAATCAATTAAAAGAAAAGATGATAAGCAGCAGCATATTGTTGCTGCATGCCTTCGCTTAATTCATAAGTACCCTGTCTCTTCGCCACATGAAAATCTGTACACACAAGTCGTGAAAATTTGTCTCTTCATCAAAATCAATCTATGTTGCTGCTTTTAAGATATCAAGTCTTGAAAGGTAGTATGGTTTTAAGGTGCAATTTGCAGAAGGAATATGTTAAGAGATATACTTGACGAGAAATATTGTGGACATGTCGACATTATTCCTTTCTCAAGCATATATATGATAACATTTAGGTGCATCTAAGTCAGTCAAGACATCTTTACATTCTTTTGAAATTGGAACTAGAACAGAATATTCATAACATTTATTACAGAGGTAGAGCTTTTGGGTAATGCAAACTGTTTATTCTTATAATGTTGGTTGAGTCTGCACATCGGTGACACATAATAGCATCTTATCTATAATGTTGAGTTAAATTCTACGGGATGATTTTTGCACCTTTTGAGTTGGAACAATTGTTAAAGTGAGTGCTGTAAGTATCGAAAAAAATCAGGTGTCATGCGGAAGCTAGTAAAGCAGACCTTCAACGACGATAAATCAGATAACAAAAGAGATACAAACATTTAACGTGGTTCGGTCAACTGACCTGCGTCCACGGCAGAGATGAATAATCCACTATATTAAAAGAGAGTACAAAATATCGAGAGAACAACCTCACGAAGAGGCAAACACAAGTGATACACTAACAATTGTCCCGTAAAGTTCCCCCCCCCCCCCCCCCTAAACATGACCCTCAAACCCCATATGACTACATTGCGAATGCTACTGAATGAGAAGTAAGGATCCTTAATTAATAGAAGTCCAAACCTTTTCCTACAAGAAAAAGGACTAACCAAATATGGAAGATTTATAATTTTCTTCAACAAGAAGGAAAACCCAATTATGGTAAATATGTTGCCCTTTCCTTTGAGATATAGGAAAACCAAATATGGTAAGAAAATCAAGACCTAACAATTCTCCTCTTTGGTGTGAATTTTCCGATAAAATAAACTTGATCCACCTTTGTCATATTACCTTCAATAGGTCGCATCACCAAATCTCCACCGCAAAGTTTGTCTCAATGTGCGTAGCACTGCGGTCAAATTTCTCAGACAAAAATCACGATTACCGTCAAATAGGATGTGACAACCGAACCCGCCAAGATGAACATGTCTTGAACCTCGCTATTATACCACTATTACGTCGAGGAAGAGGCAAACCCGAAAATACATAAGATAAAGAACGCCAAATTTTAACGTGGAAACCCTTCAAATCGAAGGTAAATACCACGGGATGAGAAACACTCTCTCCACTCTCATCTCTCTTGCGATCATGGTGAACTAGGGCAGTCATAGCTTCCATCGTCTCTCCCTAGCTCCAAGCTATGGGGGAGTCCATCCAAAACAATAATGAAACACATCCTAATCATAATACAAAATAGTCATATGCATCGCAGCTTGTAGCAAAACAATCTGCCGCGAAATTGTCAAAGTTGGAGTTATGTCCTGTAACGTTTGAACATGGAGAACCAACGGTGGAATTCACTATTGGAGAGGTTAGTGCATTTACCATTGAAGAAGGATTGCACCAAGCTGTAATTCTCAAGTTTTCATAAGGAAAACCAGACATTCATGAGTTGTGACAAGCTATACCTAAGCAATTTGAGGTTAAAGGCTACTGTAACGTCGGGCAGCTTGTATTTCGACACATCTTGGTAAGGTTTGATTTGTTTGATGATTTTTTTCAGTTCCTATCAAGGACTACTGGTTTTGTTAAGGCAAAAGGTGTCGGATTTTTCTTTAGAACCTTCCCATGGACGATAGGTTTTAATCCCCGTGAAGAACCTGCAAAAGCAGTCGTTTGGATCTCTTTACCTGACCTGACTACAAATTTCTTTGCAAAGAAGTCGTTAATGTCCATAGCTTCAGTAGTGAGAAAGCCTTTAGTAGTGGACAAAGCGACTCAAGATAGAATGCGACCAAGTATGGCTAGGGTTAACGTGTTGCTTGACCTACTGGACAAACATCCTAAGAGAGTTAGGATTCATATTGGGCATAAGAATCCTGGGAAAATAGTTGAACACTATCAGGAGATTGTATATGATAATCTTCCAAAATATTGTACCTATTGTGAACATCAAGGGCATGATGAAAGAGTACGCCGCTGGAGGATTGAGAAAAATAAGGAAGATGTAGTTGTAGTGGATGATAGTGAAGGCCCGGGCAATCTTGAAAACTTAGAAGGGGATGCTACGGAGTATCTTAATGCAAAAGGGCTGGACAATTGGTAGATGAAGCAGCAATGAAAAAAGTAGTCGAGCAGCAGGTGTTGCAAACTGAAACAGGAAAATAATTTGATAATGTGAACATTGAGAAAGGGATCAATTGACCAACTAATGTTATCTTTTTAGGTGATGCCTCAATGATAGATAAGGGTCCTCTTAAACCTACACGTGATGTTCCTGCAAGAACAACCTTAGCTAGGATCTCTAATGCTGTGAATCCAATAGTAGCAGCTTATGATCCTTAGCTAGGATATCTAATGCTGTGAATCCAATAGTAGCGGCTTATGATAAGATGGCTCTAAATAATTTTGTAATTGGTGTTGCAGCTGATACAGGATCAAATGCTGCTAATTTTCAAGCTGATGTTAATTCACAACGTGGTAATGTAATGGAAGTTGTAACAGGGGCAACGAATAACACTGGGCAATTTGCAGCATCACTGGTCAGCCGCGATGATGAAGCCCATACCACTGGAGGTAAAGAGATTGGGAATAAGGATGTATCTTTGGAAGTTAAGGCTGGGGATGAAAAGGTTGATGGTAAGGGTGATAGTACAAACAAAAAAGATGAAGTTTGGAACGTGGTAGCACCTAGAAAATCACCTGCTAAGAAGGTGGTATCGCCAAAGCAAAAATCTACAGGTGTTCGACGAAATGCTTCTAATATTGTGTCCAGCCCATATGTTTTTGAAGCGCTGGCAGTTGTGGAGGATGATCAACTGGATTCAACAATTCTAAAAGACCACATGATGTCCAAGAAAATAGTTCCATGTCCGAGTAGTGGAAAAGAAGCTCAAACCAATTAGAATTTGGGTATGGATTTTGGTGTTCAGCAGGTCTCAAAGAAAAATGGTGTGGAGGAGCTAACGAGCAAGGCACATAGCTCTAATATTCCTACATTGCATTTTTCCAACCCTCATGTTGAACAAATCATCAAAGAGGCCCAGAATGCAATGATGATGCATACTAATATGGCTAAACAACCAATGGTCACTTTGAGCACCTCAGTTTTTGATGTTCCATCACAGTCTTTGAAGTCCTGTGGTGAATATGGATGTGAGTTGATGTTGTCCTCTGGAAATAACAATGATATTATAAAGGCAAATGTGAGGGGGATAGCTATCAAATCTAAGCTCTGGGCAGACCAACGCGAAAAGGACGATGAAGAAGATTGGGGTACTGAGTATGCTGGGAATTCGAGTAAGGATGATGATCAAGAGAGTGAAGATGAAGGTTTGCTCTCAACTAGCTCACCATCTTTACCAAAAATAGGCAGCTCTACAATGATAAATTCCAGCAACAAACTTAATGCAAAAGCACCAGTATTTGTGCCTAAAACTGGCCAGCAACGTAATGGAACAAGTACAGCAGGTGATTCTCTGATGAAAAATGCAACACCGAGTAGGCCTGGGCAATAGGAGAATACTACAATCACATAAGCTATTACCTTTGTGGAGGAACAAAATTAAGCAACACCATCAGCTATTGATAGCAACAACAAATTGCAAATTTGCCAAATGCTGTAATCTCTACCTCAAACGATAAAAAGTAGCATCAGGAAGTAGCAGCAGCACTGTCAAGTGCTAATCAGCAGCAACAACAACTTAATCCAAACACTTTAGCTGTTATTCCTACTGATGGTCAAAAAGCAACAACAACATCAAATTCTGGGCAGCAACAAATTGTGACAACCACTCAAGTTATTTCGTTAGAGGAGAGAAAACTCTTGGATGCAATGGTAAGTTCCAATCTTGTAAACTCTTTAAATCTTACTGCTTTTAGCACTGGTCGTGTGAATAAGAGCAGGAACAAATTGCAAAGCATAGAACAACAACAAAATAAGGCAATTTTGGCTAGTACACAAGATGGAAATACCTTAATGACACAAGGTTTTGCTCAAAACATGCCAAATCCGGTGATACATATGAAGAGGGTGAGGAAGATGATATTTTAGATCAATGTCGGGCAGAGGCAGCAAGAAAAGGTAATTTATCACCTATGCATAGCGGAAAAAGTAAGAAGTCTCATACAAGGAAACAAAGTTGGGACGACAAGGTGAATGAAGATGCAAACATAAGGCAACTTCCAATGAGAGTTGTCAAACAAAAACAGGTTGCCCCAACTACATCTACAAAGTCCAATCGTTCAAAAAAGAAAGCATGAACTTTGAAGACATTTTGAAAAGGGTTGATGATGAATACAAGAGTCTACAAGTTGAAGATTTCACGATACTAGAGAAGAAAGAGAAACACAGTTATTTCCACATCTTTTTATTTTACAATCACATTAGTATAGTCTTATGTAATATCATCACAGAGTATGTTATAAACTCTGTGATGATCATAAAATATTGAGTGCTCTCTAGTTCTTTCTTTTTACATGCATGTTAGTAGGTGAGGCTTTTTCATGCCTCAATAGGATTAGTAAGGTAAGGTTTAGTCTAGTAGTTGTTTGCTCATGTCCTATGCCTTTAGGAAAATACCCAAACGGCTGTGAGATTATATGCCCTCGTGAGACTTTACCGGCAGCTACACCAGGCTGTCATCATAAGGCAATGTGAGGCGCAGAGGAGTGACTATATAGCCAAGGCATAGAGGCAACACTACCGGTGCTATTGTCCCCCTTATTTGTACTCTTCCTATGTGGTTCTTTTTCTTTTTATTATTAATAAAACTAGCCCTAGGCACTTCGCCTAGTGGATTTGCTTAAAAAAATAATACCACGGGATCACAAAGATCCAAAAGGCTCCCCTATAATAATAAAAGGATTACAATAGTTCTCCAAATTGGATACACAACAAGTGCCAAACACGGAGCAGCAAGAGAACAACAAATAAATTAAAGAACGAGGAGAAATCACAAAAATGGACCTGCTGTTCGGGGCTCGAAATAAGATGTTACGGGTCTCCAAATCCGATTTCCACCGTTCAAATCAAAGACCAAGTATGTTATGAACACTCAGTCAAAATTTCATCCTGTTCCAATGGTTAACGAATCGGAAAACTTGATTTGAAGCTGGCTGGTCAGAATAAAAATCTACATCAAAACAAATACTTTTTATCTCTCTTCTCTCTTGATGAAAGCTCTCTCAAAAACCACTCTTATGTGCTTAAGCCTTTCAAAGACTTGTACCAATGAGCATAGAACAATTCTCCAAGGTTGTCCTATTTATAGATAATGAGCGGTGCTTTCTCTTAAAGCCAAAACAAACTCTAAATAGGAATAAAAACCGAATCCAATTCCAAATAGGAATGGAAACTAAAAGAGAATAGGATTAGGTCATTGGGCCTTTGGCTAGACAACATGGGCATGGGCCCAATAAACTTCCCCTCCAGCTAAGGGGCCAAATATGTTTTCAAGTAGAGGAATTATTGATAGGCTTCCTGTCTGCCAATTTCCTCCAAAATTCATGTTTATCTGCAACCAGCGCTTTTGTCAGTGTATCCGAAGGATTTTCATCAATGTGTATCTTCTCAACCTCAAATCATTTCTATTCCATGGCCATTCTTATCCAATGATACTTTCTATTTATATGTTTGGTCTTAGAATGTAAAGTGGATTGCTTGGTGAGACATATAGCACTCTGATTATCACAAAATAAGATGTATACCGGCTGTTTAAAGACAAGATCATTAATAAACTCCTTCATCCATAATAGTTCTTTGGCACCTTCAGTTACAACAATATATTCGGCTTCCGTGGTGGATAGAGCTATGCACTTCTGCAGTCTAGATTGCCACGAAATAGTTCCCCCTGCAAAAGTGATCAAATAACCGAAAGTGGATATTGGATTATCAAGATTGCCTCCTAAATCAGAATTTGTGTAACAAACAAGTTGAGGCTTGCCATTGTCAAAGCACAGCTTCAAATCTGCAGTACCTTTCAAATACTTTAATATCCATTTTACTACATTCCAATGTTCTTTTCCAGGATTAGATAGGAATCTACTAATAGTACTAACGACATATGCAATATCTGCTCTAGTGCAAACCATAGCATACATCAAGCTACCAATGGCATAAGAGTAAGGAATACGAGACATCTCCTTTTTCTCTTCATCAGTAGATGGACTCTGACTAATACTCAATTTGAAGTGTTTAGCAAGATGAGTACTAACCACTTTTGCATCTGTCATATTGAACCTCTTGAGTACCTTCTCAATTTATTGTTTTTGGGATAAAAATAACTCCTTACTATCTCTATGGGTGAATTTGAATGCCCAAGATTTTCTTTGATGGCCCCAAGTCCTTCATCGCAAGCGATTTTCTCAACTGCTTCTTAAGGACCGCAATTATAGATTTATTCTTGCCAACAATAATCATATCATCTACATAAAGCAATAAGATAATAAAATCATCATCAGAGAACTTCTGGAATAATACACATTGGTCTGAAGAAGTTTTCTTGTACCCTTGTTTTTCTATGACAAATTCAAACTTCAAATACCATTGCCTTGGAGCTTGTTTCAATCCATACAAGCTCTTTTTCAATTTGCAGACATAGATTTCTTTTCCTTAATTACAAAACCCTCAAGCTGCTCCATATAAATATCCTCATCTAAATCACTATAAAGAAAAGCAGTCTTGACATCCATCTGCTCAACCTCTAAATATAGACTTGCGGCTAAGTTTAGAACTACATGAATAGAAGACATCTTCACAATAGGGGAGAAAATTTTATCAAAGTCAACTTCCTTCTTCTGGCCAAAACCTTCAACAACTAACCTCGCCTTGTACCTGCGCGTAGAGGTATGATTATCTTTCTTTACTCTGAATATCCATTTGTTTGATAAAGTTTTCTTCCCTTTTTTCGGCAATTTCACTAACTCATATGTGCCATTCTCATGGAATGACTTCATCTCATCTTCCATGGCATCTATCCACTGATCTTTTTGAGTATCTTGCATGGCTTCATCATTATTTTCAGGTTCTCCCATGTCAGTCAAAAGTACATGCTCATCAGGAGGATAGCGCATCGATTTCTGCTTTTCCCTTGTAGATCTTCGAAGAAAGGTTTCAGGTGCATTCAAATTAGTTACCTGAGCAAGGATTGGTTGTCAACTACAACTTCACCAACTGGAGCATCCATAACATCTATACCATGATGATCATTTTGATCTTGATCACTATCGTCATTATTGTCTTGGGTTCCTTCAAGTACAATAGGTGCATTGGCAATAGAAACTGGATCAATATCAACTAAGCTCTCATTACTCTGAGAATCTATCTTCTCAGCTTTGTCAATATCTTCAATAGTCCGGTCTTCAAAGAATATTGCATGACGACTTATAATAAGTTTATTGTCAATTGGATCATAAAAACAATACCCAAGCTTATCTTGACCATGACCGATAAAGATGCATTGTTTAGTTTTGACATCCAATTTTGATCTCTCGTCTTTAGGAACACGCACACAAGTTTTACACCCAAAAACTCTCAGGTAATCATAAGAAACATCTTTGGCAAACCAAACTCTGTCTGGGACATCACCATCCAAAGCAATAGCAGGAGACAAATTGATAACATAGGCAACATTGTTTAGTGCGTCCGCCTAAAATATATTTGGAAGTTTAGACTCTGCAAGCAAGCATCTAACTCTCTCAACTAGAGTTTTATTCATCCTCTATGCCAAACCATTCAATTGAGGCGTCTTGGGCAGAGTTTTCTAATGACGAATTCCTTGTTTTATTCATCTTCTTCATTATTCCAGGTCACAATTATCAACGTCCATTGGCTCCACAACGGTTACTTCAAATCCTGTCTCCAAGTTACGACAAGTCAACACCTCGATAAGCTTTGAATCAGGGGGCATTTGTAGACAATTACAAATTTATTAAATTTGAATCCACAAGTAATTTGGATTTTATCATATATTAAATACATATTTGTCCAAACGATATTATGGGCTAGTATAATCGGGTCGACTAATTAAATCGTAAATAGATTGATTTAAATAAAAGTCCAATATATTATTGGGCTAGCCCGTCAATTGGTCTTCTATCAAATGGGTCGGTCTATAAGCCTCAAGCCCAATGACCTACTAGGGTTTTCATAGAGACTACTCCACCCCACACCTACATAAAGGGGTCGAAGGAGAATACTAAAGGACAATCACGTAAGCAGAAGGAAAGGCTAAAAAGGCTCTGAAGAATAGCATCAAGGTCTCCATCCATATATGCAATCGTCGTCTGTGGTCAATTTCCAAAGGTGAACCTAAATCATAGGCGGACGACTTCAAATCTTCCGTACGTGATAATTCAACACCAAATTTTTCGTGACGACCTTCAAATTGTTCATGACGTACTACAAACCTGAAATCCAGTAGGAAATCACGTTAAATGTTTGTGTCTATTTTGGTAGATTTTTTGTTGTTGTCTGATTTATCGCCATTCAAGGTTTGCTTTACTAGCTTCTGCATGACACCTGCTTTTTTAGTCCTAACAAGTGCTTCCTAGAATTTGCCTAAGTCCTTGATTCTTTAGTTATGTATGCAGTAATGTAAAGACTGTTAAATAAAGAACACAAGATTTAACGTGGAAAATTATCCTCAAAAGGTGTAAAGTAGAATTTAACTCAAAGTCAACTAAAACAAATAAGTCGAACAAAGAAGTTTTAGATTAAAACTCCTGCAGCCTAAGATTCAAACCCACCCAAAACAGTACCACGACTATTATATACTCTCAAGTCACCCTAACTTGAGAAACTAGAGTTCTCAAGAACAAAATCGTGGTGAATTCCTATTTTATGGCCCTAAAAGGTCAAAAACGAGTAACGTTCATGTTGAAGTGATGAATATTGTTCATTAGATCGTTTCTGATGGTACTTCAAAATTTTAAGCAATTTGGAGCTGGTCGCCCAAGTTCATGCAGATGGCGTGGACTATGGCACTCGAAAAATCAAAATCGTGCGAATTTCCTGTTTTATGGTCCTAAAACGCCAAAAAAGGAAGAACGGTCATGGCGAAGTGATGACTATTAATCATTAGGTCGTTTCTAATGGACCCGCAATATTTTAGCGATTCGGACTCGGCCGCCTGAGTTCATGCAGATTGATGGATTGTAGCACACGAAAAATTGAAAATCGTGTCGAATTCTTATTTATGGGCCTAAACGCCAAAAAATGAGGAACGATCATGGAAAATCGAAGGGTATTGTTTATTAGGTCATTTCTGATGGGTCCACAAAATTTTAGGCGATTCGGAGCCAGTCACCCGAGTTCATGCAGATGGCATTCGGAAATCATCCTGAATTCCTATTTTACGGTCCTAAAATGCCAAAAATAAGGAACAATCATGGCAAAGCAATGACTATTTTTCATTAGGTAATTTCTGATGGGCCCGCTAAATTTTAGGTAATTCAGAGCCAGTCGCCCGAGTTCATGTAGATGACGCGGACTATTGCATACGAAAATTTGAAAATCATCCTGAATTTCTGCTTTATGGCCCTAAAATACCAAAAACAAAAATACGAGAACAGTCATGTCGAAGCGATGAGTATTGTTCATTCGATCAGTTCTGATGGACCCGCAATATTTTAGGTGATTCGGAGTCGGTCGCTCGAGTTTATGCAAATGATGTGGACTACAGCGCACAAAATTTAAGAAATTGTGCTGAATTCATTAATTATCACACTAAAATACAAAAAAATGAGGGAGGGTCATGAAAAAATGAGGATTATTGTTCATTAGGTCGTTTATGATAGGCTCACAAAATTTTAGGCAATTAAGAGTTGGTCGCCCGGATTCATGTAGATGGCGTGGACTATAGCATATGAAAAATCAGAAATCGTGCTAAAATCTTGTATTATGATCCTAAAATACCAAAAATAAGGAAAGGGAATGGCAAAGCGATGAATATTATCTATTAGGTCGTTTCTGATGGGCCCAAAAAATTTTAGGCGATTCTAAGCCGGTTACTTGAGTTCATGCAGTTGGCGCAAACTAGTACACGAAAAGTTGAAAATCATGCTGAATTCAATTTTTATGGCCCTAAAACGCCAAAAAATGAGGAATGATCATTGCGATGCGATGAATTTTTTTATTAGGTCATTTTTTATAGGCCCGCAAAATTTTAGGCTATTCAAAGTCGGTCGCCTGAATTCATGCATATGGCGTGAACTATAACACGCGAAAAATACTAAATCGTACTGATCTCCTGTTTTATGGCCCTAAAATGCCAGAAAACAAGGAACGACCATAGAGAAGCGATGAGCATTGTTTATTTGGTCATTTCTGATAGGCCCGCTAAATTTTAGGCAATTCGGAGCCGGTCGCTCGAGTTCATACATTCGGCGTGAACTATAGCACACGAAAATTTGGAAATTGTTCTAAATTCCTATTTTATGGCCTGTAAGATATTAGGCAATTCGGAGTCGATTACCCAAGTTCATGCAAATGGCGTGGACTATTGCACACGAAAAATCAAAAATCATTTAAATTCCTGTTTTATGGTCCTAAAATTCTAAAAATCAAGGAACGGTCATAGCGAAGCGATGAGTATTGTTCATTAGGTCGTTTCTGATAGGCTTACAAAATTTTAGGCAATTCGAATCCGGTCGCCTAAGTTTATGCAGATGGCATGGACCATAGCACATAAATTTTTTGAAATCATGTTAATTCCTATTTTATGGCTCTAATAAGCCAAAAATCGGGGAACGGACATGGCAAAGCGATGACTATTCTTCATTAGGTCATATCTGATGAACCCGCCAAATTTAAGGCGATTCGGAACTGGTCGCCAGAGTTCATGCAGATGCCGTGGACTATAGCACACGAAAATTCAAAAATCGGGCTGAATTTTGTCGGCCCATAAAAAATGACCTAAGAAACAATAGTCATCACTGTGCCACAGCTGTTCCTTTTTTTTTTGGCATTTAGTCGCCATAAAATAGGAATTTAGCACCATTCCCAGATTTTCGTGTGCTATAACTCACGCCATATGCATGCATCCAGGAAACAGGACCCGAATCGCCTAAAATTTTGTCAGCCCATCAAAAACAACCTAAGCAACAATAGTCATCGCTTCTCTATGATCACTCCTCATTTTTTTGGCATTTTAGGGCCAAAAAATAGGAATTCTGCACCATTCCCAGATTTTCGTGCGCTATAGCTCATGCCATCTACAGGCATCCTATCATGACCCAACTTAGGACCATGACCGACGCTTAGGAGAAAGTGCTCCCAAGTAAGCCTCATCGGTAATTTATAGAAAATCGGACAGAGTTTCCCCTGTTTTAGGACTATCTGATAGGTTACAGGTAATTTGGTCATAAGTACTTTACTTTATGTTTTGATGATCTAACAAACTTACTATCTAGAACCAAATAAGGAACTTGTTACACATTTACAAGACCTTAAGATTACAAGGTTTCGGGTTGGGATCCAGCATGGAATATGATTCAACTTTTCAGAGTGGAAGGAACAGCTGAGGAACCTACCAGTTCCCGAGGAGACTGTACGAAGTTAACTCTCCAGCTCGAAAGTTGTTTCCTGCACACGCTACTGTACAGGAACAGTGCAACAGTCAACTTTCTGTGGAAGGCTTTTTACCTACCTTGCTTACATCATTGTATGTGAGGTCATACGTGTATTATTAACATCAAGGGAGGTAAAACACATTTACTTGAACACTTAGAGATTTCACTCAAGCTCACTCACGTGACTATCCAGCAAGAAAGTTTCAAGTGCTTTAAGAACAAAGAACAAAGCAACTACGGACCAGTTCCCATATCAAGTCATTTTATGTTCTTAGTTGAGTTGTAACTTTTTAATAGTTCTTCACTTGTATTTCCTACTTAGCTTGTTTAGAGGCATTCTGTAAGAACCCCTTATAAACCTTAAACCTGTGTGTTTGAGTCTTGGCTAGAGTCAGTTATGTTGTAAAGTCTTTATAATAGAGTTATTACAAAGTGGCTTGTAATATGTGTGTTATAAGTTAGTGAGGGATTAAGAGGTTAATTCCTATGTTGCATAGGTTGTAATCTAAAAGTTGCTCAGTAGTGAAGTTTAAATCCTACAAGGGTAGGTCGTGGATTTAATCCCGTTGAGCTGGGAATTTTCCATGTAAAATTCCTCTAGTCATTTATTTACTGCTGTGTGTGTGTACTGTTGAACCTGATAGAGAACCTGGTTCTCTATAGAGTTTGGTGGACCCTTATATTCTATCATTTGGCATTAGAGCGGGTTCTTTCTATCAGGTTAACACCTAGAAAGGATCCTCATGGCTGCTCCTCTAGACTTCGAAGAAGGCCAGTCTACTTACAGACCTCCAAGGTTCAACGGTCAATATTATGGATGGTGGAAAACTAGGATGCACAACTTCATCATGGCTAAAGATTCTGAGTTATGGGATTTCATATGTGACAGACCCTTTGTCCCTACAAAGAACCTTGGCGACCCAGTTGTAGCCATTCCTAAGGCGAGGAAGGAAACTAATGACGCTGATAGAAATGCCATAGAAAAGAATTTTTGTGCAAAGAAAATTCTTGTGTGTGGCATTGGTCCTGATGAATGTAACGGGATATCACCATGTCTATCAGCAAAAGAGATCTGGGAGGCTCTTCAGACAGCTCACGAGGGAACAACACAGGTGAAGCAATCCAAAATTGATATGCTCACAACAGAATATGAGCTTTTTCGAATGAAAGATGATGAATCCATCCAAGATATGCATACTCGATTCACCTCCATCATCAATGAGCTTCACTCTATTGGTGAAAGTATTCCGAGAAACAAGCTTGTCAAAAAAATCCTTAGTTTACTGCTCAGTTCTTTGGAAATCTAAGTTAACGCCATTACGGAGGCTAAGGACTTGTAGACACTGACCATGGATGAACTTGTTGGAAACTCGAAAACCTATGAAATGAAGAAGAAGAATAAGGACAATGAAAGAAGAGAGCCCGAGAGGGAGAAGAACCTGGTCCTCAAGACGGATAGCAATGACTCAAGTGGTGAAGACTGGGACATGGCCTACTTGACAAGAAGATTCCAGAAGATGGTTCGCATGAATGGAGGCATTCCAAAAAAGGAAAGTTCTAGCAAGCCAAGAAATTATGACCTCTGTCATAAATATGGAAAGTCAGGACACTTCATCAAGGATTGCCCTCTCTTAAAGCAAGATCAGTACAATAACAACTTTGACAAAGCAGCCAAGAGGAACTAGGTTCCTGACAAACGCTTCAAGAGAAAGAATGATGCTGACAATGTTGTAAAGCAAGCTCTTGCTTCATGAGGAGACTCCTCCAGCGAATCTGAAGAAGAAAACGACCATGGTGGTATTTCAATGATGGCAGTGGAAACTGAAACAACTGAGTATGATTCAATCTTTACTTTAATGGTTCAATCTGATGACAATGAAGATGACGACGACGATGAGGTAAATTTTTTGGATGTTCAGAGAAATCTGAAATCTTACTCTCCTAAAAAGCTCATGTCATTAGCAAATGTACTAATTGATGCGTGCTCTAGTCTTATCAATGATAAAGATGCATTAACTATGGAACTAGGGGAAGCTGACAAACCAGAGATGACTTAGTAGTCGTTGTAGTTGATTTGAAAGAAATAATAGAGAACCCGAAAAAGGAAAAGAATGCCTTAGAAGAGAAAATTGCCAGTATAGAACATGAAAGAGATGATTTAATGGTTGTTGTGGTGGACTTAAAAGAAACCATTGAGTGTGTAAGTAAAAAAAAAAGAAACCTTGACTAAGAGAGTCGCTATCATTGAGCAAGAGAGAGATGACCTAGTAGTGGTGGTAGTAGACTTGAAAGAGACAAGTGAGGAATTAAAAATTGTAAATAGGCCTGGAAACTCTGAAAAAGGGAAAGGAAGTTGCAAGTGAGGCACACATTAAGCTTAAAAATGAGTTAAATTTGGTAAAGACTAGTCTGTATGCTGAGCTTGGGAAAAACAAACAGCTTCAGGAAGAACTCGGGAAAGTAAAAAATGACCTTGAAAAATCGCTCAAGTGGACCTGGTCCTGTGATGCTATCACTGCCAACAGCGGGGGAAACAGGCAGGGTATTGGGTTTCAAAGAGAAAAATTCCCTACAACCCTCATAGCAAGTACATCACTGTAATCGACAATTGGCTATGTACCCACTGTGGTATCAATGGGCCCCTCAAGGAAAACTGCATGGCCAGGGTTCAATCTCTTCTGAAAAATAAAGTCTTTGGTGAGAGAGTAACTACTGCTAGAGAACCTGGTCCGTCAAATAGGAAGCGTATAATGCCTGCTTGGACTAAATGAGCACTCATTCATCCCTTCTCTCATAACAAGGGACCTAAACTCGTTTGGGTTCCTAAATCTAATCCTTGATTTCCTCGTGGAGGGAGCAGTGAAGGAGAGCAGCCAACAATGATATATGAACAGCGGCTCCTCAAAGCACATGAATGGAAATACGATCAATTTGCCTTCACTAAAAGCCCTGAAAGGAGAGAACTTACCCTTTTGGAAATAGCTAAAAGGGGTACACTTTAGGAGTTGGAAGATATGTGACAAGGGAAAATAAAGTGGAATTCTTGTCCAGGATATGCACAATCTCAAATCCTGTGACTAGTGAGGTGATGTTGTAGTCAAAAGATACAAGAATACTTATGATGCTGTGCTTGAGCCTCTGCAGAAGTGGTGATACAAGTTGGTAAAGGGGTACATTCTAGGAATTGGAAGATATGTGACAAGGGAAAATGAAGTGGAATTCTTGTCCATGATATGCACAATCTCAAATCCTGTGACTAGTGAGGTGATGTTGTAGCCAAAAGATACAAGAATACTTATGATGCTGTGCTTGAGCCTCTGCAGAAGTGGTGATACAAGTTGGTTGAGAGTTGTTGAAAATGATGCTGAACTATGGGGCAGAAGACTAGGATATACAAGTTTTACATCACTGAATAAACCGGCCTTGAAGGACCTAGTTTGTAGTCTGACCAAGTTGAGTATCAAGGAACACAATGTCACGACCCGGGTGACGCTCTCCATAAGGCCCACTAGACGGACCAAAGCATCATGAAGAACTGGGGTAGCAATAAATCCCTCTGGGACCTGAGCTGGGCCCACCGGAACTGCTTGGGCCGGAACCTCATCATCAAAGTCAACCTGAGGCTCCGCTACAGGTGCTGCTGCCCTGGGCTAAGCTCTGCCCCTGCCTCGGCCTTTAGCACGGCCTCGGCCTCGCCCTCTGCCTCTCGTGGGAGCTGCTGCTGGGGGCTCGGGCTGCTGATCGATGGATGAGGAAGCCCGTGTTCTCGCCATCTGCGAAAGAAGAGAGTAGAAATTCAATTAGCATTGAGAAACCAAACCGCACAACGAGAAAGAACAAATGTGAAGTTTTTCCTAACACTGTAGCCTCTGGGGATAAATACAGACGTCCCCGTACCGATCCCTCAGACTCTACTAAGCTTGTTCATGAATTGTGAGACCTATGTAACCTAGAGCTCTGATACCAACTTGTCACCACCCGGATTTCCCACCCTCGGGAGTCGTGATGGCGCCTACTCGTAGAAGCTAATCAAGCCACGAAATATAGAAATTCTACTCCTTCATTTTTATTCTTTTTTTTAACAACTTGAGTTAACAGGTAATCAATATTTTAAAATTAACGATTACAGAAATAAGCGGAAGACTTAAACAACTAAAAATAACCAAACCAATACTACAATACCAATGAACGCCTCTACCCGTAATCTGGTGTCACAATATTCACGGACGGACTAAGATTACTACAACAAATGTCTGAAAGAAATACAATCTGTCTCGAAATCTAATGAAAACAGAATACATAATGAAATAGAAGAGAACGTCGGCTTGCGGACGCCTGCAGGACTACCTCGAGATCTCTGGATGGACTGAAGGCTGGCTCCCCGAGTGCTACTGTCCAAATACTGCAACAGTATCTGCACATAGTGCAGAGTATAGCATCAGAACAACCGATCCCATGTGCTGGTAAGTGTCTGGCCTAACCCCGGCGAGGTAGTGACGAGGCTAGGACCAGAATCCAGATAAACTTGTGCAGTTATATAATATACAGTGGAAAATAACAGGAATAAACAATTTAAATAGGAGGGGGGTACATGTTACGGGGAAAATGTCAAATCCAGCTGGAACTTAAGAGAAATATGAGAGAACAACTTAGAATATATAACACAACAATAATAATACTATTGCGGCGCGCAACCCGATCCCTAATAATTTACCACTATTGCGGCGTGCAACCCGATCCAATATAATATTGTTGCGGCGTGCAACCCGATCCAATATAACATTGTTGCGGCGTGCAACCCGATCCATATTTAGTATTGTTGTGGTGTGCAACCCGATCCATATATAATATTGTTGCGGCGTGCAACCCGATCCATATTTAATATTGTTGTAGCGTGCAACCCGATCCATATTTATATATATACCTTTAGCAACAACCATACCAAGTGTCCCGGCAAGGGATCAACAATAAAATACACTATCCCGGCAAGGGATTTAACAGTAAAACTAAATACGTCCCAGCAAGTGAGAATCATCTATAACCAATCTTAACTCAACTCCTACTCATCTCAGTTAACACCAATACTCAATCATAAGAAATTTCCACGAAAATAAACTAATCCTTGCTCAATATCGAGAATCCCCAATGAAAGCATCCGTAGTATCATTTAAGAACACAACAATATCAATTTAAGACTCATGGTCATGCTCGACACCGACGTATAGAAACCCGTCATTATGCCTATACGTCATACTCAACAAGAAGCAAATAGCAAATAAGACTCAACTCCTAATCCCTCAAGCTAAGGTTAGACCGAACACTTACCTCGAACTTCCACAGCCAACTCAATCCTCAAACACCGCCTTTCCTTTCGTATTCGGCTCCAAATCAATTGTATCTATACATAATCGACTTAATAACATCAATATATGCTAAACAATCCAATCCCAATACTTAATTATATCTTTCTAATCATTCTTCCCAAAAAGTCAAAAATTGACCCCGGGCCTGCTTGGTCGAAACACGAGGTTCGGACCAAAACCCAATCAGCCATTCACCCACGAGCCCGAATATATAATTTGTTTTGAAATCCGACCTCAAAACGAGGTCAAATTTCCAAATAATCAAAAAGCCCTAACTCAACCCAAATCCCTAATTTTCTACCCTTAATCTCATGTTTTAGGCCTAGAAATCTAGTGGGTGTTGATAAAAATGGAAGAAAACAAGTCAAAGATTACTTACCCAAGAGGTTATGGTGAAGGAGTTCTTCAAGATCGCCCAAGAGGTGTGGAGAAGAACTGGGCGAAATTGTTCATCGCGTTCGCGACAGGTTCATCGCGTTCGCGATGGGTTAGGCCTGCTAGGCCTTCGCGTTCGCGGAAGACGGCTCAAGTACGCGGAGAAGCGACCCCTCGAGCCTTCGCGTTCGCGTCCATGTGGTCGCGTTCGCGTAGGTTTAATACCCCTCCCCTGCCCAGGCTCAATTAGCCTTCGCGTTCGCATTGCCAGGACCGCGTTCGCGAAAGGAAGACCCCCCAACGCTTCGCGTTCGCAACCTGGGTTACATGTTCGTGTAGAAGGAATTTTCCTTCAGCATAATAACACATTGCATTCGCGAGGGGCCTCCCGCGAACGCGAAGAAGAAAGTATCAGCACACCAGAACTGGATAAACCTGCAACTTTTGAGTTCCAAAAACCTTTCGAAACACATTCGAAACTCACCCGAGCCCTCGGGGCTCCAAACCAAACATACGTACTAACTCAAAAACATCATACGAACTTATCTGTGTGATCAAATCGCCAAAATAACCTCAACAACAACGAATTAAACCTCAAAATCAATGAAATATTTCAAAACTTCTTAAAACATAAAATTTTGCAATTTAGCTCTGAATCATGTCAAACGGATTCCGTTTCTTACAAAACTTCACAGAATTATCTTAAACCACAGATAAGACCTGTACCGGGCGCCGGAACCAAAATACGGGCCCGATACCAACATGTTCTGATCAAAATTCATTTCCAAATCCTTTACACAATTTCAGAAAACAATTTCCTTTAAAAATTCATTTCTCGGGCTTGGAACCTCGGAATTCGATTCCGGGCATATGTCCAAGTCCCATATTTTCCTACGGACCCTCTGGGATCGTCACATTACGGGTCCGGGTCCGTTTACCCAAAACATTGACCGAAGTCAAATTAATTAATTTTATAGTCAAAATTTATTATTTTTTACAGATTTTCTCATTTAAGCTTTTCGGCTATGCGCTCGGACTATGCACGCAAAACGAGGTGAAGCTAAAAGAGGTATTTAAGGCTTCAAAATGTAGAATTCATTTTAAAAACAAGTGATGACCTTTCGGGTCATCACACACAAAGTGTGCAATAGGAAAGTGTGTCAGATCTCCATTCAAGCCCACTTGCGCACTGTCAGCACCTGAAGGCCACTTGATCTTCTTCATATGGATCTATGTAGAGCAGTGAGAGAGCCAAACAGGAAAGAAAGAAGATATATCCGCTGAGAGTGAATGACTACTCTAAGTCCACTTGGACTCTGTTCCTCAGAACCAAGGATGAGATCTCTCAAGTAATTATGGCTTTTTTCAAGAAGATCCAAGTATAGATAGAAACAAATGTGGCTTGCATCAGATCAGATCATGGAACAAGATTGGATAATGCCAGAGTGGATGAATGTTGCATTCAAAGAAGAATTACTCAACTTCTTAGCTCCAAGAACACCGCAAAAAATGGTGTTGTGGAAAAGAAGAACAGGACTCTTGAAAATTTGGCACGGTCAATATTATTTGATAGAGGGATTGAAAAAATCTTGACCAAAGTTGCTGACTCATTTAAGGATATCTGGGTGCAATTGTTATGTTCTCAACAATGGGAAGGATCAGCTTGAAAACTTGATGCTTAAAAGAGATGGAGGAATTCTCCTGATGTACTCGTCACAAGAGAGAACAAAAGTACTAATCAAGGTGGAGAGCACTCATTGATTCCAGCAAGGAACCTGGTCCCACAACTATAATAACACAAGCTGAAAAATCAAGTTGTCAAAAAGGGTTTGACATAGAAGCATCACAAGTCATCAGCACTCCTATTGCCAGAGATACACGCCTAGACATGGATGAACCTGGTTCTCCTCTAAACTAAACCATGCATAGAGACATCACTGGATCACTCCTATATCTCACTGCAAGTAGACCAGACATTGTGTTCAGAGTTAGGTTCTGTGCAAGGTTTCAGTCAAATCCAAAGAAATCTCATCTGAAGGCTGTTGTACGAATTTTGAGATATCTTACATGAACACTGGACCTGGTTCTCTACTATCCTTCAAGTATTGGATAGGAAAAGCACGTCAGAAATAGGACACTCTCTGGGTTCCTGTCTTACTTCATGAGGCTCAAGGAAGCAAAATTCAATGGCACTCTCAACAGCTGAAGCAGAATATGTACCATCCGTCTGAAATGATCATTCCTCATTTTTTTGGCGTTTTAAGGCCATAAAATAGGAATTTCGCACCATTCCCAGATTTTCGTGTGCTATAGCTCATGCCATCTACATGTATCCTGTCACGACCCAATTTAGGACCATGACCGGCGCTTAAGAGCAAGTGCTCCCAAGTAAGCCTCATCGGTAATTTATAGAAAATCGGACATAGTGTCCCCTGTTTTAGGACTATCTGATAGGTTACAAGTACTTTGGTCATAAGTACTTTATTTTATGTTTTGATGATCTAACAAACTTACTATCCAGAACCAGATAAGGAACCTATTACATATTTACAAGACCTTAAGATCACAAGGTTCCAGGTTGGGATCCAGCATGGGATATGATTCAACTTTTCAGAGTGGAAGGAATAGCTAAGGGAACATGTCCCTACCAGTTTCCGAGGAGACTGTACGAAGTCAACTCTCCAGCTAGAAAGTTGCTGCCTGCACACACTACTGCACAGG
The DNA here is from genome assembly GCF_001879085.1 of Nicotiana attenuata. Taxonomy (NCBI): domain Eukaryota; kingdom Viridiplantae; phylum Streptophyta; class Magnoliopsida; order Solanales; family Solanaceae; genus Nicotiana; species Nicotiana attenuata. The sequence continues at coordinate 4,411,132 of NC_031994.1, forward strand.
AACAATGCATTAGTCAACTTTCTGTGGAAGGCTTTTTACCTACCTTGCTTACATCATTGTATGTGAGGTCATACATGTATTACTAACATCAAGGGAGGTAAAACACATTCAGTTGAACACTTAGAGATTTCACTCAAGCTCACTGACGTGACTATCCAGCAAGAAAGTTTCAAGTGGTTTAAGAATAAAGAACAAAGCAACTACGGACCAATTCCCATATAAGGTCATTTTATGTCTTTAATTGAGTTGTAACTTTGTAATAGTTCTTCACTTATATTTCCTACTTATCTTAAGAAGCATTCTCTAGGAACCCCTTGTAAACCTTACACCTGTGTGTTTGAGTCTTGGCTAGAGTTAGTCATGTTGTAAAGTCTTTGTAATAGAGGTATTACAAAGTGGCTTGCAATAGGTGTGTTACAAGTTAGTGAGGGATTAAGAGGTTAATTCCTAGGTTGCATAGGTTGTAATCTAAAAGTTGCTCAGTAGTGAAGTTGAAATCCTACAAGGATAGGTCGTGGTTTTTAATCCCGTTGAGCTGGAAATTTTCCACGTAAAATTCCTCTTATCATTTATTTATTGTTGTGTGTGTGTGTACTGTTGAACATGATAGAGAACCTGGTTCTCTATAGAGTTTGGTGGACCCTTATATTCTATCACTATCCAAAAATAGACCTATCTCAGAAATCAACAACACAACCAAATTATATTGACTAAACAAGTTATAATCCTTATTCGCAAAGTATTTCCAACACAATAATACTAACTTCATCTCCAAGTATACGATAAGAGTGTCTAATACGAGTCACAAGTCTATATCTATAAAAGAATGTTTATGAAACTCATAAAAAACACTATGGAGCAACTCTAAGAGTTTTAAGAAAGAGACTATAACAAATAAATAACAATCTTTGTCCACGCGGATAAATGCGGGGCTTACCAGAAATTGTCAACTCGTATACTCTAACTAACGGAATCCTCGCCTGCGTCTACTGTTGTCTCTGTAAAAATAATAGCGGGAAGTAAGTCGCTAGCTCAATGAGTAATAATACTTAACCACAACTGTTTTTAATTGGGGACATGTCAAAAAATATGCTTGTATAATAATCACAAAATAAAATGCCCTTTTAAAACGGTGATAATAATAATTCTCATCATGTATTTCCTGTAACAAAATCAATTTAACAATTTAGTAATAAACTTGGTAAATGTTGTGTCATAGAAATCTTTATATTTGGGAGGTTTCCCGAAAGGATCATGTAACCTGTATCACTGTGTGGACCCCTTCGTAAAAGGAGTCAAATATAATTGTAGCTCCCTACTCGAGGGAAAACTATAATTGTATGCTAGTTCTACCTTTCCACTAGCAAGGGCTATAACTGTACTCGGTAATTCGTAAATACAAGGTGCACCAGGTCTAACGAACCCGTCGTTAGCTACGGGATCCTTCAAAGTCTCCTCTCATTCATACTTTTATTTTTAAGCAGTAAATCTTCACATGGAAGCATTTTCAAACCAGTACAGGGAATTTTAATTCTTATAAAATCATGTAATTCCGTTTTGGTAATGGTAATCATATCTAGTAACAGTAAAACATGTCTAGTAATAGTGAGAACATTTTAAATAACTGTAAATATCTTAAGTAAATTATTCAGTACTATATCAAGTAAAGGACTTGTCCCACATTCAATTTCAAACATCCGGTAACACATTTTATTTTCAAAATAATGTATAAATCATGCAGGTTACGAAAACATAAGTACGGTAAGATTACTACTCAAAGTACTCATGTCGAAATATCAAATTCGTCACTTCGAAAAATTTTTGCGCCTTCCTTCCATCAATCTATAATCATATCATTCTCGAATTAACTTTCTTGATTAGGCCAATTTGTAACTACTATAGAATACTCAACTCTCGGAGTTTCATGTTTGATTATCAATTTGTCAAGTTGGATTTGTCGAGATCACGTGAAAATAGTTTTATACCTTAATCGCATTCCTTTAAGTCATATGTATATTTTGAGAGTAAGGCAAGTTACCGTAGAAAATATACTGTTCCAAATTGCTTTTCTTGAAAATTTTAAAACTTCCTTAAGTAATTAATTGCACTATATCTCTATAAAGATAGTTTCTTCAATGAATTCTTCACTCAAATATACATAGTAATAACTCTATCTCTTTGTGGTATTTAAATAAGCTATTCACAATCTATGTAAATCGCTTAAATTTCAGAAAAGAAGTTATTAAAGAATAGTCCACATAACTAAAATAAAGTTTTTTGATATTTACCACAATACTCGAAACTCGAAAGTGCTTAGGGTTCAAAGGTGCTATTGAAACGGTCCATCCTTGGCTTTCAAAATTATTTGTGTGGAGCTTTTCTATGTTTCCTTCTCTATAAAAAAGAAATTCTTTCTCTATTGGTTTTCTCCAAATCTAAAGCTTCCAAGATTGAAGTTGTTTTTGGTTCATATAGCAACTGTTTGGTGGCTTCTCTTTCGGCTGAAGCTTTAGAATATGTAACCCCTTCCTGGGACCCCTTTTTCTTTATTTCGTTCTAGTGGGCTTTTGCCCTTTCTTTTAATTGATTAGGTTCTCCTCCCCCTCCTCCCCCCCCCCCCTTTTTTAAAGTTATGCTTATAGACCAATATACCCTAGTTTGAATATGAGTTATTACATTCTCTCCACCTTATGAAATTCGGTCCCCGAATTTAGCTCAGCTACATACCTGTAGACTGAAACAAATAAGGATAGTTGACTCGCATATCAATTTTCACTTCCCATGTAGCTTATGTAGCTTCGTTTACTGTATGATTTCTCCATAAGACTTTCACGAACACATTTATTTTGGCTGTAACTTCCTAACTTGTCTATCAACAATAGCCATCGGCTCCTCTTGATAAGACAACTTCTCATCTAGCGGTGTAGTAAGTGCTTCAAGCACGTGAGATGAGTCTCATATACATTTTCTTTGCATTGAGATATGAAATACCGGATCAATAAAAGACAACTCAGGAGGGAGTGCCAAACGATATGCCATAGCTCCCACTAGTTCAAGTTTCTCGCATAAACGTATAAACCTCGGGCTCAACTTAACTCTTGTTTTCGAACTGCATCACACCCTTCATAGTAGAGACTTGTAGAAATACTTTGTCCCCCAATTGTAAGCACTAAGTCTCTTCTTCTCTTGTCCTCATAAGATTTTTGTCTGCTTTAAACTATGAGCAATCTATGTCTAATCAATTGGGCCTTGTCAATAGCTTCTTATACTAAGTCGGGTCTCAATAAGTTAGTCTCACCAGCATCAAACCCTTCGATAGGAGAACGTCATCTTCTACCATATAATGCTTCGTACGGTGCCATCTGAATACTGGAATGGAAACTATTGTTTTAAGCAAATTCAGCTAAAGGTAGATAAGCTTTCCAACTACCTCCAATCTCAATAGTGTAAGCTCTCAACATATCCTCCAAGATCTATATAGAACATTTGGACATTGCATTTGCGTGCGATAAAATCTAGTACTAAGATCTACTGGAGTACCCAACTTTTCTTGAAAAGGTTTTTAAATCGTGAAGTGAATGTGATCCTCTGTTAGAGATGATGAACCATAGGGCTCTATTGAGTCAGATAATTTTCTATTCATGTATATATGTGCATATTTTACCTCACTATAAGAGGTTTTGACTAGCAAGTAATGTGCCTACTTTGTAAGCTAATTTACAACTTTCCCACATATAATCATAACTCTAATGGTATGAGTAATTTAGTCATATAATGTATTGTAATTCTATTATATTTTTACTTCAAAATCTTGAGTTGTTCTATTGGACCTGTGAGCCGCAAGTGGTTGCCTTAACATGCTGACATGTCAAATAGTTAGAAACAGAGTTAACGAATTTTTTTTTCCTTCTATCTTTTCCAAATAACCTGAGATACACAATGTATCTTGACTTGTGAGCTCCATCATGGATAATTTGACTCAACCCATATATGTTTGCTACACATAATTAATTGTCTACTCGGAGAATACCCTCACTATTAACAGTCATATCCTTGCTTTTACCAGCTAGAAACTAATCTTGATAGTTAAATAATCACTCATCCTCGTATTGGCTAGCCTTTATGCACTCTACATCATGCTTGACCAATAGCCAATAATGTCTTTGAATTTTTTCCACATTGAATCTAATACGTGTGCCCTCTAGTCTATGCATATCTTTATCCAGAAATATCTTTACAGGAGCTATATGTGCCAAATCATCCATATTAATAGGGACACGGTTTGGAGATTCACAACTTCTTGGGCTAGGTAGGCAATTACAAGCTATTTTCTGTAGAATTTCGTTATAGAAGTAGTTGATCATTGCCACTTCTGAATAGCTTCTATCCTATTAGAATATACTGTAATACCATCCTTAGTTACAATATGCCCGAGGAATGCCGCGGAGTCTAGCCAAAATTCATGCTTCGAGAACTTGGTAAACAACTGATTTTCCTCCGACGTCTTTAATATATTTTTCAAGTGATCCTCGTGTTCTTCCTGGCTACCAGAGAATATACCAGAATATCGTAAGTAACAATTAAGATTTTTTTTTTCCAAAAACAACTTTGAACACCATATTCATTATATACATCAATGCAGTTGGAGCATTGGCCAATCTAAAGGACATCACAAGTAACTCATAATGTTTGTACCGAGTACTAGAGGCAAACACCGAAATATCTTCCTTTCTTATTCTAAGTTGATGATAACTAGACAAAGATCAATGACTCCTTGTAACTGATCAAACAAGTTATCTATACAAGATAAGAGATATTTATTGTGTATTGTTATCTTATTTAATTATTTGTAGTTGGTGCATATTCTTAAAGACTTATCCCTTTTTAAAACAATATTAGTGTATCTCATGGTGCAACACTCTATATGATAAAATCTGTATCCAATAAGTCTCGTAATTGTCCATTAGCTCTCTCAATTTCTTTGGTGCCATATGATATGGTTTACGTGTCAGGTGTCAAAGCAATACCGAAGTCTATTTCTCCTATTCGAGGTAGTCCTGAAAAATCTCTCACTATGATACTTTTATTTTTCAACCTAATTTTCACATCTCTTGGATCTCTTTACGAAAGTTACGAGACCCTAACCACTCTTATTCAATAATTGTAGAGCCTTCTTAAATGATATAACCTCGACTATCACTAGGATATGATTCTTTCTTCTTCTTCTTTTTTATTTTATTTTTTACAAATTGGTTTGCTAGATATATCAATCTTACTACCTTCTCATGATAATAAAAGGTAATGTAATAAGATAATAATTAGTCACACCTATAAGCATGTCAAATTAATAAGGTCAAGTACAAAATTTTGGCTAGATAAGGTATCCTCTCTCTCAACTTGAATCTAATAAGCTTAATACAAAGTTTCAACTGTACAAGATTCTTCCATAAAAGTAGCAGCTATTAAAGGATATCATAATATCTCAAGATGTTATTTATCTAATTCTTCATCCCATAGAAGAAAAGTAAATTCATATTGTGAGATTTCCTAGTCTCTACCTTCTTAAATGAATTCTTAGTTGCATGCCAATCACATCCAATTCTTATTTATTTTTCAAGCAAGTTCAACTTTCACAGAATAAGTCAGAGTCTTCGTATGTTAGAGTATTGCTTTGTTTAAACGGTTAACCAACCATTAGACAAGCCTCTAATCTTAAGGCATCACGTACCTAGCTAGTTTATAAAGTATGGTGTCACATGTCGGTACATCTGTAATACCCCGTACATTCGGACTAGGTGTGGATATGTTAAATGGGTATTAATTTGATATTTTTAGACACATGAAGTCCTAGAGGGATGATTATTGGTGAAAATAGTTGTTTCGGAGTCAAGATGGAGAGTGAGGTGCATAAGATTCGACAAAATTGACTAAGTTTACAAAATATCCGTCTTCCAGCAGCAATTAGTGAAATTTTGCAAGGAATTTGGAAAAACGCAAAAGATGAAAATTTTAGGCCTTTAAAATAGCTTTCCAATAATATATTGTGGAGCCCAAACGGAGCTCTGTGCAGAAAGTTATGCCCATTTTATAGAACAGTGCGCAACCACCGCGCCCGGACCGCGACCGCGGTCGTGAGGCAGCGTTCCTGCTATTTACCGCGGTCTGGACCGCGGTCAGGCCTATAGGGGCGCGGTGGCGGACTTGGGGAGTTATTTTATGAGCCCTATTTCATCCCCCACAGCCCCAAAACATAAAAACTTGCTCTAGAAAGTAAAGCTCTCAAAAACCTAACTCCTTAAGGGTCCCTCTACAACCCAAGGTAAGTTCTAATGGTGATTCTAAGTTAGTTTTAATTTCCCAACATCTTATTAACATGGGTAAACCCTCCATATCATTAGATATTCGATTGGGACATCATTGTTGAGAGAAGGAACCCTAGAACTCGAATTCAAGGGGATTGAACTTCAAAGAGGTAATGTCTTCACCCTCTAATTGATTCTAGCATTGGTTTAATGATTATAAACCCTAGTTCATGAGATATGAGTTGATGAGTTTGATAGAAAAGCATGAACGATTATAGGTTTGGGGTGTTGATTGTTGATTATTGGTTAAGGGTGTTGTTTACCTTATGGGTGATAAAGAATAATGTTGATACCATTTGGGACTTTAGAATTTATCTAGGAACAAGAGAATGAGTTATTGGGTGTAGAGACACCATTAATAAGGACTATGAAGCTTTATTTTCACCAAGTGTTTGATAAGATGCTTAAGTGACCAAAACATGAGAATTATTGCTAATATGGAATCCCTTTGACTTGTATTGATTTAGATTAAAGTTGAAAGGGTTGACAAATGTTGTATTATGCTCAAGAGCAGGAAGTTAAGGTATGTGAGGCTAACTCTATGTTTGGGAATGTTAACGATTCTCCCTACACTACGTTTCTTTTACGACGTTACTAATTGCCTCAGAAATATAGTTTAGCCTAGTTCCTTGAATAGTTGTAGAACTTCTATTCTCTAGTTTCATAACTCGTTCACCACTTTCATTCTAAACGTTGTGAGCTCAGTGCGTATTTAATGTAGACTTGGATTTGGTGGCCCCGAGTCTTAGTATAAATTACTAGGTATGCCATAAACAGTTAAAGTTTCAGTGTTCATAATCAGTTCAAGAATACATGTCTCAGTCTAGTCCTATTCAGTATTCCAGTATTATGTAACTCAGCGTGATCCAGTATTCTAGTATCATGTAACTCAGTGTCATTCAGTATTTCACTATCATGTATTGCAGTTTGATTCTCAGTTCGTGAATGTTGAACACCTGTATTTGGGCCTGAGGCCGTAGTTTATATGCTTTATGCATACTTGGGCCTGAGGTCGTAGTTTATGCTTTATGCATGTTTGGGCCTGAGGCCATAGTTTATGCTTTATGCATTTTTGGGCCTGAGGCTGTAGTTATGTATACGTATACTTGGGCCTGAGGCCGTAGCTTGTGCACATATATATTGGGCCCGAGGCCGTATCTTATTCAGATAAACATGTTGATGATCATTCAGAAGAGGGAGTATTCATATCCTTACTTCCTTTGTTCAGTTCAGTTATCAGTTATCATTTCAGTTATCAATTATAATTTCAGTTATCAGTTATTAGTTATCAGTTATCGTTCCAGTTTCTTTTTCAATAGTTATCATTTCAGTTATCAATTACCAATTCTCAGTTATTAGTTTAGTGTCAGTTTCAGCATTTATAATTCTTTCTTTCAGTTGTTTTGCATACCAGTGCAATTCAAATGTACTGACATCCCTTTTTCCCAGGGCCTGGATCTCGCGATGGAGGTAATGATCTACAGGTTGACGATTCAGAGTGCTACTCGTACCAGCTATTTGGTGATCCCCAGTTCTTTCGGGGCATTATCATTACCTTACAGTCTTCAGTATTTTCAGACAGTTTGTATTTTCAGTGTTTCATAGAGGCTTCATAGACTAGAGTAACAGCTAGACAGAGTCGCAAGCTTTTCATATTAAGCTATATTGGCTATAAATATATTCTAGAATTGTATTAGTATTTTCGCACTTTGATTTATATCATTTAGACTTTCAGTATATCAGCATGTCTTAGTTTATCTTTCGCATTCATTATGTTATGATATCACATGTTGATTCAGCCAGCCAGTTGGTTTGCTCGGTCACATGTAGTCAGGCACCGAATGCTGTGTTACGTCCAGGCCCAGGTTCGGGGCGTGACAACATCCATCGTCTGAATTAATTTCTTAAGTACCTATCAAGTTTGCGCTTTCGACTATCGAGGAGGAAATGATTCATAAAAAAGTTTACTAAACTTATTTCTAAGTCAGTTGTGTCACTCCTAACCGCGTCCCTAATAATATGATTCAATTCCATATATTCGTCATATACTCCAGGTGATAAGTTGCTATCTCCACATGCCTCTCGCGGGAATATTTCAGAGCTCATAATGCTTTAAGTGTTTTTCCAAAACCTTTAAGGATGATTAAAGTGTCACAAAACATAAACTTTGTGGTTTCAATTTTTAGTAACTATATTAAGAATACATCTCTGCTCCAGACGATCTTAGTACTGAATGCCTAAAGCTTTTATATGCCTAATCTATTACTCATTTTATTGTCCTGTCTACTAATTATATCTATCAAGCTCTTAATTATTCTATACATGTAGGTAAGAACCTCAATGATACTAATCTTCTAGCCATAGTTGTGGTCTAGTACTTAATTAAAGAGTGGTTATTATTACATATTTTAGTGGTATGAAAGCCCATAATTGTGGCAGAAACAATCTTTTCATTGGCGTTGCTTACTTTTCTATTGCTTTCCTTTGCTGGGAGACAGTTGTTATCCAGTGGCAGCAATTTAATGTCCTTAAACTTCTAGCCAAACTCTATTATTGAATGACTGGTCTGCGCCATACAGGAACAAGATAAAAGGTGATGTTCAATTATTTGACCCTAATCGTCACACACCTACGGAGGAACAAGAAAGAAGACAAGAGTTATCCTATTACATCCTCGCAGAATCACGACTATGGTAATGACTGGCTACATAACCATAATTGAGATTCTACTACTAACGTGGGATCCATTAGTCATAGGAATAACCTAGGGCTCCGATACCAACTTTGTCACTATCCAATTTAGGACGATGACCGGCGCTTAGGAGAAAATGCTCCCAAGTAAGCCTCATCGGTAATTTACAGAAAATCGGACAGAATTTTCTGTGTTTTAGGACTATCCAAAAATAAACTTGTCTCAAAAATCAGTAACACAACCAACCTATATCGACCAAACAAGTTATAATCCTTATTCGCGAAGTATTTCCAACACAATCATACTAACTTCATCTCCAAATATACGATAGGAAAGTCTAATACGAGTCACAAGTCTATATCAACAAAAGAATATTTATGACACTCATAAAAATGACTATGGAGTGACTCTAAGAGTTTTAAGAAAGAGACTATAACAAATAAATAACAATATTTGCTCATGCGAATAAATGCAGGGCTCACCAAGAATTGTCAACTTGTGTACTCTAACTAACGGAATTCTCGCTTGCGTCTACTGCTGTCTTTGTAAAAATAATAGCGAGGAGTGAGTTGCTATCTCAGTGAGTAATAATACTTAACCACAACTATTGTTAATTGAGGACAAGTCAGAAAACATGCTTGTATGATAATCACAAAATAAAATATCCTTTTTAAAACGATGATAATAATCAGTCTCATCATGTGTTTCCTATAACAAAATAAATTTAACAATTCACTAATAAACTCGATAAATACGATGTCATAGAAATCTTTATATTTGGGAGGTTTCCAAAAAGGATCATGTAATCTGTATCACTGTGTGGACCCTTCGTAAAAGAAGTCAAATATAACAATAGGTCTGTCACGTCCCAAACTACAACCTAGACGTGACTGACACCCAGCTAACACCACCTGCCATGTGAACCACTTTCTCTAACATTTAACCATTTACACAAACAATGGGAGAAAAAATGCAGGCCTAATAGTATTATTAATAATTAAAGAGGAAACAATTATCGCCCAATACCTTAGTCAATTGATAGGAAGACCAACAATCACTCAAATAATAAAACTTTAGCCCAAATCTCACACTAAGACCATGGAGCATCTAATAGAGTAATATGAGTTTTATTGACAGATATGCAAACCCCAAAGAAAAGGAAATAACTAACACGAACTAGGTAAGTCTGAAAGGAAAGCCTCCACGAACATTGCGGTGGCTCACCTCAGCAATAGGATCCACTCGAACAAACTCGTCAGCCACTAGCTCTATCTCCCGCAAAGGTATCTGCATAGAGATGCAGGTAAGGAGTGAGTTATACGTAAATATAACCCAGTAAGATCCTCGACCCGCCACTTTAAATGCCTCTGGAATAAGTGTTAGAAAATACAAACACACCACAACACGAATGATATAGTAAATATGATAATTATACAATAACTCAATATATGTGCATCAATAGAGTTAATAAGAATTAACCAACAAGAGTACCCACTAAGAACATGTCATAATTGCAGTGAAAGAAACTTACCAACACATCTACGACACAACGGCACCACAATGCCTCAAATATGTAACAGAGCATACACAATGCTCACTGATGCGTACACAATGCCCCAAATATATCAAGAAGCATACACAATATTTGGGTGATGTACAAAGGCATACACAATGCCCAAACATGGCTCACAGCCGTATCAAACTCCACATTATGGCGCACCGCCGTATCAAACTCCACAACATGGCTCACAGCCGTATCAAACTCAACATCATGGCGCACAGCCGTATCAAAGTCAACACCATGGCTCGCACCCGTATCAAACTATCAAACTCAACATCATGACGCACAGCCGTATCAAACTCAACACTATGGCTCACAGCCGTATCAAACTATCAAATTCAACATCATGGCGCACAACCATATCAAACTCAACACCATGGCTCACAACCGTATCAAACTATCAAACAACTTATAAAATAATTTTTTTTGTATTTTTTTCCATAAAATATTATATTTGCGGCTATTCTAAGACCACCGATTCTGCCAAGCGCACGCTTGTTCCAACACATGGACCGGGCAGAGAAAACACATTTTTAAAACGGATTTTAGAAAAGCAAATATCAAAACTTAAAGTCCCACTTACTTCGCTAAATGGCATGTACCCCGACCTTACAACGTCCGAAACATCAACTAAACAGCATCTAATGGCTCCAATCTCTCGAAGCCAACTAATTAATGGTTGACTTCTTATCGATCCAAATATTCAAATTCTGTGCAACCCGAAATTATCAGTAAGTACTAGAGATTTCTCGGTCATTGTTAACCCGGTTTCAACTACTCGGTCATCTTTACTTCTTTTTTTTTTTCCCTTTGTTCTGCTTCTCCGTGCACTGTTGATTAGTGCCAAGCACTCTCCCTTTCAAGTTTCTTTTGATTTCTGATATCTGGAGATTTAGTTTGGGTTGTTGTTGTGTCTTCCTTTAATTTCTTTTCTTGATCAATGTAATAGTCCAAACATCAGTTCGTGCTTCCGCCGTCAGTTGCTTGTTCAAAGTTTCTTTCTTTGAATTGATAATCCTTTTTATTTTCTTATCAAATAGGCTCATAACCTTCTTCCAAGGTAATGTCACGTGAGCAATTACAAGTATGGGCTGGCCCAACTTGTTAAACTTTACATAATACACTAAAGTCACTTCCTCCTAGTTCTCGGCATATAGTATGTAATTAGGGCACTAGCCACTTATATATAATTAATAATTACCCGTTTTAATATGTAACCTGTTAAAATTAGTAAAATATAGTTAAAGAAATAACTTAAAGTCTACTCTTAAAATATCGGACTATTACAAGGTCCCTACTCGAGGAAAAACTATATCTGTATGCTAGTTCTACCTTTCTACTAGCGAGGGCTATAACTGTAATCGGTAATCGTAAATACAAGGTGCACCAGATCTAACGAACTCATCGTTAGCTATGTGATCCTTCAAAGTCTCCTCTCATTCATACTTTTCTTTGTAAGCAGTAAATCTTCACATGGAAGCATTTTCAAACCAGTACAAGGCATTTCAATTCATATCAAATCATGTAATTTAGTTTCGGTAACGGTAATCATATCTCTAGTAACAGTAAAACATATCTAGTAACAGTGAGAACATTTTAAATAACTGTAAACATCTCAAGCAAATTATTCAGTACCATATCAAGTAAAGGACTTGTCCCACATGCAATTTCAAACATTCGGTAACACATTTTATTTTCAAAATAATGTATAAACCATGTATGTTATGAAAACATAATTGCAGTAAGATTACTACTCACAATACTCGTGTCGAAATATCAAACTCGTCACTTCGAACAATCAGTACGCCTTCCTTCAGTCAATCTATAATCACATCATATCGTTCTCGAATTAGCTTTCTTGTTTAGGCTAATTTGTAACTAATTTAGAATACCAATTCTCGGAGTTTTATGTTTGATTATCAATTTGTCAAGTTGGATTTGTCGAGATCACGTAAAAATAGTTTTATACCTTGATCGCATTTCCTTAAGTCATATGTATATTTTGAGAGTAAGGCAAGTTACCGTAGAAAATATACTGTTCCAAATTGCTTTTTTTGAAAATTTTAAAACTTGTTTAAGTAATTAATTGCACCATATCTCTATCAAGATAGTTTCTTCAATGAATTCTTCACTCAAATATACACTAGTAACTCTATCTCTTTGTATATTTGAATAAGCTATTCACAATCTACGTAAATTGCTTAAATTTCATAAAAGAATTTATTAAAGAATCTGTCCACATAACTAAAATAAAGAGTTTAAATATTTATACCGCAATACTCGAAACTCAAAAGTGCTTAGGGTTCAAAGGTGCTATTGAAACGGTTCATCCTTGGTTTCCAAAATTATTTGTGTGGAGCTTTTCAATGTTTCCTTCTCTATTGAAAAGAAATTCTTTATCTCTTGGTTTTCTCCAAATCTAAAGCTTCCAAGATTGAAGTATTTATGTTGTTTTTGGTTCATATAGCAACCCTTTGGTGGCTTCTCTTTCGGCAGAAGCTTTACAATACGTAACCCCTTCCCTGAACCCATTTTTCTTTATTTCGTTCTAGTGGGCTTTTGCCCTTTCTTTTAATTGATTAGGTTTCTCCTTTTTCTTATTTAAGTTATGCTTAAAGACCATTATACCCTAGTTTGAATGAGTTATTACGCATCCGGGCGAGTGGATCCGAATCACCTAAACTCTTTTCGCCCCATCATAAACACGACCTAAGGAACAATAGTGATCGCCTCGCCATCATCTTTACTTATTTTTTAGCATTTTAGGGCCATAAAACAGAAATTTTGCATCATTCCTAGATTTTCGTGCTCTATAGCCTCGCCATTTGTATGCACCCGAGCGACCGAACTCAAATCGCCCAAAACTTTGCCAGCACATCAAAAAAAACCTAAGGAACAATGGTCATCACTTCGCCATGACCGTTCCTCATTTGTTGGCGTCTTAGAGCCATAAAACAAGAAATTCCGCACCATTCTCAGATTTTCGTGTGCTATAGCCACGGCATCTGCATGCATCCGGGCGATCGGATCTGAATCGCCTCAAATTTTGTCAGCCGATAAAAAAAGACCTAAGGAATAATAGTCATCACTTCGCCATGACCATTCCTTTTTTTTGGCATTTTAGGCCATAAAATAGGAATTCGACATTATTCCTAAATTTTCATGTGTTATACCTCATGCCATCTACATGCTTCTGGGTGATCGGACCCGAATCACCTAAAATTTTGGTGGCCCTTCAAAAATGACCTAAGGAACAATTGTCATCGCTTTGCCATGACCGTTCCTCGTATTTTGGAGTTTTAGGGCCATAAAATAGGAATTCATCACGATTTCTAATTTTTCGTGTACTATAGTCCATGCCATCTGCATGAACTCGCGCAACTAGCTTTCAATCGCCTAAAGTTTTGCGGGTTTATCAAAAATGAGCTAATGAATAATAGTCATCTATTCGCCATGATTGTTCCTTAGTTTTTGGCTTATTTGCGCCATAAAATAGGAATTCCACACCGTTCACACATTTTCGTATCCTATAGTCCACATTATCTGCATGAACTCGGGTGACCGTCTACGAATAGCCTAAAATTTTATGAGTCCAGTAGAAATGACCTAATGGAATTTAATCACCGTTTCGTCATGACCGTTCCTCATTTTTTGGTGTTTAATTGACATATAACAGAAATTCAGTATGACTTTTGATTTTTTCATGTGTTGTAGTTCACGCCATCTGTATGAACCCGGACGACCCGCCCCCAATCACCTATAATTTTACGTCCCCATCAGAAACGACCTAATGAAGAATAGATATCGCTTCACCATGATAGTTCTTCATTTTTGGCATTTTTGGGCCAATAAACAGTGATTCAGCAGGATTTTCGAATTTTCGTATGCTATAGTCCACGTCATCTGCATGAACTTGGGCGACCGACTCTGAATTTCCTAAACTTTTGAGGGCCCATAAGAAAAGACCTAATGAACAATACTCATTGCTTCGCCATGACTAATTCTCGTTTTTGGCGTATTAGGGCAATAAAACAGGATTTCAGCGTAATTTTCGAATTTTGATATGCTATAGTCTATGCCATCTGCATGAACTCGGGCAACCGGCTCCAAATCGCCTAAAATTTTGCGGGCCCATCAGAAACGGCCTAATGAAAAATACCCATCGCTTCGCCATGATCATTCCTCGTTTTTTGGCGTTTTATGGCCATAAACCAGGAATTCAACATGATTTTCGATTTTTTTTGTGCTATAGTTCACGCCATCTGCATTAACCCGAGCAATTCGCTCCGAATCGCCTAAAATTTTGCGGTCCCATTAAAAACGACCTAATGAAGAATAGCCATTGATTCTCCATAACCGTTACTCGTTCTTTACTACATCCGTTTGAAATTGGATTTAAAACAGAATATTTGTTGATACCCAATTTTTTCCTGTATATTTTTTTTATGTGCAAAATATCTTTAAAATAGCATATATACGCACATATAAGTATATCCAAGCATTTTACTATTTTCCCATAATTCTTAAGGTTTTAATCTGATTTATTTCCTTTTTCCTCCATAAAAGCCCAATGATTATTTTCAAAATTATTACTTTTTGGTAATTTAATTATTAGGATTTTATATTTATACTAAAATACAGCTAACGTAATTTTGTACATTTTTACAAATTTATTTAGTATTTTAAAAGCTAAATTGCATATAATTGCAATATTAGCCTATTTTAAGATTTAATCGCGTTTATAATTACAAAATTGGTTCCGGTATTTTTAATATAATATCTATATATTATTATTTAATTTAGTACCTTTAATTTGTTTCCAGAAAATATTTTACTATTTTTTGTAAAATAAATAAGGGAAAATGGCTATTTAGATGTTAGCCGGTTTTTATTCCATTTTTGGCCAGATTTGGCACCCATGATCCAACCCAATTTCAATTTGTCCAGCCCAATTCCTAAAACTACCCGACCCATAGCCCGCCTAAACGACCCGCCCGGCTCCCCTTTAAATCTCAACCGTTGATCTAACAGATCAACGACTCCCGTTCTCCCTTTCCTTTTTTAATTTGCCAACACCCCATAAACCGAAATCATTTTCACCTACCAGCCGCCTCTGAACCCTCCCATTATCTCAAACTCTCTCAACCACTCTCAGAAACCCTGCCGCCATCTCTATCTCCACCACTTCCACCCTAAAGCCATCAGAATCCATGGCTTCCAAGGCCATTGGAGTCCTATTCCCACCTCCTATAACTCCCACACGCCTGGTTTTTGAAGGTTTAGGGCCTGACCACGACGAAGCTTGGTCCAGGCCTCGTTTGATTCGAGTTCTGTGGCCATTTTTGGCCTAGCTCCGGCATGTCATGGCAGTTCGAGCCTGATTTTGATTTCTCCGGCTTAGATCAGTGACTTTTCCAAGCCTTTCTCACTACTGGGGTTCTTTTGAAACCCTAACCCTTCGAGGTTTTTCTGATTGCTTTAGATCCGTTGTGTATCTATGCTTCCCCTAAGCTTTTAAACGATTTTTCTGGCTTTTCTTCCAAAAAACTACTTTCAAAACCATTTCTTTTCCGATCTAGGGTTTTCTGAAAAGTACTTAAATGTTTCTCTGACTCTCTTTTTCTTTTTGTGTGTATTTGCCTCTACTGTGTTCTTGTATTTTCTTCTATCGTGTTCTTGTATGCTTCTTGTATATTTCTTCTACTGTATTTTCCTATACTGTGTTCTAGTATGCTTTTTCTACTGTATTTTCCTCTACTGTGTTCTTGTGTGTTTCTTCTACTGTATTTTCCATTATTATGTTCTTAAAGTGTTTCTTATTAAGTTCCATCTACTGAGCTCTGTTTAAGTTTCTTCTAAAACTTCTTAGCATGCTTTTTCTACTGTTCTTATCAAGTTTTCCCGTTATGTTTCATATTAGCTTCTTCTACTCTATTTTTCCTTTGAGCTCTTCTACTGTGTTCTGCATGTTACTTTTCTATCATGTTTTCTCATGAGTTTCTGTTGCTAAAAGAAATATGTTAGAATTTCAGTTCTTCTCTGAGACTTCTGAACCTGTTTCGATTTAATTACTTGCCCTCTCATCTTTGCGCTGGATTAATGGTGGAAACCCTAGAATTTGGGGGTTCTTCCGAGTTTGGCTATGTGATTTGCTTGAACTAGGGTTTTATTTCAAAAACCCCTAACTCTTTCAGACCAATTTCGAGTCTCTGAACTGAGTTTGGACATCCTTGTTTTCATACGATTCTGACTTTTTGCTAAATTCTCCTAAGACTTTTTGCATTGGACCTTTTGTATGCTACTGGATACTATTTCTCTTTTGCGTTACTGATTTATGTGACAGCCATTACCTACTGATTTTTGCAAAGGCATGACATCTTCTTTCAACTAAACACGTTTGTATGCTTTTTATATATGAAAAACTTCCTTCTAAAGTGTCTTTCAAAGTTGTGACCAGTTCAGACTTCCTTCTTAGCAAGTCTGATTGATTTCTTTCCATTTTTGCTGATTGCCTTGTGATTCGACTTAAGTTAAAAAAAACCTTTTCTCATCTTTTCTGACTCGGTTCATTCATGGACCAATAATTGCACAATCTCATACCCTTTGATTTACTGGCTACTAATTGATTTTCTTACCTTATTTGTACAACCGTGTATTTCAAATTCTGTCCTTAAATAACTCTCTCATGTATTTACCCCTAATTGCCTACTTTGCACAAAGTGCTTAGCTAATTTCTTTCCTTAAATAGTTCTTACTCGTTTGAATCTGAATTCCTTGATTAAAGGAAGTCTTGTGTGATTGATTCTTAATTGATATTCAGTTCCTTAACTGTTTTCTTACCTTATTTCCGCCTGATTTTCACACTATAAATGCACAACTTTTTCACCAAAAAAAGAGGAGAAAATGGACAGTCTTCCTGACTTACACTTATACACAATAATATTCTCTCTTCTTGTCTGCACTGTGGCCTGTTTACAAGATTTAGTGTTTCTCTCTACTTGTTTATTTGAAACTGGTATGTGCTGATTTAAGCTTCAGTATCACAACAATGTGTTTATTTATAGTTTGTGTATCCATGTCTATTTGCTATTTCTGTAGAGCTTAATATTTCAATTAGCATGCTGCTTTCTTTCTGTTTGTTTCTGCTATTAATCCCTATTCCCTTATCACCCCTATGTGTTTTGAGTTATGACTTAAAGCATGGCAATGTTAGTTGTTGTCCATGAATTAAGTTTGATCCATGGGGGTCTTAACCTCTAAACAATATGTTCTAACAGGCCTAGGGTGTGCCAGTATCTCCTATTGCTGGGTATGCCCATCAGCCTGCCTTTTAGCCTCTTGCAACTCCCCCATTCCCCTATACCCTTATGTGTACTGATTTAAGCTGTTTCCCTTTTCCCTTTCCCCTTTCAGAATTCTGCTTCTGCACTTGCACTCTCTCTTAGTCCCTAAGTTCTGCCCCCCTCTTGTGAGCCTTGCCTTGGGACTTTGAGTTCCCTCTGAACTTGGACACTTGAGGGCTGGCCCTTCCACACTGCACTATGTCTTAATCTGGTGATACATTTGGGTGTAAGCACTGCCCGGAGTTCATATGAGACTCTTAGGGAACTTCGACACACCCCAAATGGGAGAAAGGCTTTGAAATATGATCTCTTGGAGTTGGTTTACGTCATACTTTAGACAGGAAGTCTGAATCAGGCTCTCCTTGGTTGTACTTTTTTTTATTTTCTGATGTATTTTCTTTTATCTTCATTCTGGGCTGTAATAACTTTGTAATAAAACTCTCGGGGATGGCTAGTGAAAAAGGGAGGGGTAACCATGTATGCAAAGGGGTAGATATCCTGCCTATAGGAGTTTCTGAATTTCTGCACCCTCATATAGATAGCTTGCCTATAGGAGTTTCTGAATTTCTGCACTCTCATATAGATAACTTGCCTATAGGTCTTTCGGAATCTTGCATACACACTCTTCATCTGGCAATCATGTTTATAGGTCTTAATCAATCAACTGCAAGTAGATATCATGTTCATAGGCTTTAAATGAAATTCAGCACCTAGATATCATGCTTATAGGTTTTCTGCATTTTACCATGTCTGTTAAAAGGGGTTTAAAATCAACACGCATAGGAAGCATGTCTATATGGGTTATTAATCAAGTTTGAATCGTTTCACTTGCTTATAAGTCTAAAACCAGTAATAATGACGACCATCAGTTGCAGAACTTATGATCTCTTGCTAAAACTTGCTTTCTTTAATAACTGACGACTTTCTTAAATCAGTATGTGTAACGACCCGGCCGGTCGTTTTTGGAATTTATGCCCCGATCCCCCATTAACTGCTTCCCCTAAGTTCATTTCTGCTATTTTGGTTTGCCGGGACGTTCGGTGTTGAGTTTTGGAAAGTTTTGGGACACTTAGTCCCTAAGTGAGAGCTTAATTGTTGAAAAGTGGTCCGTAGTCGGAACAGTATGAAGACGACCTCGGAATGGAAATCTGGTGGTTTCGTTAGCTCCGTTAGGTGATTTTGGGGTTGGGAGCATGTTCGGAATGTATTTTGGGAGCTCGTAGATCATTTAGGCTTGAAATGCCGAAGTTTGAATTTTTGAAGTTTCCGGTTCGATAGTGAGTTTTTGATCCGAGGGTCGGATTGGAATTCCGGAAGTTTCAGTAGCTCCGTCATGTCATTTGGGATGTGTGTGCAAAATTTCAGGTCATTTGGACGTGTTTTGGTTAGATTTTTTATCTAAAGCGTATTTGGAAGAAACTTGTAGTTCTTAGGCTTGAATCTTTGATTTAATCGGGTTTCCGGTGTTGCTTTAGGTGTTTTAAGGATTGGTACAAGTTTGAATAAGGTATTAGGTGGTATTGGTGCTTTTGATTGAGGTCCCGGGGGCCTCGGGATGATTTCGGGTGGTTGACGGAAAATTTTGAAGTGGAATGAATTGCTGAAGGTTCTGTCATCTGGTATTTCCGCTTCTGTAGCTTGGGAAGCGCAGAAGCGGAGCCGCTAAGCGGCTAGACCACCACAGGAGCGAAATTCGAGTGCTTCTTCAGTTTCCGCAGGTGCGGAAGTTTAACCGCAGAAGCGGTTACGCACCTGCGAGATAGTAGTCGCAGATGTGGTCCTTGGAATTTTGTTAGAAACCGCAGAAGCAGTAATGAATCCGCATAAGCGGCAACCGCAGGTGCGGTAAAGGGCCGCAGAAGCGGAAATCTTGACTTTAATGAAGAACCGCAGAAGCGGCTCGTGGTCCGCAGAAGCGGGACTGCAGAAGCGATCCCTTGTCCGCAGAAGCGGAAACCCCTGGATAGAAATAGAGATGTCGAGGGTTTGAGTTCATAAGTTGCAAAATCAATTGAGAGCTCGGTTTAAGGCGATTTTGAGTGGGTTTTGAAGAGAAAATCATTGGGTAACGTTTCCTTGATCCCTTTTCATTATATTTCATCATTATATAGCTAAATACATCATTGGAATTCGAATTTGGACCAAAAATTAGATAATTTGGGGTAAAACTTCATTGGCTAGACTATTGAGTTTTGAGTGGGCTTTTGACCTCCGATTTGGGAGATTTTTATATGGTTAGACTTGTGAGAGTACGAGGGTTCTAAAAATGTAAAAATTATTCGATTCCGAGACGTTGTCTTGAGGGGCATTTTGGTCATTTTATCTATTTTCGCGCCCTAGCTTTAAATTTAATAGTGGAATCAGTTGTTTGCAATATTATTTACGATATGTAATTGAATTGAATAGATTTGGGCCATTTGGAGTCGGATACTCGTGGCAAAGGCGCAGTTTCTAGTGATATTGAGCCGGTTCGAGGTAAGTGGCTTGTCTAACCTTGTGTGGGGGACCTTTCCCTTTAGGATTTGTTATTTGTTGATTTGAGTGCCTTGTATGCGAGGTGACGGGCGCGTACTTGAGCCAATTGTTGAAAATTCGGTTTTCTTAAGATTTTGAGATTGAGTTCCTTCCATATTTGCTTTATTCTACTTGCAATTATAACCTGTGCTAGATTAGGAAAGCATGTTTAGTTGATTTAACTTGCCTAATTGCTTGAGTTACCTTAACTGTACTACGTGAAGCATGTTAGGCCAGTACTACCTGTTGCTTGTCTTTTGTACTTCGTTTCCGTGTACCTTCTGGTTGTGATTGCGCATTTACATTGGGACTACGGATGTGGGATTCCAGTAGCTCCCCCCCCCTTGTTTATTTACTTTGGGACTGCGGGTTCGATTCCCGATAGATCCCCCTGCACTTTTACTTTGGGACTGCGGGTTAGATTCCCGATTGATCCCCCTGCACTTTTACTTTGGGACTGCGGGTTAGATTCCTGATAGATCCCCCTGTACATTGATGGTTGGACTACGGGTCGGTATCCCGGGAGATCCACTGGACAGTTGAGAAAAGGGCTACAGGACGGTATCCTAGGAGACCCTCATTGGTATCATTGACATTGAGCTGTATTTACTCTGTGTTTACTCTGTCTTTTGTAGTTGTTATTACCTGGTTGACTTGTCTTATCTCACTGCTGTACTTATTATATCTGTCAGATTTTTATACTGTTAAATTATTATTATTATTATATTTTGTCTCAGTAGGGCCCTGACCTTCCTCGTCACTACCCAACCGAGGTTAGGCTTGGCACTTACTGAGTACCGCTGTGGTGTACTCATGCCCTTCCTGCGCATGTTTGTCATGTGCAGATCATCCAGGTACCTCCACTTAGGCGCACTATCAGTGAGGCAGGAGGACTACGGAGACTTCGAGGTAGATCTGCTGCGTCCGCAGAACGACGAGTCTCCCTCTTACTCTATCTTTAGTACTTAGTTTTCCTTCTTTCGGTTGTTAGAAATTCTGGAGTTTGGAACCTTTACTATTCACTTCTGTAGCCTGTGTTGCCCGTGAGTTTCCGGGTTTTGGGAATTGTTTTAGACTTGTGATATTGAGTTGTACTTGCCAAGCGGCATTCAGTACAGTTTCCTTTAGATATTTGATTTGGTTTTCTCTATTTTTCCGCAATTATTATATTTCCGCAAATGTTAGGCTTACCTGGTCATGGGGACCAGGTGCCGTCATGACATGTTCACGGTTGGTGAACTAGGGTCGTGACAAGTTGGTATCAGAGCTCTAGGTTCATAGGAGTCACGGGACACAGGCCGGTTTATTAGAATCTCGCTGATCGGTACGGAGACGTCTGTACTTATCTACGGGGGGCTATGTAACTGTTTAGGAAAAATCTTCGTTTCATTTGAATTCCTTGTCGTGCGATATTTTGACATCAATTCTAAACTTCTGACTTCTATTCTCTCACAGATGGTGAGGACACGTTCCACTCGAGATGATCAGGCACCCGCGCCCCCTACTGCAGCCGTCAGAGGCCGGGGCCGGTGGAGAGGTCGAGGACGCGCACGTGGTGCAGCCAGAGCACCTGCGCGAGCTGCCGCCGAGGTACCACCAGCAGATCCAGCCGGAGCCCAGGCACCTGGCACACCTACTACTGCCACTACTACTCCAGCGCTCCAGGAGACTTTGGCTCAGTTCATGAGCATGTACACCACCTTGGCTCAGGCGGGGTTGCTTCCCCTTGCTGCAGCCACATCCCAGGCCGGGGGAGGAGCACAGACTCCCGCCGTCCGCACTCCTGAGCAGCGAGTGCAGGTTGAGCAGGCTCCCGAGATTATTCCGGCACCGCCTGCAGCACCAGTTCAGCCCGAGGATGGGTCAGCTGCTTCAGAGGACGAGCAGCGCAGGCTTGAGAGGTTCAAGAAGTATGATCCCCCAGTGTTCAGTGGATTAGCATCAGATGATGCCTTGGGATTTCTAGAGGAGTGTCATCGTATTCTTCGCACTATGGGCATAGTGGAGTCCAGCGGGGTTTCTTTCACTGCTTTTCAGCTTCGGGGAGCTGCCTATGATTGGTGGCGCACTTATGAGATAGACAGTCCAGTCGAGGCTGCTTCACTGACTTGGACCCAGTTCTCGGATATGTTTATGAGAGAGTTTGTTCCCCAGAGTCTCAGGGATGCATGGCGCGCAGAGTTTGAGCATTTGCGCCAGGGTGCTATGACCGTTTCGGAGTATGCTATCCGTTATACCAGGTTGGCCAGGCATGCACCGGCTTTGGTTGCTACAGTTCGGGAGAGAGTTCGCAGGTTCATTGAGGGTCTTATTCCACCCATCAGATCTAGCATGGCTCGAGAGTTGGAGATGGACATTCCTTATCAGCAGGTAGTGAGCATTGCTAGGAGGATTGAGGGTATGCTCGCCAGGGAGCGAGGAGAGAGGGAGGCCAAGAGGTCTCGAGAGTCGGGTCACTACTCTGGTGCCCGTACCCCATCAGCAGGTCGTTATGGCAGAGGTTATTCGGGTCGCCCTGTACATTCAGCTCTTCCAGCAGCCGGCAGTACTCCAGCTCCACCTCCACCTCAGGAGCCTTATTATGCACCTCCAGTTTCTAGCGCGCCTCCTGCGCGGGGTGCTTCCAGAGGTCAGTCCAGCAGACCTGGCCCTAGTCAGTCACAGGCACCGCGTCCTCCCAGAGCTTGTTACGAGTGTGGTGATACACGTCACTTGGTGAGGGATTGCCCCAGACTTGGGAGGAGCGCGCCCCCACAGACTTCTCAGCCACAGCGTGCTCCTCAGGGTTCTCAGGCCATGGTCACAGCTCCAGCTGCTACCCCACCTGCCCAGCCAGCTAGGGGCGGAGGTCGGGGAGATAGAGGTCGCCCTCGCGAGAGGGGCCGGGCCAGATATTATTGTATTCCTGCTCGCACTGAGGCTGTTGCCTCCGACTCCGTCATTACAGGTATTATATTGGTTTGTCACAGAGAGGCATCGGTTCTATTCGATCCGGGCTCTACTTACTCTTATGTGTCTTCTTACTTTGCTCCGCATTTGGGTGTGCCTCGGGATTCTTTGAGTGCCCCCGTTTATGTTTCTACTCCTGTGGGAGATTCTCTTGTTGTGGACCGCGTTTATCGGTCATGTTTGGTTACTATTCGTGGTTTTGAGACCAGAGCAGACTTATTATTACTCGGTATGGTGGATTTTGACATTATTTTGGGCATGGACTGGTTGTCGCCCCATTTTGCTATTCTTGATTGTCACGCCAAGACCGTGACGCTGGCTATGCCAGGTATTCCGCGTGTTGAGTGGAGTGGTACTTTAGATCACACTCCCAGTAGAGTTATCTCTTTTCTTAAAGCTCAGCGCATGGTTGAGAAGGGGTGTGCCGCGTATTTGGCTTATGTGAGAGATGTTAGTGTTGATACCCCTTCTGTTGATTCTGTTCCAGTGGTACGGGATTATCCCGATGTATTTCCAGCTGATCTTCCGGGCATGCCGCCTGATAGAGACATTGATTTCGGCATTGATCTGTTGCCGGGCACTCAGCCCATTTCCATTCCTCCGTATCGTATGGCTCCTCCTGAGTTGAAGGAGTTGAAGGATCAGTTGCAGGAATTGCTTGGTAAGGGTTTTATTCGACACAGTGTTTCACCGTGGGGTGTTCCTGTTTTGTTTGTGAAGAAAAAGGATGGTTCTATGCGCATGTGTATTGACTACCGCCAGTTGAACAAGGTTACAGTGAAGAACCGTTATCCTTTGCCTCGCATTGATGATCTGTTTGACCAGCTTCAGGGCGCACAGGTGTTTTCTAAGATTGACTTGCGCTCAGGTTACCATCAGTTGAAGATTCGGGAGCCAGATATCCCGAAGACTGCCTTCAGGACTCGATATGGCCATTACGAGTTCCTTGTCATGTCATTTGGGCTGACCAATGCCCATGCAGCTTTCATGCACTTGATGCACAGCGTATTCAGGCCATATCTTGACTCGTTCGTGATTGTTTTTATTGATGATATTCTGGTGTGTTCCCGGAGTCGGGAAGATCATGAGCAGCACCCGAGGATCGTGCTTCAGACCTTGAGGGAGAAGAAATTATATGCAAAGTTCTCAAAATGTGAGTTTTGGCTGAGTTCTGTGGCATTCTTAGGCCACGTGATTTCTAGGGAGGGTATTCGGGTGGATCCGAGGAAGGTAGAGGCCGTGCAGAGTTGGCTTAGGCCGTCCTCAGCTACAGAGATTCGCAGTTTCCTTGGCTTGGCGGGTTACTACCGTCGTTTGTGGAGGGATTTTCATCGATTGCTGCCCCTATGACTAGATTGACCCAGAAGGGTGCCCCATTTCAGTGGACAGAGGAGTGTGAGGTGAGCTTTCAGAAGCTCAAGACAGCTTTGACTACAGCCCCAATCTTGATGTTGCCTACCGGTTCGGGGTCTTATACTGTCTATTGTGACGCCTCGAGAGTTGGCCTTGGAGTAGTGTTGATGCAGGACGGTAGGGTGATTGCCTACGCGTCCAGACAGTTGAAGATACATGAAAAGAATTACCCTGTCCACGACCTTGAATTAGCTGCCATTGTTCATGCCTTGAAGATCTGGCGTCATTCCTGTATGGTGTGCCTTGTGAGATCTATACTAATCATCGGAGTTTGCAACACTTGCTCAAGCAAAAGGATCTCAATATGCGTCAAAGGANCCAGAATATTTATGCCCACTTTTGTTACAGTAGTGACATTTAGCCGCAGAGTTTCAGGTCTTTCATAAGCATTGGAACTAGCTATCATGAGATTAGCTGATTCCGTTCCAGTTGACTTGTAAGTCGACTGGTCCGACCGACTGGTCGATTTAGTTCTGATTGGTTCCTTTCCAGTTGACTTGTAAGTCGTCTGGTTTGACCTAACAGAACTGTGACTGGTGGATTTGCGCAAGCTGTTAAGCTGCATTTGCAATTCCTCAAACTCTTCTTGAAGTACGTCCTTTTCAATTTCACATACTTCATGTTTGAGTTTCCAGTCTTTGATTTCCATAGTGAGTCTCTTAAGCTCATTCATCATTTTTTGAGACTCTTTTAAGGTGGAATCAAGAATGTCCTGCAATTCATTACATCTATCACAGTCATAAGATCTTACCTCGCTAGTTTCTCCTCTTGCCATAAAACAGTTTTCATCGTCTGAATCATCTTCATCTGTCCAGCATCCTCAAGTTTTGTTGATCTCATTTTCTAGGATTGTCATGAAGCAGAGATTTGCTATTTCTTCAAGGTCTGAGTCATCCTCATCGCTCCAGCTTCCAAATGATTTGTTTTTGTTTAATCCTCTAGAGATCTTCCTTTTCAGTTCTGGACACTCCGCTTGGATGTGTCCAAATTTTCCACATTCGTAGCATTTTCCATCATTCTTATCTTGTTTGTTGTATTGTCTAGATCTTCTTGGTGGAAATCTCCGTTTCTTTGTATTTCTATATCTTCTCATCAGTCCATCCATGTTTCTAGACATCATAGCAATTTCTTCTTGTAGGGCTTCAGGATCATCAATTTCATTTTCAGCCGCTTCAGTAGTAGTTTTGAATGCAACACTTTTCTTTTTCTCCTCTTGATTTGTCTTTTTTCAGGTGTGTTCTTTCAAAAGCAATGAGCTCTCCTCGAAGTTCATCATATGATAACTTGTTAAGATCTTGAGATTCCAGGGTGACCACTTTGGTCTGCCAAGTGGTTGGTAGAATTCTGAGAATTTTCCTAACTTGATCTCCATTGGTGTAAGGTTTGCCAAAAGCTTTCAAGTCGCTGATTATCTTACTGAACCTGGCAAACATTTCTTCGATGGATTCTCCTTCCTTCATTGAGAACAGTTCATAGTCGTGAACTAGCATATTGATGTGAGTTTCCTTTACTTTGCTGGTACCTTCGTAGGTAACCTCAAGTTTGTCTCACATCTCTTTGGCTGTATCACAGCTAGATATTTTCTCATATTATTCACTACTTATCGCATTGTGAAGCAGATTTCTTGCCTTGTGATTTATTTGGACAACTTCCAGTTGTTCTTTTGTGTATGAGTCTATGTCATCAGGATCAGTGAGTGGTGGAGTGCTGGCAGGCAGTGGATAGTTTCCCTTCTTGATAACTCTCCACACCTTGACGTCGTATGCCTTGGTGAAGATTTCCATTCGAATTTTCCAGTGGGAAAAATGTTTTCCATTGAAGTAAGGTGGCCTTACTTGTGAAGTTCCTTCCTGAAAGAGAGCTCCTATGATAACCTGATTTGCCATGATCTTTTTCTCACAAGCTGTTAAGCAGAAAACAAAAGTGTGAGCCTTGCTCAGATACCAATTGAAGGTACAAGAAGGGGGGTGAATTGTAGATAATTAATGTTAATCGTTAACAAGTTGACTTAAAACTTAAGTAGTCGACTAAACATGGCAATCTTGCAGATATAGTAATTCAAGGTAATAAGCAAAAACTAAACGCAAAAATTTAATGACACCAGGAATTTTTATACTGGTTCGGATTCAATGTGAATCCTAATCCAGTCCCCTTGGGTTGCAAGGGATTTCTCTTCAAGTGAATAAGTTTTCTTTCGAGTACAGATTTGATGTATGTCGCTCAGTTTCTCTAACACTCGTTTGATACAATGCCTCACTAGTTGTATGCCCTCTTTCTATCCCTGACTTGTTACACAACAGATCTATATAGGCTACTATGCTTGTTTGCAGTAGGATGAAGAGAGTTATTTTGGTATGATCAAATTATACTAAGGATGGAGTTACACTGTGAATTTATACAAGGATCAATGGTGAAGGCTTGTCAACCCAAGGGTTTTGATCCTTCGAAAGAGTTGATTCTTTCCAAGAATAAAGAACTATCCGTTGATTCTCTTCAGACCTTTTCCTTCGGCAGATAACGGGTTTGATGGGATTCTTCCTTGATTGTTGGACCTTCCAATCTTGACCACCGTCCGGATCTTCTAGCTTTAATAGTTCTTCAGTGATTTGATCTGACTCGTCAATCACAGATTGCATTGAATCTTTATTCCATTATGGCAGATTTGATTTCCCAAAATCATGGAGCTAATCCTGATTTGCTGATGTAGTACTGTTTCTTTCCTTGTACATCGTAAGTATTTTAGGCAGCTTCCCTTCTGAATGATTTCCTTCCTTGTTCGACATAGCCGTTCCAATAGTTCCTTTTTACTTCTTTGAACTCCTGCACATGCATATTAATTGCATCATTAAAATATGATCTAACAAATGCTTGTTGTTATGATTGATAAAAGGATTTAAAATAAACTAGGTAGGAGTTTATGATTTGTGGCTTTCCTAACTTCTACGAGTAGGCGCCATCACGACCCCTGAGGGTGGGGGAAATCCGGGTCGTGACAATGTCGTGCCACCATCTGTGAGTGTTAATGCATTAAGGGTGATGCCGTGCCATGATTTGAGAGTTAATGCACGAAGGGTGATGCCGTGCCATGATTATGAGAGTTAATGCACGAAGGGTGATGCCGTGTCGTTTCTGTTGTTTCTTATAGTGAGGACGAGAGTAAAAGCACAAAGGATGATGTCGTGCATGTGTTACTATATCATTGTTTCTGTTGGTGCAAATATGGTGTTTACTATGCTTCTCCATTGAATTACTGTCAGAACTTGATATTCCCCGCAGCATATTCCCCTTCCCGTCTTTATCTGTTAAATTCCTGTTATTATTGTTTTCTCGTACATGATTTAACTGCACAGGTTTATTTTGATGTCGTGTCCTAGCCTCTTCACTACTTCACCGAGGTTAGGCTCGACACTTACCAGTACATGGAGTCGGTTGTACTAGTACTGCACTCTGCACTTTCTGTGCAGATTTCAGTGCCGGACCTCGTGAGTAGAGTTTGGGTTGTTACCTTCAGTCCACAGGAGACCCAAGGTAGATCTGCTGGCGTTCGCAGACCTTGGAGTCCCCTACCTCCCCATTTTGGATTTCCTATCTCTTTCTATTTTGAGAACAGATGTATTTCTTTTAAACCAATATCTATAGAATTTCTTAGACATTCGTGGATTGTGACACCAGATCATTGGGGTAGTCATGTATTAGAGTTGTTGAACTGTTATAACACTTCCGCAGTTTATCTCTGTTTGGTTTTAGCTATTATTTGTTTCTGTTTTGGTTAATGATTAATGTAGTAAAACTGTATATGTCGGCTTGCCTAACTTTCAAGAGTAGGCGCCATCACGATCCCGACGGTGGAAAATCCAGATCGTGACAATAAGGTACCACATGACCATGATAGTAAGGTGTATAAAGTATGTTAAAAGGGGTAGTATTTTAAGTAATTTGAGATAATTCTTAATTATGTGAATAATTGTGTAATTAATAATTTTTAGTGGGAAATTAACTAATTAATTCAAATCTTTGGATAAAGTTTTAACGTGGCAGCCAAGGCCTTACCTAATGGTGACTCCTTGGTCTATAAGATAGGTGGCATAATTAGGAAATTCTTTGGCCAACTAAGCCAAAAAGTGGGGCACACACCCCAAGATTTTAAGAACATCTTCCTACATCATTATGGGGGAGGGTATGTGCTAAGTAACGATTGAATTCGTATGAAAATTTCATAACACTACAGCAGCATGAGATAGAATTTTAAGAGAGCACGGTACAATCTTTCTCAAGAATATCATACTCATGTTTTCTTAGAGGTTTTGCAGACGGTGTCCTGTGTATAGTTTTAGGTATGACATGTCAACGGCCTTGTCGGCCCCTATGTATCTATATAAATCTTTTTGAATTAGTTATGTGAGTTAAGCTCTAATATTGTTACTTATATATATAGATGTGTCCTATCATGGCCCGTGACGAGTCTTATAGTAAAGAAGGATAAGGTACAAGGTGGTCGGTTGAGTAGGCACCGGGTGCCAGTCGTGGCCCTCCGATTTGGGTCGTGAAAAACTTGGTATCAGAGAGGATCTCTCCTAGGGTTGTCTGCAAGCCGTGTCTAGTAGAGTCTTATTTATAAATGTGTTGTGCACCATGTTGTATAAACAGGAAACTACAGGGCATTTAGGGACCGGTTACCCTTCCTTCTTGATATTAATCGTGCAATAGAGCATGGTCATAGGGAATAAAGCCCTTGATCTTTGACTTGTTTTATATATACAGTGATGCCTATGACCAGGAAAGCTACAGCATGAGTAGAGCACCAATGTCTAGTGAGGGCCAGAGTGAGGCCCCGAGGGGAAGTGTGACACCCTCGAATAGTTCTCCAATTTTGCCAGCACCTGAGGAGATGAAGAGGAACCCAATACCTCCACCTATTTCTCATGATGTGGATATGGATATGCGGAGTTCAGTACGGTTGTTGACTAGATTTGTAGCCGCTCAGGCTCAGCGCCAGGTAGGTACATGCGTTGGTACGTTGACAGGGTTGTTAGCGCGAGAGTTAGAGACTTCTTCAACCTGCACCCTCCAGTATTTACTGGATCCAACAAGGATAAGGACCCGCAAAACTTTATTGATAAGATGCAAAGGACTTTGAGGGTGATGCATGCATCAGACACTGAGTCAGTAGAGTTGGCCTCTTACCGATTATGGGATGTTGCGGTTTAGTGGTATGAAACTTGCGAATTGTCTAAAGGGACAAATGCACCTCCAGCAGTATGGGAAGAGTTCTCAGGGGCTTTCTTGTGTCATTACTTGCCGGCAGAGATTCGTCATGCAAGGGTAGACAGGTTCTTGGCTCTTAAACAAGGGAATATGAGTGCGCGGGAGTATAGTCTCCAGTTTGATTCCTTGGCGAGGTATGCCCCCTCGATTGTGGCTGAGATGAGTGACCGAGTGCATCGATTTGTGGTAGGACTTGGGCCGCACCTGATTAATGAGTATTTCACAGCTGCTCTGCTTGATAGTTTGGATATTTCCCGCATCCAAGCTTATGCTCATAATTTGGAGGATCGGAAACAGCAGCAATACGATAATCGTGATGAGGGTCAGTGTAAGAAGGCTAGGTCTGCTAGACAACCTGAGGATTTTCTGGGCGATCCTATGCCACCATATCCTGTTGATTGTGTCCGATAGTTGCAGAGGCCGCATTATGAGGGATCTGTCTATTCTGAATCAAGTCAGGGCTCGAGAACTTTGGGTTTTAAGAATCTGAGAGATTCAGCGCAGATGAGGGCGCCTCCTTCGCAGTGCAGTAAATGCGGTAGAGCTCATTCTGGATAATGTCGTCAGGTTTCTAATGTATGTTATACCTGTGGAGACCCTAGTCATTACATGAGGGATTGTCCTATGAAGGACAGAGGCGGGATGGTTCAGCCCACCAGATCTATAACAGTCTCCTCCTCTTCAGTACGCCCTCTAGAGCGAGGCCCTCAGGCATCAGCTGGTAGAGGTAGAGGCAGGGGTGGAGCATCTAGCTGCGGCGGTAGTCAGAACTGCATGTATGCTTTGGCAGGCCATCAGGACCTATAGGCTACACCGGATGAGATGTCAGGTATTATGACTATGGGTAATGTTCGGTCTTATTGACGCAAATTGCCTAGTTAATATGATTAGTATAAGAGTGAGTTGGCATTACGTCTGAAGGATTGAGGGAAACAAAGGCTAGCTTGAAAGAAAAGTAAGAACCCGAAGACAGTGGACTAAGGGATGAGAGGGGAGTAACCTAGGACATTAAGAAGTTAGAACTCTGATAACTCTAACGCCCAAGGGAGGAAACAGCATATAGTACGCAAGATTTTGGGAAAGTTAGTATAATGGAATAGAAAGTTATGAACCCGGTTATTAAGATTACAACTAGTAGGTGTCAGCGCCTAGAAGATAGATTAACAGAATCGTGGGTGACGAATGGATTAGGAAGTAGTTTTATGGAGGGACGATGCCCTGACCCCGTGAGAGCCTGATATTTGTTTCATTGGAGTATAGCCTAGGAAGGTATATACATTTATAATTGATGAGTATGTTATGTACATCTTGTAAGTTTAAATATTTTAGGACGAATGTTTCTAGGGGGGGGGGGGAGGATGTTACATTTTGCATTTTCGTACGTTAAAGTTTCGTCGTAAGTTAACTAACGTAGATCTGGGAATGAGATTATTTTGAGGTTATAAGCATTTGTGCCATTTATAACAGACGATAAGTAAGTGCCATGAAGGTTAAAGGGTAAACGAATCAAAGAAAATGAGTTTCGTTGAAGGTTGTCAATTTTGGGATAAAATACGGTCCGAGCTATAATATCCGATATTTATGGACTACTGCCATACAAGGTACCACATGACCATGATAGTAAAGTGTATAAAGTATGTTAAAAGTAAGTAGTATTTTAAGTAATGTGAGATCATTCTTAATTATGTGGATAATTGAGTAATTAATGAATTTTAGTGGGAGATTAACTAATTAATTCAAATCTTTGGATAAAGTTTTAACGTGGCAGCCAAGGCCTTACCTAATGGTGACTCCTTGGTCTATAAGATAGGTGGCATAATTAGGAAATTCTTTGGCCAACTAAGCCACAAAGTGGGGCCCACACCCTAAGATTTTAAGAACATCTTCCTACATCATTATGAGGGAGGGTATGTTCTAAGTAACGATTGAATCCGTATGAAAATTTCATAACGCTACAGTAGCGTGAGATGCAATTTTAAGAGAGCACGGTACAATCTTTCTCAAGAATATCATACGAATTTTCCCTACTTCGATCGGCCATTACATGTTTTGTCGCGTTTGACGTGTGTTGGAAGGATTGTCAAGAGAACCGGCTCAGGTATGTTAAGGCTATCCCTTCTTTCCGTTTGGCATGATCCAAGTAACGATACGTAAACGTAATGTTATTTCATAAATGGTTCTACTCTTAGTAACTAAGAAGGTCTATGTTGTTCTTCCTGTAACATGATATTCAAAGCATGCCTAAGTATGTTCCTAACTCTCTATTAAGGTATTCAATAAAGATGTTAATGATCATAATGGTATTATATGCATCATCATTTACCACCGAGCTATGGCCGGTTGGGCAGTCATGCATTTACCATCGAGCTACGGTTGGTCGGGCAGTCATGCATTTACCACCGAGCTACGGCCGGTTGGACAGTTACACATCTACTACCGAGATACGGCCGATCGGGCAGTCATGCATTTACCACCACACTACGGCCGGTCGGGCAGTTACCACAGATCAGTTGGGCAGTTAGCATTACGAGAATGATTGAATTAGAACTATTATATTGTAGTTTTATTTATATATACCAGATGGGTCTTATTCCATCTGTTATGGCCCTCAACGGCAAGTCAGAGGTTATAAGTTGACTCTTATCCCTCCCCGAGAACTTATCTTATTATTATTTCTCATTTTTGCCTTACATACTCGGTATATTCTTCGTACTGACTTCCCTTTTTCTGGGGCGCTGTGCTTCATGCCACGCAGGTGTAGATAGGCGAGGTGAGGACCCTCCGCTGTAGGCTGCCTCTAGATATCAGCTTTTGGTTGGTGAGCTCCACTTCTTCCTGGAGTATTGCCGAGTCATGTTCTATATATATTATTTTATTTTATGAGGATGTCGGTAACCCTGTCCCGACATATATATTATGGTCATGTTTTCTTAGAGGTTTTGCAGACGGTGTCTTGTGTATAGTTTTTGGTATGACATGTCAACGGCCTTGTCGGCCCCTATGTATCTATATAAGTCTTTTTGAATTAGTTATGTGAGTTAAGTTCTAATATTGTTACTTATATATATAGATGTGGCCTATCATGGCCCGTGAAGAGTCTTACAGTAAAGAAGGATAAGGTACGTGGCGCTCGGTTGAGTAGGCACCGGGTGCCAATCGTGGCCCTCCGATTTGGATCGTGACACCAAGCTTCTCTAGTAGTCTTGTAGTATAGAATTGTTTTAGCTATGTCCTTAGAGAGTGAATTCATTATCCATGCCTTAACAATATTGTTACAGCGTTGCCAATGAGGATAGAATGGAGAATTAGTTGTATGTTCAAATAGAGTTCCATCAATTAACTGGACTTTGTTCTTTGCAGACAAAGAAATTAACATACCTTCCTTCCAGTCTCTGAAACATGTACCAGCAAAGGGTACAGAAACTAACATAGTTCCTGGGGTATCGGAAGGGTGGAGATAGAGAGGGTGGAAGGGATCGAGGACTGATGTTGCAAAAGCACCACATGATTCAGTCGTATCACTATTAATAGTCATTGTATTATATCAATTTCTACTGAGAAATATCTAAAACAATCAACACAGAAAACTCAAAGAAATAGAGCGAGAAAGATGTCACCAGAGACGATGACTGATGACGACGGAAAACCCTAAATTTGAGTTGATCTCATGATGTTATTGTCATACAATTAGTCGATGAACGAGAAGAAGAATCTATCCAAAAGGATTGAAACAGACTCCTGAATGAGAATCCCTAGATAAAAAAATCTGAATCAAGTGAAGACGAAATCGTGTGACCTCGTCGGAACCACAAAAAATCGCAAATTTTTTGAAAATTCTACTATGAAGACTCAAATTATGGGTGAAATCACCAGGATTTGCTCTGATACCATGTTAATTTGGAGATAATCGAAGAGAAATTGGGATTTTCTTCTCATAGAAAGCCCTAAATGGAAATGTAGAGAGAGGAGTCAGACATGTGGGAAATATCTATGTATTTCATTATAATTGTTCATCTGCACAAGTTAGCCTCAATTCACCTATTTATACTAATGAATTAAAAAAATGGCTATGTAATACAAATTGGCTATTTACACAATAATACTACAAGGCATAATGTGTATCAAGTAATTGGGCCTGGGTCTATCTCTTCTTCAGAAACAGGTGGGCCTGGAGAGATTGTGCCTGCCATTCTAACAATATCAAAGACAAACATACTTAAAATGAAACTAAAAATTGTAATCTTATATTTACAGTTTGCATTTGCTTGTGGTGCTCGTTTTTAGACAACTAAAAATGGAAAGGAGTCAACTTAACTTAGTCAATCATGATAACTAATTTAATATGAGGAAGCCATTTTCATATCCAAAATCTTTCATTTTCATAATGTTCACTGATAGTGATGGTAATGAAACAAATTTAAATGATAAAGCAGTTGATTTCTTTTTTTTGTTTGGGGTAAGGTATTAGGTATGGATTTTCAAATGATTTGGATTAAACTTAATCATAGAACAAGGATAGTGTGTGATAAGCTCGTTGTGTGCATAAACTAAAATCCACGAATTAGAATTTATATATTTTACCATTCTAGATATCTTAAAAAATTAAACACCAATTCCATTGGAATTTAAGGGCATATACTTATGTCTTGCAATATATACAAAAGATATTAGATGGTGCAATAAAGTAGTGCAAGAGTAAACTATAGGAAATACACTTTAATATACTCTAATTAAAAAAAAAATAAACAAAAGGTTTGTTAATTGACATATGTGAAGGCCTCTGATTTTTTAAAAACATAAATGATTGTCTTACTTGAGCTCAACTAAGAACAGATTGTACTTCGTGCCAGCATAACTGCCTTAGCAAATCAACGCATAGATTTGGACTGTTTTATTCTGATTTAAAATTGTAGTATCATTTTAATCTTTTCTTTTTCATTTGAAAAATAACTGCCATTTATACCTTTTTTTCTTTTCGGAGGCTTCGGATAGGGGAATGGAAAAGGAAACACATGGTAAATGCGAAATTCACTTGTAAGGTATAAAAAGCTATCAACTCTGCTAGTGACAAATTACTTAACGTAGATTGGCGTAATATTTTAATTTATAAGATTGCACTGTCTTAAACTACTCTCGCGTGTAAAAAAGAGGACTCTTTTAGGGCACGTTTGGCCATAAAAAAGATTTTTTTTTTCCGATTTTATTTTTTTTTACTTTTTTTCGAAATCAGTGTTTGGCCATGAAATTTACGATTTTCACTTGAAGATGAATTTCGGATTTTTTCGAAAATTTGAAAAAATTAAAAAAATTATTTTTCAAAATTTTCACTTCAGATCACTCACAAAAATTCAAAAACAGCTAAAATTATATTTATGTCAAAACACAACTCTAATTTTCAAATATCATTTTAACTTGAAATTTTGTTTTCACTTTTTTCCGAAATTTTACAATTCTTATGTTAACTGTTGCGCCAAGGAAAAAATGCACCTCAGTAAAAGTTCAACAGTGAAGAAGTAAACTTTACTACTTTTTATTTTTTACTTTTTTTTGGTGGCAAAGAATTGAAGTTAGTTTAAATAAGCAGCAACGGCAACTAGAATTATTGCATATTCTTTGCTTTTGATTTCTTATTTGGCACTTAATCAGTTGTTAAGCAAGTAGATAGCCAATGGGCTTTTTTTCTTGAAAGACAAGAATATCGCGTGGTGGTGTGTGAGTGCTTGTTCAGGTTAATCAACTGGAAATCAACATTCAGTTGAAAAGTGTAGTTTAATTATGACTAGTTTGCTTTTGTCTTTTCGGAATAGTATGGTGAATTAATCTTGTAAAAGAGGAAGTAAGAAAGGAAATAGATTATTATTAATTTATTATTATGCATAATGACTGTCATTACATTACAAAAAGCCAGTGAGACTTCAATTTGTTAAGCTAAGAGCCTAAGATGATGTAACTAAAAGACTTTTTTTCTTTTCGGAGGGGGGGGGGGGGGGGTTGGTGTAGAATGAGATCAGATGTGCAAAAAAACCTACTTTACAACGGCGTAGTCTTTAAGTTAAAGAAAAAATCAAAATATCTACTATTGTCCCATTGACATTTGATATTCTGACACTAGTATGCGATCAAAGTTGGTATTAGCTCTTAATTAAACATGCATTTAAAATTTAATTACAAGAATTACATTCTTAGTAAGTGAACCAATATATTTCGAAGATGGGATTGGGACATCGTTGTTATTGTAATGACCAATTACCCAGTATCCATCCTATATATATATATATATATTTTAAGTATGTTAAATGCTTAAAAGAGGGTGAATGAGAAATGGAGGGAAATAAAAATTTTAAGTTTACCCTCTTGATGAAGGAACATTGTCCCATATTGGAAGAGGAAGAGGTTTTTTATGGGTATATAAACAATTGCTCTTCTTCTAGCTCTTAAAGAGTTGAGAAGAAGGCAAGCCCCGCGCCGTCGTCGTCGTCGCTCGTTCGGCTCGGCTTTGGCTTCGGCTACGTTCTGCCCGAAGAAACTCCAGAGAATGAACGCTTTCTCGTGATTGAGGCGTGGAAGCATTCTGATTTTCTGTGCAAGAATTATGTTCTTAGCGGACTGGTGGACGATTTGTATAATGTCTACAGTGGCGTGGAGACGTCAAAAGAATTGTGGACTGGGCTTGAAAAGAAATACAAAACTGAAGATGCCGGGTTGAAGAAATTCGTTGCCGCTAAGTTTTTGGACTACAAAACAAGTCTGTTATTACCCAAGTCCAGGAATTGCAAGTGATTATTCACGATCTCCTTGCTGAAGGTATAAATCAAGTTAATACTGATGTTGAAAGTAGTAATTTTAGTATTTTTACTAACAGAATTTTTATTGAAGGTCTTGTCATCAATGAAGCATTCCAAGTAGCAGCGATGATTGAGAAGTTGCCTCCTTTGTGGAAGGACTTCAAAAACTACTTGAAACACAAGCGCAAGGAGATGTCCCTTGAAGATCTCATTGTTCGGTTGAGAATCGAAGAGGACAACAAAGCTGCTGAAAAGAGAGGCCGCGGAAACTCAACAATAATGGGAGCAAACATTGTTGATGATACTTCTCAAAATAAGCAAAAGAGGAAGCAGGCTTCTGGACCAAAAAGCAACCCAAGCAAGAAGCGGTTCAGCGGAAATTACTACAATTGTGGGAAAGCTGGGCACAAATCTACAGAGTGTCGTGCTTCGAAGAAAGACAAGAAGAAGGGTCAAGCAAACATGGTTGAAAAGCATGCAGATGTTGATGACTTGTGTGCCATGCTTTCTGAATGCAACCTGGTGGGAAATCCTAAGGAGTGGTGGATTGATTCTGGAGCCACTCGCCATGTTTGTGCTGTTAGGGAAGCATTTGCAACATATGCTCCAGTTGGACCCGAAGAGACTCTTTCTATGGGAAATGCTGCAACCGCCAAGATTGAAGGATGTGGGAAGATCTTTCTGAAGATGACTTCTGGCAAGGTGGTGACTTTGAACAACGTCCTTCATGTTCCCGAGATTAGAAAGAATTTAGTCTTTGATGGACTTCTTGTTAAGAATGGTTTTAAATGTGTTTTTGTTTCCAATAAGGTTGTAATAAGTAAGAACAAAATATTTGTAGGAAAAGGTTACCTCACTGAGGGCCTTTTCAAGCTGAATGTAATGGTTGTTGAAAATAATAATAAAATTTCAGCTTCGTCTTACTTACTTGAGTCAAATGAATTATGGCATATACGTTTGGGTCATGTCAATTATAAAACCTTGCGGAAAATGATTAACTTGGAAGTATTGCCTAAGTTTGAATGCGATAAATTAAAATGTCAAATATGTGTGGAATCTAAGTATGTTAAACATCCGTATAAGTCAGTTGAAAGGAATTCAGATACTTTAGACTTAATTCACACAGATATTTGCGATATGAAGTCAATACCATCTCGTGGTGGAAAGAAGTATTTCATAACTTTTATTGACGATAGTACTAGATATTGCTATGTTTACTTACTTAATAGTAAAGATGAAGCAATAGACGCATTCAAGCAATAAAAAAATGAAGTTGAAACGCAACTTAACAAGAAAATCAAAATGATAAGAAGTGATAGGGGTGGTGAATATGAATCTCCTTTTGAACAAATATGTTTAGAATATGGAATTATTCATCAAACACGCCCCTTACACACCCCAATCCAATGGGATTGCAGAAAGAAAGAATCGTTCATTAAAGGAGATGATGAACGCACTATTGATAAGTTCTGGTTTGCCACAGAACTTGTGGGAGGAAGCCGTTCTTACGGCTAACCGAATACTAAATCGAGTACCCCATAGCAAAACACAATCCATTCCATATGAAAAATGGAAAGGAAGAAAGCCCAACTTGAATTATTTTAAAGTGTGGAGGTGTTTGGCAAAAGTGCAAGTTCCTAAACCCAAAAAGGTACAAATAGGACCGAAAACCGTTGATTGTGTTTTCATAGGATATGCGACCAATAGTAAAGCATATCGATTTCTGGTTCATAAATAAGAAAATCCCGACATTCATAATAATACGGTTATAGAATCAGATAATGCTGATTTCTTTGAAAATATATATCCGAATAAAAAGGAATGTGAGTCGATTGGTGAAGGATCTAAACGACCTCGGGAAGAAAACAAAGAAAATACATTTAATCAGGAGGATCCAAGATGTAGTAAACGTCAAAGAACGTCTACTTCATTTGGACCAGATTTTGTGACTTTCTTATTGAAAAATGAGCCTCGAACATTTAAAGAAGCTCTTCTTCAGAATTATTGTTTTGGAAAGAGGCAGTCAATAGTGAAATAGAATCCATATTGAACAACCATACATGGGAATTAGTTGATCTTCCTCCTGGAAATAAACCGTTGGGTTCTAAATAGATTTTTAAGAAAAAAATGAAAGATGATGGCACTATTGACAAATATAAGGCAAGACTTGTGGTCAAAGGGTATAGACAACAAGAAGGTCTTGGCTATTTTGATACATACTCTCCAGTTACAAGAATTACGTCCATACGAACGTTAGTAGCGTTAGCTGCAGTTTATGGTCTTGAAATTCATCAAATGGATGTTAAGACGGCCTTCTTAAATGGAGAGTTGGAGGAAGAAATCTACATGGAACAACCTGAAGGGTTTGTGGTTCCAGGTAAAGAAAAGAAGGTATGTAGACTTGTTAAGTCCCTTTACGGACTAAAACAAGCACCCAAACAATGGCATGCGAAATTTGACCAAACAATGTTGTTAAATGGTTTTAAGATAAATTAATGTGATAAATGTGTGTACATTAAAAATGTTCCAAATCACATAGTCATTGTTTGCTTATATGTGGATGATATGCTGATAATGAGTAATGACATTGCTAACATAAATGCTACTAAACGTATGCTAACTAGCAAGTTTGATATGAAGGACTTCGGAGTTGTTGATTTAATTCTGGGGATTAAGATCCATAAGACTCCTCAAGGTCTGGCATTGTCACAATCTCATTATATTAAGACTGTACTTGAAAAATTCAAGCACTTAGGCTTTAAAGTTGCAAAGACTCCAATTGACGTGAATCTTGCATTAGCAAAGAACAAAGGCCAAAGCATATCACAATTGGATTATGCTAGTGTGTTGGGATGCTTAATGTACATCATGAATTGTACACGACCAGATATAGCTTGTGCTATAAGTAAATTGAGTCGATACACGAGCAATCCAGGTCAATCTCATTGTATGGCAATGAAACGAGTTTTAGGATATTTAGAACATACCCAGGGCTTTGCTTTTCACTATAGTAAATATCCTGCAGTGATTGAGGGATACTGTGATGCAAATTGTATCATCGGTTTAACTGATTCTAAGTCCACAAGTGGATGTGTATTCACTATTGGTGGAGGAGCGGTATCTTGGAAGTCGTCCAAACAAACTTGTATTGCCCGCTCTACAATGGAGGCTGAATTCATAGCCTTAGATAAAGCCGGTGAAGAAGCTGAATGGCTCCAGAATTTCTTGGAAGACATTCCATTTTGGCCCAAACCGTTGGCACCAATGTGCATAATGGTAAATCTCGTCATATACGACGAAGACATAAAACCGTTAGGCAACTACTCTCTAGAGGAATTATCACGATTGACTATCTAAAGTCAAGTGATAATGTGTCGGATCCACTTACAAAAGGTCTAACTAGAGAGGTAGTTGAGAAATCATCAAGGGGAATGGGACTATGGCCGAGAACAAGTCATAGTGGTGGTAACTCTACCTAGAAGACTGGAGATCCCAAGATCTAGGTTCAAGAAGATCAAACAAAGTCATTAATGATGGTTCAACATTGTCAACTAAACTTTTGGTCCATTCTCGTGATGAGACAATGTTCAGTACCAAGGATAAAGCATTAAGGCTTTTTAATGATTTCTAAATTTGATACAAGGTGTATCAAATAGTGTATCTACGGGATGACACGTTTAGGAATCACCTATGTAAGTGTGAAGTGTTAGCCGCTTCAAGGAGAACTTTGTAAGGCCAGTTCTCTACGCACTTATGAAACCAGGCGGTGTTCATGGCTGAAACGAACACAACAATGAGAACCAAAGACGGTTAAGGATTGGTTGTGTGACTTATGGTTGTCTAGGTATACACCAAAGTTCGACGGTTCAAAGATATCTGTTAGAAATATGCTTTAGAAACTGCTCTCAGTAAAATTATTTTACTGTTTCAGCTATTTACTGCAGTAATTTAGTTTGAATTTGAAATAATTTTGAACTAGTCTTTAGGAGTGAACTAGTCTCTAGGAGTTAGTTGTTTTCAGCATATTTTGCGCTGATTTTTAGGTCTTTTAGTTAGTATTTCTCTTATAAATTGTAGTCCAAATGCAAAATTTATAAGAGACTTGGTCATGAAATGTTGGAAGAGGCCAGATGCAAAGTGCAAAATTTACAACCAACTTGGTCATGAAGCTGTAATTTGCAAAGGCAAATATCAAAAGCATAAAGCAGATGCCCAAGTCGCCAATGAAGAAGAAGAAGATCACTTGTTTGTGGCAACTATTCTTTCAAAAAAAATCTGATTTTTGGTTGATTGACAGTGGTTGTACAAACCACATGACATATGACAAAAATCTTTTCAAAGAGTTCACGTCTATAGGAAATAAGAAAGTCATAATTGGAAATGGTGATTATATTCTTGATTCTTGCTAAAGGAAAAGGAACTGTTGCAATCCCATCAAATTCAGGTACTAAGAAAATTTCAGATGTTCTTTATGTTCCTGATATTGATCAAAATTTATTAAGTGTTGGACAACTAATGGAAAAAGGATTTAAAGTATCCTTTGAAGATAAATATTGTTTCATTTATGATGCAACTGGACTTGAGATTTTAAGGGTTAAAATGAGAGGTAAAAATTTCTCATTTGATCTGTAACGACCCGGACGGTCGTTTTAAGAATTTATGCCCCGATCCCCCATTAACTGCTTCCCTTAAGTTCATTTCTGCCATTTTGGTATGCCGGGACATTCGGTGTTAAGTTTTGGAGAGTTTTGGGACACTTAGTCCCTAAATGAGAGCTTAAGTGTTGAAAAATGGTCCATAATCGGAACAGTGTGAAGAGGACCTCAGAATGGAAATCTGATGGTTCCGTTAGCTCCATTAGGTGATTCGGGGTTGGGAGCGTGTTCGGAATGTATTTTGGAGGCTCATAGCTCTTTTAGGCTTGAAATGCCGAAGTTTGAATTTTTGAAGTTTCCGGTCCGATAGTGAGTTTTTGATCCGAGGGTCGGATTGGAATTCCAAAAGTTGCAGTAGCTCCGTCATGTGTGTGCAAAATTTTAGGTCATTCGGGTGAGGTTTGGTTAGGTTTTTGATCGAAAGTGTGTTTCGTTGGAATTTGAAGTTCTTAGGCTTGAATCTTTGATTTAATCGGACTTCCGGTGTGGTTTTAGGTGTTTTAAGGATTGGTACAAGTTCGAATAAGGTATTAGGTGGTATTGGTGCTTTTGGTTGAGGTTCCGGGGGCCTCGGGATGATTTCGGGTGGTTAACGGAGAAATTTCTAAGTGATTGCTGCAGCTGGTATTTTTCTTTCTGGTATTTTCGCTTCTGCGGCTTGGGAACCGCAGAAGCGGAGCCGTAGAAGCGGCCTTGGACGTCGCAGAAGCGGCTTGTGCCCCCTTCCTCAGAAGCCACAGAAGCGGTGCCACTTCCGCAGAAGCGAAGCCGCAGAAGCGGCTCAGCTATCGCAGATGCGGTCCTGTCCCTTTTAATGAAAACCGTAAAAGCGGTTGGCTTTCCGCTTAAGCGGGACCGCAGAAGCGGTCCCTTGTCCGCAGAAGCGGAAATGACTGTTCAGAAATATCAACTTCGAGGGTTTAATTTCATAAGCTTGAAAATCGATTGAGAGCTCGGGAGAAGGCGATTTTGAGTGGGTTTTAAAGAGAAAATCATTGGGTAAGGTTTCCTTGATCCCTTTTCATTATATTTCATCATTATATAGCTAAATACATCATTGGAATTCGAATTTTGGACCAAAAATTGGATAATTTGGGGTAAAACTTCATTGGCTAGACTATTGAGTTTTGAGTGGGCATTTGACCTCCGATTTGGGAGATTTTTATATGGTTAGACTCGTGAGAGTACGAGGGTTCTAAAAATGTGAAAATTATTCGATTCCGAGACGTTGGCTTGAGGGGCGTTTTAGTCATTTTATCTATTTTCGCGCCCTAGCTTTAATTTTAATAGTTGAATTAGTTGTTTGCAATATTATTTACGATATGTAATTGAATTGAATAGATTTGGGCCATTTGGAGTCGGATACTCGTGGCAAAGGCGCGGTTTCTAGTGATATTGAGCCGGTTCGAGGTAAGTGGCTTATCTAACCTTGTGTGGGGGACTTTTCCCCTTAGGATTGTTTTCTTGATATTTGAGTGCCTTGTACGTGAGGTGACGAGCGCGTACTTGAGCCGATTGATGAAAATCCGGTTTTCACTTCAGTTGTTGATATTTAGCTTTCTTTACTACTTGCCTTATCCTACTTGAAATTATAATTGTGCTAGATTTGGAAAGCATGTTTAGCTGACTTAACTGCCTAATTGCTTAAGTTGTTTGACTGTACTACGTGAAGCATGCTAGGCTAATTCTATCTGTTGCTCTGTCTTTTGTGCTTTGTTCCTTGGTTTGTTTTTGGCTATGGTTGCGCATTTACATTGGGACTACGGATGTGGGATTCCAGTAGCTCCCCCTCCCCCCCCCCCCTTGGTTGTTTACTTTGGGACTACGGGTTCGATTCCCGGTAGATCCCCCTGCACTTTTACTTTGGGACTACGGGTTAGATTCCTGATAGATCCCCCTGCATTTTGATGGTTGGACTACGGGACGGTATCCCGGAAGATCCTTCGATTTGGTATACGAGTTGGACTACGGGACGGTATCCCGAGAGATCCACTGGACAGTTGAGGAAAGGGCTACAGGACGGTATCCTGGGAGACCCTCATTGTTATCATTGGTATTGAGTTGTATTTACTCTGTGTTTGCTCTGTCCTTTTGTGGTTGTTATTGTCTTGTTGACCTGCCTTATTTCACTGATGTATTTATTATTTCTGT
This sequence comes from Nicotiana attenuata, assembly GCF_001879085.1. Classification (NCBI taxonomy): domain Eukaryota; kingdom Viridiplantae; phylum Streptophyta; class Magnoliopsida; order Solanales; family Solanaceae; genus Nicotiana; species Nicotiana attenuata. The sequence continues at coordinate 4,454,822 of NC_031994.1, forward strand.
CAGATTATCATACCGTTAATTATTGTTATTACTATATTTTTTCTCAGTATGGCCCTGATCTTCCTCGTCACTACCCAACCGAGGTTAGGCTTGCCCTTCCTGCGCATGTTTTTCATGTGCAAATCATCCAGGTACCTCTATTCAGGCGTACTATCAGTGAGGCAGGAGGACTACGGAGACTTCGAGGTAGATCTGCTGCGTCCGCAGACCGACGAGTCTCCCTTTCACTCTATCTCTAGTACTTAGTTTTTCTTCTTCCGGTTGTTAGATATTCTGGAGTTTGGAGCCTTTACTTTTCGCTTATGTAGCCAGTGTTGCCCGTGAGTTTCCGGGTTTTGGGGATTGTTTGAAACTCGTGATATTGAGTTGTACATGCCGAGCGGTTCAGTACAGTTTTCTTTTAGTATTTAATTTGGTTTCCTCTATTTTTCTGTAATTATTATATTTCCGTAATATTAGGCTTACCTGGTCGTGGGGACTAGGTGCCGTAATGACATGTTCACAGTCGGTGAACTAGGGTCGTGACAAGTTAGTATCAGAGCTCTAGGTTCATAGGAGTCACGAAACACAGGCCGGTTTATTAGAGTCTCGCTGATCGGTACAGAGACGTCTGTACTTATCTACGAGGGGCTATGTAACTGTTTAGGAAAAATCTTCGTTTCATTTGAATTCCTTGTCGTGCGATATTTTGACATCAATTCTAAACTTTTGACTTTTATTCTCTCACAGATGGTGAGGACACGTGCCACTTGAGATGATCAGGCACCCGCGCCCCCTACTGCAGCCGTCAGAGGCCGGGGCCGAGGGAGAGGTCGAGGACGCGCACGTGGTGCAGCCAGAGCACCTGCGCGAGCTGCCGCCGAGGTACCACCAGCAGATCCAGCCGGAGCCCAGGCACCTGGCACACCTACTACTGCCACTACTACTCCAGCGCTCCAGGAGACTTTGGCTCAGTTCATGAGCATGTACACCACCTTGGCTCAGGCGGGGTTGCTTCTCCTTGCTGCAACCACATCCCAGGCCGAGGGAGGAGCACAGACTCCTGCCGTCCGCACTCCTAAGCAGCGAGTGCAGGTTGAGCAGGCTCCATCTGAGCAGGCTCCCGAGATTATCTGGCACAGCCTGCAGCACCAGTTCAGCCCCAGGATGGCGTCACGTGCTTCAGAGGAACGAGCAGCGCAGGCTTGAGAGTGTTCAGTGATTAGCTCAGACGATGCCTTGGATTCTGAAGAGTGTCATCGTTATTCTTCGCACTATGGGCATAAGTGGAGTCCATCGGGGTTTCTTTCAATGCTTTCAGCTTCGGGAGGCTGCCTATGATTGGTGCGCACTTATGAGATAGACGTCCAATCGAGCTGCTTCACTGACTTGGACCCAGTTCTCGGAAATGTTATGAGAGAGTTTGTCCCAGAGCCTCAGAGATTCATGGCGCGCAGAGTTTGAGCACTTGCCTAGGGTGTTATGACAAGTTTCAGAGTATTGCCATCCGTTATACCAGGTTCGGCCAGCACGCACCGGCTTTGTTGCTACAGTTCAGCAGAGATTTTAGGTTCATTGAGGGCCTTATTCCGACCCACCAGTCTAGCATGGCTCAGAGTTGGAGATAGACATTCCTTCATCAGCAGGTAGTGAGCATTGCTAGGAGGATTGAGGGTATGTCGTCTTAGGGAGCGAGGAGAAAGGAGGCTAAGAGGTCTGTCGAGAGTCGGGTCACTACTCTGTACCCGTACCCCATCAGCAGTCGTTATGGTAGGGGTTATGCGGGTCGCCCTGTTCATTCAGCCTCTTCAGCAGCGACATACTCCAGCTCCGCCTACACCACCGGAGCCTTACTATGCACCTCCAGTTTCTAGCGCGCCCTCCTGCGCGGGGTGTTTCCAAGAGGTCAGTCCAGCAGGCCTAGTTCCAAGTCACATCATAGCCACCGCCCTCCTAGAGTTGCTTCGATGATGGTGATACACGCCATGGGTAGGAATACCCCAGACTAGGTAGGGGTGCATCTTCACAGACACCAGCCACACCGTTGCTCTCAGAGTTCTCAGGCTATGGCACAGCTCCGCTGCTACCCCACCTGCCAGCAGCCAGGGCGGAGGTAGGGGAGATAGAGGTCGCCCTCGAGAGAGAGGTCCGTGCCAGATATTATTGTATTCCTGCCCGCACTGAGGCTGTTGCCCTCCGACTCCGTCATCTAGGTATTATACTAGTTTGTCCAGAGAGGGCATCGGTTCTATTCGAATCCAGGCTCTAACTTACTCTTAATGTGTCTACTTACTTTGCTCCGTATTTTGGGTGTGCCTCGGGATTCTTTGAGTGCCCCCGTTTATGTTTCTACTCCTGGGGGAGATTTCTTTTGTGGACCGCATTTATCAGATCATGTTTGGTTACTATTCAGTGGTTTTAGACCAGAGCAGACTTAATTATACTCGGTATGGTGGATTTTGACATTATTCTGGGCATGACTGGTTGTCGCCCCACTTTGCTATTCTTGATTGTCACGCCAAGACCGTGACGCTGGCTATGCCGGGTATTCCGCGTGTTGAGTGGAGTGGTACTTTAGATCACCACTCCCAGTAGAGTTATCTCTTTTCTTAAAGCTCAACGCATGGTTGGAAAGGGGTGTGCCGTGGTATTTGGCAATATTGAGAGATGTTAGTGTTGATACCCCATCTGTTGTTCTGTTCAGTGGTACGGGATTATCCGATGTATTTTCCAGCTGATCTTCCGGGCATGCCGCCTGATAGAGACATTGATTTCGGCATTGATCTATTACGGGCACCCAGCCCATTTTCCATTCCTCCATATCGTATGGTTCTCCTGAGTTTGAAGGAGTTGCAGGATCAGTTGCGGAATTGCTTGGTAAGGATTTTATTCGACACAGTGTTTCACCGTGGGGTGTTCCTGTTTTGTTTTATGAAGAAAAGGATGTTCTATGCGCATGTGTATTGACTACGCCAGTTGAACAAATTACAGTGAAGAACCGTTATCCTTTGGCTCGCATTGATGATCATGTTTGACCAGCTTCAGGGCGCACAGGTGTTTTCTAAGATTGACTTGCCTACTCAGGTTACCATCAGTTGAAGTTCGGGAGCCAGATATCCTGAAAGACTGCCATTCAGGACTCGATATGCCATTACGAGTTCCTTGTCATGTCATTTTTGGACTGACCAATGCCCATGCAGCGTTCAATGCACTTGATGCACGCGTATTCAGGCCATATCTTGACTCGTTTCGATTGTTTTTATTGATGATAATTCTGGTGTGTTCCCGGAGTCCGGAAGATCATGCAGCACACCCGAGGATCGTGCTTCAGACTTGAGGAGAAGAATTATATGCAAAGTTCTCAAAATGTGAATTTGGCTGAGTTCTGTGGCATTCTTAGGCCAGTGATTTCTAGGGAGGGCTATTCGGGTGGATCCGAGGAAGGTGAGGCCGTGCAGAGTTGGCTTAGGCCGTCCTCAGCTACAGAGATTCGCAGTTTCCTTGGCTTGGCGTGTGACTACCGTCGTTTGTGAGGGGATTTTCATCGATTGCTGCCCCTATGACTAGAATTGACCCAGAAGGGTGCCCCATTTCAGTGGACAGAGAGTGTGAGGTGAGCTTCAGAAGCTCAAGACAGCTTTGACTAACAGCCCCAATCCTGATGTGCCTACCGGTTCGGGGTCTATACTGTTATGTGACGCCTCGAGAGTTGGCCTTGGAGTAGTTGTGATGCAGGACGGTTGAGGTGATTGCCTACGCGTCCAGACAGTTGAAGATACATGAAAGAATTACCCTGCCAACGACCTTGAATTAGCTGCCATTGTTCTCATGCTTGAAATCTGGCGTCATTCCTGTTATGTGTGCCTGTGTGAGATCATATACTAAGATCATCGGAGTTGAACACTTGCTCAAGCAAAAGGATCTCAATATGCGTCAAGGAGAAGGTGGTAAAGCTTGCTGAAGTATTATGACTCACTATCCTATATCCACCCGGCAAGGCCAATGTAAGGTGGCGGATGGCCTTTGAGTCGTGCGGCGGGAGAGTTTGGGGAGTGTGCATATTTACCAGCTTCAGAGAGGCTATGCGATGGATGTTCAGGCCTTAGCCAACCAGTTCGTGAGAATTGGATCTTTGGAGCCCATCGTGTTCTAGCCTGTGTGGTTTCTCGGTCTTCCCTATTTGCCGTATCAGGAGCGCAGTATGATACCCTATTTAGCTTGTCTTTCGGATAAGCGCTAATGGGGATCAGAGATTGTGACCATTGGAGATGATGGAGTAATGAGGATGCGCAGGGCCGGATTTGTGTGCCAATGTTGATGGTCTTCGAGAGTTGATTCTAGCAGAGGGGGGGGCCCATAGTTCGCGGTATTCCATCCATCGGGTGCGAAGATGTTATCGGACCTGAGCGGGCACTATTGGTGGAGAGGATGAAGAAGGATAAGTGGTTATGTGTCTAGATGCCTCAAACTGCCAGCATGGAAGTATGAGCACCAGCGCCCGGGTGGGTACTCCAAGAGATATGGAAATGGGAGCGCATCACCATGGATTTTGTATCTGGACTTCCACGAACCTTGAAGAAGTTTGATTCCATTTGGGTTATTGTGGTTCGGCTGACCAAATCCGCTTATTTCATTCCTGTGTGTACCACCTATTCATTGGAGCGGTTGGCGGAGATTTATATCAGGGAGATCGTCCGTCTGCATCGTATTCCAGTTTCTATCATTTCAGACAGAGGTACTCAGTTTACATCGCGGTTCTGGAGAGCCGTGCAGCGGGAGTTAGGCACTCGGATGGAGTTGAGCACAGCATTTCACCCCCAGACGGACGGACAGTCCGAGCGCACTATTCAGATTCTTGAGGACATGCTCCGTGCGTGCGTGATTGAGTTTGGAGGGTCATGGGATCATTTCTTGCCATTGGCGGAGTTTGCTTATAACAACAGTTATCAGTCCAGCATTCAGATGGCGCCGTATGAGGCTTTATATGGTAGGAGGTGTAGATCTCCGGTGGGTTGGTTTGAGCCGGGTGAGGCCAGGCTATTGGGTACAGAGATGGTTCAGGATGCATTGGAGAAGGTCAAGGTGATTCAGGACAGACTCCGTACAGCCCAGTCTAGACAGAAGAGTTACGCGGACAGGAAGGTTCGTGATGTTTCATATATGGTTGGTGAGCGGGTTCTGCTTCGGGTCTCGCCTATGAAGGGCGTCATGAGGTTTGGAAAGAAAGGGAAGCTGAGTCCGAGGTTTATTGGCCCTTTTGAGATCTTGAGGCGAGTTGGGGAGGTTGCTTATGAGCTTGCCTTACCTCCCAGCTTGGCCGGAGTTCATCCGGTATTTCATGTTTCGATGCTCCGGAGGTATCACGGTGATCCGTCGCACGTGTTGGATTTCAGTTCAGTCCAGTTGGACAAGGATCTATCCTATGTTTAGGAGCCAGTGGCTATATTGGACAGACAGATCAGGAAGTTGAGGTCAAAGAACATTGCTTCAGTGAAGGTTCAGTGGCGGGGTCAGCCGGCCGAGGAGGCGACTTGGGAGACTGAGCAGGATATGCGCAGCCAGTACCCTCATCTTTTCACTACTTCAGGTATGTTCTCTATGCTCGTTCGAGGACGAACGAATGTTTAAGTGTAGGAGGATGTAACGACCCGGCCGGTCATTTTTGGAATTTACGCCCCGATCCCCCATTAACTGCTTCCCCTAAGTTCATTTCTGCTATTTTGGTTTGCCGGGACGTTCGGTGTTGGGATTCGGAGTGTTTTGGGACACTTAGTCCCTAAATGAGAGCTTAAGAATTGAAAAATGGTCCGTAATCGGAACAGTGTGAAGAAGACCTCGGAATGGAAATCTGATGGTTCCGTTAGCTCCGTTAGGTGATTTCGGGGTTGGGAGCGTGTTCGGAATGTATTTTGGAGGCCGTAGCTCATTTAGGCTTGAAATGCCGGAGTTTGTATTTTTGAAGTTTTCGGTCCGATAATGAGTTTTTGATCCGAGGTTCGTATTGGCATTCCGGAAGTTGCAGTAGCTCCGTCATGTCATTTGGGATGTGTGTGCAAAATTTCAAGTCATTCGGACGAGGTTTGGTTAGGTTTTTGATCGAAAGCGTGTTTGGTTGAAACTTGTAGTTCTTAGGCTTGAATCTTTGATTTAATCGGGTTTCCGGTGTTGTTTTAGGTGTTTTAAGGATTGGTACAAGTTTGAATAAGGTATTAGGTGGTATTGGTGCTTTTGGTTGAGGTCCCGGGGGCCTCGGGATGATTTCGGGTGGTTGACGGAAAATTTTGAAGTTGAATGAATTGCTGAAGGTTCTGTCATCTGGTATTTCCGCTTCTGCGGCTTGGATAGAAGCGGAGCCGCTGAAGCGGCTAGACCACCGCAGGAGCGAAATTCGAGTGCTTCTTCAGTTTCCGCAGGTGCGGAAGTTTAACCGCAGAAGCGGTTACGCACCTGCGAGATAGTAGTCGCAGATGCGGTCCTTGGAATTTTGTGTGAAACCGCAGAAGCGGTAATGAATCCGCATAAGCGGCAACCGCAGGTGCGGCGAAGGGCCGCAGAAGCGAAAATCTTGACTTTAATGAAGAACCGCAGAAGCGGATCGTGGTCCGCAGAAGCGGGATCGCAGAAGCGGTCCCTTGTCCGCAGAAGCGGAAACCCCTGGACAGAAATAGAGATGTCGAGGGTTTGAGTTCATAAGTTGCAAAATCAATTGAGAGCTCAGTTTAAGGCGATTTTGAGTGGGTTTTGAAGAGAAAATCATTGGGTAACGTTTCCTTGATCCCTTTTCATTATATTTCATCATTATATAGCTAAATACATCATTGGAATTCGAATTTTGGACCAAAAATTGGATAATTTGGGGTAAAACTTTATTGGCTAGACTATTGAGTTTTGAGTGGGCATTTGACCTCCGATTTGGGAGATTTTTATATGGTTAGACTCGTGAGAGTACGAAGGTTCTAAAAATGTGAAAATTATTCGATTCCGAGATGTTGTCTTGAGGGGCATTTTGGTCATTTTATCTATTTTCGCGCCCTAGCTTTAACTTTAATAGTGGAATCAGTTGTTTGCAATATTATTTACGATATGCAATTGAATTGAATAGATTTGGGCCATTTGGAGTCGGATAATCGTGGCAAAGGCGCGGTTTCTATTGATATTGAGCCGGTTCGAGGTAAGTGGCTTGTCTAACCTTGTGTGGGGGACCTTTCCCTTTAGGATTTGTTATTTGTTGATTTGAGTGCCTTGTACGCGAGGTGACGGGCGCGTACTTGAGCCAATTGTTGAAAATCCGATTTTCTTAAGATTTTGAGACTGAGTTCCTTTCATATTTGCTTTATTCTACTTGCAATTATAACTTGTGCTAGATTAGGAAAGCATATTTAGTTGATTTAACTTGCCTAATTGCTTAAGTTGCCTTAACTGTACTACGTGAAGCATGCTAGGCCAGTACTACCTGTTGCTTGTCTTTTGTACTTCGTTTCCGTGTACCTTCTGGTTGTGATTGCGCATTTACAATGGGACTACGGATGTGGGATTCCGGTAGCTCCCCCCCTTGTTTGTTTACTTTGGGACTGCGGGTTCGATTCCCGATAGATCCCCCTGCACTTTTATTTTGGGATTGCGGGTTAGATTCCCGATAGATCCTCCTGCACTTTTACTTTGGGACTGCGGGTTAGATTCCCGATAGATCCCCCTGCACATTGATGGTTGGATCCCCCTGTACATTGATGTTGGACTACGGGTCGGTATCCCGGGAGATCCACTGGACAGTTGAGAAAAGGGCTACAGGACGGTATCCTGGGAGACCCTCATTGGTACATTGACATTGAGACGTATTTACTCTGTGTTTACTCTGTCTTTTGTAGTTGTTATTACCTCGTTGACTTGTCTTATCTCACTGCTGTACTTATTATATCTGTCAGATTTTTATACTGTTAAATTATTATTATTATTATATTTTGTCTCGGTAGGGCCCTGACCTTCCTCGTCACTACCCAACCGAGGTTAGGCTTGGCACTTACTGAGTACCGCTGTGGTGTACTCATGCCCTTCCTGCGCATGTTTTTCATGTGCAGATCATCCAGGTACCTCCACTCAGGCGCACTATCAGTGAGGCAGGAGGACTACGGAGACTTCGAGGTAGATCTGCTGCGTCCGCAGACCGACGAGTCTTCCTCTTACTCTATCTTTAGTACTTAGTTTTCCTTCTTTCGGTTGTTAGAAATTCTGGAGTTTGGAACCTTTACTATACACTTCTGTAGCCTGTGTTGCCCGTGAGTTTCCGGGTTTTGGGAATTGTTTTAGACTTGTGATATTGAGTTGTACTTGCCAAGCGGCATTCAGTACAGTTTCCTTTAGATATTCGATTTGATTTTCTCTATTTTTCCGCAATTATTATATTTCCGCAAATGTTAGGCTTACCTGGTCATGGGGACCAGGTGCCGTCATGACATGTTCACGGTTGGTGAACTAGGGTCGTGACACTATGTATTCAGTTTATTTCATTGTTTATGAAATCAGTAGATATCATGCCTATAGGGTCCTCGTCCAACACCTAGGCAAGCCTTAGGGCTAAAATTATAAACTGAACCAGATTTTATTAGCTACAACCAGCAAGCAGGCCTGATTTGGGCTTCTTATCTGAACTATGTAATAAATCAGTCCGCCTCAACCTTTAAGTTTTAATTAGACCTTAAATAGTATGTGTAAGTCATGCTAATCACATGCTTTCTATGTTTAAAGGAGGTGTATTTGAGCCTTTTATTTGTCTATATGCTTTCCCCAATCTTGCTATATGTGTTTTTTCCTGTCGCCTTAGTATTTTACCCTTTTGAAACCACAAATAAGCCAATATCTCCACCCTTTAGGATTAGTAGTCCCAAGTACCTCCGGGGCTGGTAGGATTGGGGCGGGTAATAGCATGCAATAAGTAAACGAGACCATTCCGCGCTTTAATACCTTAACGGGATGGGAAAGGGTAGAATATGGATATGATGACCACGCGATAACATCATGTGTAGCCCCTCACTGAGGGGTGATTACCGGATGTTGTGTGGGGTGATCCATATTATTTGTAAACCTACGGAACCCCCCCCCCCCCCCCCCCGCCCTTCCCTTTGTTTCTTTGATTCTTTGCTTCTTTTCCAAATTTTTAAACTATTTCAATAAGAAGAAATCAGTATCCCTTTCATTCTTTCTAACTTTGCTTATTTGTAACCATTATGTGAAAATCCCCTCTTACTTGAAGTTTTATTTGCCTATGTGTTATTTGCACTTAAGTCACAACAATAGTTTGGCCGGGAACCACACTAGTGGATCCTGAGGGGTGCCTAACACCTTCCCCTTGGGATAATTTCAAGCCCTTACCCAATCTCTGGTTACTTGACTCAAACCCTTCTTAGTGTCCTAATGCACTTTAATCATTAGGTGGCGACTCTTCAATTCAAAACCCAATTCCCAAAAGGGAACGAGTTGTCTTCCCAAATTTCATAAACCCTATTTCGCGAGAAAAAGGGGCGCGACAACATGGCGACTCTGCTGGGGATTTTCTTTTAGGCTTTTACCATTTCAAACAATTACTGTGACTTTACATTCTTATGTGCCTTTATCTGTTTAATCCCTTTAAGCATTTAATTCCCTCTTCTACTACAAAACTGACTTGTCTTTTGTTTCCTTCCCTTATTTCATTACTGCTTTCCTTTATTGCATTCCTTTATTACTGTTTTGAATTATTGTAATTATTACTTTATGAACGTGCAAATACGTGACAACTTGTTTTAATTATTGCATAAGCATGTCTTCAACATCATATTCCACTCGTGCCAAACAAAATACCATAGCAACGCTTATAATGAGTGGTTGCGCTCTTCCGATATTATCACCTCCTAAATTTGGCAAAGGTATATTTGCGGTAAAACCAGTCGATCAACGGTGTAGTCGACGGTTCCGCGCCTTTCCCTCTTGAGTTGTCCGCTCAAGGGTACCAGTCTAATACCCCATAGAAACCTTACTCTGTTTAATTGTGCATGCATCATGGTCAAACCTAGCCAAGTCAGTTATGTTGTCCGCATAATGACTCTTTAAGACAGCCTTGTCCAAAGTCCACTGGTTTCCCTAAAATCCAAACGGACACTACCACGTTTTGTGCTTTTATTTGGAGAACTAAACGCTTTTATGCCAATTATTGATACTTAATAGTCGAGTCTGGTGGGGGTAAGGGCCTAACCCTTTTGTCTTGCAGAAACATGAGGCACGAAGTCCCCAGATTCAGCATGGTCACCAACATCCACCCAAAATTGCTAAGTGGGAGGATCTTCATTCCAGCGATCAGACTCTTGTCCGGAAATACCTAGGAAATCTACCTTCTCTCCTGGAAATCCAACCCAACAATAAAATCATAGAAGCGACTACTCTATTCTGGGTCTGTGTTCCACTTCGGAGACATTGAGATGACACCCCTGCTCGAGGAAATAGGAGGACTGGCTGGTATACCGTGGGAAACTCCGGGTTTGTTAATGCCGAAAAACCGCAAAGGTAGAGGTTTTCTCAAAATGATGGGTCTAAAGAAGAATCTAGACTTGACATGTTTGAAAGAGTCATACATTCCCTTTGACTATCTGTACGAGAGGTACAGTCACAGTAAATCTTACCGTACTTATCCTGATGAGTTCGCCCTTACATCATTGGGGCATATTCACCGAAGGTCTTTGTCTTCATGTTCTATTTCTTGGGGATGATAGTGTTTCCAATGAAGAAAGAAAGAATCCATACCAGGCTAGCTATGGTCACCAAAACTCTAATGGAAGGAATTGGAGGGCAACCATTCAGTACTGTGCCCATGATTTTCACAGAAATATACCGGGCCCTAGAAAAATGTCAACGGGGAGCTAGTCACTTCGAGGGTTGCAATTTGCTACTTCAGCTGTGGCTCATGGAGCATCTACAAAAGGGTGAATATCGACAAGAGATTCAATGAAGGGACTGGGACGATCATATCGCTTTCCATCACCCAAAGCGAATGAATTATATCCCTGATATGTTTGCTCAGCCAGAGGATGCCAAAGGATGGTTCAAGCTATTTGATAATCTGACCGAGGAGCAAGTACAATGGATGTTCGAATGGTTTCCAACCGAAGAATTCACCGCCCGATCCTGAGACGCACCTTTTCTGATAGTGATCGGTCTGAAAGGAACGTACCCTTACGTCCCTCTCCGAGTTATGAGGCAAGCTGGTAGGAAGCAGGTTGTACCCAGGGTCGACAAGATAAGTCATTTCCGGGCTGACTTCTAGGCTGACGATAGTCCTTACAAGTGCCAAGCTCAGCATATGTGGCACTGCAAGATCGTCAGGGGAAGAGATACAATCGAACCAGATAGATACCACGCCGGTTGTACTCCTTTCTATTCCGGTTGGTTGGAGGATAATCACAATGGTCTGGGTCAACCCGGGTTTGTTCGAGGTAACAAGGTCATCGATGAAAAGGCTGAAGCACAGGTTAAATACAATCAGCTGCGCAAGAGAATCCGTGAATGCGAAGGTGAGCACCATGAAATACAAGAAGCCAATCAAAACTAATTGAAGAATGGAAGGATATGGCTGTCAGCGCCAACAAACGATTGGTCTATTTGGAGCTAGGTATAGTAGAGTTGGAAAAGAAGTTCCTGAAAAGGGTCGAAGACTGCCGGACTGCTGAAGGAAATGAAGGCGGACATCTGGCCAGAGCTTACTTGCTACTAGGACTGCGCGAGCTAGGGAAGCTGTTCGATGGAGCCAATGATGCTGAGTCCGGGGAATGTCCCTCTGGGACCGAATAGATAGGAATTTCCATTTCCGCTTTATAAAATGTAATAAGGCCAATGGCCATTAGTGATTTTTATTTTCTTGTTATTTAGCGTCGTTTTGGGATTCGTCTATCTTTTATCAATAAAAGGAGGCATTTAGCATTCTAAGTTCTCCAAATCAACTTGTCGCTAGGCCTACCTCGAGCACAACGAGGTCCCCAAAATTAGGACACGCTTTGTATTTCAGCACTACGTGTTTAAATATTGCAACATTTTTCTAATGATCCTCACTGACTTGTTACCTTTCGTTTTTACTTTTTTGTTTATTCCCCTCCCCAAAGGTTAGTTCGTGAACTCTGGCAACATCATCATATTTTACGAGATCCAGGGGCCCTCCACCTGCTCCTCCTCCCAGTCCTGCCAGACACAAAAACAAAGGAAAAATGGAAGAGTCGAACAACTCAACTGAACGGGTAGATGTCACCCATGGTACTCTGGTTCCCAAGGAAAATGCATCCCAACTAGAACAAAAGCTATTGAAGTTTCAGGAAGAACTCGATCAAGTCCGGAATCTGGCAAATCTGTCATTTTCCCTCACCACTCCAGAGGTTGCTTTCCCAAATACTCAGAATCCTATACCTCCGCAAAACATCCCAAAGTAACAAAACCATCCCGCTCCTCACTGCCACTGCAATACCTGCCATACCGCAAATAACACCCCACTGCTCATCCCAGAACTCCAGAACTCCACAAATGACCACTGCCGCACCCAACATGATACCCCCATCTACGTGGAGACTGTGCCACACTCCACCCAACCCATTTCGAGCAAACCCGAGTCTGATGATAAAGACTCGCTCATCAGAAACTTGACCGAAGAGCTTAAAAAGTTGACTAGCATAATTCAAGGCGTTGAAAGTAGTAAGGGAATTGATGGGCTAAACTATGAAGATCTTTGCATACAGCCCGATGTCGAACTGCCCGAGGGGTACAAACCTCCTAAGTTCGAGATTTTGATGGTACAGGGGATCCCAGGGTCCATTTGAAAACGTACTGTGACAAATTGGTTGGAGTGGGAAGAGACGAGAAAATTCGCATGAAGCTTTTCATGAGGAGCCTGAAGGGAGATGCTTTATCTTGGTACATTAGCCAAGATCCAAAGAAGTGGTCGAACTGGGTAAGCATGGCGTCTGATTTTATGGACAGATTCAGGTTCACCACAGAGAATGCACCGGATGTGTTCTATATTCAAAACTTGAAGAAGAAACCCACAGAGACCTTCCGTGAGTATGCCGCTCGATGGAGATCAGAAGCTACTAAGGTTAGGCCTGCTTTGGAAGAAGAGCAAATGAACAAATTCTTCGTTCGGGCCCAAGACCTACAGTATTATGAGAGACTGATGCTAATCGAGAATCACAAATTCTCTGAAATCATCAAGCTAGGAGAAAGGATCGAGGAAGGCATCAAGAGTGGTGTCGTTACGAACTTTGAAGACTTGCAAGCTACCAAAAAGGCTTTACAGTTTGGTGGTACGTCCAAGAAAAGGGACGTAGGTGCTGCAATGGTTGCACAGAGGACCAAATCCCCTATCAAATACCAAACCTGCCCAATACCTCCACTCGCATATCAAACTACCCCGAACTACCAAGCACCCTCACCCTCTTACCAAACTCCACCACTCACTTATCAATCACCTCCCGCATATCAGCCCACTTCACCCAAATACTCCCAACCAGCACATGTTTACCAAGCCTACAACACTTAACCATCCCACTACCAATCCCCTCCTCCACGCCGAATTATATTTACCAATGCTATGAGTAATTTAAATTAGTCCAAAATTATTTAAATAAAAGGTATTTATATGGTTTATTCCCTGTACTGTTCAGTTTCCTTAATCGTGTGCATAAATTGAAACTGAAATAACCTTATTGTCCATAATATTCCTTCTTAATTGGTACTTATCTTTTGTAGTCAATACTAGACTTACCACATTCAAACCGAAATCCGATATTGTCATTGCAATATAGTTAAACACCAAAACTCAATCCTTGCACCCTAACTTAATTTACACCTAACAAAGATCATATATAATGAGACTAGTTTAAGTACAAATACATCAGTACCCTTCTTTTTCCAAGTGAATCTATCCTACAGTAATATTGACTAACTTTCACTTGCATAATTTTCCCATAATAACTCTTATTGGTATTATATTTCTTATACCTTGTGAAACCCTTCAAATATATGAACTGAGATAAAAAGAATTACCAGAAGAAAAGAACCCAGATAAGAAATTCGAGTATTACCTGTAAGAACTAGTGCGTATTTAAAATTTCTCAAGGTTTGGTTCTAGCCTCTTTCTTCTTCTTTCTTTTGTTTCCTCCTCTATGGGTTTTTATCGTTTCTTCTCTGTTGTTTAGCATCAGCTTTGCTGCATTTCTTTTCCCCCTTTTCCCTTTTTCACGTTTTCTTTTCCTTCTGAATGGGCTTTAGCCCATTCTCCTATTATATTTTTTTAAAAACCTTTCTTAAAGACTTATATACCCTTATTAGTATATAGGGTATTACATGAACTCAAGGACAAAATCAGGCACAAAAGCTCAAAGTGCGGACCGCAGATTTCCATCTGTGGCCGCAGATTGTGAAGAAAAGTTATCAGGGACCACGTACAAAGTTCATGTGCAGCCGCAGAAGCTAACCAAAAGCATAAATTCTGAGAGTTCTCATTTCAAGATTAAAGGAAGTGCGGACCACACAATTATTGTGCAGCCGCAGAAGTCAGCTACGCAGCCGCACATAGAAATGTGCGGTCCGCAAGAGGCCTGTGCGGCCGCACCAAGAAATGTGCGGACCGCAGAATATGAGTGATGCGGCCGTATTTTAGAATTGTGCGGCCGCAGATTCAACTCCTGTCAAGACTGAAGAGAAGTGCAGACTGTACATGGAATTGTGCGGCCACAGAACCTCCAAAAGGGTATTTTTTGTCCGAAAATTCCAGCTTTGTTTAAATTGAATAATTTCACGAAATTAGGTTAAGTTTTGAATATTCAAAGTGCTGTAGCCGTTTCTTCTTACTTCTTTAGGCAACTTTAGCTTATTTTTGTGATTTAACATCGAATTTTCATATTTTAATCTTTTAATATGAGTTTTATTATGTTTTCTTCTTTGTTTTCTTCTATCCCCACTATGAGTAGCTAGATTCTCACTAAGGTTGTGACCCAACCTTAGAGTGTAAACCTAATGGGTGTTTGATTTATTGCTTGTTTATGGTTGGGTATTTATTATTTAGCCTTGTTCTTGCTTTTAATTGTAGAATTAATGGTTGCAAACATTAGTTTATGCCAATTTGACTTGGTCTAGGAAAACTTGGCTAACAAGAAATTGGGACAAAATTAAGAGATTGATAGTCCCAATTAAGGGTTGAACTTAGAGATAGTAAAACCCGATTTGAGCGTTTTATCAACTGTGTTGTGCAATACCCATTTGGACTTGAGAAAGCCAAATTGGGCAAAATCACTCTCTTAGTGAGAGGTATTGAGTGGGTACTTGAGTGTTGATAAATATAATACACCCCGACCAACAAAACAAACTTTAAAGTTTACAACCCATTAGGCAAACATCTAGGTGAAGGTCATAGCCCTAGGCCTTTTACATTATTTGAAAACAACCACAAAAACAATTTCTTAGTTTCAATTATTTATCTTAGTTTAAACTAGACATAGAATCAACCAATTTTGTGGAAGAGTAATTTAAGATAGTTCAAGCTCATTCACCATAATATATATTTCTAAATCCTATTCGTATAGCTCCATGTGGAATTCGACCCGATTCTTTGTTGGGTATTACTATTGCATCGACCATTTCATAACCTCAAATAGGGGTGTAACTTGGACGAGATCATGGGTATAAAATAATTTTCAAGTTAAAGGTTTACTATCTCATTCCAATTAATCTTACCAAAATGGCTACCTCCCTGTAGGGCCGAGTTACAATTTTAATGAGATAATAGGACCAAATAGATATCATTATAATTTTAATCACTGCACTTTATGTGATTAAACAACTTAAGTTCTTTTATATCAAGTACTCAAGATGCTGTGGCTACTTCTAAGTACATCATATAAAAGAAAACTCAAAATGATATCTAAGTAATTACCCTTAATAATCTACTTAACCAAATGTTAATCACCCTGAATATAAGCAAGATACTATATTGCCACAGGGGCTAATTCTTATAATTCCAAAAATTATAAGAACTCAAAACAACAGCAAAGTTGTTAAACATATTTCCTAGTTTAAAAGATTTGACTATTGTCGTACAAAACAGATTCCATTCCTTTTAATCTCAAACATCATAAGAATAAGGAAAATAAATAAATGTAAAACAGTGAACTTTAAATCAGAACATGAACGCAAACCCAAACATAATTCAAGAAGTGTTCTGATTGTTAGTGAAATTCATTGGATTTCAATAATGTCCAAAATTAGCAATTGTAGTCCTTTTAGATTATTACAGTGAAAGCCACAAAATCAATCAATTTGCAAAGACAACTAAAGATATTTACGAAAAGATAGTCTCGAATTCCTTTAAAATAAAAATATCTAATTAAAGGATTCAACCACAATCTTGAACAAAATTGAAAACAAGACTTGAGAATAAATTAATTCAGATGGCATATTAGTAGTTTTATTTCTAGAAGACATAATGCCTAGTAATATGAATTCAGAGAAGAGAACAATCAAATCACAACATATAGATCTACTATCATAAACTGACGCAAGCAGTGTCCAAACAAAATTATTTTAGAACCAATTTTATTTAACATCAACATATAAAAGATCGTGGCACATACAAATCTATTTTGTAAAGAAAATTCGCGATGGAAATTCGTGGAAGCATCATTCTTGAAAGAAAGTATTACATCGTTATGGATCTTCATATGCATCCAATTTATTACTAGATAGACAATATCGACACAATAAAATCTATAGAAGTTTCACTAATACCTTGTCCATACTGTTTTCACCAGAACGTGACACCGAACAATACGACTAAAGGGTGGCTCTGATATCACATGTTAAAATTCGAATACAGATACAGAGCCAACGCAGCGAAAATTAAACAATGAACGTACCTTCAGCCATTGTTGTTCAAGCGTTGTAGGGAATTACCTTTGAAACTTTTAGCAGAAAATCTAGGGAGCCTTCTAGCCAGTGCCTATCGCTGGATGCCACACTGATGGAGTCACAGGCGTATTTATAGGTAGGTTAGGGACTCTTAGAAAAATAATTTAGCCCTAGGGACTTCTCCATAAAGTATAATTGCCCTAGGGGCTCCTAATAAAAATTATTTCTTTCCGACAAAGAAACTACCATATATGCATAACTACAGAATATTATCTAATATATTATTTTTTTGGAATACAAGGTAAATAATTTATTACCTTATATGTGGGCTACACTAGAAGTCTCTAGAAGAGACGATAAATTTCTAACATGTAATTGTCTATGTGCATGATGTCATGGGCGACTTTCCAGCCATACCCCATGACCCCTTGGGCGCGCCCCGTGGCGTCCTAGCAAGCCTCCCAATGCCTAGCGCCACGGACGGCCCCGTGGTCTTGGCCGCACCAAGTGACAAGCGCGCAGGTGCCTCTGTCGCTCCACCAATATCCCTCACCAGCGTCAAGCCGCAGGAAGATGCCAACAGCGTCGCGCGCGCAGACAACGCCGCGCGCACAGACTGTGATGCCAAAGACACTATTGCTGACAACTGTCACGACCCAAAATCCACTAAGGGTTGTGGTGGCGCCGGACACTGCTGTCAGGCAAGCCAACCAAGAATGCATAATTAAATTCCAGTTTTAGTACTTGCGGAAAACGTTTTTCTTATACGAAGAATGTTAAACAATAAAGATTTTACAAAAAAGGAATGAACTTAAAGTCAATAAAGGACTTAATACTGAATAATCCAAAATCCTCCCAGAACCCGTTGTCACAAGTGCATGAGTATCTACTGATAGGGAAATAAAATACAACCTCCGTCCGAAATACAGTGGACAGGAAATAAATACAAAGTGCTGAAAGGGACTACACTAGCTGCAGGCCGCCTCGAATAATGCAACTCACCAAGTCCCAGAATCATCCGCGCTGCTACACCCAGTAGGCTGCTAGAGGTACATATACCTGTGCAACAAAAATGCACAGAAGTGTAGTATGAGTACGTAATCAACGTGTACTCAATGAGCATCCTGTCTAATCTCGAAGAAGTAGAGACGAGATGGTCAACTTCGACTCTTACTAGAGGTCAACTAACAGTATACTAAAATGTGAGGAAATCATGGATTTATGTAGTAATTCTAATTCACGAAGCTGGAAAATACAGGTAAACACCTTCAACAATTAATCAAGGATTTTCAAGGTTTACTCTTCATTATCTTATCAATTTATATCAAGCCACGAAGGGCAAATTTCACGTTTAAAAATTTTCAAGCGACAAATAACATGCGCAAATCACACCGAGGCGACGGCCCGATCCAACAGAAATGTAAACTGTGTACTGCGGAGGGTCGAACGGCACGAACCATAGATGCATCTATTACCCCGCTCGCGAATCATCCATGCGACGCGGTCTACATAAAATAAACAATCACCCAGCTCGCGAATCATCCATGCGACGCAGGTACACATAAGATACACAATCACCCTGCTCGCGAATCATCCATGCGACGCAGGTACACACAATATACATGCTCAACTAGCCAATTAGAATTTTATCGGGGAATAATTATCCAAATAAAACCAATTCTCCTTTAATAATTTTTTAAGAAATGGAGTTTAATCCTTTTAGTAATACCCTTACTAATTTAATGTGATTTAAACAATTCAAGCTATTGATGGGTTCATAAATAGTTCAAGTATAACATGTTTTTGGGTCCTAACTACCCGGACAATAGCATAATAGTAGCTACGCACGGACTCTCGTCATCTCGTGCGTACGTAGCCCCCACAAATAGGAGCACATAATCAATTATTTCACCTATGGGGACAATTCCCTCTTACAAGGTTAGAAAGGAGACTCACCTCGCTCCGAAGATTCATAACCGGCATTCCACGCCCTTCCGAAGACTCCAATTGTTGCACCACGCTCCGAAACTAGCCAACGATTACGCAAATCCATTAACATATGCTCAATTATTCATTATAATCTAATTTATAGCAATTTCTAACTCCGATCGAAAAGTTGACCAAAACGCCCTCGGGCCCACGTGCTCGGAATCCAAAATTTTTCGAAGATAATGTTTACCCATGGCTTCGCTAGCTCAAATATATAATTTACTCCTAATTCCATGCTCAAATTCGTGGTAAAAATCCAATTTATAAAATTTCTAGGTCTTCTTCCAAAAATACAATTTTCCCCACAATTTTCATGCCCAATTCCATGATATAATATTGTATTTAAATCAAAGCTAGCATAAATTACTTACCTCATGACAAGTGACGAAAATGGCGCCTCAACGCTGCTCCCCATCGACTCTAATGGAAGAAAAATGGGGTTGAAATGAACTCAACCCCGAATTTTTTTAAGACCTCACTGCTCCAGTCATTTCCGCACCTGCGGACCCTGGACCGCTTCTGCGGTTCCGCAGGTGCGGTCAACAGGCCGCTTCTGTGATCCACCCTGGCCACCCAAGCTTCCGCTTCTGCGCTTCCTTTTCCGCAGGTGCGGTCCCGCATCTGCGGTCCCAGCTCCCCTCACCAAAATCCGCATCTGCGGTCTTCCTGGCCGCTTCTGCGGCTCCGCACCTGCGGCCAAAACATCGCAGGTGCGGAAATACCAGATATCAGCTGCCTCAGCTTTTCTTCAACTCCAAATTCGATCCGTTAACCACCCGGAATCCGCACGAGGCCCCTGGGGACCTCAACCAAACCTACCAACCAATCCCAAAACTCGTTACGGACTTGCTCGAGGCCTCAAATCATATCAAACAACGCTAAAACCATGAATTACACCCCGATTCAAGCTTTATGAACTTCGAAATTTTAAACTTCTATTTCTGATGTTTAAACCTATCAAATCACGTCCGATTGACCTCAAATTTTGCGCACAAGTCATTTTCGACATTACGGACCTACTCCAACTTTCAGAATCGGATTCCGACCCCGATATCAAAAAGTCCACTTCCGGTCAAACTTCTCAAAAACCTTCAAATTTCCATCTTTAGCCAAATGGATCCAAGATGACCTACGGACCTCCGAATTCACTTCTGATCGCGCTCCCAACTCCAGAATCACCATACGGAGCTATGCACAGACTCGGAATCCCAAACGGACATCGATATCACTGAAATGCACTTCAGCCCAAACTTATGAATTTTCTTTCAAAATGTTACTTTCCACAATAGGCGCCAAAACGCTCCCGGGTCATCCAAAACCCGATCCGGGCATACGCCCAAGTCCGAAACCATCATACGAACCTGCTGGAACCTTCAGATCCCGATTCCAAGATCGTTTACTTAAAAATCCAATCTTAGTTAATTCTTTCAACTTTAAGCTTCCGAAATGAGAATTCTCTTTCCAAATCAACTCTGAACTTCTCGAAATTCGATTCCGACCGTGCGTACAAGTCATAATACCCGAAATGAAGCTTCTCATGGTCTCTGACTGCTGAACGATGCGCTAGAGCTCAAAACGACCGGTCGGGTTGTTACATTCTCTCCCACTTAAACATACGTTCGTCCTCGAACGTTCTGAGAACTACACGGTGTAGTCTGAAATCACTGTTTAACTTCTCATGCACCTTCCCGTGCTACCACAACTCAGTTGAGCACATCAGCTCGATCAATTCTGAAGATATTCCCTTTTATTCAGGCAAATAAGCCTTAGAGCCCAATTCCAACATCCGGAATTCTATGCCCGACCTGTTTCCAACATAAGATCACCATATCGATCACTACACGATGTACCTAAACACGGCTGCATAACTTTGTTGGATTCATATCTACCATCACTTTATTCTCCGGACCACAATAACATTTTCTGATCAACTTAGTAAAAATTCCACGAATCTGATGCTCCCATTGCACCCCATGACATACACAGGTCTTACTCAAACTCTTACAATGCCGCCACAACGGAAGAGATGTGCAGAAATTCATAATCAACTGCCGAATCAACCAATCATTGAGTCTGTACTTCTGACAAGAATCATTACTTCATTCTGAACCAAATAATGATCTTTGCTCCTTAATATATTTCACGTAATCAGATTGCACTGATCCTAAATCCAAAAATCTCGTCTCACCCAGTACGAACTGCACAGGCAATAAGCCACCCCGACATGACCAAAAGTCTCATATGATGCCACAATGTGCCAATAGGCTACCATTCAAACACGATATAATGAAAACGAACTCTGGAAAGGAAATCCAATTACCCCGCTCGCGAATCATACATGCGACGCGGTCGACATAATTAAACAAACACCCCGCTCGCGAATCATACATGCGACGCGGGCACACAGCTAACATGAGCTTTCCTTATAAAAATAGGAAACAAAACACATAAAACAGATACGGGGAACTGTACTTAGCTTCACACTGTTGCGGCGCGCAACTCGATCCGAACAACATAACCATGGCGGCGTGCCACCCGATCCACCCATAAAACTCACATAAGGAGATACGCACCGAGCTAGATTGCTCATTTCAATAATATACAGAATATTGGTCACAAGCACACTAAGTGCATAATTCCATCCCTGGGGAGACATATAGCGCTAGAAGCCACAAAAACTCGAGCACAACTGAGGTGCGATATACGATTTGAAATCTCAAAAGCCATCCTGCTCATGTAACATCATCTCTACGCGGATCCTCAACACGTAAGCCATATCCCAAGCCATCTCACAACTCACACGGCGCAATATATTATTACATGAAATATCTGGCAACGAAATAACACCCTGACTACTCCATAAGGAGCGCATTACTGAAATGAACACAACTGGCCTGACATAGAGCCCCTATTCACATTTGAATCCATCCACCGACCTCAAGTCGATTCTGATTGCACTGACTAGGCTAATAACCTCTCCAAGGTCCATACCAATTTCCCTCTTCTCATAACGCACAAGGACAACCATCATAACCGGAGTACTCATCCACAGTCCATAACTTAATAACTGAGTGCCCTCCAGGCATATATCCTCAACTTAATGACATCATCGCAAACCTTCATACTTGGTTTGAATCTTTAATCATCAAAACTCCTTTCCTGCTCATCCGAGCTCGCGACATCCTTGTCAACACCGAACTGCAACTTTGGTCTTCACCTCAAATTCCATACTACTCACTGCACCCAACGTGCCAATATACGATAGGACATGCTTTTCATTATAACTCCGGAACCACTAACAGGTTAACACTTCATCATATGAAACTTTTCACTTAACCCACTTCAGGAGATCCATAGTATCACATAGGTGAATTCTCATAATCGTAGAATATGCAAATCTCTAAGTAGTGGTCTAAGCCACCATAGCCCTTCCGGAATCTGCTCCCACATAACAAGCCATAACAGTAGAATGCTTCAGAATAATATCAATTACGGCGGCTGACAAGCCTCTTGTGCACCGCCACAAATCACTTACATAACTTAATCACGTTGAAAGAGTTGATCTCTACCACCAACATGCCAACTAAATTATGGCTAACCAACCTATCTTCTTTCGATTCACCCTACTTACCTTAGAAATAATACGAATTCCATCCAACACATAACATACTCCATCTGCACTCATCTCGAGTGGCCTCGAATCACGAGACCATGTTGTCTCAAATCCCACAAACTGTTTCATATCTCTCAAATGCTATACCGCAAGTTAACATGTCATAGAACATTCTCGGCACCTTCTCATAAGCTGCTACAAAGCTTTATTCTTAACTGCACTTATAGGCTCGAAATCATTAGGTACCATACTTTATCTTTTGAGTTCCCCTAGGACCATTGCTGAGAGCCACCCGCTCTGACTTGGCCCCGAATATAGTCAACTCCATGAGTCTTCCATCACATGAATACCCTCTTGGCGAAGAACCCGCCGAATCACTTCCCTGGGAACCCGCATCTATACAAGGCAAAATCCTGAATCTTTCCCCAAGTCTGAACATGGGCCAATAGGACCAACGATAGCCCACCTTTAATACTTCCTTTACTTAAATTACCACTTGTGGTCCTTTCCGTTGCTGAAACAGCCCGTCGATATGCTAATAGCCAAAAATCTCGCAAGTAGTTAGCCATGCAACCCAATCATAAGTGGTGGGACTCTCCTACTTAGCATGAAGCCATTATTTCACAACTCTGGAATTCACCAAGATTCCCCAGCTTTCGTCGACATAACCTTGCGCGATCAACCGTATAAATTCTCGGATTCCTTCCGCAAAGCCCCATTCTTTTATACTCTGATTCACCCACTGCATTCGCATGACCGATCTCTCTACTACATAACCGATAAAATTCTTTGCAGGAGCCTCGCCAACCACGCGACTGCTAACCTGCTCACTTGGGTAACCCACCTATAGAAAACTTTCCCCGGCATCTTCCAACGCCGCTGCACGGGGTACAATCACTTCGACGTCAATGACCCTTCCTGAGTCTGAGCTCACTCTCCAGCTGCACAGATCCATTTACCCCTCGTGGACATCATTTAAGTGCGCGACAACATCCCTTCAGTTCAAGTCATGATACATCATTCTTCATTTAAGCGGCTCCTTTCCGTTATATTAAATCTCCGGCCGCACAAGAATCCCTACTTCAAATTAGATCCGTAAACCCCAATAACCAAGCACCAATGCTCTCAAATCGTTCCAGACTCCCTTAAGGTGCATAGTCATCTCATTACCATGCCCCTACGCAGCTCTGCTGCTCTCCCACTTTGGGCAAACTCACTTCTTTAATCAACTGCTCGGCCTGCGCTCCCTAAGTCTGGCCCTTTAGAAGTCTAAAACTCCGCCTGACACTTCCCATATGTCCTTCTCATCTATTGTTGCTCAGTCGTTGTCTTAATAAAATTTATCTTCATTGTACTTGAATCCACAATTTGCTACTAACTCCAAACTTTTTCGAAGGTCATCTTTCTTGAACCGCCACATTTGAAATACTGATTCAATCCAGAACCACCGCACCCTGCGATATCTGGTAGTTGCATCTCCGATACTATTTCCCAATGTCCTGCTCCAAAGGCGGATTGTAGAAGATCATAACACCGACAAACTTAATACGTCCAACTAGGACAACAGTACCCCATCATAGGAGAAAACTCCACTACGCTTGCAATTACCAAGTCTCATTACTTCCATCAGTCCATATCTGACCATCCTTAGTTCGATTGCCTTTCCCTCCCGGGAATAAAATACTGAATCTCTTGATTATGCACTGAGTAAACCTCCCTTTAAATCATTCACTGCCCTGATACGTGGGCAACACCCTACCATCATATTACTACTGTAGAATAGTCATTCATAAGCATCGCGGCAACTTGTGCCTAGCCTCAAAGCCCTCGAAATTACCGCTACTGGCTGAAACAATAAAATATTCTTCCATTAGGCGACGACAATAATCTGATCAGCTATACGGGAGAAACATCACCTATCACATCGGTAGTACCATTACGGTCCTTCAATTTGGATTTATGACAAGCGGTTCGCGACGCATAGGATTGAGAGGAAAGAAACAAAGGCATAAGCCTCACATGAAATCAAATCGCACGATAAGGAATCAAGAAGGGAGGTACTCCTCACAGTCCTGCAGCCTCCCGAGGATAAATACAGACATCTCCGTACCGATCTGCGAGACTCTACTAGACTTCCTCATGACTCGTGAGACCCTAGGAACCTAGTGCTCTGATACCATGTTGTCACGACCCAAAATCCACTAAGGGTCGGGGTGGCGCCGGACACCGCTGTCAGGCAAGTCAACCAAGAATGCATAATTAAATTCCAGTTTTAGTACTTGCGGAAAACATTTTTCTTATACGAAGAATGTTAAACAATAAAGATTTTACAAAAAAGGAATGAACTTAAAGTCAATAAAGGACTTAATACTGAATAATCCAAAATCCTCCCAGAACCCGGTGTCACAAGTGCATGAGCATCTACTGATAGGGAAATAAAATACAACCTCCGTCCGAAATACAGTGGATAGGAAATAAATACAAAGTGCTGAAAGGAACTACACTAGCTGCGGGCCACCTCGAATAATGCAACTCACCATGTCCCAGAATCATCCGCCCTGCTACGCCCAGTAGGCTGCTAGAGGTACATATACCTGTGCAACAAAAATGCACAGAAGTGTAGTATGAGTATGTAATCAACGTGTACTCAATGAGTATCCCGTCTAATCTCGAAGAAGTAGAGACGAGATGGTCAACTTCGACTCTTACTAGAGGTCAACTAACAATATACTAAAATATGAGGAAATCATGGATTTATGTAGTAATTCTAATTCACGAAGCTGGAAAATACAGGTAAACACCTTCAACAATTAATCTAGGATTTTCAAGGTTTACTCTTCATTATCTTATCAATTTATATTAAGCCACGAAGGGCAAATTTCACGTTTAAAAATTTTCAAGCGACAAATAACATGCGCAAATCACACCGAGGCGACGGCCCGATCCAACAGAAATGTAAACTGTGCACTGCCGAGGGTCGAACAGCACGAACCATAGATGCATCTATTACCACGCTCGCGAATCATCCATGCGACACGGTCAACATAAAATAAACAATCACCCTGCTCGCAACTCATCCATGCGACGCAGGTACACATAAGATACACAATCACCCTGCTCGCGAATCATCCATGCGACGCAGGTACACACAATATACATGCTCAACTAGCCAATTAGAATTTTATCGGGGAATAATTATCCAAATAAAACCAATTCTCCTTTAACAATTTTTTAAGAAATGAAGTTTAATCCTTTTAGTAATTCCCTTACTAATTCAATGTGATTTAAGCAATTCAAGCTATTGATGGGTTCATAAATAATTCAAGTATAACATGCTTTTGGGTCCTAACTACCCGGACAATAGCATAATAGTAGCTACGCACGGACTCTCGTCACCTCGTGCGTACGTAGCCCCCACAAATAGGAGCACATAATCAATTATTTCACCTATAGGGATAATTCCCTCTTACAAGGTTAGAAAGGAGACTCACCTCGCTCCGAAGATTCATAACCGGCATTCCACGCCCTTCCGAAGACTCCAATTGATACACCACGCTCCGAAAGTAGCCAACAGTTTCGCAAATCCATTAACATATGCTCAATTATTCATTATAATCTAATTTATAGCAATTTCTAACTCCGATCGAAAAGTTGACCAAAACGCCCTCGGCCCACGTGCCCGGAATCCGAAATTTTTCGAAGATAATGTTTACCCATTGCTTCACTGGCTCAAATATATAATTTACTCCTAATTCCATGCTCAAATTCATGGTAAAAATCCAATTTATAAAATTTCTAGGTCTTCTTCCAAAAATACCAATTTCCCCACAATTTTCATGCCCAATTCCATGATATAATCTTGTATTTAACTCAAAGCTAGCATAAATTACTAACCTCATGACAAGTGACACTAATGGCGCCTCAACGCTGCTCCCCATCGACTCTAATGGAAGAAAAATGGGGTTGAAATGAACTCAACCCCGAATTTTTTAAAGACCTCACTGCTCCAGTCATTTCCGCACCTGCGGACCCTGGACCGCTTCTGCTGTTCCGCTGGTGCGGTCAACAGGCCGCTTCTGCGATCCACCCTGGCCACCCCAGCTTCCGCTTCTGCGCTTCCTTTTCCGCAGGTGCGGTCCCGCATCTGCGGATCCCTGACCGCATCTGCAGTCCCAGCTTCCCTCACCAATATCCGCATCTGCGGTCTTCCTGGCTGCTTCTGCGGCTCCACACCTGCGGCCAAAACTTCGCAGGTGCGGAAATTCCAGATATCAGCTGCCTCAGCTTTTCTTCAACTCCAAATTCGATCCGTTAACCACCCGGAATCCAGCCGAGGCCCTCGGGACCTCAACCAAACCTACCAACCAATCCCAAAACTCGTTACGGACTTGCTCGAGGCCTCAAATCATATCAAACAACGCTAAAACCATGAATTACACCCCGATTCAAGCTTTATGAACTTCGAAATTTCAAACTTCTATTTCTGATGTTTAAACCTATCAAATCGCGTCCGATTGACCTCAAATTTTGCGCACAAGTCATATTCGACATTACCGACCTACTCCAACTTTCGGAATCGGATTCCGACCCCGATATCAAAAAGCCCACTTCCGGTCAAACTTCTCAAAAACCTTCAAATTTCCATCTTTAGCCAAATGGCTCCAAGATGACCTACGGACCTCCGAATTCACTTTCGATCGCGCCCCCAACTCCAGAATCACCATACGGAGCTATTCACAGACTCGGAATCCCAAACGGACATCGATATCACTGAA
The DNA here is from genome assembly GCF_001879085.1 of Nicotiana attenuata. NCBI lineage: Eukaryota > Viridiplantae > Streptophyta > Magnoliopsida > Solanales > Solanaceae > Nicotiana > Nicotiana attenuata. Next base: position 4,482,089 of record NC_031994.1, read on the forward strand.
ATGCACTTCAGCCCAAACTTATGAATTTTCTTTCAAAATGTTACTTTCCACAATAGGCGCCAAAACGCTCCCGGGTCATCCAAAATCCGATCCTGGCATATGCCCAAGTCCGAAACCATCATACGAACCTGCTGGAACCTTCAGATCCCGATTCCGAGATCGTTTACTTAAAAATTCAATCTTAGTTAATTCTTTCAACTTTAAGCTTCCGAAATGAGAATTCTCTTTCCAAATCAACTCTGAACTTCCCGAAATTCGATTCCGACCACGCGCACAAGTCATAATACCCGAAATGAAGCTGCTCATGGTCTCTGACTGCTGAACGATGCGCTAGAGCTCAAAACGACCGGTCGGGTCGTTACAACAACGGACCTGCTGCTTCCTTATAGAAAACTAAGTTATTTTCATTGTAAACATAGAGTAGTTTTATTTCATGTACTTCCATTATGTTTTTTTAGCTTAGTCAAGTCTAGTGTTGTAGCTTTGGATTATTTTTTTTAAGCATTATTAGGGGGGATCAAGCAATCAAAACTTTCTAGCAAGCAAACAATTCTCTGTACTGGTGTCTCTCCCCCTCGACACCGCCTTGCTTTTCTGTAATAGCTTTCATTAATGCAATCAAGCTTTCTTTCATTCTAAATTCTCATTTCTGTTCTCTCAATTGCTCTTGACATTGGTTTTCCCGTACGGCACTGACAATCTCGTCTAGCGTACGGAGGGGACCTCAGTTGGCGGACAGTAACTACACTGACATCAGTTGCTTAGCCTTACGTCGCCCTTCCAAGGAATCTCAGGAAGGCGCCGCGTAACAGCATGCTGACTTGCTTAGTTGGCATGCCACCCAGACAATATGTTTGACTACATTAATGTCGACTACATGTTCTTTTGACCAGAAATATTGAGAAAATGTCGATATTCCTTTTTGTGCATGAGTTCTTAAGTATATGTATGCGACATAAGAGTGGTTGACTGCACCGGTGAACCCAAGAATTTAGCGAAGGATATTTAAAATTTATATATATATATATATATATATATATATATAAAAGGAATTTTGTAAGTTTTGTGACTAGAAGTTTGCTCTCTGTGTATTACATGTATAATGCCTAGTTAAAATCTGGAAATTAGATGAATAGCTTCACTTGGAGATACTTGCAGTTAAATCAGTGTTTTAATATGGTAGGGTGTTTTGCTTATATATGTAATCGAATCTTCGAGAGTCACAATTGCCGCGAGCAAAGATATTAATAACGAGGAAGGCTTTTTTGTTATGCTACTAATACTTGCTCTGCTATTCTGCCCAAGCCTGGTTAAAGAAGAGTTACGGTGTGTAAAACAAAAAAATACGTTGATCAGGTGTACTATGAGTAAGGATTCCTCCATTCGCGATAAATATTAAATAAAAAGAGAAAAAAAAAAGGCCATTCCATTTCGACAAAAGACTCATACCCAAGTTCCATAGCTTTTGGTTCGCTATCTTGATCATGATTTTCCTACCCTCAGAGGGAAAGATACTTCCATTTTGGCCGGTTGTAGGCGAGGAGGGATTCGAACCCCCGATACCGTAGTTCGTAGTCACGTGCTCTAATCCTCTAAGCTACAGGCCCCATCCCGTCTCCATTGGATCTGTTCCATGTAGTGGTTGTGTTCGGGTAAGTTTGCATCCTCCTAGACAACTTCATCGAGTACCACCAGCACAAGTATCGAATAATTTTGACTACTAAAGCTCAGACATGTGAACGTGACACCTATATATGGAGAGAACCTATCGGATTTCAGCTCATAACGTCTGTTCACGTGAAAAATGGAGCCGTTAAGAATGTATATATAGTCATACAAATGCGATGCTTTATTTTTGGACTTTCAAAATTTCCTATTTTTTTACATGGAACAAGTTCTGACTTTGCTAAAGACTATAGACTAAAGACTGTTGAAACGGCTCATGAATCTCCCAAACATGTCACCGTTGACTGTTCTGTATAAATTATAATTCAAGTACTGCAAATAAAAAATACATCTAATAAGTTTCAACCAAAATATGCTGTATCTACTCTAGATTTGCTACTGCCTATTATACCCTAGTTTGAATATGAGTTATTACGCATCGGGCGACCAGATCCGAATCACCTAAAATCTTTTCGGCCCATCATAAACATGACCTAAGGAACAATAGTGATCGCCTCGCCATCTTCTTTACTTATTTTTTAGCATTTTAGGGCCATAAAACAGAAATTTTGCATCATTCCTAGATTTTCGTGCTCTATAGCCTCGCCATTTGTATGCACCCGGGCGACCGAACTCTAATCGCCTAAAACTTTGCCAGCACATCAAAAAAAACCTAAGGAACAATGGTCATCACTTCGCCATGACCGTTCCTCATTTTTTGGCGTCTTAGAGCCATAAAATAAGAAATTCCGCACCATTCTCAGATTTTCGTGTGCTATAGCCGCAGCATCTGCATGCATCCGGGAGATCGGATCTGAATCGCCTCAAATTTTGTCAGCCGATAAAAAAAGACCTAAGGAATAATAGTCATTGCTTCGCCATGACCATTCCTTTTTTTTTTTTTTTTTTTTTTGCATTTTAGGCCATAAAATAGGAATTCTGCATCATTCCTAAATTTTCGTGTGTTATACCTCATGCCATCTGCATGCTTCTGGGTGACCGGACCCGAATCATTGCCTGGCTGGCACTTACTCAAGTTAGAGTGACGCCTTGGCAGGCTTTGACCTGCTTTCCTTCGCTTACCGGAGAGCGGATTCTTTATTACTGACTTTTCGCGGTTGATCGCACCTCGCACCTAAAGGAGTCGGTCCTTGTGAGGAGGAGGACTCTTCTCTTGCTATCAAAAGTGCTTACTCATGGTCTATCGTGCAGTTGATGATATCATTCTGGACTAGTTTCCAGGCATACGCCAACCATACATACCGCTTTCTCGTTCAGGAATTTCTTAAATAGTCATCGCTTTGCCATGACCGTTCCTCGTATTTTGGAGTTTTAGGGCCATAAAATAGGAATTCATCACGATTTCTAATTTTTCGTGTGCTATAGTCCATACCATCTGCATGAACTCGCGCGACTAGCTTTGAATCGCCTAAAGTTTTGCGGGTTTATCAAAAATGAGCTAATGAAGAATAGTCATCTATTCGCCATGATTGTTCCTTAGTTTTTGGTGTATTTGCGCCATAAAATAGGAATTCCACACCATTCACACATTTTCGTATCCTATAGTCCACATTATCTGCATGACCTCGGGTGACCGTCTCCGAATCGCCTAAAATTTTATGAGTCCATTAGAAATGACTTAATGGAATTTACTCACCGTTTCGTCATGACCGTTCCTCATTTTTTGGTATTTAATTGACATATAACAGAAATTCAGTATGACTTTCGATTTTTTCATGTGTTGTAGTTCACGCCATCTGTATGAACCCGGACAACCCGCCCCCAATCACCTATAATTTTGCGTCCCTACCAGAAACGACCTAATGAAGAATAGATATTGCTTCACCATGATAGTTCTTCATTTTTTGGCATTTTTGGGCCAATAAACAGTGATTCAGCAGGATTTTCGAATTTCGTATGCTATAGTCCACGTTATCTGCATGAACTTGGGCGACCGACTCTGAATTTCCTAAACTTTTGAGGGCCCATAAGAAAAGACCTAATGAACAATACTCATTGCTTCGCCATGACTAATTCTCGTTTTTGGCATATTAGGGCAATAAAACAGGATTTCAGTGTAATTTTCGAATTTTGAGATGCTATAGTCTATGCCATCTGCATGAACTCCGGCAACCGGCTCCAAATCGCCTAAAATTTTGCGGGCCCATCAGAATCGGCCTAATGAAAAATACTCATCGCTTCGCCATGATCATTCCTCGGTTTTTGGCGTTTTATGGCCATAAACCAGGAATTCAACATGATTTTTGATTTTTTTTGTGCTATAGTTCACGCCATCCGCATTAACCCGAGCAATTGGCTCCGAATCGCCTAAAATTTTGCGGGCCCATTAAAAACAACCTAATGAAGAATAGCCATTGATTCTCCATAACCGTTACCCGTTCTTTACTACATCTGTTTGAAATTGGATTTAAAACAGAATATTTGTTGATACCCAATTTTTCCCTGTATATTTTTTTTATGTTCAAAATATCTTTCAAATAGCATATATACGCATATATAAGTATATCCAAGCATTTTACTATTTTTTCCATAATTCTTAAGGTTTTAAACTGATTTATTTCCTTTTTCCTCCGTAAAAGCCCAATGATTATTTTCAAAATTATTACTTTTTGGTAATTTAATTATTAGGATATTATATTTATACTAAAATACAGCTAACGTAATTTTGTACACTTTTATAAATTTATTTAGTATTTTAAAAGCTAAATTGCATAAAATTGCAATATTAGCCTATTTTAAGATTTAATCGCGTTTATAATTACAAAATTGGCTCCGGTATTTTTAATATAATATCTTTATATTATTAATTAATTTAGTACCTTTAATTTGTTTCCAGAAGATATTTTACTATTTTTTGTAAAATAAATAAGGAAAAATGGCTATTTAGATGTTAGCCTGTTTTTATTCCAACTTTGGCCAGATTTGGCACCCATGATCCAACCCAATTTCAATTTATCCAGCCCAATTCCTAAAACTACCCGACCCACAGCCCGTCTAAACGACCCGCCCGGCTCCCTTTAAATCCCAGCCGTTGATCTAATAGATCAACGGCTCCCGTTCTCCCTTTCCTTTTTTAATTTACCAACACCCCCTAAACCTATATCATTTTCACCTACCAGCCGCCTCTGAACCCTCCCATTCTCTCAAACTCTCTCAACCACTCTCAGAAACCCTAGCCGCCATCTCTATCTCCACCACTTCCACCCTAAAGCCATCAGAATCCATGGCTTCCAAGGCCATTGGAGTCCTATTCCCACCTCCTATAACTCCCACACGCCTGGTTTTTGAAGGTTCAGGGCCTGACCACGACGAATCTTGGTCCAGGCCTCGTTTGATTCGAGTTCTGTGGCCATCTCCGGCCTAGCTCCGGCATGCCATGGCTGTTCGAGCCTGATTTTGATTTCTCCGGCTTAGATCAGTGACTTTTCCAAGCCTTTCTCACAACTGGGGTTCTTTTGAAACCCTAACCCTTCGAGGTTTTTCTGATTCCTTTAGATCCGTTGTGTATCTATGCTTCCCCTAAGCTTTTAAACGATTTTTCTGGCTTTTCTTCCAAAAAACTACTTTCAAAACCATTTCTTTTCCGATCTAGGGTTTTCTGAAAAGTATTTAAATGTTTCTCTGACTCTCTTTTTCTTTTTGTGTGTATTTGCCTCTACTGTGTTCTTGTATTTTCTTCTATCGTGTCTTGTATGCTTCTTGTATATTTCTTCTACTGTATTTTCCTATACTGTGTTCTCGTATGCTTTTTCTACTGTATTTTCCTCTACTGTGTTCTTGTGTGTTTCTTCTATTGTATTTTCTATTATTATGTTCTTAAAGTGTTTCTTATTAAGTTCCATCTACTGAGCTCTGTTTAAGTTTCTTCTAAAACTTCTTAGCATGCTTTTTCTACTGTTCTTATCAATTATTCCCGTTATGTTTCATATTAGCTTCTTCTACTCTATTTTTCCTTTGAGCTCTTCTACTGTGTTCTGCATGTTACTTTTCTATCATGTTTTCTCATGAGTTTCTGTTGCTGAAAGAAATATGTTAGAGTTTCAGTTCTTCTCTGAGACTTCTAAACCTGGTTCGATTTAATTACTTGCCCTCTCATCTTTGCACTCGATTAATGGTGGAAACCCTAGAATTTGGGGGTTCTTCCGAGTTTCGCTATGTAATTTGCTTGAACTAGGGTTTTATTTCAAAAACCCCTAACTCTTTCAGACCAATTACGAGTCTCTGAACTGAGTTTGGACATCCTTGATTTCATACAATTCTGACTTCTTGCTAAATTCTCCTATGACCTTTTGCATTGGACCTTTTGTATGCTACTGGATACTATTTCTCTTCTGCGTTACTGATTTATGTGACAGCCATTACCTACTGATTTTTGCAAAGGCATGACATCTTCTTTCAACTCAACACGTTTGTATGCTTTTTATATATGAAAAACTTCCTTCTAAAGTGGCTTTCAAAGTTGTGACCAGTTCAGACTTCCTTCTGAGCAAGTCTGATTGATTTCTTTTCATTATTTGCTGATTGCCTTGTGATTCGACTTAAGTTAAAAAAAAACCTTTTCTCATCTTTTTTGACTCGGTTCATTCATGGACCAATAATTGCAAAATCTCAGACCCTTTGATTTACTTGCTACTAATTAATTTTCTTACCTTATTTGTACAACCGTATATTTCAAATTCTGTCCTTAAATAACTCTCTCATGTATTTACCCCTAATTGCCTACTTTGCACAAAGTGCTTAGCTAATTTCTTTCCTTAAATAGTTCTTACCCGTTTGAATCTGAATTCCTTGATTTAAGGAAGTCTTGTGTGATTGATTCTTAATTGATATTCAGTTCCTTAACTGTTTTCTTACCTTATTTCCGCCTGATTTTCACACAATAAATGCACAACTTTTTCACGAAAAAAAGAGGAGAAAATAGACAGTCTTCCTGACTTACACTTATACACAATAATATTCTCTCTTCTTGTCTGCACTATGGCCTGTTTACAAGACTTACTGTTTCTCTCTACTTGTTTATTTGAAACTGGTATGTCCTGATTTAAGCTTCAGCATCACAAAAATGTGTTTATTTATAGTTTGTGTATCCATGTCTATTTGCTATTTCTGTAGAGCTTAATATTTCAATTAGCATGCTGCTTTCTTTCTATTTGTTTCTGCTATTAATCCCTATTCCCTTATCATCCCTATGTGTTTTGAGTTATGACTTAAAGCATGGCAATGTAAGTTGTTGTCCATGAATTAAGTTTGATCCATGGGGGTCTTAACCTCTAAACAATATGTTCTAACAGGCCTAGGGTGTGCCAGCATCTCCCATTGCTGGGTATGCCCATAAGCCTGCCTTTTTGCCTCTTGCAACTCCCCCATTCCCCTATACCCTCATGTGTACTGATTTAAGCTTTTCCCTTTTCCCTTTCCCCTTTCAGAATTCTGCTTCTACACTTGCACTCTCTCTTAGTCCCTAAGTTCTGCCCCCCCTCTTGTGAGCCTTGCCTTGGGACCTTGAGTTCCCTCTGAACTTGGACACTTGAGGGCTGGCCCTTCCACACTGCACTATGTCTTAATCTGGTGATACATTTGGGTGTAAGCACTGCCTGGAGTTCATATGAGACTCTTAGGGAACTTTGACACACCCCAAATGGGAGAAAGGCTTTGAAATATGATCTCTTGGAGTTGGTTTACGTCATACTTTAGACAGGAAGTCTGAATCAGGCTCTCCTTGGTTGACTTTTTTAATTCTGATGTATTTCTTTTATCTTCATTCTGGGCTGTAATAACTTTGTAATAAAACTCTCGGGGATGGCTAGTGAAAAAGGGAGGGGTAACCATGTATGCAAAGGGGTAGATATCCTGCCTATAGGAGTTTCTGAATTTCTGCACCATCATATAGATAGCTTGCCTATAGGAGTTTCTGAATTTCTGCACTCTCATATAGATAACTTGCCTATAGGTCTTTCTGAATCTTGCATACACGCTCTTCATCAGGAAATCATGTTTATAGGTCTTAATCAATCAACTGCAAGTAGATATCATGTTCATAGGCTTTAAATGAAATTCAGCACCTAGATATCATGCTTATAGGTTTTCTGCATTTTACCATGTCTGTTAAAAGGGGTTTAAAATCAACACGCATAGGAAGCATGTCTATAGGGGTTATTAATCAAGTCTGAATCGCTTCACTCGCTTATAAGTCTAAAACCAGTAATAATGACGACCATCAGTTGCAGAACTTATGATATCTTGCTAAAACTTGCTTTCTTTAATAACTAACGACTTTCTTAAATCAGTATGTATTCAGTTTATTTCATTGTTTCTGAAATCAGTAGATATCATGCTTATAGGGTCTTCGTCCAACACCTAGGCAAGCCTTAGGGCTAAAATTATAAACTGAATCAGATTTTATTAGCTACAACCAGCAAGCGGGCCTGATTCGGGCTTCTTATCTGAACTATGTAATAAATCAGTCCGCCTCAACCTTTAAGTTTTAATTAGACCTTAAACAGTATGTGTAAGTCATGCTAATCACTTGCTTTCTATGTTTAAAGGAGCTGTATTTGAGCCTTTTATTTGTTTATATGCTTTCCCCAAACTTGCTATATGTGTTTTTTCCTGTCGCCTTAGTATTTTACCCTTTTGAAGCCACAAATAAGCCAATATCTCCTCCCTTTAGGATTAGTAGTCCCAAGTACCTCCGAGGCTGGTAGGATTGGGGCGGGTAATAGCATGCAATAAGTAAACGAGACCATTCCACGCTTTAATACCTTAACGGGGTGGGAAATGGTAGAATATGGATATGATGACCACGCGATAACATCACGTGTAGCCCCTCACTGAGGAGTGATTACTGGATGTTGTGTGGGGTGATCCATATTATTTGTAAACCTAGGACCCCCCCCCCCTTCCCTTTGTTTCTTTGATTCTTTGCTTCTTTTCCAAATATTTAAACTATTTCTATAAGGAGAAATCAGTATCCCTTTCGTTCTTTCTAACTTTGCTTATTTGTAACCATTATGTGAAAATCCCCTCTTACTTGAAGTTTTATTTGCCTATGTGTTATTTGCACTTGAGTTACAACAATAGTTTGGCCGGGAACCACACTAGTGGATCCTGAGGGGTGCCTAACACCTTCCCCTTGGGATAATTTCAAGCCCTTACCCAATCTCTGGTTACTTGACTCAAACCCTTCTTAGTGTCCTAATGCACTTTAATCATTAGGTGGCGACTCTTCAATTCAAAACCCAATTCCCTAAAGGGAACGAGTTGTCTTCCCAAATGTCATAAACCCTATTTTGCGAGAAAAAGGGGCGCGACAGCATGCGACTCTGCTGGGGATTTTCTTTTAGGCTTTTACCATTTCAAACTATTACTGTGACTTTACATTCTTTTGTGCCTTTATCTGTTTAATCCCTTTAAGCATTTAATTCCCTCTTCTACTACAAAACTGACTTGTCTTTTGTTTCCTTCCCTTATTTCTTTACTGCTTTCCTTTATTGCATTCCTTTATTACTGTTTTGAATTATTGTAATTATTACTTTATGAACGTGCAAATACGTGACAACTTGTTTTAATTATTGCATAAGCATGTCTTCAACATCATATTCCACTCGTGTCAAACAAAATACCATAGCAACGCTTATAATGAGTGATTTCGCTCTTCCGATATTATCACCCCCTAAATCCGGCAAAGGCATATTTGCGGTAAAACCAGACGATCAACGGTGTAGTCGACGGTTCCACGCCTTTCCCACTTGAGTTGTCCACTCAAGGGTACCAGTCTAATACCCCATAGAAACCTTACTCTGTTTAATTGTGCATGCATCATGGTCAAACCTAGCCAAGTCAGTTATGTTGTCCGCATAATGACTCTTTAAGACAGCCTTGTCCAAAGTCCACTGGGTTTCCCTAAAACCCAAACGGACACTACCACATTTTGTGCATTTATTTGGAGAACTAAATGCTTTTATGCCAATTATTGATATTTAATAGTCGAGTCTGGTGGGGGTAAGGGCCTAACCCTTTTGTCTTGCAGAAACATGAGGCACGAAGTCCCCAGATTCGGCATGGTCACCAACATCCACCCAAAATTGCTAAGCTGGTGGGAGGATCTTCATTCCAGCGATCAGACTCTTGTCCGAAAATACCTAGGAAATCTACCTTCAATCTTGGAAATCCAACCCAACAACAAAATCATAGAAGCGGCTACTCTATTCTGGGTCTGTGTTCCGCTTCGGAGACATTGAGATGACACCCCTGCTCGAGGAAATAGGAGGACTGACTGGTATACCGTGGGAAACTCCGGGTTTGTTAATGCAGGAAAACTGCAAAGGTAGAGGTTTTCTCAAAATGATGGGTCTAAAGAAGAATCCTGAATTGACATGTTTGAAAGAGTCATACATTCCCTTTGACTATCTGTACGAGAGGTACGGTCACAGTAAATCTTACTGTACTTATCCTGATGAGTTCTCCCTTACATCATTGGGGCATATTCACTGAAGGGTCTTTGTCTTCATGTTCTGTTTCTTGGGGATGATAGTGTTTCCAATGAAGAAAGAAAGAATCTATAACAGGCTAGCTATGGTCACCAAAATTCTAATTGAAGGAATTGGAGGGAAACCATTCAGCATTGTGCCCATGATTTTCACAGAAATATACCGGGCCCTAGAAAAATGTCAACGGGGAGCTAGTCACTTCGAGGGTTGCAATTGCTACTTCAGCTGTGACTCATGGAGCATCTACAAAAGGGTGAATATCGACATGAGATTCAACGAAGGGACTGGGAAGATCATATCGCTTTCCATCACCCAAAGCGAATGAATTATATCCCTGATATGTTTGCTCAGCCAGAGGATGCCAAAGGATGGTTCAAGCTATTTGATAATCTGACCGAGGAGCAAGTACAATGGATGTTCGAATGGATTCAAATCGAAGAATTCAACGCCCGATCCCGAGATGCACCTTTTCTGATACTGATCGGTCTGAAAGGAACGTACCCTTACGTCCCTCTCCGAGTTATGAGGCAAGCTGGTAGGAAACAGGTTGTACCCAAGGTCGACAAGATGAGTCATTTCCGGGTTGACTTCTAGGCTGACGATAGTCCTTACAAGTGCCAAGCTCAGTATATGTGGCACTGCAAGATCGTCATGGGAAGAGATACAATCGAACCAGATAGATACCATGCCGGTTGTACTCCTTACTATTCCGGTTGGTTGGAGGATAATCAAAATGGTCTGGGTCAACCCGGGTTTGTTCGAGGTAACAAGGTCATCGATGAAAAGGCTGAAGCACAGGTTAAATACAATCAGCTGCGCAAGAGAATCCGAGAATGCAAAAGTGAGCACCGTGAGATACAAGAAGCCAATCAAAACTAATTGAAGAGTAGAAGGATATGGCTGTCAGCATCAGCAAACGATTGGTCTATTTGGAGCTAGGTATAGTATAGTTGGAAAAGAAGTTCCTGAAAAGGGTCGAAGACTGCCGGACTGCTGAAGGAAATGAAGGCGGACATCTGGCCAGAGCTTACTTGCTACAAGGACTGCGCGAGCTAGGGAAGTTGTTCGATGGAGCCAATGATGCCGAGTCTGGGGAAGGTCCCTCTGGGACCGAATAGATAGGAATTTCCATTTCCGCTTATAAAATGTAATAAGGCCAATGGCCATTAGTGATTTTTATTTTCTTGTTATTTAGCGTCGTTTTGGGATTCGCCTATCTTTTATCAATAAAATGAGGCATTTAGCATTCTAAGTTCTCTAAATCAACTTGTCGCTAGGCCTACCTCGGGCACAACGAGGTCCCCAAAATTAGGACACGCTTTGTATTTCAGCACTACGTGTTTAAATATTGCAACATTTTTCTAATGATCCTCACTGACTTGTTTCCTTTCGTTTTCACTTTTTGTTTATTCCCCTCCCCAAAGGTTAGTTCGTGAACTCTGGCAACATCATCATATTTTAATCCAGGGGCCCTCCACCTACTCCTCCTCCCAGTCCTGCCAGGCACAAAAACAAAGGAAAAAAGGAAGATTCGAACAACTCAACTTAACGGGTAGAGGTCACCCATGGTACTCTGGTTCCCAAGGAAAATGCATCCCAACTAGTACAAAAGCTATTGAAGTTTCAGGAAGAACTCGATCAAGTTCGGAATCTGGCAAATCTGTCATTTTCCCTCACCACTCCAGAGGTTGCTTTCCCAAATACTCAGAATCCTATACCTCCGCAAAACATCCCAAAGCAACAAAACCATCCTGCTCCTCACCGCCACTGCAATACCTGCCATACCGCAAATAACACCCCATTGCTCATCCCAGAACTCCAGAACTCCACAAATGACCACTGCTGCACCCAACATGATACCCCCATCTACGTGGAGACTGTGCCACACTCCACCCAACCCATTTCGAGCACACCCGATTCTGATGATAAAGACTCGCTCATCAGAAGCCTGACCGAAAAGCATAAAAAGTTGACTAGCATAATTCAAGGCGTTGAAGGTAGTAAGGGAATTAAGGGGCTAAACTATGAAGATCTTTGCATACAGCCCGATGTCGAACTGCCCGAGGGGTACAAACTTCCTAAGTTCAAGATGTTTGATGGTACAGGGGATCCCAGGGTCCATTTGAGAACGTACTGTGACAAATTGTTTGGAGTTGGAAGAGACGAGAAAATCAGCATGAAGCTTTTCATGAGGAGCCTGAAGGGAGATGCTTTATCTTGGTACATTAGCCAAGATCCAAAAAAGTGGTCGAACTGGGTAAGCATGGCGTCTGATTTTATGGACAGATTCAGGTTCACCACAGAGAATGCACCAGATGTGTTCTATATTCAAAACTTGAAGAAGAAACCCACAGAGACCTTCCGTGAGTATGCCACTCGATGGATATCAGAAGCTGCTAAGGTTAGGCCTGCTTTGGAAGAAGAGCAAATGAAAAAATTCTTCGTTCGGGCCCAAGACCCACAGTATTATGAGAGACTGATGCTAATCGAGAAATCGTCAAGCTAGGAGAAAGGATCGAGGAAGGCATCAAGAGTGGTATGCTTACGAACTTTGAAGCCTTGCAAGCTACCAATAAGGCTTTACAGTTTGGTGGTACGTCCAAGAAAAGGGACGTAAGTGCTGTAATGGTTGCACAGAGGACCAAATCCCCTATCAAATACCAAACCTGTCAAATACCTCCACTCACATATCAACCTACCCCGAACTACCAAGCACCCTCACCCTCTTACCAAACTCCACCACTCACTTATCAATCACCTCCCGCATATCAGCCCACTTCACCCAAATACTCCCAACCAGCACATGTTTACCAAGCCTACAACACTCAACCATCCCACTACCAATCCCCTCCTCCACGCCAAAAATTTCCTAGACCTCGACCAAATTTTGACCTCAGGCCCCCTAAACAGTATACCGCCATTGCTGAACCAATTGACCAGCTGTACGAAAGACTCAAAGCCGATGGTTATGTCACCCCTATCCCTGCTATAACCTCTGAAAACCCTTCTCAATGGGTCAATCCGAATAATCATGTGCATACCATTCCGGCATGAAAGGACATACCATTGATGAATGCCGCTCTCTGAAATAAAATCTAGACTTTGATTGATAACAAGATCATTGTAGTAAAGGAGCCTGCTCCGAATGTCCGCAATAACCCATTTCCAGACCACAAGGGCGGAGGTGTTCACATGATCGAGATAGAGGATGACTGGGACCCCAAGGGATCAATCGGTTTAATCACAGAAGGCGACGATCCAAAGAAGCCATTAGTTACCCTTAATTCGATTGTGGTCCAGATTCAGCCTTCTGGGGACGCTGAGGTAAACATGTCCATGCCACTCGAGTTTGAAGCACCGTCCCCTGCAAAGATGCCAGCGCCGATTGAGGTTGAGTTTATGTCACCAGCAAACACACCTACACCCTTTGAAGTTGCAGTTTTACCGCCTAAGGGGCCTGCTTCGTTCGGAGTAAAGATAGCCACGCCAATTCCAGTGGCAATGTCGGCAGTAACACCATTCCACACAAAGGCCATACCTTGGGACTACACAGCCGAGTCCAGAAGAAAGGGGAAGGTCAAGTTCGGGGAAGCTGTTGTGGCATAGGGTATGACAAGAACCGGCAGGATTTATACCCCGGAGCATTTGGCTGAGTCAAGCAAGCAGGCCTCTAGTCGGCCAACCATCACTGAAACCGGGCCCGACGATCTCTGGAGAAAGATACAAGCCAAAGAATACTCAGTCATTGATCAACTGAACAAAACACCAGCATAGATTTCTATCCTTGGTTTGCTACAAAGTTCCGATGCACACAAGAATGCCTTGTTAAGAGTGTTGAGTAAGGCATATGTACCAAGTAACATCACCGATGGAGAGATGGCTAACATGGTAGGTCAGGTATTGGAAAGTCACAAGATCACTTTTCACGAAGATGAGCTGCCACCAGAGGGGTTGAGTCACAACAAGGCATTGCACATCACCGTGCAGTGCGAAGATTACTTTATCACCAGGATCCTGATTAACGGAGGGTCCAGCCTCAACATTTGTCCATTGGTAACTCTCAGGACATTAGGAAAAGGGCTGCATGAGATCAAGGACGGGGCCATCAACGTCAAAGCTTTCGACAGTTCCCAAAGGTCCACTATTGCGAAAATTAGCTTGTGTTTGCAAATGGGGCCTACTTGGTTCGATGTTGACTTTCAAGTGATAGACGTGCTGGCATCTTACAATATGTTGTTGGGACGACCCTGGATTCATGCAGTTGGGGCTGTAGCATCAACACTACATCAGGCAGTGAAGTTTGAGTGGAACCACCAAGAGGTGATCATTCACGACGACGGTAGCAATCCTATATACAGTCGCCAGACCATCCCAGCAATAGGAGGAAGAAGAAGGATAGGCGAGGAAACATACCACCATATCGAGCGAGTCAACGCCGTTGATAAGGATAAATGGTGGGACAACAAAATTGAAAGCATATTGAACTGGAGCGGATATGAAACTGGCAAAGGACTTGGCAAGAATCTCCAAGGAATCACTAAGCCCATCAAGCTCAAAAAACATGGCACCACCTTCGGATTGGGGTACGAGTATACCTGGAAAGAATTCAACGACTGGTCGCCACCATGGTGCGGTCCCTACTACCCATTGGATCAGCGAATACCCCACTTGGAGCAGACTTTCCAACCGGCCGATGTTATATTGGCAGCCGTGAGGAATTTGTTCTTGGAAGATGATGATATGGATTGTTGTGTCGTTTTCGAGGAGGAGGGGGAGGAAGGCCCTTCCATACAGGCTGTAAACAGAGGAGCATGCCTCAATAACTGGACCATCAGAACCACCAGAGCCCGGCGAGCCTCGGGGTAGCAAGGCTGAACAAGCATCATGCACTATTTTCTTATTTTCATTTTACTAGTTGACTTTCTTTTCACATTTTAAATTTCGTAAGAAAGAGCTCCAATGTTCAAAAACAGTTATGGAATTTATCAAAGCATTTCGATTTTCTTATAAATCTTACTATTTTCTCTCATTACTTTACTTATACAACATTACTATTACTTACCTTGATGAACCAATGACTGTGACATGCAATGAGACAACGCGACAAACAGACATAGACTCAGAGGAAGATGATATACTGGAAGAGATTGTCAAAGATGTTGAGGATTTTGAGAACAGACCAAAGTCCAACTTGGACGAGACCGAGATTGTTAACTTGGGATATGCAGAAAACGTCAAAGAAACACGAATCAGTGTTCACTTATCACCGTCAGAAAAGAAGGAATACACAGAATTTCTAAGGGAATATGAGGATATATTTGCCTGGTCATACGATAATATGACTGGTCTAAGTACATCTATTGTGGCACACAAACTGCCGACTGATCCGACATGTCCACCAGTAAAGCAGAAGCTCAGAAAATTCAAGCCAGATATGAGTTTGAAAATCAAGGAAGAAGTCACCAAGCAGGTCAAAGCTAAAGTCCTCAGGGTAGTGGAATATCCAACATGGTTAGCCAACATTGTGCCAGTACAGAAGAAGGATGGGAAGGTCAGGGTCTGTGTCGACTACCGGGATCTCAACCGGGCCAGTCCGAAAGACGATTTCCCCTTGCCGAACATACACATCTTGATTGACAATTGCGCCAAGCACAAGTTGCAATCATTTGTAGATTGTTTCGCTGGTTACCATCAGATCTGGATGGATGAAGAAGATGCTGAGAAAACGGCTTTCATTACGCCGTGGGGAAACTACTGCTACAAGATGATGCCGTTTGGACTTAAGAACACAGGGGCCACCTACATGAGGGTCATGACTACCATTTTTCACGATATGATACACAAGGAGATGGAGGTGTATGTGGATGACGTCATGATTAAGTCAAAGAAGGCCACTGATCACATGGAAGATTTGAGGAAGTTTTTCAATAGACTGCGAAGGTACAACCTAAAGCTGAATCCCGCAAAGTGTGCATTTGGGGTTCCAGCTGGAAAATTGCTTGGGTTTATTGTGAGTCGCCGGGGGATAGAACTGGATCCATTAAAGATCAAAGCCATTCAAGAATTGCCACCGTCAAGGAACAAGAAGGACGTAATGAGTTTCTTGGGGAGACTTAACTACATCAGCCGGTTCATAGCCCAATCTATACTTATCTGTGAGCCAATCTTCAAGATGTTGAAGAAGGACGCCGCCACCGAATGGACTGATGAATGCCAGAAAGCTTTCGACAGAATCAAGGAATACTTGTTAACGCCACCAGTTTTGGTCCCGCCTGAACCAGGTAGACCTCTGTTGCTCTACATCGCAGTGTTAGATGGTGCCTTCGGTTGTGTCCTAGGGCAGCATGATGAAACGGGAAAGAAAGAATAGGCCATCTATTGTCTCAGCAAGAAGTTCACTCCATACGAGGCCCGGTATTCTTTGCTAGAACGCACCTGTTGTGCTCTAACTTGGGTGGCCCGGAAGCTGAGGCACTACTTCTGTGCCTATACTACATATCTCATATGAAGGATGGATCCTTTGAAGTACATCTTTCAGAAGCCCATGCCCACTAGCAAGCTCGCGAAGTGGAAAATCCTGTTGAGCGAATTCGACATTGTCTACGTGATTTAGAAAGCACTCAAGGGACAGGCACTAGCAGATCACCTTGCTGAAAACCCCGTGGATGGAGAATACGAACCCCTAAAGATGTATTTTCCTGATGAAGAGGTATCATTCGTAGGAGAAGATATTGCGGAATCCTATGATGGTTGGAGAATGTTTTTCGATGGAGCAGCAAATTTCAAGGGAGATGGCATAGGAGCAGCTCTAGTATCAGAAACCGGTCAGCATTATTCGGTGTCCGCTAAGCTCAGGTTCCCATGCACCAACAACATGGCCGAATATGAAGCCTGCATCCTAGGGCTTAAGATGGCCATTGACATGAACATTCAAGAATTGCTAGTGATCGGGGATTCAGATTTGCTTATACATCAGGTACGATGAAAATGCGCAACCAAGAACTCTAAGATACTCCCGTATCTGCACCACGTGCAAGAACTGAGAAAAAGGTTCACAAAGACGGAATTCCAACATGTTCCCAAAATCCAGAATGAGTTCGCGATGCGTTGGCTACCCTCTCATCCATGATACAACATCCAGACAAAAACTTCATTGATCCCATTCCAGTAAAGATCCATGATCAGCCAGCTTACTGTGCCCATGTTGAGGAAGAAGCAGACGGAAAACCTTGGTTTCAGGATATCAAGGAATATTTGACAAAAGGAGAATACCCAGAACTTGCAAACACTACTCAGAAGCGCACATTTCGGAGGTTGTCCAACAATTTCTTTCACAACGGGGGAATCCTATATAGGAGGACTCCTGATTTGGGATTATTAAGGTATGTCGACGCAAAAGAAGCATCCAAACTGTTAGAGGAAATTCATGCCGGGACCTGCAGTCCAATATGAACGGTTTTGTTTTAGCAAAGAAAATACTCTGAGCTGGTTACTTCTGGATGACTATGGAGACGGACTGCATCCAGTATGTCAGGAAATGCCACCGCTGTCAGATACATGCAGACATGATAAAGGTACCTCCCAATGAGCTTAATACAACGAGCTCACCATGGCCTTTCGCCGCATGGGGAATGGATGTTATTAGACCAATCGAACCTGCCGCATCCAACGGGCACAGGTTCATCCTAGTAGCAATTGACTATTTCACCAAATGGGTCGAAGCAGCATCTTACAAAGCAGTGACTAAGAAAGTTATGGAAGACTTTGTCCGCGACCGTATCGTTTGTCGGTTCGGGATTTTGGAGTCAATCATTACTGATAATGGCTCCAACCTCAATAGTGACATAATGAAAGCCATGTGTGAAACCTTCAAGATCAAACACAAGAATTCCACAGCCTACAGGCCTCAGATGAACGGAGACGTAGAAGCCGCCAACAAGAACAGCAAGAAGATATTGAGGAAAATGATAGAGAAGCAAAAACAATGGCACGAAAAGCTATCATTTGCTCTGTTAGGGTATCGCACCACAGTCCGCACATCAACCGGGGCAACCCCCTATATGTTGGTTTAAGGTACAGAGGCAGTCATTCCCGCCGAGGTATAAATTCCCTCCTTAAGGATCATACAGGAAGCAGAACTCGACGATGCAGAGTGGGTGAAAAGTCGTTACGAGCGGCTGGCTCTTATAGATGGAAAAAGGATGAATGCAGTTTGCCACGGTCAGCTTTATCAGAACAGAATGTCCAGAGCCTTCAACAAGAGGGTTAAGCTGAGACAGTTCACACCGGGGCAGCTGGTGTTAAAGAAAATTTTCCCGCATCAAGATGAAGCCAAAGGAAAATTCTCTCCTAACTGGCAGGGTCCATACATGGTTTACCGGGTTCTAACAGGAGTAGCCCTTATACTTGCAAAAATGGACGAAGAAGTTTGGCCGAAGCCGATTAATTCAGATGCAGTCAAGCGCTACTATGTGTAATCTCATGTTTTCCTATATGATGTAATTTGAACTACGTCTGACCTGATTCCCGTTTAAGAGGGGATACATAGGCAGCCTTATGGGTTCGGTCACAATTCAATAAAATTTTCATCTACCCCGCAATTGGAAACTGGGACAGAATGTTGAGGAGGACCCTCCAAATTCCGAAGTAATTTCAGCCAGTCATCGCAAGCAGCTGTCAGAAGTATCAACTCATTAAACTGGGGCAGAATGTTGAGGAGGACCCTCAAAATTCCGTAGCAGGAGAGGTTGCAATGTCCTGAACCACGTCACAGTCGTCGGTTCATCTGAAAAGCTATTTCTTGACTATATACATATGTCATATTTTTTACAAACTCATGCATGTTTATTATCGAAATCGCTTTGTTTAGCAATGCTACCCCAATAATACATACCGCATCACCATGCCAAAGCCGAACAGGTCAAGCAAGGCCAGCAAGAATACGAACTAACCTCCCCTCTACAAAACTCACGATTTTTCTTTGGATGCAGGCATTCGGATTGCGAAAGCATATGGTATACTATACACCCACAAGACAAACATCGATTCATGAATTGCCACACTTCCTCGGTATTCGCCATCCACGCACGTCAGCGATATCCCCTGTATCACAATATCCCTAGCGATCCCAACATCAAAGCATGTTATCAGCTAAGAAACTCTATTACCATCTGCCACTTTATTTTTATTTCCGCATTGCATAAGGCTACCATTCTTCCTTCCGAGACTAAACACTGTTTCCATCTGCATTTTTTGCATTGCATAAGGCTACCATTCTGCCTTTCGAGACTAAACACTGTCTCCATCTGCATTCTCTGCATTGCATAAGGCTACCATTCTGCCTTGCGAGACTAAACAGTGTCTCCATCTGCATTCTCTGCATTTCATAAGGATACCATTCTGACTTCCGAGACTAACACTGTCTCTATCTGCATTTTCTGCATTGCATAAGGCTATCATTCTTCCTTCCTAGACTAAACACTGTCTCCATCTGCATTTTCCGCATTGCATAAGGCTACCATTCTGCCTTCCGAGGCTAAACACTGTCTTCATCTGCATGTGCACGGCTGAAAGATCGCCACTTTATTTACGTTTGCACGGCTGAAAGATCGCCACTTTATTTACATTTGCATGACTGAAAGATTGCCACTTTATTTACATTTGCACGGCTGAAAGATCGCCACTTTATTTACATTTGCACGGCTGAAAGATCGCCACTTTATTTACATTTGCATGGCTGAAAGATCGCCACTTTATTTACATTTGCATGGCTGAAAGATCGCCACTTTATTTACATTTGCACGGTTGAAAGATCGCTGCTTCATTTACATTTGCATGGCTGAAAGATCGCCACCTATCGCATATCATGGGCTGAAATATCGCCAAATACTGCATTTTATGGGCTGAAAGATCGCCAAATTATCTGAGGGCGTCATTGTTCGGAGGCACCATTTATATAGCCCGAGAACACCATGTCATGGCCTGAAGATCCCTTTGATTTTTCGCACATCATTATTCAGAGGCATCATGGTTCGGAGGCATCATTCTCATAGCCCGAGAGCATCATCTCATAGCCTGCGAATCCTTTATTATACGCTTCATGGCCCAGGACATCATGGTCTGAAGATGTCATCCTAACTGTCCAAAGACAGTATTCATGGTCCGACGGGAACTTGCATCATGTTTAAATTTACTCACAATATATGCTTGTATTGCTTATTTGCAGGTAAACCGGCGAGCAACGGCCATCTCGGCAGGAGAAATTCCGCTCCAGTTCCCGCAGCCCTACCAGACCTTAACCATTCATCCCAACCTGAATATTGCGTCCGTTCTTGAAAGGTTTCCATCGGCATATTCCGCCGACAGATCCCGAACCACATATGGCCTGATTCCTGTAAGTCCGGGGATATGTAGGCAGCTCAAAAGCCGGGGCACGGCCAAATTTCTTCAAAACATTTCGTTCGGTCAAAATTGGTCATCATGTCTTTACCCGACAACTCTTTCATCCTTCCCGGGTAAAGAGGGGCAGTTGTTGATACCCAATTTTTCCCTGTATATTTTTTTTTATGTGAAAAATATCTTTAAAATAGCATATATACGCATATATAAGTATATCCAAGCATTGTACTATTTTTCCCATAATTCTTAAGGTTTTAAACTGATTTATTTTCTTTTTCCTCCATAAAAGCCCAATGATTATTTTCAAAATTATAACTTTTTGGTAATTTAATTATTAGGATTTTATATTTATACTAAAATATAGCTAACGTAATTTTGTACATTTTTACAAATTTATTTAGTATTTTAAAAGCTAAATTGCATATAATTGCAATATTAGTCTATTTCAAGATTTAATCACGTTTATAATTACAAAATTTGCTCGGTATTTTTAATCTAATATCTATATATTATATTAATTAATTTAGTACCTTTAATTTGTTTCCAGAAAATATTTTACTATTTTTTGTAAAATAAATAAGGGAAAATGGCTATTAAGATGTTAGCTTGTTTTTATTCCAATTTTGGCCAGATTTGGCACCCATGATCTAACCCAATTTCAATTTGCCCAGCCCAATTCCTAAAACTACTCGACCCACAGCCCGTCTAAACGACCCACCCGGCTCCCCTTTAAATCCCAGCCGTTGATCTAACAGATCAACGGCTCCCGTTCTCTCTTTCCTTTTTTAATTTACCAACACCCTCTAAACCTAAATCATTTTCACCTACCAGCCGCCTCTAAACCCTCCCATTCTCTCAAACTCTCTCAACCACTCTCAGAAACCCTAGCCGCCATCTCTATCTCCACCACTTCCACCCTAAAGCCATCATAATCCATGGCTTCCAAAGCCATTGGAGTCCTATTCCCACCTCCTATAACTCCCACACGCCTGGTTTTTGAAGGTTCAGGGCCTGACCACGACGAAGCTTGGTCCAGACCTCGTTTGATTCAAGTTCTGTGGCCATCTCCGGCCTAGCTCCGGCATGCCATGGCTGCTCGAGCCTGATTTTGATTTCTCCGGCTTAGATCAGTGACTTTTCCAAGCCTTTGTCACTACTGGGGTTCTTTTGAAACCCTAACCCTTCGAGGTTTTTCTGATTCCTTTAGATCCGTTGTGTATCTATGCTTCCCTTAAGCTCTTAAACGATTTTTTTGGCTTTCCATCCAAAAAACTACTTTCAAAACCATTTCTTTTCCGATCTAGGGTTTTCAGAAAAAGTATTTAAATGTTTCTCTGACTCTCTTTTTCGTTTTGTGTGTATTTGCCTCTATTGTGTTCTTGTATTTTCTTCTATCGTGTTCTTGTATGCTTCTTGTATATTTCTTCTACTGTATTTTCCTATACTGTGTTCACGTATGCTTTTTCTACTGTGTTCTTGTATGTTTCTTCTACTGTATTTTCCATTATTATGTTCTTAAAGTGTTTCTTATTAAGTTCCATCTACTGAGCTCTGTTTAAGTTTCTTCTAAAACTTCTTAGCATGCTATTTCTACTGTTCTTATCAATTTTTCCCATTATGTTTCATATTAGCTTCTTCTGCTCTATTTTTCCTTTGAGCTCTTCTACTGTGTTCTGCATGTTACTTTTCTATCTTGTTTTCTCATGAGTTTCTATTGCTGAAAGAAATATGTTAGAGTTTCAGTTCTTCTCTGAGACTTCTGAACCTATTTCGATTTAATTACTTGCCCTCTCATCTTTGCACTCGATTAATGGTGGAAACCCTAGAATTTGGGGGTTCTTCCGATTTTGGCTATGTGATTTGCTTGAACTGGGGTTTTATTTCAAAAACCCCTAACTCTTTCAGACCAATTTCGAGTCTTTGAACTGAGTTTGGACATCCTTGTTTTCATACGACTCGGACTTTTTGCTAAATTCTCCTAAGACCTTTTGCATTGGACCTTTTGTATGCTACTGGATACTATTTCTCTTCTGCGTTACTGATTTATGTGACAGCCATTACCTACTGATTTTTGCAAACGCATGACATCTTCTTTCAACTCAACACGTTTGTAAGCTTTTTATATATGAAAAACTTCCTTCTAAAGTGGCTTTCAAAGTTGTGACCAGTTCAGACTTCCTTCTGAGCAAGTCTGACTGATTTCTTTCCATTATTTGCTGATTGCCTTGTGATTCGACTTAAGTTAAAAAAAAAAACCTTTTCTCATCTTTTCTGACTCGGTTCATTCATGGACCAATAATTGCAAAATCTTAGACCCTTTGATTTACTGGCTACTAATTGATTTTCTTACCTTAGTTGTACAACCGTGTATTTCAAATTCTGTCCTTAAATAACTCTCTCATGTATTTACCTCTAATTTCCTACTTTGCACAAAGTGCTTAGCTAATTTCTTTCCTTAAATAGTTCTTACCCGTTTGAATCTGAATTCCTTGATTAAAGGAAGTCATGTGTGATTGATTCTTAATTGATACTCAGTTCCTTAACTATTTTCTTACCTTATTTCCGCCTGATTTTCACACTATAAATGCAGAACTTTTTCACGAAAAAAGAGGAGAAAACAGACAGTCTTCCTGACTTACACTTATACACAATAATATTCTCTCTTCTTGTCTACACTGTGGCCTGTTTACAAGACTTACTATTTCTCTCTACTTGTTTATTTGAAACTGGTATGTCCTGATTTAAGCATCAGCATCACAACAATGTGTTTATTTATAGTTTGTGTATCCATGTTTATTTGCTATTTCTGTAGAGCTTAATATTTCAATTAGCATGCCGCTTTCTTTCTGTTTGTTTCTGCTATTAATCCCTATTCCCTTATCACCCCTATGTGTTTTGAGTTATGACTTAAAGCATAGCAATGTAAGTTGTTGTCCATGAATTAAGTTTGATCCATGGGGGTCTTGACCTCTAAACAATATGTTCTAACAGGCCTAGGGTGTGCCAGCATCTCCCATTGCTGAGTATGCCCATCAGCCTGTCTTTTTGCCTCTTGCAACTCCCTCATTCCCCTATACCCTTATGTGTACTGATTTAAGTTGTTTCCCTTTTCCCTTTCCCCTTTCAGAATTCTGCTTCTGCACTTGCACTCTCTCTTAGTCCCTAAGTTCTGCCCCCCTCTTGTGAGCCTTGCCTTGGGACCTTGAGTTCCCTCTGAACTTTGACACTTGAGGACTGGCCCTTCCACACTGTACTATGTCTTAATGTGGTGATACATTTGGGTGTAAGCACTGCCCGGAGTTCATATGAGACTCTTAGGGAACTTTGACACACCCCAAATGGGAGAAAGGCTTTGAAATATGATCTCTTGGAGTTGGTTACGTCATACTTCAGACAGGAAGTCTGAATCAGGCTCTCCTTGGTTGTACTTTTTTAATTTCTGATGTATTTTCTTTTATCTTCATTCTGGGCTGTAATAATTTTGTAATAACTCTTGGGGATGGCTAGTGAAAAAGGGAGGGGATAGCTATGTATGCGAAGAGTAGATAACTTGCCTATAGGTGTATTTCTGAATTTCTGCACTCTCATATAGATATCCTGCCTATAGGTCATTTCTGAATTTCTGCACTTCTCATATAGATACCATGTCTGTAGGAATTCTGCATTCTCTCATATAGATACCATGTCTATAATTACCTGGAAATGTGAATCTTGCATATGCACATAGAAAACATGCCTATAGGTCTTTCTGAATCCGGCATATACATTCTTCATCAGGCAATCATGTTTATATGTCTTAATCAATCAATTGCAAGTAGATATCATGTTCATAGGCTTTAAATGAAATTCAGCACCTAGATATCATGCTTATAGGTTTTCTGCATTTTACCATGTCTGTTAAAAGGGGTTTAAAATCAACACGCATAGAAAGCATGTCTATAGGAGTTATTAATCAAGTCTGAATCGCTTCACTCGCTTATAAGTCTAAAACCAGTAATAATGACGACCATCAGTTGCAGAACTTATGATCTCTTGCTAAAACTTGCTTTCTTTAATAACTGACGACTTTCTTAAATCAGTATGTATCCAGTTTATTTCATTGTTTCTGAAATCAGTAGATATCATGCCTATAGGACCCTCGTCCAACACCTAGGCAAACAATAGGGCTAAAATTTTAAACTGAATCAGATTTTTATTAGCTACAACCAGCAGGCAGGCCTGATTTGGGCTTCTTATCTGAACTATGTAATAAATCAGTCTGCCTCAACCTTTAAGTTTAATCAGACCATTAAACAGTATGTGTAAGTCATGCTAAATTATGTGCTTTCTTTGGTTTAAAGGAGGTCTATCTGAGCCCTTCACTTGTTTATGCGTTTTCCCTAACTTGCTATACGTGTTTTTGTNTTTTAAACTATTTCTATAAGGAAAAATCAGTATCCCTTTCATTCTTTCTAACTTTGCTTATTTGTAACCATTATGTGAAAATTCCCTCTTACTTGAAGTTCTATTTGCCTATGTGTTATTTGCACTTAAGTCACAACAATAGTTTGGCCGGGAACCACACTAGTGGATCCTGATGGGTGCCTAACACCTTCCCCTTGGGATAATTTCAAGCTCTTACCCAATCTCTGGTTACTTGACTCAAACCCTTCTTAGTGTCCTAATGCACTTTAATCATTAGGTGGCGACTCTTCAATTCAAAACCCAATTCCCAAAAGGGAACGAGTTGTCTTCCCAAATGTCATAAACCCTATTTCGCGAGAAAAAGGGGGCGCGACAATATTCATACGATTTTATTGCAGAGAAGAAGAGCTGTTAGGAAGCAATTACTATTTATTCTTGCAGCACCTCATAATGTTGGTTTATTTAGTGTCACATAGCTAACCCCATATATAGCTCCACCAAGATAGTGGTGGATATGATTATTAACGTTATTAATTCCCCAGCTTGGAAACTACATGATTAATTTGGTGATCACGAAACAAGATAAAGTCTCAAAGCTCAATGTCAACGTTCAACATTGCTTCAGAGAAGCAAATTAAATATGGCTGCAGATGTGCTTGCTAAAATGGGAGCTGTGAATCATATGTAAAGAGTCTTTACCTATCTCACTGAAATTCCTACCTCAATGATAGGAATTTATATTGACAACTAACAATAGACTAATAGAGCAATCTATATGGAATATGAATGCGATCACATCATCAAGTTAGACTACATTTAACAATAATCCATGTCAATCTTCTGCATAAGTTTTTCAAATTAATATTTCCAATAAAAAAAAAAAAAAACTAAGGTACATCTAATAAGCAAGTGATTTCAGAGTCCCTAACACCCCTTAGCTGCTGAAAGTTTCAATTAATATATTAAACTATGTATTTCTAAGAAAAAGACTAGCTAGGATTAAGTAAAACTAAGGTTCAATTCCTACTTCTTCCTCATCAATGTATGCATTAGAGGCACTCACTACGTCTACTTTAGATTTTCCATTGCCAATAATCTCCGGTGTTTCATGCAGCTGGAGCATAATCATAATCACCATCATCGTCATCGCCTTTCAGTGATGCTGCAGGAGCATAGTCATAGTCTCCATCATCGTTGTCATCACCTCCTTCTATGCATGCAGCTGGAGCATAATCATACCCATCATCTCCATCATCTTCTCCATCTAAACGCGATCTTCTCTTTTCGAACCCCATAATCTTGAAAATGCTAGACATTTTATCTCTTCTTAATTGGACTATAGAAATATATGTGAGATATTGGATGTTGTGTTTATCTCTCTTTGATAAGATGTGAAGAATGGTTTTTGTTGTGTGTATGATTGGTGAAGAAACCATTTGGTTATATAAAGGTAAGAGCAAACTCTGGACTCATTTTTACTGAGTTTGGCACGTTAGGAAGTGTGTAGAGTTAGCTAAAGAATGTGCAAAGCCATAAGCTTGGCTGCATTTAAGCAACTTTTAGTGTTGCCACATCCGAATTCACTTTACATCTCATCACATAAAAATATATATATATATATATATATATATATATATATATATATATATATATATATATATATATATATATATATATATATATATATATATATAAGGANGAGAAAGGCTTTGAAATATGATCTCTTGGAGTTGGTTTACGTCATACTTTAGACAGGAAGTCTGAATCAGGCTCTCCTTGGTTGTACTTTTTTTTAATTTCTGATGTATTTTCTTTTATCTTCATTCTGGGCTGTAATAACTTTGTAATAAAACTCTCGGGGATGGCTAGTGAAAAAAGGGAGGGGTAACCATGTATGCAAAGGGGTAGATATCCTGCCAATAGGAGTTTTTGAATTTCTGCACCCTCATATAGATAGCTTGCCTATAGGAGTTTCTGAATTTCTGCACTCTCATATAGATAACTTGCCTATAGGTCTTTCTGAATCTTGCATACACACTCTTCATCAGGCAATCATGTTTATAGGTCTTAATCAATCAACTGCAAGTAGATATCATGTTCATAAGCTTTAAATGAAATTCAGCTCCTAGATATCATGCTTATAGGTTTTCTGCATTTTACCATGTCTGTTAAAAGGGGTTTAAAATCAACACGCATAGGAAGCATGTCTATAGGGGTTATTAATCAAGTCTGAATCGCTTCACTCGCTTATAAGTCTAAAACCAGTAATAATGACGACCATCAGTTGCAGAACTTATGATCTCTTGCTAAAACTTGCTTTCTTTAATAACTGACGACTTTCTTAAATCGGTATGTATTCAGTTTATTTCATTGTTTCTGAAATCACTAGATATCGTGCCTATAGGGTCCTCGTCCAACACCTAGGCAAGCCTTAGGGCTAAAATTATAAACTAAATCAGATTTTATTAGCTACAACCAGCAGGCAGGCCTGATTCGGGCTTCTTATCTGAACTATGTAATAAATCAATCCGCCTCAACCTTTAAGTTTTAATTAGACCTTAAACAATATGTGTAAGTCATGCTAATCACTTGCTTTCTCTATTTAAAGGAGGTGTATTTGAGCCTTTTATTTGTTTATATGCTTTCCCCAAACTTGCTATATGTGTTGTTGCTTGTCGCCGTAGTATTTTACCCTTTTGAAACCACAAATATGCCAATATCTCCTCCCTTTAGGATAGTAATCCCAGGTACCTCCGGGGCTGGTAGGATTGGGGCGGGTAATAGCATGCAATAAGTAAACGAGACCATTCCGCGCTTTAATACCTTAACGGGGTGGGAAAGGGTAGAATATGGATATGATGACCACGCGATAACATCATGTGTAGCCCCTCACTGAGGAGTGAATACTGGATGCTGTGTGGGGTGATCCATATTATTTGTAGACCTAGGACCCTCCCCCCCCCCCCCCTTCCCTTTGTTTCTTTAATTCTTTGCTTCTTTTCCAAATTTTTAAACTATTTCTATAAGGAAAAATCAGTATCCCTTTCATTCTTTCTAACATTGCTTNATATATATATATATATATATATATATATATATATATATATATATATATATATATATATATATATATAAGGACTCTTAAAAGAATATTCTTCACGCTAGTGGAAATAGTAGAATCTCAAGTGACCATTGTTGGGTTTTTCTTTTTAAAGGACGTGAATAGGAAATGGAAGAGGCACATCTTCGGTTGTACCTCTTCATCTCATTCTTTCATTGTCTATAAATTTAGAGGCTTGATCTTATTTTTCAATATGGAAAATCTGAAAACATCTCCCCTCTTTTCTACACGGTTGCATTATTTTTTCAAATAAACTTAAGTGTCAAGTGTGATTTTCTCCCCGTTTGTTGAGTTCGCCGAAGTTCTATGATTTGTAGTGCCGCTATCATAGAACAGTTATTCCGTTCTATCCTAGGAGAAATTAATCTAAAAACCTTGGGCAACAGTGAGAGGATTATATTCCTTAAGGACACACAAGCAACTTGTGGGCTCGAAATTATTTTCTTTTTTGTTTATTAAACTAACATTTCTTTGCTTCTCTGATTTTCTGATTTTGAACACAATTTACTAACAATCTTAAGGAATTTATCTTATTCCAGTTTGAAGGAAAATTACTTGCTATGAGAAGAGGAAAGTTGAGAAGCAAACAAAAATTGAGGAAAAAAACAAATTGTTTCTTCGGTGGTGAAAATTGCCATCAGTTGTTATTTTTGGTTGGTATCTGTTCTTGGAAAGGACACTATTAGTTGCCTTTTAAGACATAAGTCTGTTATTCCGTGGTTGCATACGTAAGGCCTCGCAATGTTAATTAGTTGCTGCAGTGATTATTCCTATAGACGCCTCCTGTAGACGATGCATTATGGATGCATATATGTCTCGTGAGTTGCTTGAAGATCTCATAATATGACATCTGTTTTTGACTAATTATTGCAAATTAGTTGTTAAATAAAGAAGAAAGATGTCGTTCACAGAAAAGATGGATATGATCTCGTAATAATTAAGGTTGTGATAACTTGCATAATTTATGCGACAGATTTTATATTTTCAGTAAGACATGAATTAGGCTTACACTAATAATTGAAAAATATTCTTGAGATCATGAATACATTATATATAAATATTGAATCAATAAAGATTATACATATGTTAGTTTGATAAGAATAAATTATCAAACTGTTGAAATGTTTAGGGTACAATGGTTTAGCTGGAAAGTCATTTGAAAAGAAAATTAAAATAATTGTGATTTTCTATCCCTATTTTGGAGATTAAAATCTTCGTGATCTTCTACTTCGTTATGGAGATCAAAATCTTTGTGATTTTTTTACTCCTGCTTCGAGATTAATATGTATGTGATTTTCTACTCGATATTTGAGATTAAAATCATCGTAACGTTCTATTTATTTTTCGGAGATTAAAGTCTAAGTGACTTTTTAGTCATTCGGAGATTAAAATCTTAAGTTATTTTCTACTCCGAATTTTTCGGTTGTGTCAGATATTATTCGGTTTGAAGATTAAAAATATCAACGTTTGTTAAGTCTGATGTGTCAGATATTATTCGGTTTGAAGGTTAAAAACTTCACCGTTTATTTATTCTAGTTGTGTCAGATTGGTTTGAAGATTAAAAACTTCACCGTTTATTAATGCTGACTGCGTCATCACACAAACAACAGTTCATGTGGTTGGATCTACAAAGTAATAGGGGTGATGGTTATGAATCTTTTGAAGAACCATATTTGGGATATGGCATTATTCACCAAACATCTGCTCCTTACTCACCGCAATATAGTGGAATTGCAAAAAGAAAGACTAGAACGTTAAATAAGATGATGAATGCTTTGTTGATAAGTTCTGGTTTACTCCAAAACTTGTGGGGGGAGGGGGGGGGGGAGTTATTCTTACGGCTAACCGAATACTTAAACCGAGTACCCCCATAGCAAAACACAATCAATTCCACGTGAAAAATGGAGTGGAAGGAAGCCCAACTTGAATTTTAGAGTGTGGGGGTGTTTGGCAAAAGTGCAAGTTCCTAAATCCTAAAGGGTAAATCTTTTGGAGGCAAGGATTTTTTTGGTAGGGGCCATCCTTCCAGGCTGTTTCATTCAGCACTACAGGCTTCTCACGGTGCTCCAGGTGGGCGTGGTTCTTATGTGCCTCCTTCAAGACAGCCAGCTCCTATCAGAGCACCTCCTCTTCAGAGCTATCATCATGGTCAGCCGGACTGCCAGGGTCAGTCTCAGTTTCCTCAACTACAACACTCAGGTGGATGCTTTGAGTGCGGTGAGTATGGTCATATCCGGAGGGCTTGTCCGAGATTAGTGGGTGTTCAGTCGCAGCATCAGGGTTCCCGTGCAATGGTTCAGGCACCGGGTGTTCCACCGCCTGCTCAGCCAGCTAGAGGTGGAGGTAGAGGTGCTAGAGGTGGAGGTAGAGGTATTAGAGGTGGATGTCAGGCCACTAGAGGTGGAGGCCAGCCAGCAGGAGGTCATCCCAGAGATGTAGTTCAAAGTGGTGGGGCCCAGCCCCGATGTTATGCTCTTCCGGCCAGGCCCGAGGGTGAGGCCTCCAATGCAGTTATCACAGGTACTGTTCTGGTTTGTAGTACAGATGCTTCAGTTCTATTTGATCCAGGGTCTACACACTCCTATGTGTCATCTTATTTTGCACCGTACTTGGTAATGCCTAGTGATTCCTTGAGTGCTCCTGTATATGTGTCTACACCGGTGGGTAATTCTATTATGGTAGATCATGTCCATCGTTCATGTATAGTTGTGATTGGGGGTCTTGAGACCCGAGTAGATCTGCTACTTTTGGATATGATTGATTTTGATGTCATATTGGGGATGGACTGGTTATCACCTTACCACGCTATCTTGGACTGTCATGCCAAGACTATGACCTTAGCCTTGTCGGGTTTACCTGATTTAGAGTGGAGAGGGACTCCTGGTCATTCCACCCGTAGGGTTATCTCACATATGAAGGCTCGGCGTATGGTTGAGAAGGGATGTTTGGCCTACTTGGCGTATGTTTGTGATTTTAGTGCTGAGGTTCCTTCTATGGATTATGTGCCTGTTGTTCATGAGTTCCTATGGTATCTCATTCAGACCTACCGGGTATGCCACTCGACAGGGATATTGACTTTTGCATTGATCTGGCTCCGGGCATTCAGCCCATTTCTATTCCTCCATATTGCATGGCTCTGCCAGAGTTGAAAGAATTGAACGAGCAGCTACAAGACCTGCTTGATAAAGGCTTTATTAGACCTAGTATCTCGCCTTGGGGTACGCCGGTGTTGTTTGTTAAGAAGAAGGACGGATCGTTGAGGATGTGTATAGATTATCGGCAGTTGAACAAGGTCACAATCAAGAATAAGTACCCATTGCCGAGGATTGATGATTTGTTTGATGAGCTTCAGGGTGCCAAGGTATTCTCGAAGATTGATTTGAGATCTGGCTACCATCAGTTGAGGATTAAGGCATCCGATGTCCCTAAGACAGCTTTCCGCACTCGGTACGGGCATTATGAGTTCTTAGTAATGTCATTCGGGTTGACAAATGCCCCGGCAGCCTTCAAGGATATGATGAACCGAGTGTTCAAGCCTTACTTGGATTCCTTCGTGATAGTCTTCATTGATGATATTTTGATCTATTCCCGCAGCCGAGAGGAGCATGAGCCGCATCTTCGAGCCGTTCTCAAGACTTTGAGGGACAATTAGTTATATGCTATGTTTTTGAAATGTGAGTTCTGGTTGAGTTCAGTTGCATTCTTGGGTCACGTTGTATCAGCAAAGGGTATTTAGGTGGATCTGAAGAAGATAGGCAGTGAAGGACTGGCCTTGACCCGCATCAACTATAGAGATCCGGAGTTTCTTGGGTTTGGCGGGCTATTACCGTCGGTTTGTGGAGGGGTTTTCCTCTATTGCAGCCCCGATGACTAGGTTGACGCAGAAGGGTGCCCAGTTCAAGTGGTCGGACGAGTGTGAGGCGAGCTTTCAGAAGCTCAAGACAGCTTTGACTACGGCGCCGGCGTTGGTATTGCCTACGGGTTCAGGGCCTTATACCTGTATTGTGATGCATCTCGTATTGGACTTGGTGTGGTGTTAATGCAGAATGG
Source organism: Nicotiana attenuata (assembly GCF_001879085.1). Classification (NCBI taxonomy): domain Eukaryota; kingdom Viridiplantae; phylum Streptophyta; class Magnoliopsida; order Solanales; family Solanaceae; genus Nicotiana; species Nicotiana attenuata. The sequence continues at coordinate 4,514,237 of NC_031994.1, forward strand.
CAAGGTTATAGCATATGCTTCGTGGCAGTTGAAGATTCACGAGAAGAATTATCCAATTCATGATTTGGAGCTAGCAGCCATTGTTAACGCGCTGAAGATTTGGAGGCACTATTTATATGGCGTGTCATGTGAGGTGTTCACGGATCACAAGAGTCTGCAGTACTTGTTCAAGCAGAATGAGCTAAATTTGAGGCAGAGAAGGTGGTTAGAGCTTTTGAAAGACTATGATATCACCATCTTTTATCATCCGGGGAAGGCGAATGTAGTGGTCGATGCTTTGAGTAGGAAGTCAGTCAGTATGGGCAGTCTTGCATATATTCCGGTCAGTTACAGACGCTTGCTTTGGATGTTCAGGCTTTAGCCAATCAGTTTGTGAGGTTGGATGTTTCTGATCCCACTCGTGTGCTAGCTTGCACAGTCGCTCATTCTTCATTATTTGAGCGTATCCGAGATCGGCAGTATGATGATCCTCATTTGCTTGTCCTTAGGGACACGGTGCGGCACGGGGGTACCAAGCAGGTTACAGTTGGAGATGATGGAGTTTTGAGGATGCAGGGTCGCATTTGTGTGCCTAATGTGGATGGACTTCGTGAGTTGATTTTGGAGGAGGCCCATAGTTCCCGATATTCTATCCATCCGGGCGCCGCCAAGATGTATCAGGACTTGCGGCAGCATTACTGGTGGAGAAGGATGAAGAAGGATATTGTTGCGTATGTAGCTCGGTGTTTGAATTGTCAGCAGGTAAAGTATGAGCAGTAGAGGCATGGTGGTTTGTTTCAAAGGATTGAGATTCCTAAGTGGAAGTGGGAGCGTATCACTATGGACTTCGTTGTTCGACTCCCACGGACTCAGAGGAAGTTCGATGCAGTGTGGGTTATTGTCGATAGGCTGACCAAGTCGGCGTATTTCATTCCTATGGCAGTCTCTATTCTTCAGAGAGGTTAGGTGAGATCTATATCCGGGAGATTATTCGTTTTCATGGTGTGCCCGTGTCTATCATTTCTGACTAAGGTACGCAGTTTACCTCACATTTTTGGAGGGCAGTTCAGTGTGAGTTGGGCACACGGGTCGAGTTGAGCATAACATTTCATCCTCAGACGGACGGACAGTCTGAGCGTACTATTCAGATTTTGGAGGATATGCTTCGAGCTTGTGTTATTGACTTTGGAGGCTCGTGGGATCAGTTCTTTCCATTAGCAGAGTTTCCCTACAACAACAGTTACCAGTCGAGCATTCAGATGGCTCCCTATGAGGCATTATATGGTAGGCGGTGTCGGTCGCCGGTTGGGTGGTTTGAGCCGGGAGAGGCTCGGTTATTGGGTAAGGATCTAGTACATGATGCCTTGGACAAGGTTAAGATCATTCAGGATAGGCTTCGTACAGCTCAGTCTAGGCAAAAGAGTTATGCCAACCGTAGGGTTCGTGTTGTGGCATTCATGGTCGGAGAGCGGGTGTTGCTTCGGGTGTCGCCTATGAAGGGCGTGATGAGATTTTGGAAGAAGGGCAAGCTAAGCCCTAGATTCATTGGTCCTTTTGAGATTCTTGATCGAGTGGGAGAGGTAGTTTACAGACTTGCGTTGCCGCCGAGTTTATCAGTCGTGCATCCAGTGTTTTATGTGTCCATGCTTCCGAAGTATCACGGCGATCCATCCCACGTGTTAGACTTTAGTACTATCCAGTTGGACAAGGACTTGTCCTATGAGGAGGAGCCTGTAGCTATTCTAGACCGGCAGGTTCGTCAGTTGAGATCGAAGAGTTTTCCTTCGGTTCGTGTTTAGTGGAGGGATCAGCCTGTTGAGGCGGCGACCTAGGAGTCCGAGTCCGATATACGGAGCCAATATCCCCATCTTTTCTCCGACTCAGGTATTTTTCTTATGTCCGTTCGAGGACGAACGGTTGTTATAGAGGTGGAGAATGTGATGACCCAAAAGGTCATCACTCATTTTGAAAGTCCATTCTGTGTTTCGAGGCCTTAAAAACCTCCTTTTATCTCACCTCGATTTGCGTGCGCAGTCCAGGCGTATATCCGGAAAGCTTTTATGTGGAAATTTGAGGAAAATGCTAATTTTGCCTTTAATATTGAATTTAAGTTGACTTCGGTCAACATTTTAGGTAAACGGTCCCGGACCCCTGATTTGACGGTCCCGGAGGGTCCGTAGAAAAATATGGGACTTGGGTGTATGCCCGGAATTGAATTCCGAGGTCCCAAGCCCAAGAAATGAATTTTTGAAAGAAATTGTTTAACTGAAAATATAAGCGTTTATGGAAATTTAAAGATGTTTGAGTTTGATAGTATCGGGCCCGTATTTTGGTTCCGGATCCAGGTGCAGGTTTAAAATAATAATTAAGTTGAATTTGTGGAATTTGGTAAGAATCGAAGTTCGTGTGGTATAAATCGGACCTTTAGTTGAGAAAATGGAAATTTCAATGTTCTTGAGTAATTTCATGAATTTGAGGTTGAATTCATAGTTGTTGATGTTATTTTGACGATTTGATCACACGAGCAAGTCCGTATGATGTTTTTGGACTTGCTTGCATGTTTGGTTTGGAGCCCCGAGGGCTCGGGTGAGTTTCGGATAGGTCGCGGAGTGTTTTGAACTTAGGAAAAATTGTTGGTGTGTTGCAGGTCTGCAGGCTTCGCAATTGCGAGCTCGCATTTGCGAAGACTGGGCTGGATGGGGACCTTCGCAGTTACCAAGTTTAGAGTCGCAAATGCGACAAGAGCAGTAATCGCAATTGCGAACAAACGTTCGCATTTGCGAAGTTAACAGGGCAGGCCTATCTTCGCATTTGCGAAGCCTGGGCAACATTTGCGAACCTGACATCGCAAATGCGATAACTGCACCTGTGTAAATTAGAACTTAGACGGATTTTTCTTCATTTTCCAACTCTTTCAAACCCTAAGCTCTCTTAGGCGATTTTCTAAAGAAAGGTTCTTCTCCAAATCATTTGTAAGTCATTTCTAACTCATTTCATTCAATCTAATCCATCTTTTTACATGATTTCATTTCAAAATCAAGGGGTTTTCATTGGAAATTGGGTGATTTTGGGTAGAACTTAGGATTTTCAAATTTTGGGGATTTGGACCTCGATTTGAGGTCCGATTTCAAAACAAATTATATATTTGAGTTCGTGGGTGCATGGGTGATCGGGTTTTTGTTCGAACTTTGGATTTTGACCAAGCGGGCCCGGGGTCAGTTTTTGACTTTTTGGGTAAAACATTGGAAAACCTATTTTCATGCATTAGAATTGGTTTATTTAGCATTTATTAATGTTATTAAGTAAATTGTGACTAGATACAAGCGAATTGGAAGTGAAATCGAGAGGCAAAGCGGTAGTTGAGGCTTGATTGTGTTCGTGGCATTGAGGTAAGTGTTTGGTCTAACCTTAGCTTGAGGGAATAGGAGTTGTGGTCTTATTTGCTATGTGTTAAGTGTTTAGTACGACGTATAGGTGTGGTGACGAGTATCTATACGTTGGTGTCAAGCATGCTCGTGAGTCTTATACTATGATTGTTGTGACTCCATTATGTATTGTCCATGCTTAATACGATGATTATGAATGTTGAACAAGGCTTATGAACGTATTCTTGGTGATTGACCATTGTTGAGTATTGGCTCAAGTTGAGACTTATGTTGTGAAGTGATTGTGGAAACGAGATGAGGTATATTGTTGTTTCCCTTGCCGGGATGTTATTGTTTCCCTTGCCGGGATGTTATTATTTATGATATTGTTTCCCTTTCCTGGATGTTATTGTTTATAATATATTTTCCTTGCCGGGATGTTATTGCTTATGATATTGTTTCCCTTGCCGGGATATTATTGTTATACTATTGTTCCCTTACCGGGATTCTTTTGTGATTGGTGTTGATTTGTATATTGGGATCGGGTTGCACGTCGCAACAATATTATATGGGATCGGGTTGCACGACGCAACAATATTATATAGGATCGGGTTGCACGCCGCAACATGGAGTAATAAGGGTGGACAGGTGGGGTCTGGTTGCACGCCGCAACATCATTATATGATTGGGATCAGGTTGCACGCCGCAACATCATTATATGATTGGGATCGGGTTGCACGCCGCAACAGTATTATATGATTGGGATCGGGTTGCACGCCGCAACAGTATTATATAATTGGGATCCGGTTGCACGCCGTAACAGTATTATATGATTGGGATCGGGTTGCACGCCGTAACAAGAAAGAATGAAAGTGAATATTGATTCTTATGGTGAGAACGAGAGTAAAAGCACGAAGGGTGATGTCGTGCACTTGTTATTGTTTCCTTATTCTTGTTGATATGAAATTATGGTGTTATTTATGCTTCTCTACTGAAATTCTGTAAGTACTTGATATTCCCCGCAATATGCTCCCCCTTCCAATCTTTAACTGCTAGTTTCTGTTATCATTATTTGCCGTATATGATTTAATTGCACAGGTTTATTTGGTAGTCTTGTCCTAGCCTCGTCACTACTTCGCCGAGGTTAGGCTCGATACTTACCAGCACATGGGGTCGGTTGTGCTGATACTACACTCTGCACTATGTGCAGATCCCGGTGCTGGAGACTTTGGACCACAGTGAGGTTCCTGCCTTTAGTCCAGCGGAGACCCGAGGTAGTCCTGCAGATGTCCGCAGGCCTTGGCGTCCCCTTCTATCCTATTTCCTTCTGTTCTTACTTATTTTAGAGACAGACATGTATTTTTCTTTGTTCAGGCCCTATTTATAGTATTCTTAGATAGTCCGTGAGATTGTGACACCAGTTCTGGGTGGATTACTTTATGGAACCGTATTTGTATTAAGTTAAATTGTTGAATTTCGTCTTCCGCACTTTTTATTCCGCTGTTGATCGTATGTTAACTTGTGAAATTGTTAAAAGATAAGGAAAAAGGGTAATAAAATCTGTAATTGTCGGCTTGCCTAGCTTTCACTAGTAGGTGCCATGATGACTTCCGAGGGTGGGAAATTTGGGTCGTGGCACCGATACTCATCCAATATATATCCCTCCCTATAGAATGGCCCTCGTAGAGCTGAAAGAGTTAAAGGAACAACTAAAGGACTTGCTTGAAAAAGGCTTTATCAGACCTAGTACATCGCTGTGGGGAGCACCTGTGTTATTTGTGAGCAAGAAAGATGGTTCCTTATGGATGTGTATTGATTATAGACAATTGAATAAGGTGACGATCAAGAATAAGTACCCGCTCCGAGGATTGATGATTTATTTGATAAGTTGCAAGGTTCCAAGAGTTTTTCAAAGATAGACTTGAGGTCCGGGTACCATTAGGTAAGGGTTAAGGAGGAAGATATTCCGAAGATAGCTTTCAAGACCAGATATGGGCACTTTGAGTTTCGTGTTATGTCATTCGGTTTGACCAATGCCCGCAGTGTTCATGGATTTAATGAACCGTGTGTTCATGCCCTATTTTAGATCTGTTCGTAATTGTATTTATCGACGATGTATTGGTGTATTCTCGTTCAGAGGCTGAGCATGCAGATCATTTGCGTACTGTGCTGAGAGTTCTATAAAAAGGGAAGTTGTGTGGAAAATTCTCTAAATGTGAATTCTGGTTGAACTCTGTAGCTTTCCTTGGGCATATCATTTTGCGTGAAGGCATTCGGGTGGATACACAAAAGATTGAGGCAGTAAAGACTTGGCCTAGACCCACAACACCGATGGAGGTTCGTAGCTTTCTCGGTTTGGCAGGCTATTATAGGAGATTTGTAGAAGGATTTTCTTCCCTTTTAGCACCTTTGACAATGTTGACTCAGAAGGGAGCAAAGTTTCAATGGACTGACGCTTGCGAATGGAGTTTCCTGACATTGAAGGATAGATTAACTTCAGCACCGGTTCTAACGCTCCAGAAGGGACCGATGGTTATGCTATCTATTGTGACGCTTTAAGCGTTGGATTGGGTTGTGTCCTGATGCAGCATGGTAAGGTTGTAGCTTATGCTTCTAGACAACTAAGAAAACACGAGAAGAATTACCCGACCCACGATTTAGAGTTAGCCACGGTGATTCATGCACTAAAGATGTGAAGGCACTACTTGTGTGGTATTCATGTTGATATCTATACGGATCATAAGAGCCTCCAGTATATCTTCAAGCAAAAGGAATTGAATTTACGTCAAAAGAGATGGTTGGAGCTACTTAAAGATTATGATGTTGATATTTTATACCATACGGGGAAGGCGAACGTGGTAGCCGATGCCCTCAGCCGTAGATCGATGGGTAGCCTGCCATATTTATAGCCAGAGAAGAGGGGAATAGCCCATGAGATTCATCAGCTAGCTATTCTTGGAGTTCGGTTACTAGACTCAGATAATATAGGAATTACTAATCAGGATACAGCAACATCCTCGTTAGTAACTGAAGTGAAAGAATGCCAGTACGAGGATCCTGTGTTAGTTCATTATAGGGATACCACCTCTCAGAAAGAGATGACACCGTTTGAGATTACAAAAGATGGGGTCCTCAGATATCGAGGATGATTTTCTGTCCCTAATGTTGCAGGGCTGCGTCGACAGGTCATGGGAGAAACTCACTATTCTCGTTATTCTATGCATCCAGGAGCAACCAATATGTATCATGATATCAGGGATATATATTGGTGGGATGGAATGAAAAAGGATATAGCAGAGTTTGTTGCTCAGTGCCCTAACTGTCAGCAGGTCAAGATTGAGCACCAAAAACCTGGTTGATTATTGCAGGCTATGGAGATTCCAACTTGGAAATGGGAAGTAATCAATATGGATTTCATCGTAGGCTTACCTCGTACCCAGTGTAAGTTCGATTCGATATGGGTGATTGTTGATAGGCTTACAAAGTTAGCCCATTTTCTGCCCGTAAGGACTACATATTCCACAGAGGATTATGCCAAGCTTTATATTAAGGAGATAGTACGACTGCATGGTGTCCCTATATCTATTATCTCGGATAGAGGAGCTCAATATAATAATTACTTTTGGGGGTCCTTCCAAAAAGGATTGGGGACTCAGGTAAGTCTTTGTACAACATTTCATCTCCAGACAGAAGGACAGGCCGAGCATACTATTCAGACACTTGAGGATATGTTACGAGCTTGTGTGATAGACTTCAAAGGTAGGTGGGATGATCATCTGCCGCTTATTGAGTTCGCACATAATAATAGCTATCATTCTAGTATTCAGATGGCTCCATACGATGCTCTTTACGGACGGAAGTGTAGGTCGCCTATAGGGTGGTTCGATGTTGGGGAAACTACATTAGTAGAACCAGAATTGATACAACAGGCAATCGAGAAAATTAAGCTTATATTGGAAAGGCTATTAGCAGCTCAAAGCCATCAAAAGTTTTATGCGGATAATCGACGGCGAGACTTGGAGTTTCAGGTTGACGATTGGGTATTCGTAAAGGTATCACCGATGAAAGGTGTTATGAGGTTCAGAAAGAAAGGAAAACTTAGCCCTCGGTATATTGGACCATATAAGATCATACGCAAGGTAGGCCAGGTAGCATATGAGTTAGACTTAGTCTGTACATCCAATCTTTCATGTGTCTATGCTCCGTAAATGTATCAGAGATCCTTCCGGAATTGTGTTAGTTGACGATGTTCAGGTCACAGAGCAGATATCATATGAAGAAACTCCCATTGCTATATTAGACAGACAGATTCGAAGATTGAGAACTAAAGACGTAGCTTCGGTGAAAGTACTTTGGAGAAACAACAATGTGGAAGAAATGACTTGGGAGGCCGAAGAAGACATGAAGTCTAGATATCCTTACTTATTTCCTCCTCCAGAGAAGGGTCCGACTGAGACATCACGACTTTAAGGTACGTGTAAGGATTCTGGTGTTAGTTATTATCATTGGTCGTGTGAGGCCATTGTCGTTATTGATGACTGTGGTCCTATGTAGCGTTGAATTATTGAGTTTCTATAGGAAGAGTTTATAGTAGTGTTGTTACAAAGGCGACTCTGCCAAATTTATATAGATCCCGGGGAGTTGAACATTCGAGGGAGAATGTTTCTAAGGGGGGAAGGTTGTTACATCTCGTGTTTCGTACGTTAAAGTGTCGTCTTCAGTTAATCGACGTAGACGCGGGGATGAGGTTATCTTAAGGTTAACGTATTTATGCTAATTATAACAAGCGATAAGTAAGTGCCATGATGGGTAAAGGGTACACGAATTAAAAAAAAAAGTTCCGTCGAAGGTTGCCGATTTGGGGTAAAATACGGTCCGAGCTGTAATACCCGATATTTATGGACTAGTACCATACAGGGTACTATATGACCGTGATAGTATGATGTATAAAGTATATTACAAATGAGTAGTATTTTAAGAAATTTAAGACAATTCTTAATTATGTGGGTAATTGATTAATTATCGGGTAACGAAATATTTTCTAATTAATTAATAAATTATAAAATAAGATCAAACCACCCCCCCCCCACCCCCCCAAAAAAAAAACGTGCAGCAAGCCACTTTCCAACCAATGACTCTTAGTCATTTTTGGATTAGGTGGCAACAAAATGAATAACTAAAAGACACAACACTTCATATCTTGAAAACGTTAGCAACAATACATTCTAGGATACAAGACATTTCATTATAACCTTTTCATCTCTAACAACACTACTTTATTTCTAAACCATTTCAATACTACGATCAGATGGGAGGTTTGGAACCTTAGCAACAAAATCTCTTAGAAATTCCGACGAAGTTTTCAACAAAAATTTCTTGCAACCAAACAATTACAACGGGAATTATTAGCACCTTAGCAACGTAAAATTTTGCGGTTCTAAAGAAGTACGGTGCAACCTTTTCCAAGAATATCTTACGGATTTATCCCTACTCCAGGTATGTTAAGGCTATCCCTTCTTTCTTTTTGGCATGATCCATGCGACACGAATGAAACGAGCAAATGTACAACTTCCATAAATGACTCTATTCATAGAAATACTAGGAGTGTCTATATTCTTGATTCTCCATGTGAACTATTATTATTTCTTCTCTTCATGGGTCTCTAAAAATACGTATTTGATAAAGTTTATCCGACAGGCATATTATTTTTATGATATTCCGAGAAATCTTATTCACGTATTTCTTATGCATTTCATGCATTTATACATGTACATTGACCCATGACCAGATGGCGTTATATACGCGTATATATATGTACTTATATGTATATGAGATATGGGAAAAGGTTACGGCGTTATATACGCACCACCACCTGATCAATTGGTATATGTTGATGGTGTTGCCCACAGTGGCCGAGACGTTATGATGGGATGCCCTCAGAGGCTTGATGATGTTATGTACACCTATATCTATTCATGGCACGACATTTATATGCACGTGCATGACACTATAAATGTTTCATAATTTACAAAGTTATTCAGACTTTCAGGTGGATTTCTTTATTCCATGTTTCATCTATGTCTTTTATGTACTGATTTTCATTCGTTACATACTCAGTACATTATTCGTACTGACGCCCTATTTACCGGGGCCTGCGTTTCATGCCCGCACGTGCAGGTAGGCAAGCCGACGATCCTCCTTCTTAGGATCCTTGATTAACGAGAGTTGGCGTGCTCCACTTGATCTGGAACTGCTTTTGATTTTGGTACGATATGCTTGTATATATATATGGGTATGACGTGGCTCAGTCCCGTCTTTGTACAGTTGTATTTCTATTAGAGGTCTGTAGATAGTATGTCTACTTGGATAGTATGTGGCCTTGCCGGCTTCCAGTTTTGAGGTATATAGTTGTCTATAGCAGCCTTGTCGGCTCGCCCTACGTATGTTGCACGTATATGTACATATGCCTTTTGGGCAGGTTTCCTTCATGTATGTTATTCTCGTAATTTAGCATATGTTATTCAGGTTTATATCTTAGACGCATGCTTAGGGGTTTTTGACAGGTAGGACTCGGGCACCCGTCGCGTCTCATCGATTTGGGTCGTGACAATCGTGGTAATACAAGTAGGCCTCCCCTCCCTATAAAGAGGAATCAAAGATTAAGAAGTAAGTGTTAGAAATTTTTTTGAAAGACTAGAAGAAGATAAAAGTTATGTAAGATGTCAACTTTGTTAGGAAGTTTATAAACATGAGACTGGTAAGGGAGGGGGAACGGGTCAACTTCGTAGGCACATGGTAGAGCACCACCCTATTGCATGGGGAGGAAGATGGGCAACAAAAACTTAACCCGGGTACTGGCAGTTTAATGGGTAAATACGAATTAAGAAAGATTGGGAAGATCAGAACGGCGAAATCAAGGGCGAGAAGCGGTAGAAGAAGCGGAGGACCAAGAAATTGGAGATATAATGGTTTATGGTTCCAATTCTAGCAATGCCGGAAATCAAGAACCTCATGTTGAAATGGATGAACTTACAAAAATGATGCAAAGCATGTGATGTACTCTTTCTTATTTTTTATAATTGTTGTAGACTTTTAATTTGCGAGTTCAGAAATCAAAAAATCAAAATAGAACTTGCAAATTAATTTGAAGTATTATTTATTATTCAATGAAAAATATAAAATAAAAGTGTTCGGAGTTTGGTCCTTATATATTGCCTATTGGTATTATTAAATAATTTAGTGTAGCCACTTACTTTCAAATTTCAATTTTAAAATTTTAAAATTCAAATTTCAAATTTAAAACTTTAAACTTCAAAGTTTAAAGTTTAATTCTAAACCTTAAAAGTTTGAAAAAATTTAAGTATCAATAACATTGAATAAGTAAAACAAAATATACTTTAAAAAAAAAATAGCCCGGCCCGGTCCGGACTCGTTAAGCCCGAACCCAGACGGGCCCAAAAAAACTCGAAAAGCCCCAACCCGCTAATAGCCCGTAAACCCAACCCACTAACCAGCCTGGAACAATAACCGTGCGGGCTGCTTTTTTCCGTGTCCAGCCCGGAACATCCCGCCCCTTAAACACCTATAATTACAACTGTACGTGTATTTTCAAAGGTATATATTAACATATTATTTTTAATATTTATTAGTAGTTAAGTAGTGGACCTGCAATGATATTCAACATTGACCCCAAATGGTCACGCGACAGAGAAAAACGTGTTGTCTTAATATAACATTTTGGTCAAGATGGACTAGTAGACGACAATTTCAACATCATATGTTTGAACACATTTAGTAGATATATATATATATATATATATATATATATATATATATATATATATATATATAGGGGCGGCCCTGTTGGGATAAAAAATAAATATCCCGCCCAGGAATAATATCCACGATAAATAACAATAACAAAAGAGAGTAACAACGACACCAAATATTTTAACGGGATAAAATACAATACCCCAGCGGAGCAATATTACCACTATAATATTACAACTTAGTAGTGTCAAGAGACTACTACAACTTCGAAAGAAATAACACTCTTTATTTTAAACACCTCACTACAATATTACTCCCACTCACTATTTATATCACAGACTACAATCTGTGAATTACTCTCTGTACGCTCTATTGCGCTCTCTCTAATTTTTGGTGTGTTTTAAACTGAAACGAAACACTTCCTTTTATAGGCAAAGTTGCCGTCCAAATTAACCAATCAAATGGATTCGTTGCAATTTGCAGATTTGCAAATTGCCGTCCATATCAACTTGTTGCCACTTTTGTTTTGCTTTTTTGGTTGCAGCTTGTTGCCAGCTTTCTCTTTTTCTTTATTTTTTTTTATTTATTTAAATGGGTTCTACAAATCTCTCCCTTAATTTTGATTTTTCTTCTTCATTCCAAGTATTGATCTCAATCTCTGAAAGTCTTCAAACTTGAGAGGCTTTGTAAAGATATTTGCAACTTGATCACGAGACTTCACATATTTGAGCTTGACTTCCTTCTTGGCAATGCATTCTCTGATAAAGTGATACCTTGTATCTATATGCTTGCTTCGATCATGATACACTGGATTCTTCGCGAGTGCTTGTGCGGATTTGTTGTCAATACAAATCTCTGTAGCTTCAATTTGTGGCAAATTGAGCTCCTTCAATAATCATCTCAGCCATATAGCATGACACGTACAAGATGTTGCTGCTACATATTCAGCTTCACAAGCCGAGAGAGTAACTATGGACTGTTTCTTTGAACTCCAAGAAATAACATAATCACCCAAGAAAAACACAAAACCAGTTGTACTTTTTCTATCATCAATATCTCCCGCATATTCACTATCACAAAATCCCATAAGGTTGAAATCACTAGAAGAAGAATAAAATAACCCAAAGTTAATAGTACCTTTTAGGTAACGAAGAATTCTTCTAGTGACTTTCAAATGAGTGGAGGTAGGAGCTTCCATGAAGCGGCTTACTACTCCAACTGCAAAGAGTATATCTGGCCTGGTACAACTCAAGTACCTCAAACTTCCCACAAGACTTTTGAAAAATGTGGGGTCCACCTTTTCTCCTTCATCAAACTTGGACAATTTTGTCCCACTCTCCATCGGTTTGTTCACGGGGTTGCATTCGAGCATGTTGAACTTCTTCAATATCTCTTTTGTATAGCTCTCTTGAGAGATAAAAATTCCATCCTCCATCTGCTTCACTTCTAGGCCCAGGTAGTATGACATGAGCCCTATATCTGTCATCTCAAACTCACAGGACATATCTTTCTTAAAAGCTTCAAACAAACTTGAGTTATTGCCCGTGAAAATAAGATCATCAACATAAAGACAAACAAGTAAGATATCTCCATTAGTATGAACTTTAAGGTAAAGAGCATATTCATGGAGACAACGAGCACACCTATTGTCTTGAAAATATTTGTCGATGCAACTATTCCATGCTCGTGGGGCTTGCTTTAATCCATATAAAGCTTTCTTCAACCGCAACATTTTATCTTCATGGTTTTTGACCACGAAGCCCAATGGTTGTTTAACATAGACTTCTTCTTCAAGATAGCCATTTAAGAAGGCTGACTTGACATCTAGTTGATGGATCTTCCACTTCATTTGCGCCGCCAAATAGATCAGCAAACGAATCGTCTCCATGCGGGCAATAGGTGCATAGACTTCTTCATAGTCAATGCCTTGCCTTTGCTTATAGCCTTTAGCCACAAGTCGTGCCTTGTATTTCTCCACATCTCCAACAACATTCTTCTTTATTTTGTATACCCATTTCACTCCAATTGCTCGATGACCCTTGGGAAGAGTTGTTAACTCCCAAGTTTTGTTCTTCTCTATTGATTCAATCTCCTCCTCCATGGCTTGTGTCACGACCCGGATTTCCCACCCTCGGGAGTCGTGATGGCGCCTACTAATGAGAGCTAGGCAAGCCAAATTTAATTACTGTTTTCATCAATAACATAATTCCTTTTAACCATTATCGGCAATAATACAAAGCAATGAAATTAATTTATAAGCGGAAGTCTCAATATTATAGAAAACTGAATAAATATGCGGAAAAATCTCAACAAAAGCCTCTACCCAAGACCGGTGTCACAGTTTCACAGACGGTCTAAGGAATACTACACATAAAGGTCTGAAAGAAATAACTCGACACTGTCTCCAGGAATACATGAAAGAAACAGGAATATAGACGAAAGGAGACGCCAGTGCTTATGAACGCCTGCGAGGCTACCTCGGGTCTCGCTGGGCTGAAAGCCTACTCCCACACTACTGTTGTCGCTGCCCGAAGCCTGGATCTGTGCAAAATAGCACAGAGTGTAGTATCAGCACAACTGACCCTATGTGCTAGTAAGTGCCTAGCCTAACCTCGGCGAAGTAGTGACGAGGCTAGGACCAGACCACCAAATAAACCTGAGCAGATATATATACAAGTACAACGGAGACGTAACAAGAAAATAACATTTTAAGATGGGGAAGGGAGCATGCTTCAGGGGCAACAGTTAGAAATAGAATTTCAGGAATAATAAAGCGTACATCAACAAATTTAACTTCTAGCAGTGAATGAAGAGATAAGGCAACTTTCATATTCAACTCATCTTGTTGCAGGCGTGCAACCCGATCCCATTTCTCAATATCTCGTGGTAGGCGTACCACCCGCTCCCATTTCAATATCACTCGTGGTAGGCGTACCACCCGCTCCCATTTCAATAAATCAACAGTTCCTCTAAAAGAAAATTTACTCTAACAAACGCAACAATTAATACGAGTTCATAAGACAACAAGTACACGAAATTTATGATTTACTAAGGAAAACAAATAATGACAAATAGCAATTAATTATGGATTATAAGGGGGCAATTAGGCAATTTAGTAATTTATATGTTGAATGTCACGTAGCAATTAGGTCACATAATCATGTAGCAATTAAGGCATAAATTCAAGACATAACATTGCGCAAGGACATCTTGGTTCAATAATAACAAGTAACACGAGAAAGGGAAATGTCAACGTAAAGAATCACAGAAATAATGGAATAAGACAAGTAATGCACTTGAGCTGATAATAACAAGAAAATCAGTAAATAGAAGTAAAGGACAACATAACTCAATTATCTACAAAGAAATCACGAAAATCAAAGACAAATGCACGGCATCATCCTTCGTGCTTTTACTCTCATCCTCACCAAGCAATTAGAATAACAAAATGTGCACGGCATCACCCTTCGTGCTTTTACTCTCTTTCCTCACATATAATCAATAGAATTGGCACGGAATGGTACATCGTGCGGCACGGCATCACCCTTCGTGCTTTACACTCTTTCCTCACAATAGCAAATAATGCACGACATCACCTTTCGTGCTTTACACTCTTTCCTCACAATAAACAAACAATGCACGGCATCACCCTTCGTGCTTTACTCTCTTCCTCACCCAAACAACAATCACAAACAAGGGCAAGGGAATAAACAAATAATAATAGGAATCCCGGTAAGGGAACACAATAAAACAATTAAATCCCGGCAAGGGTACAACATCAATAATCTCAACGTCCCGGCAAGGGAAAATATTCAATAATCAACAACGTCCCGGCAAGGGAATAGATCAATAACTCTTTCTCTTTCTTTCACTTTTATCACATAGTTCACATTATCACTCGAGCCAATGCTCCAAAGATTTACTTATCTCATATACCTTCACAATTTGTAACTCAACTCGAGCCAACGCTCCACGAAGTTTAAAGATTTCAATTTCTTTCACAAGATCTTTACAACATATAGAAGTCATTAATTAAGCATGGAAGGCATAACAACAACCAAACTATTTGCAAAATAAGGACTCACGGTCATGCTAGACGCCAATGTATAGATACTCGTCACCATGCCTATACATCGTACTCGACAATTAGCAAGTAGCAATAAGACTCAACTCATATTCCCTCAAGCTAGGGTTAAACCAAACACTTACCTCGATGCCTTGAACTCAACTCAAGCCTCAACTATGGCTTTACCCCGAAATTCCACCTCCAATCCGCTCGAATCTAGCCACAAATTACTTAATTACATTAATAAACACTAAATGAATCAATTTGAATGCATAAAAATGAATTTCCCAAAGTTTTTCCCAAAAATTCCAAAATCGCCCCCGGGACCACGTGGTCAAAACCCGAGGTTCGAACCAAAACCCGGTTGCCCATTCCCCCACGAACTCAAATATGTAATTTGTTTTGAAATCGGACCTCAAATTGAGGTCCAAATCCCCATTTTTAGAAAATCTAGGTTCTACCCAAAACCCCCAATTTCTCCCATGAAAATATTTGATTTTAAGTTGAAAACATGTTAAATGATGTTGATGATTGAAAGAGTTAAGTAGAAATCGACTTACAAATGATTTGGAATAAAACTTGTTCTTGAAAGATCGCCTAAGGAGTTGTATTTTGAAAGTGGGGTGAAAAATGACTTGAAATTCGTCTAAGTATGAAAAATGCAGGTTGCAGATGTGGGAAATGCGAACTGGGGTTCGCAATTGCGAACCCCGACCTGCTACTTTGGTTATTGCGAACAAAAGTCCGCATTTGCGAACCATTGGCCTATTTGGGGACTTGGCATTTGCGAACAAAAGTGTCGCACTTGCGAAAGTCCCAGCTTTCGCATTTGCGATGCTATGATCGCATTTGCGATCCCTGTGCAATGTGAGGACCTTCGCATTTGCGGAGGGTTCTTCACATTTGCGAGCTCGCATTTGCGAGCCAGACTTCGCAAATGCGAAGCCTGCAGGTTAGATCATACCAGCAATTTTCCAAGTTCAAAAATGCACTCCGTGGCCTATCCAAAACTCACCCGAGCCCTCGGGGCTCCAAACCAAATGTACACACAACCTCAAAAACACCCTACGGACTTACTCGCGCGGTCAAATCGCCAAAATAACATCATATACATCGAATCAAGCCTCAAAACTCATGATTTCTTCCAAATTTTCATAAAACATCAATTTCCCATTTTAAGTCCGAAACTCGTCAAACGACGTCCGATTTCAACCAAACTTTACAGAAAGCGCTTAAACCACATATAAGACTTGTACCCGGCGCCGGAACCAAAATACGTGCCCGATACCACAGTCTTTTAATCAAATTTCATTTTTATTTTCCTTAATCATTTCCAGAACACAATTTCACACAAAAATTCATTTCTCGGTCTTGGGACCTTGGAATTCGATTCCGGGCATACGCCCAAGTCCCATATTTTCCTACGGACCCTCCGGGACCGTCAAATCACGGGTCCGGGTCCGTTTACCCAAAATGTTCACCGAAGACAAATTTATTCAATTTAATATCAAAGTTTAGCATTTTTCTCACAGAATTCATATTTAAGCTTTCTGGCTACGCGCCCGGACTGCGCACGCAAATTGAGGTAACCCCAAATGAGGTTTTCAAGGCCTCGGAAGCACGGAATGAATAAGAAAACAGGTGATGACCCTTTGGATCGTTACATTCTCCACCTCTAAAATAACCGTTCGTCCTCGAACGTACAAAAGAAAGAAGTACCTGAGTCGGGGAAAAGATGAGGATAACGACTTCGCATGTCAGACTCGGACTCCCAGGTCGATGCCTCAGGAGGCTGACCTCTCCACTAAACACGAACAGAAGGAAAACTCTTGGATATCAACTGATGAACCTGCCGGTCCAGAATAACTACCGGCTCCTCCTCATAAGACAAGTCCTTGTCCAACTGGACAGTACTGAAGTCTAACACGTGGGCTGGATCGCCGTGATACCTCCGAAGCATGGATACATGAAAAACTGGATGTACGGCTGATAAGCTAGGCGGCAATGCAAGTCTATAAGCCACCTCTCCCACTCAATCAAGAATCTCAAACGGACCAATGAACCTTGGGCTAAGCTTGCCCTTCTTCCCAAATCTCATCACGCCCTTCGTAGGCGACACTCGGAGCAATACCCGCTTACCAACCATGAATGCCACATCTCGAATCTTACGATCTGCATAGCTCTTTTGCCTGGACTGAGCTGAACGAAGACTATCCTGAATGATCCTGACCTTGTCCAAGGCCTCCTCAACCAAATCCGTACCTATCAACCGAGCCTCTCCCGGCTCAAACCATCCAACCGGAGACCGACACCGCCTTCCATAAAGAGCCTCATAAGGAGCCATCTGGATGCTCGATTGGTAGCTGTTGTTGTAGGCAAACTCCGCTAAAGGCAAGAACTGATCCCACGATCCTTCAAAGTCAATAACACAAGCTCGAAGCATATCCTCCAAAATCTGAATAGTCCGCTCGGACTGACCGTCCGTCTGGGGATGAAATGATGTGCTCAACTCAACCCGTATGCCCAACTCTCGCTGAACTGCTCTCCAGAAGCGCGAGGTAAACTACGTACCCCGGTCCGAAATGATAGATGCCGACACACCATGAAGGCGAACAATCTCCCGAATATAAATCTCAGCTAATCTCTCGGATGAATAGGAGTCTGCCACAGGAATAAAATACGCTGACTTGGTCAGCCTATCCACAATGACCCAAACTGCATCGAACTTCTTCCGAGTCAACGGAAGTCCGGTAACGAAGTCCATTGTGATCCTCTCCCACTTCCACTCGGGAAGCTCAATCCTCTGAAATAAACCACCAGGCCTCTGATGCTCATACTTAACCTGCTGACAATTCAAACATCGAGCCACATATGTAACAATATCCTTCTTCATTCTACGCCACCAATAATGCTGCCGTAAATCCTGGTACATCTTCGCGGCGCCCGGATGAATAGAGTACCGGGAACTATGGGCCTCCTCTAAGATCAACTCTCGAAGTCCATCCACATTGGGCACACAAACTCGCCCCTGCAATCTCAAAACTCCATCCGCATCTAAGGTAACATGCCTGGCGCCTCCGCGCTGCACCGTGTCTCTAAGGACACACAAATGGGGATCATCAAACTGCCGATCACAGATACGCTCCAATAATGAAGAGCGAGCGACTGTGCAAGCCAACACACGACTGGGCTCAGAAATATCCAGTCTCACGAACTGATTGGCCAAAGCCTGAACATCCAAAGCAAGCGGCCTCTGACTGACTGGAATATAAGCAAGACTGCCCATACTGGCTGACTTCCTACTCAAAGCATCGGCCACCACATTGGCCTTCCCCGGATGATATAAAATGGTGACATCATAGTCTTTCAATAACTCCAACCACCTCCTCTGCCTCAAATTCAACTCCTTTTGCTTGAACAAGTACTGAAGACTCTTGTGGTCAGTGAACACCTCACATGCCACGCCATACAAATAGTGCCTCCAAATCATCAAGGCGTGAACTATGGCTGCCAACTCCAAATCATGAACAGGATAGTTTTTCTCATGTATCTTCAACTGTCTCGAAGCATAGGCAATGACCTTGCCGTCCTGCATCAACACTGCTCTAAGCCCAACACGGGAAGCATCACAATAAACAGTATAGGGCCCTGAACCTGTGGGCAAAACCAACACCGGTGCCATAGTCAGAGCTGTCTTGAGCTTCTGAAAGCTCGCCTCACACTCGTCCGACCATCCGAATTGGGCACCCTTCTGGGTCAACCTGGTCATCGGGGCTGCAATAGATGAAAACCCCTCCACAAACCGACGGTAGTAGCCCGCCAACCCCAAGAAACTCCGAATCTCTATAACTGATGCTGGTCTAGGTCAGTTCTTGACTACCTCAATCTTCTTCGGGTCCACCTGAATACCCTCTGCTGATACAACGTGACCCAGAAATGCAACTGAACTCAGCCAGAACTCACACTTGGAGAACTTGGCATATAGCTGACTATCCCTTAGAGTCTGAAGAACCATTCTAAGGTGATGCTCGTGCTCCTCCTGGCTACGGGAGTATATCAATATATCATCGATGAACACTATCACGAATAAATCCAAATAAGGCCTGAACACTCGGTTCATCAAGTCCATGAAAGTTGCTGGGGCATTTGTCAACCCGAATGACATAACCAAGAAATCATAATGCCCGTACTGAGTGCAGAAAGCTGTCTTAGGGACATCGGATGTCCTAATCCTCGCCTGATGGTAGCCAGATCGCAAGTCAATCTTTGAAAATACCTTGGCACCCTGAAACTGGTCAAACCAATCACCATTCCTCAACAATGGATACTTATCCTTGACCGTTACCTTGTTCAATTGCGGGTATTCAATACACATTCTCATTGACCCATTCTCCTTTTTAACGAACAACACTGGCGCACCCCAAGGCGACACACTAGGCCTAATGAAGCCCTTCTCAAACAAATCTTGCAACTGTTCCTTCAACTCTTTCAACTCAGGCGGGGCCATACGATACGGCAGAATAGAAATGGGCTGAGTGCCCGAAGCCAAATCAATGTAGAAATCAATATCCCTGTCGGGTGGCATACCCGGCAGGTCTGAAGGGAACACATCATGAAACTCACGAACAATGGGCACAGAATTCAATAGAAGGGACCTCAGCACTAGAATCACGAACATATGCCCAAATAGGCCAAACACCCCTTCTCGACCATACGTCGGGCCTTCACACAAGAGATAACACTATGGGTAGAACGACCAGGAGTCCCTCTCCACTCTAAACGAGGCATACCCGGTAAAGCTAAGATCACAGTCTCGGCATGACAGTCCCAGATAGCGTGGTAAGGTGATAACCAGTCCATCCTCAATATAATATCGTAGTCAACCATGTCCCAAAAGCAACAAATTTACTCGAGTCTCAAAACCTCCAATCACCCCCATACAGGAACGATGGACTCGATCGACCACAATAGAATCACCTACCGGTGTAGACACATAAACAGGAACACTCAATGAATCACTAGGCATGACCAGATACGGCGCAAAATAAAACCGAAGCTTCTCTACCACCAACCAGAACGGTACCTGCACCTCCACCTCTAATATCTTTACCTCTACCTCTAGCATCACTACCTCCACCTCTAATACCGCTACCTCCACAAAGCCTCCAAAGACGAAGCTGATCTATCACTGGTCTGTGCTGCTGCTCAGCTGAAGAAGTGGTACATGACCTCGCCATTCGCGAAAGGACAAGAGTGGAGGTTTCAATTTAGCATTGAGAGAACAAAATCGCACGACAGGAAAGAATAGAAGTGAACTTTCTCCTAACTATGTAGCCTCTGAGGGATAAATACAGACGTCTCCGTACCGATCCCTCAGACTCTACTAAGCGTCTACTAATGAGAGCTAGGCAAGCCAAATCTAATTATTATTTTCATCAATAACATAATTTCTTTTTACCATTATCGGCAATAATACAAAGCAATGAAATTAATTAATAAGCGGAAGTCTCAATATTATAGAAAACTAAATAAATATGCGGAAAAATCTCAACAAAAGCCTCTACCCAAGACTGGTGTCACAATTTCATAGACGGTCTAAGGAATACTACACATAAAGGTCTGAAAGAAATAACTCGACACTATCTCCAGGAATACATGAAAGAAATAGGATTATAGACAAAAGGAGACGCCAGTGCCTGCGAATGCCTGCGAGGCTACCTCGTGTCTCGCTGGGCTGAAAACCTACTCCCACAATACTGCTGCCGCTGCCCAAAGCCTGGATCTGTGCAAAATAGCACAGAGTGTAGTATCAGCACAACCGACCCCATGTGCTGGTAAGTGCCCAGCCTAACCCCGGAGAAGTAGTGACGAGGCTAGGACCAGACCACCAAATAAACCTGAGCAGAGATATATATAAGTACAACGGAGACATAGCAAGAAAATAACAATTTAAGATGGGGAAGGGAGCATGCTTCAGGGGCAACAGTTAGAAATAGAATTTCAGGAATAATAAAGCGTACATCTACAAATTTAACTTCTAGCAGTAAATGAAGAGATAAGACAACTTTCTTAATCAACTCATCTTGTTGCAGGCGTGCAACCCGATCCCATTTCTCAATATCTCGTGATAGGCGTATCACCCGCTCCCATTTCAATATTACTCGTGGTAGGCGTACCACCCGCTCCCATTTCAATAAATCAACGGTTCCTCTAAAAGAAAATTTACTCTAACAAATGCAACAATTAATACGAGTTCATAAGACAACAAGTACACGAAATTTATGATTTACTAAGGAAAACAAATAATGACAAATAGCAATTAATTATGGATTATAAGGGGGCAATTAGGCAATTTAGTAATTTATATGTTGAATGTCACGTAGCAATTAGGTCACATAATCATGTAGCAATTAAGGCATAAATTCAAGACATAACGTTGCGCAAGGACACCTTGGTTCAATAATAACAAGTAACACGAGAAAGGGAAATGTCAACGTAAAGAATCACAGAAATAATGGAATAAGACAAGTAATGCACGCGAGCTGATAACAACAAGAAAATCAGTAAATAGAAGTAAAGGACAACATAACTCAATTATCAGCAAAGAAATCAGGAAAATCAAAGACAAATGCACGGCATCACCCTTCGTGCTTTTACTCTCATCCTCACCAAGCAATTAGAATAACAAAATGTGCACGGCATCACCCTTCGTGCTTTTACTCTCTTTCCTCACATATAATCAATAGAATTGGCACGAAATGGTACATCGTGCGGCACGGCATCACCCTTCGTGCTTTACACTCTTTCCTCATAATAGCAAACAATGCACGACATCACCCTTCGTGCTTTACACTCTTTCCTCACAATGAACAAACAATGCACGGCATCACCCTTCGTGCTTTACACTCTTTCCTCACAATAAACAAACAATGCACGGCATCACCCTTCGTGCTTTACTCTCTTCCTCACCCAAACAACAATCACAAACAAGGGCAAGGGAATAAACAAATAATAATAGGAATCTCGGCAAGGGAACAAAATAAAACAATTAAATCCCGGCAATGGTATAACATCAATAATCTCAATGTCCCGACAAGGGAATAGATCAATAACTCTTTCTCTTTCTTTCACCTTTATCACATAGTTCACATTATCAGTCGAGCCAATGCTCCAAAGATTTACTTATCTCATATACCTTCACAATTTGTAATTCAACTCGAGCCAACGCTCCACGAAGTTTAAAGATTTCAATTTCTTTCACAAGATCTTTACAACATATAGAAGTCATCAATTAAGCATGGAAGGCATAACAACAACCAAACTATTTGCAAAATAAGGACTCACGGTCATGCTAGACGCCAATGTATAGATACTCGTCACCATGCCTATACATCGTACTCGACAATTAGAAAGTAGCAATAAGACTCAAATCCTATTCCCTCAAGCTAGGGTTAAACCAAACACTTACCTCGATGCCTTGAACTCAACTCAAGCCTCAACTATGGCTTTATCCCGAAATTCCACCTCCAATCCGCTCGAATCTAGCCACAAATTACTTATACATTAATAAGCACTAAATGAATCAATTTGAATGCATAAAAATAAATTCCCCAAAGTTTTTCCCGAAAATTAAATCGCCCCCGGGCCCACGTGGTCAAAACCCGAGGTTCGAACCAAAACCCGGTTACCCATTCCCCCACGAACTCAAATATGTAATTTGTCTTGAAATCGGACCTCAAATTGAGGTCCAAATCCCCAATTTTAGAAAACCTAGGTCGTACCCAAAACCCCCAATTTCTCCCATGAAAATCATTGATTTTAAGTTGAAAACATGTTAAATGATGTTAATGATTGAAAGAGTTAAGTACAAATCGACCTACAAATGATTTGGGATAAAACTTGTTCTTGAAAAATCGCCTAAGGAGTTGTACTTTGAAAGTGGGGTGAAAAATGACTTGAAATTCGTCTAAGTATGAAAAATGCAGGTTGCAGATGTGGGAAATGCGAACTGGGGTTCGCAATTGCGAACCCCGACCTGCTACTTTGGGAATTGCGAACAAAAGTCCGCATTTGCTAACCATTGGCCTATTTGGGGACTTCGCATTTGCAAACAAAAGTGTCGCATTTGCGAAAGTCCCAGCTTTCGCATTTGCGATGCTATGATCGCATTTGCGATCCCTGTGTAATGTGAGCACCTTTGCATTTGCGGAGGGTTCTTCGCATTTGCGAGCTCGCATTTGCGAGCCAGGCTTCGCAAATGCGAAGCCTGCAGGTCAGATCATACCAACCATTTTCCAAGTTCAAAACTGCACTCCGTGGCCTATCCAAAACTCACCCGAGCCCTCGGGGCTCCAAACCAAATATACACACAACCTCAAAAACACCCTACGGACTTACTCGCACGATCAAATCGCCAAAATAACATCATACCTCAAAACTCATGATTTCTTCCAAATTTTCATAAAACATCAATTTTCCATTTTAAGTCCGAAACATGTCAAACGACGTCCGATTTCAACCAAACTTTACAAAAAGTGCTTAAACCACATATAAGACTTGTACCCGGCGCCGGAACCAAAATACGGGACCGATACCACAATCTTTTAATCAAATTTCATTTTCATTTTCCTTAATCATTTTCAGAAAATAATTTCACACAAAAATTAATTTCTCGGGCTTGGGACCTCGGAATTCGATTCCGGGCATACGCCCAAGTCCCATATTTTCCTACGAACCCTCCGGGACCGTCAAATCACGAGTCCGGGTCCGTTTACCCAAAATGTTGACCGAAGTCAAATTTATTCAATTTAATATCAAAATTTAGCATTTTTCTCACAGAATTCATATTTAAGCTTTCCGGCTACGCGCCCAGACTGTGCACGCAAATCGAGGCAACCCCAAATGAGGTTTTCAAGGCCTCGGAAGCACGGAATGAATAAGAAAATAGGTGATGACCCTTTGGGTCGTCACAAGCACATAGATGTTTTATTGTATTATCTGAGGAAGAAGCATATATATATCACATCAATGAGTATCCATTTTCTTCAACAACAACAGATGTGGACTTTAACGACACTTTAGAATTTGCATATAAGGAGTGGAATGATCATCCAAAAGGCTGGACTGAGTTTGAATTTTGGAATGACCCTTCTGGATTGGGATTTGGGCTTTGTCAGTATATATTGGGTGAGAATCGTAAATGTGGGATTCCATGGTCATCTGTTCAAAAATTTTTCTATCCGCTTCGACTTCGTGCACCTTTGGAAAATGGTAAAATTCCATTAGATTCTTGCACTCATTATTTTCTGGCAGTGTTAGACTTGAATGAGAAGACCATAGATGTATATGATTCGGTGTACAAGGGAGATGAGTATGATGTTATAAAGGAGCAGCTTATTTCTTATGAGCATTTCATTCCTGTGGTTTTGCAGCATTGTAGCTTGCATCCTATATTTGGGCATGTGTATGAACCATTTGTGGTTCGCTGGAAAGAATCACCAAAACAGATAGGAAACCAAAGTTGTGGTGCATTTGTTATAAGGTATGTTGATATGTTGATGCAGGGTAAAGATGTTATGACATTTGTGCCCAATACAATCAATTATTATCGTAAGTATCTTGGTTTTAGTCTATGGGGACATGCAGATTGGAAACACAAATTAGGGTTATCAACTCCTCCGGAGATGGTTGGTGATGATTATGGAGAGAATGGAAATAACTTTTGTAAATATCCTTTAGCACTTGGTAATCCTCAAGTGTAAATACATTCATAAACATAATTTAACGACCCGAATGGTCATTTTCCTTTTTAGAACCCCATTCCCCTAAATAAGACTTCCCGTACTTTCTTTTACTGATTTACGACTTGCGGGGATAGTTGGTTCGGGATTTGGAAGAGTTTGGATTGAAATCGGAACACTTAGTTCCTTAAGGTTGGCTTAAAAGGCCAAGTTTGACTTTGGTCACCATTTTTAGTAAGCGGACCCGGACTTGCGTTTTGACGGTTCCGGAGGGTCCATAGGAAAATATGGGACCTGGGCGTATGCTCGGAATTGAATTCCGAGGTCCCTAGCCCGAGTAATGAATTTTTTGTTAAACTGAAATTCTAAGGATTTAAAGAATTGAATAATGTTTGATCATGTTGGTATCGGGCCCGTATGTTTGTTCCAGAGCCCAGTACAGGTCCAATATAACATTTAAGTCTTGTCTATAAAATTTGGTGAGAAACGGGACTGATTTGGCCTGATTCGGACGTCCGGTTGTAAAAATAGGAATTTTGAATGTTCTTAAGGATTTCATGCGTTTGGAGTCGAATCCGTAGTTTTAGATGTTATTTCGGCGATTTGATTGCTCGAGCAGGTTTTTACAATGTTGTTGGACTTGTGTGGGTATTCGGAGTGGAACCCCGAGGGCTCGGGTGAGTTTCAGGCATGGGTTGAGGGTGAAAAACACCCCAGTTTTCTGGTGTTTCTGGGCACTGTTGCAGGTCTCGCAAATGCGAGGAAATGTTCGCAATTGCGAACCTCGCATTTGTGAGGAAAGCATCGCATTTGCGATGAAGCCAAGCTAGGGGCAGTGGTCGCATTTGCGAACCCAGCTGGGTTCGCATTTGTGACCCCACTCTCGCATTTGCGATCAAGGCAGGGGGGAGGCCCAGTTCGCATTTGCGATCCTTTTGTCGCAATTGCGACTTCGCATTTGTGAACCTGATGTCGCAAATGCGACATCAGAGGCCTGGACACAGCTTTTAAAAATGGGATTTAGGTCATTTATTTCATTTCACTTCTACACTTGGGCGATTTGGGAGCTTTCAAAGAGGGGATTTTAACCTAGCATTGTGAGGTAAGTTATTTCTACTTAATGTGAGTTTAATACTTGGGTTTTGGGTAGATTAACACACAAAAATTAGTAAAATCATGGGATTTGAGTAAAACCTAGGGTTTTGATAAAAAACAAGATTTAACCACAAAATTTGTTATAGAATAAAGTAGAAATCATATATTCTTGATCCTTAGGTTATAGATAACAACTTTCTTCAAAAATTTCCGGAATCCAGACACGTGGGCCCGGGGCGGATTTAGGAAACTTGTGTTTCGGGTTGGGAAATTACTTTAATAGTTAGAATGCAAACTTGTGAACTTGTATTGACTAGTTCCTACCTCGTTTAATTAGTTTTGGATCGTCCGGCTCCAAATTGACGGTTTGAGCACGTTCTTGATATTGGAAGTACGCTTTGGAGCGAGGTGAGTCTCCTTTCTAACCTTGTAAGAGGGAATTGTCCCCATAGGTGAAATAATTGAATAATTTGCCACTAAATGCGGGGGCTACGTACGCACTAAGTGACGAGAGTCCGTGCGTAGCCACTAATATACTTAAGTTCGGGTAGTCTAGGACCCAAAAGCATGCTTTGTGTGATATTCTTGTAATTTTATGGTCAACTTGGATTGCTTAAATCATGTTGAATGAGGTAAATGAATTTATAAAGAGGAACTTTATTTCCTTGACCTTTTAAAGAGAAGTTGACATTCTTTGAATAATTGCTTCCCTGATATATCCTTTTTTGACTGTTTGTTGTGTTTAATTATATTTGACCGCGTCACATGTATGATTCGCGAGCGGGGTAATAGATACATCTATGGTTCGCGCCGTTCGACCCTCCCGCAGTGCACACTTTATTTTTAAGTTGGATCGGGCCGTACGACCTCGGCACTATTTGCGCATGTTTCTTGCTCGGTATTTTTCTGTGAATTGAACTTTGTTAAATGCCCTGAAATATAAATGGCTAACTGCGATATTATCTAAAAGGACCTATCACTTCTTTATTTATGACATCTATGCTTAGCATAAAACTTTCTTATATTATTTGACCCTAGTAAGTATCAAGTCGACCTCTCATCTCTACTTCTTCGAGATTAGACGGGATACATACTGGGTACATATTTTTTATGTACTCATACTATGCTTCTGTACTTAATTGTACAGGATCTGAGGTAGGTACATCTGGCTACCAGTCTGGTGCGTATTCTTGATAGTAGGCCAAGATTTCCACGGTGAGCTGCTCCCTTCCTAGGCCGTTCAGCAGCATGATGGAGTCTCTCTTTATTTTTGGACTATCTATTCTATCTCAGACAGTATGATAGATTTATTATTTTGTATATTCTACTAGATGCCCATATACTTGTGACACCAGGTCTTGGGACACACAATAGTAGACTATTCTTTTGGGTTGTATAACTATTATTGTACATTGCTAATTCTCACTTGTTTTAAATTCAAATTAAGAAATTGTTGCAGCTGTTTTAGTAAAGTAAAACGAGAACTCAGTAATATTTCCGCATTGTCTTGCCTGACAACAGTGTTGGGCGCCATCACGACATATAGTGAAGTTGGGTCGTGACACATAGTTTTTGGATTATATATGAAATATGAATACTTTGTTGATTGATATGCAGAGTTTATTGTTTGAATTTAAGACTTTAAAATATTTTGCTTCCTGTATATTATGCTGGAGATCTATTATGTGAAAGCATATTATACAGTAATTTATACTGTATGTTTACCGTCCAATTTCATTTTATGGACGTCAAGCTATTTATTATTTCAAAGAAATGTCAATGGATTGGAGTTTATATTTTTTATGGTGTGTTTTATGGATTGTATTTTTGCCGATACAATTCTAGTATAATTAGTTGGAGTTCTGTAACGACCCAACCGGTCGTTTTGAGCTCTAGCGCGTCGTGCAGCAGTTTTGAAGCCATGAGCAGCTTCACTTCAGGTATTATGACTTGTACGCATGGTCGGAATTGAATTTCGGGATGTTCGGAGTTGATTTGGAAAGAGAACTATCATTTCGGAAGCTTTAAGTTGAAAGAATTGACTAAGATTGGATTTTTGAGTAAACGACCTCGGAATCGGGATTCGAAGGTTTCAACAAGTTCGCATGATGATTTTAGACTTGGGCGTATGTCCGGATCGGGTTTTGGAAGAACCGGGAGCGTTTCAGCACCTATTGTGGAAGTTAGCATTTTTGGAAGAATTTCATAAGTCTTGGTTGAAGTGCATTTCAGTGTTATCAATCTCCGTTTGGGATTCCGAGTCTGGGAATAGCTTCGTATGGTGATTCTGGTGTTGGGAGCACGATCGGAAGTGAATTCGGAGGTCCGCAGGTCATTTTGGAGACATTTGGTTAAAGATAGAAATTTGAAGGTTTTTGAGGAGTTTGACCGGAAGTGGAATTATTGATATCAGGGTCCGAATCCAATTCCAGAAGTTGGCATAGGTCCGTAATGTCGAATGTGACTTGTGTGCAAAATTTAAGATCAATCGGACGTGATTTGATAGGTTTTAACATCGAATGTAGAAGTTTGAAGTTCTAAAGTTCATTAAACTTGAATTGGGGTGCGATTCATGATTTCGATGTTGTTTGATGTGATTTGAGGCCTCGAGCAGGTCCTTGTTATACTATGGGACTGGTTTGTGTGATTGGATGGGACCCCAGGGGCCTCGGGTGTGTTTCGGGGTGGTTACGGATCATTTCGGGCTGTTTTGCAATAGCTGATGCTGGTGTCTGGTGTTGTTCTTCGCGTTCGCGAGGACCTTCCCGCATTCGTGAAGAAGGATTTGGCTTCAGGGACTCTGTTCTTCTCGTTTGCGAAGTAATCCAAGCGTTCGTGAAGAAGGAAATCTCTGTTGCACAGGTCCGACTTCAGAGGCTCATATCTCGCAATCTATAAGGAATTTGGAGATGATCCAAATATGAAAGTTGTAGCCCTTTTGTGTCTAGTTTTCAGAAAAGTAAACCGTTTGGCACTTGGATATGTGTAGAATAAGTTATGGCTGGTACACTACAGGCTGTCCGGGAAGATGATGAAGAAATTTGTGTTGCACAGGGCTGACTTTGGTAGCTTATATCTCAAAATCTATAGGAATTGGGAGATGACCAAAATAGGAAAGTTGTAGATCTTGGTGTCTCGTTTTCAAAACATTAAACCATTTGTCATTTGAAGTTTTGTACAAAAAGTTATGTCCATTATACTAGAGGATGTCTGGGATGAGTTCGGAAAATGGTTTTTGGGAATTTTCTTCTTCGCGAACGCGATGGGTGTCTCGCGAATGCGAAGAAGAGTCGTCTGGGCAGTGTATAAGTGTAAAGAAATGGGTTTGGCTCATTTCATCTCATTTCCTCCATGGGAGCCGACCTAGAAGCGATTTTGGAGCTCCATTTTCATCATCCATGTCAAGGTAAGTGATTCCCACCTATTGCAAGTTAATTACTTGGATTATATCTAGATTTTAACATGGAAAATCATTTAAATTAGTAGAATTTTGGGATTTTGAAGAAAACCTAGGAAATTAGTATTCTTGGATTTTGGCCACGATTTTGGACATGAAATTGAGAGCCAATTATATATTTGAGTTCGTGAGGTTGTGGGTAAACTTTATCTTCGAAAAATTTCAGAATACAGGCACGTGGGCCCGAGGGCAATTTTGTCAACTTTTCGAGCGGAGTTGGGATTTTATATAAATTGAATTGTTATGAGTATTAGGGTGTATTTTCATAGGTTTGCCTGTTATTTGGCTAGTTTTGGAGTGTTGGGGCATCGGTTTGAGTCGTCGGAAGGGGCTTCGAAGACGATTATTGGACTTCGGAGCGAGGTAAGTCTCCTTTCTAACCTTGTAAGTGGAAATTGTCCCCATAGGTGAAATAATTGGTTATGTGCTCCTATTTGTGGGGGCTACGTACGCACGAGGTGAAGAGAGTCCGTACGTAGCTACTATTATGTTTATGTCCGGGTAGTCTAGGACCCAAAAGCATACTATGCCTGAAATATTTGTAATCTTATTGACAACTAAAATTGCCTAAATCATATCGAATTAGTAAAAGAATTTCTAAAAAGGGTTAAACCTCATTTTCTTAAATCGTTAAAAGAGAATTGACCTTTCCTTGGATAAATGTTTCTTGATGAAATCTTAATTGACTGTTTGAATGCGTGTATCTATGAGTACCTGCGTCGCACGTATGATTTGCGAGCGGGGTAACTCTATTATTTATATTTGACCGCGTCGCACATATGATTCGCGAGCGGGGTAATAGATGCATCTATGGTTCGCACCATTCGCCCCTATGGAAGTGCACAGTTCAAATAGTTGTTGGATCGAGCCGTATGACCTCGGCATAATTTGCGCATGCTTGTAATGCTTGCTTGGGATTTACAAATTGATATTGCCTCCCTGTTCTGAGATAAATTGATAAATAATGGATTATGAATTTGGAGACTTCTAAATATAAAAAGGAATGTTTACTTGTTTCTTGACTTACTTGAGTTTACTGCCATTTTTAATAAACCCATAATTATTCGCATTATTAATATATTATTATTGGACCACTAGTAAGTATCGAAGTCGACCTCTCGTCTCTACTTCTTCGAGGTTAGACGGGATACTTACTGGGCACACGTTGTTTTTTGTACTCATACTACACTTGCTGTGCATTTTTTTGCACAGGCACATGTATGTCTAGTGGCCTAGTTGGGTGCAGCGACATGGTTGATACGGAGACTTAGGTGAGCTGCACCTCTCGAGACGACCCGCAGCCAGCAGAGTCTCATTCAGAGTATTGTACTGTATTTTCTTTTCTGTCCAATTTGTATTCCGGACAGTTGTTGTATTACATTATTTCCTAGAAACTGCTCATGCACTTGTGACACCGGGTTCTGGGATTATTATGGGGTATTCTGTATATTAACTTCTAAACATTCTTTTATTTTTATTTTGTAAAGATTATCTTTTACTAGCCAAGTTGAAGGAAAATCATAGTTTTCACAATTATTACAAACCAGAATTTGATTAAGTATTTATGGTTGGCTTGCTTGACAGCGATGTCCGGCGCCATTACGACCTTTAGTGGATTTTGGGTCGTGACAACATGGTATCAGAGCACTAGGTTCACTTAGGTCTCACGAGTCATGAGCAAGTCTAGTAGAGTCTTGCGGATCGGTACGGAGACGTCTGTCCTTATCTTCGAGAGGCTACAAGGCTGTTAGGATCACTTCCCTTCTTGATTCCTCATCGTGCGGTGCGATTCCTTTGAGGCTTATCGCTTTTTTTTGATTTCCTACTCAATCTTATGCGACGTGATGCGCTTGCTATATCGATCGAGAATTGAGAAATTGTAATGGTACTACAGATATGGTACGGGATGTTCCTCCCTGCGTATTTGATTGGGCTATTGTCGTCGCCTTGCGGAAGGCCGTTCTGTCGTTTCTGCTCAGTATCAGTATTACCTAAGGTTTTGAGATTTGGCATTAATTGTTATGACGATTCGTGCGTTTCTATCACACAGTATTGGTGTAATGGTAGGATGCTTCTCTATGCGTTGAAGCAGTGAATGACTTGGAAGGATGTTTACTCAATGCTAGATTCAGAGATTCAGAATTTTATTTCCGGCGGAGGAGAGGCAATCGGGCTATGAATGTTCTAATTTGGTTTGATGGAGTAACAAGACTTGGTATTTTTGAGCGTGGTGGAATTTTCATCTGTGATGTGGTGTCATTGTCCTTGTTGAATACGTTAAGTTCGTTGGTGTTATGGTTTTCTTCAATTTGCCTTTGGGGCAGAGTAGCATATGGGTTCTATGGTAGGATGACTACACTCCTTGAGAAAAGTTTAGAGTGATTCGGGATTCATGGTGGACAGTGACTAGGTCTACGAGCTTAATTTGAAATAATGGCTAGCATAACGGCGGGAGATTTGATATGACCGAAAGGAGCTGCTTGATATGAAGAAGGATACAACATGACTTTGAATTGGAAGATATTGTCGCACATTTAGTTGATGTCCACGAGGAGTGAATGAACTTGTGCAGCTGGTGAATGAGTGCAGGCTCAGGTGGGTTATCTCCTATGAGTAGGTCAGCGGTCGCGTGGTTGGTGAAGCTCCTGCGAAGGATTTTACTGGCTATCCGGTAAGAGGCCTAATTTGTGAATGTTGCTAGAGATTCAGAGTGTTCATGAAATGCTAATGGAAGGATTTCGAGGAATCTGGATGTTTACTTGCGCAAGGTCATGTCAATAAGAGATAAAGAATTTTGGTGGATTCCAAAGTTGTATAATAGTGGCTTCAAGCTAAGTGGGAGAGTCCCACCGCCTACGGTTGGATTGCCTAGTCGCCTATTTGTGAGATTTCTAGTTATCGGCATATTGATGGGTTACTGCGACTAGGGAAAGAGAACATCAGTGGTAATTTGAGCAAAAGAATTGAAGAATGTGTTCTATAATTGGCATTATCGATTCATGTTCAGGCTTTGGAAAGACTCGGGAATTATGCTTCGCGTAAAAGTGAGTTGCAAGGAAAGTGATTCGGCCGGGTGCTTCTTTGAGAGGGTGGTCATGTGCTAGCGGAGACTTGCAGTTGATTTTATTCGGGACCATGTCAGAGTGGGTGACTCTCAATAACGGTCCTAGTGGGTTCAAAGGTTAAGGTGTGGTGCCTAAGGGTTTCGAGTCCATTATATGGTTGAGTATCGAGCTTTTGCAGCAGATTATGATAAAGAGCTTGGAGTGTTCTGTGTTATCTTCGGTCTGCGGTATAAATTGAGAGGAATGGGAGAAAATGACTTTGGATTCATAGAGGAATTATCAGAATGGGTGTACCAGTTGAGGATGCGAATATACGGATAAGGAGGGTATGAGATGGTTCATGGGAATTGAGACAGCGTGGTCTCGTGAAATAAGGTCACTCAGGATGAGTGCGGATTTGAGTTCGTGATGTTTTGAATGGGGCTACTATTATTCCTAAGTCAAGCCCAGAGTAAATTGGAAGAAGTAAAAAGCAGTCAACAATGGTTGAATTGGTATAATGGTGCCAACGATTAGTTCCTTCAGTGTGTTATGTTATACACATGATTACAGTAATGCGTGCGAGGTTTGACGGTCGCCGTAATTGATTTTATTTGGAGGCTTTTGAGTATTGTGGCCTATAATGTGCAGATGAACCCGGAAGAGTTATGGTGGTTTAGACCACCACTTGAGGTTGGTATTTTCTGCGGTTATGAGAATTTAGTCACGGGTTGTAATGGTTCTCTTGAAATGAGTTAAGTAAAAGGCTTCTATATGATGAAGTGTTTAACCCTATTAGGGGTTCAGGAGTTATGATGAAATCCTTGTACTCTTGTGTATTGTCATGATTAAGCGCAGTGAGTAGTGTGGGATTTGGAAGTTGAGAATCAAGGTTGCGGTTCGGTGTTGACAAGGAGGTCACGGGCTCGGATGAGCAGGAAAAGAATTTAGATGTTTAGAGTAAGCTGGTATTATATTCAGCGTCACCTGAGATCAATGTCATGAGTAAGAGGTTTTGTGTATTGACTTGCGGATCCTTGATTCGCATTGCAGCATTTGTATGGCCGGTGGTATGGATGTGCAGACTTGTTACCTGGTGCAGAAGGCCATGGGAGCATATCTGTCACGACCCCAGTTCGCCCTCCGTGAACTATCGTGACGGCACCTAGTCGTCTCTACGACTAGGTAAGCCTAACAAATTGTGGAAAAAGAAACAACAGAATAAAACTAACCAAAACTGCAGAAATAACAACCGTAGCTTTTAAGATGCCGCTCGGCATGTAGAATACAAACTCTCAAAATGAAACTACATTTCCCAAAACCCGGAATCTCATGAAATCACAAGTTGTGGAATAACTACAGTGTTGTAACTCCAGAGTGTCTAAACAAAAGTAAATATAGTAGGGATAATGCTATGAGAGAGAATGGAAAGGGACTCCTCGGTCTGCGGACGCGGCAGATATACCTCGAAGTCTCTAGAGAATCACCTCGCCTCAAGGGTAGTAGGACTGAGTCAAAGTACCTGGATCTGCACACGAAAAACATGCACAGAAAGGGCATGAGTACACCACAGCGGTACTCAGTAAGTGCCAGGCCTAACCTCGGTCGAGTAGTGACGAGGAAGGTCAGGGCCCTACTGATTATACCTGAAAAATGGGATAAAACAGTATAAAATACCACAATATAATTAAATGCTAACCGTATGAAGTAATACAGGATAATAACAATAATAACAACTATTACAGAGACAGAAGTAATCACGGAAAGAATACAGCTCACATAGAGATAACAACCGGGGATCTCCCAGGATAAGTCATGTAGTCCCAAATATAAATATCTAGGTGATCTCCCGGGATACAGTCCTGTAGTCCAACTCATAATGCGCAGGGATCTACCGGAATCCCGATCTATAGTCCCAAATGTAAATACCCAGTACTGGGGGAATCTACTGGGTACAATCCCGTAGTTCCAATATAAAGTGCAGGGGGAGCTTCCGGAATACCAATCCGTAGTCCCAAAGTAAATAGGCAGGGGGATCTCCCGGGATACCGTTCCGTAGTCCCAAAGTAAACACACAGCAGCAACACGAAGAATACTCAATTCAATTCAAATTTCATACCAAGGTAAAACAGGTAATTCTAACCTAGCATGCTGCACATAATCCAAATAAGACAGTTTGGGCAAGTAAAGCAATTAAGTCAATTAAACATGCTTCCCTAAGCTAACAGTAGGCTTAAATTACAAGCAGTATAAACAGGAAAAGGAATCACAATTATAGTTACTTAATGAAAATGGATTTCAACAATTAGCACAAATATGAACTCGTCACCTCACGTACAAAGCATTTCAAATATCAACAATACCAAATCCTAAGGGGAGTTCCCCCTCACAAGGTTAGGCAAGCCACTTACCTCGAACCGGCTCAAAATCAATCCGAAACCACGCTCTTGCCACGAGTACTCGACTCCAAATGTCCCAAATCTATTCAAATCAATTGTGTAATGTAAATAAAACTTCAAGTCACTGATTCCACTAATTAATTCTAAGCTAATACGCGAAATTAGGAAAATTGACCAAAACACCCCTCAGGACCACGTCTCGGAATTGGGTAAAATTTACAAATTCGGAATCCTCACACTCTCACGAGTTCATATATATAGAAATTACTCCAATCCGACATAAAAATCTTGATCTAAACTCAAAAATTAGGTCTAAGAACTTTTCCAACTTTTCTCAAATTTTTCCACCCCAAATTCGAATTTAAAGGATGAATTTAAGCATAGATTCGTGAAAATTAGTCAAAACCGAGTAAGAATTATTACCCAAAACACCCAGGTGAAAATCTCTCTCAAAATCGCCAATCCCGAGCTCCCAAATCAATTTCTAAGGTTTTGAAACTAAACCCTCGATTCTGCCCCTTTTCTGACCAGTGAAACTGCATCTGCGGCTCTGGGACCGCACCTGCGGTCCCGCTTCTGCGAAGACCAAGTCGCACCTGTGACTTTTCATTAAACGGGGACTTTTCGCTTCTGCGACTGCCAATCCGCACCTGCGGTCTCGCTGGTGCGGCAAATCTCCCGCATCTGCGGTTCCAGCCCTTCTTCCTCTGGCCGCATCTGCGGCTTCTCTTTTGCTTCTGCGGGATCGCACATGCGGTCCCCAAGACGCAGGTGCGGTTATGACAGTAGACTCGGCAGCTTCAGCTGCAAATTCCCAACTCCAAACTTCCCGTTAACCATCCGAAACCACCCCGAGGCCCCCGGGACCTCAACCAAAAGCACGGACAAGTCATATACCACTATCCAAACTTGTACAAATCTTCAAAACACCTCAAACAACATCGAATCAACCAATTAGCATCGGATTCAAGCCTAAGAACTTCAAAAACTCACAAATAATGCTTTCGATCAAAAGTATATCAAACCTCGTGCGAATGACCTGAAATTCTGCACACACGTCACATTCAACACTACGGAGCTACTCCAACTTCCGGAATTCCATTCCGACCCTTAGATCAAAATCTCACTATTGAACCGGAAACTTTAAAAATTCAACTTTCGGCATTTCAAGCCTAAATAAGCTACGAACCTCCAAAACACGATCCGAACACGCTCCTAAACCCGAAATCACCCAATGGATCTAACGGAATCAATGGAATTCCATTCCGAGGCCGTCTTCACACTATTCCGACTACGGTCCAAATTCTAAAACTTAAACTCTCAGTTAGGGACTAAGTATCCCAAAACTCTCCGAAACTCCAAATAAATCCTCCCGGCAACTCACAATAGCAGAAACAAACACTGGGAATGCAGTTAATAGGGGATCAGGGCGTTAATTCTTAAAACGACCAGCCGGGTCGTTACATCCTCCCACACTTAAACATTCGTTCGTCCTCGAACGAGCATAGAGACATACCTGAAGCAGTGAAAAGATGAGGGTAACGGCTGCGCATATCCTGCTCGATCTCCCAGGTCGCCTCCTCGACCGATTGACCCGGCCACTGAACCTTCACTGATGTAATGTTCTTTGACCTCAGCTTTCGAATCTGCCTATCCAATATCGCCACTGGCTCCTCAACGTAAGATAGGTCTTTGTCCAACTAGACTGAACTGAAATCCAACACGTACGACGGATCACTGTGATACCTCTGGAGCATCGAAACATGAAATACCGGATGAACTCCTGTCAAGCCGGGGGGTAAGGCAAGCTCATAAGCAACCTCCCCAACACGCCTCAATATCCTAAAAGGGCCAATAAACCTCGGACTCAAATTCCTTTTCTTCCCACATATCATAACGCCCTTCATAGGCGAAACCCGAAGCAAAACCCACTCTCCAACCATATAGGAAACATCACGAACCTTCCGGTCCGCGTAACTCTTCTGTCTGGACTGGGCTATACGGAGTCTATCCTGAATCACCTTATCCTTCTCCAAAGCATCCTGAACCAAGTCTGTGCCCAATAATCTAGCCTTACCCGGCTCAAACCAACCCACTGAGGATCTACACCGCCTACCATATAAAGCCTTATACGGTGCCATCTGAATGCTGGACTGATAACTGTTGTTGTAGGCAAACTCCGCCAATGGCAAGAACTGATCCCAAGACCCTCCAAACTCAATCACGCACGCTCGGAGCATATCCTCAAAAATCTGAATAGTGCACTCGGACTTTCTGAGGGTGAAATGCTGTACTCAACTCCACCCGAGTACCCAACTCATGCTATACGGCCTTCCAGAACCGTGATGTGAACTGAGTACCTCTATCTGAAATGATGGAAATTGGAATACCATGCAGACGAAAAATGTCCTGGATATAAATCTCCGCCAGCCGCTCTGAAGAATAGGTAGTACACACAGGAATGAAATGCGCGGACTTGGTCAGCTGATCCACAATCACCCAAATGGCATCGAACTTCTTCAAAGTTCGTGGGAGCCCAACTACGAAGTCCATGGTGATCCGCTCCCACTTACACTCTGGAATCTCTATCTGCTGAAGCAATTCACCCGGTCTCTGGTGCTCATAATTATGGGCCTCCTCTAGAATCAACTCCCGAAGCCCATCAACATTGGGTACACAAACCCGACCCTGCATCCTCAATACTCCATCATCACCAATAGTCACATCTCTAGCATCGCCATGCAAAACTTTGTCCTTGAGGACAAGCAAATGAGGGTCATCAAACTGACGCTCCCGGATACGATCAAACAAGGAAGACCAAGAAACCACACAAGAAGGGAACCGACTAGGCTCCGAAAGATCCAATCTCACAAACTGACTGGCTAAGGCCTAAACATCCATCGCCATGGGCCTCTCTGCTGCTGGTAAATACGCCAAACTCCCCAAACTCTCCGCCCGGCGACTCAAAGCATCGGCCACCACATTGGCCTTGCCCGGGTGATACAAAATAGTGATATCATAGTCCTTCAGAAGCTCTAACCACTTCCTCTGACGCAAATTAAGGTCCTTCTTCTTGAACAGATGCTGCAAACTCCAGTGATCAGTATAAATCTCACAAGGCACACCGTACAAATAGTGACACCAGATCTTCAAGGCGTGAACAATAGCAGCTAACTCGAGATCATGGACAGGATAATTCTTCTCATGTACCTTCAACTGTCTGGACGCGTAGGAAATCACCCTACCTTCCTACATCAATACCGCTCCAAGGCCAACCCTCGAGGCATCACAATAGACAGTATAAGACCCCAAATTTATAGCCAATATCAAAACTGGGGCTGTAGTGAAAGCTGTCTTGAGCTTCTGAAAACTCTCCTCACACTCTTCCGTCCACTGGAACGGAGCACCCTTCTGGGTCAGCCTGGTTATAGGCGCTGCAATAGATGAAAATCCCTGAACAAATTGACGGTAATAACCCGCCAAGCCAAGAAAACTGCAAATCTCTGTAGCTGAGGATGGTCTGGGCCAACTCTGCACCGCTTCCATTTTCTTCGGATCCACCTTTATCCCCTCACTAGATACCACGTGACCCAAGAATGCCACGGAATCCAACCAGAACTCACATTTCGAGAACTTAGCATATAGTTTCTCCTCTCTCAAAGTCTGAAGCACTTTCCTCAGGTGCTGCTCATGATCTTCCCGACTCCGAGAATATACCAGAATGTCATCAATAAAGATAATGATGAATGAGTCAAGATATGGCTGGGATACACTGTGCATCAAATGCATGAAGGTGCTGGGGCATTGGTCAGCCCAAATGACATAACAAGGAACTCGTAATGACCATACCGAGTCCTGAAGGCAGTCTTCAGGATATCTTGCACCCGAATCTTTAACTGATCATAGCCTGAACATAAGTCAATCTTAGAAAACTCCTGAGCACCCTGTAACTGATCAAACATGTCATCAATACGAGGCAAAGAATTACGGTTCTTCACTGTAACCTTGTTCAACTGGCGATAATCGATACATATACGCATGGAACCATCTTTTTTCTTCACAAACAAGACAGGAGCACCCCAAGGTGATACACTGGGCCAAATGAAACCCTTATCAAGCAATTCCTGTAACTGCTCCTTCAACTCCTTCAACTCAAGAGGAGCCATATGGTACGGAGGAATAGAAATGGGCTGAGTGCCCGGCAACAGTTCAATGCCAAAATCAATATCTCTATCGGGCGGCATGCTCGAAAGGTCAGCTAAAAACACATCAGAGAAATCCCGTACTACTAGGACTAAATCAACTGTAGGGGTATCAATACTGATATCTCTCACATAAGCTAGATACACGTCACACCCCTTCTCAACCATACGCTGAGCCTTAAGGAATGAAATAACTCTGCTGGAAGTATGATCTAAGGTACCTCTCCACTCTACTAGCGGTACACCTGGCATAGCCAGCGTCACAGTTTTTGCGTGACAATCAAGAATAGCATAATGGGGCGACAAACAGTCCATGCCCAAGGTAACATCAAAGTCTACCATGCTGAGAAATAACAAATCGGCTCTGGTCTCAAAACCACTAAGAGCAATCAAACACGACCTATATACACGATCCATAACAAGAGAATCTCCAATAGGAGTAGAAACATAAACAGGAGAACTCAAAGAATCCCGAGATACGCCCAAATACGGGGCAAAATAAGAGGACACATAAGAATAAGTGGAGCCTGGATCGAATAGAACCGATGCATCTCTATGACAGACCAGGATAGTACCTGTGATGACAGAATCAGAGGCGATAGCCTTAGTATGGGCAGGAAGGGCATAAAATATGGCCTGGCCTCCCCCTCGAGGGCGACCTCTGCCTCCCCGACCTCCACCTCTAGCTGGCTGAGCAGGTGGGGTAGCAACTGGTGTTGTGATCATAGCCTGAGAACTCTGCGGGGCACGCTGTGGCTGAGAAGTCTGTGGAGGTGCACCCCTCCTAATTCTAGGGAAATCCCTCACCATATGCATGTGTCACCACACTCAAAACAAGCTCTGGGAGGACGTGGTAGCTGTGACTGGCTCGGGCCAGGTTTGTTGGACTGACCACTGGAAGCACCACGCGTAGGAGGCGTACTAGATACTTGAGGTGCATAATAAGGCTCCTGAGGTCTGGGAGGATCTGGAATACCACTGGATACTAGAAGAGCTGAATGAACGGGGCGACTCATTTAACCTCTACCATGACGAGCTGAAGCTGGGGCACGGGCACCAGAACAATGGCCCGACTCTCGAGACCTCTTGGCCTCCCTCTCCTCTCTGTCCCGAGCATGCATACCCTCTATTCTCCAAGCAATTCTCACCACCTGCTTATAAGAAATATCCATCTCCAACTCCGGAGTCATACTAGACTTGATGCTGGGAATGAGCCCCTCAATAAACCGGCGAACCTTTTCGCAAATAGTGGAAACCAAAGCTGGTGCATGTCTAGCCAAGTTAGTAAAACAGATAGCATACTCCGAGACAGTCATAGTCCTAGCGCAAATGCTCAAACTCTGTGCGCCAAGCGCCCCTGAGACTTTGGGGAACATACTCTCTCGTGAACATATCAGAAAACTGAGCCCAAGTCAGGGAAGCTACCTCATCCGGACTGTCTAACTCATAAGCATGCCACCACTGATAGGCGGCTCCTCGAAGCTTGAAGGTAGTGAAGGAAACCCCGCTTGATCCTGATATACCCATGGTAGTGAAGGAAACCCCGCTCGA
This sequence comes from Nicotiana attenuata, assembly GCF_001879085.1. Lineage (NCBI taxonomy): Eukaryota > Viridiplantae > Streptophyta > Magnoliopsida > Solanales > Solanaceae > Nicotiana > Nicotiana attenuata. The sequence goes on from NC_031994.1 coordinate 4,554,905, forward strand.
TCCTGATATACCCAGGTGAAAATCTCTCTCAAAATCGCCAATCCCGAGCTACCGAATCAATTTCTAAGGTTTTTAAACTAAACGCTCGATTCTACTCCTTTTCTGACCAGTGAAACCGCACGCTTGTGCGAAGACTAGGTCGCACCTGCGACTTTTCATTAAACGGGGCTTTCCGCTTTTGCGACTGCCTATCCGCACCTGCGGTCTCGCAGGTGCGGCAAAACTCCCGCATCTGCGGTTCCAACCTTTCTTCCTATTGGCCGCATCTGCGGCTTCTCTTTTGCTTCTGCGAGATCGCACCTGCGGTCCCCAAGCTGCAGTTGCAGTTATGATAGCAGACTCAGTAGCTTCAGCTACAAATTCCCAACTCCAAACTTCCCGTTAACCATCCGAAACCACCCCGAGGCCCCCGCGACCTCAACTAAAAGCATGAACAAGTCATATACCAATATCCAAACTTATACAAATCTTCAAAACATCTCAAAAAACATCGAATCAACCAATTAGCATCGGATTCAAGCCAAAGAACTTCAAAAACTCACAAAGTATGCTTTCGATCAAAAAGTCTATCAAACCTCGTCTGAATGACCTGAAATTTTGCACACACGTCACATTTAACACTACGGAGCTACTCCAACTTCCAGAATTCCATTCCGACCCTTAGATCAAAATCTCACTATCGAACCGGAAACTTAAAAAATTCAACTTTTGGCGTTTCAAGACTAAATAAGCTACGGACCTCTAAAACACGATCTGAACACGCTCCTAAACCCGAAATCACCCAACGGAGCTAACTGAACCAACAAAATTCCATTATGAGGCTGTCCTCACACTGTTCTGACTATGGTCTAAATTCTAAAACATAAACTCTCATTATGGACTAAGTGTCCCAAAACTCTCCGAAACTCCAAATAAATCCTTCCGGCAACTCACACTAGCAGAAACAAACACGGGGAATGCAATTAATAAGGGATCGGGGCGTTAATTCTCAAAACGACCGGCCGGGTCATTATAATATCCCACGGAAAGATTGTATAAGTGTGACATATAGTCACATAATTGATTGAGGATTTAAGCCAAGTATGGGGATTGTGGTACTATCGCTAATTGAGAATTTATGCCTAAAGGGCGCTCGGTTCATTTGGTTGTGGAATGTGGAAGGTTGTTCCGGATTGGACGGTTGTTCTTGTGTGCTATGGGAAAAAGGGGGTTATTATGGACCCAGGAAATATTATTGGCCTAGTTTGGTATGATTAGAATCGGCTTGAGGTCTATGAATGGATGTAAATATGAATATGGGCTCTATATCAGGCCTGATGTGTTCATTTCAGCATAGCGCTCCTTATGGAGGAGTATTCGGACGTTGGATGTTATTTCGTGTTCGACTATTTTATGTAATGCTATATTGTGCCGTGTGAGTTGCGAAATGGCTTGATAAATTTCTTGTGTGTTGAGGTTCCGCGTAGCGATGGTGTTATATGAGCAGGATGGCTCTTGAGATTCAGATCATATATCGCACTTCAGTTGTGCTTGAGTTTTGTATCTTATGGCGTTATCTGTCTCCCCAGGGATGGTATTATGCACTTAGCGTGCTTGTGGACGATATTCGGTATTTTGTAGTAATGAGAAATTTTGCTCGGTGTGTATCTTCTTAGGTGAATTTTATGTGTGGATCGAGTGGCACGGCGCCACGAGTATGTTTTTGGATCGGGTTGCACTCCGCGACAGTGTGATGTTGAGTATAGTCCCTATATCTGTTTTTGTGTGTTTTGTTTCGCATTTTCTGAGGAAAGTTCATATTAGTTGCATGATTTGAGTAGTCCCTTCCAGAGTTCATTTTCCTTATGTATCACGTTCGAGCTTGTGGCCTATTGGCACATTGTGGCATCATATGAGACTTTTGATCATGACTGGAGTGGCTTATTCCCTGAGCAGTTCGTACTGGGCGAGACAAGATTATTGGATCTAGGATCAGTGCAGTCGGATTATATGAAGTACATTAGAGAGCAAAGATCATTATTTGGTTCAGAATGAAGTAATGGTCCTTGTCAGAAGTATAGACTCAATGATTTGTTGACTCGGCAGTTGGTTATGAATTTCTACACATCTCTTCCGTCGTGGCAGTATTGCAGGAGTTGGAACAAGACTTATATATATATCATGAGGTGCATTGTGAGCATCAGATTCGGGGAATGTCAGTTATTATGATCAGAGAATGTTATTATGGTCCTGTGAATGATGTGGTGCATGGTGAGAATTTAGCAAAGGCATGCAATCATGTTCTGGTACCTCGTGTAGTGATTGATAAGGTGTTCATATATTGGAAGCAGGCCTGGCAGAGAATTCTGGATGTTGGAATTGGGCTCTAAGCTTATTTGCTTGAATAAAAGGGAATATCTTCAGAATTGATTGAGCTAATGTGCTTAACTGGGTTGTAGTAGCACGGGTAGGTGCACGAGGTGTTAAACAGTGATTTCGGACAACTCCAGCACAGTTCTTAGCACGTTTGAGGACGAACGTATGTTTAAGTGGGAGAGAATGTAACGACCCAACCGGTCGTTTTGAGCTCTAGCGTGTCGTGCCGTAGTTTGAGGCCATGAGCAGCTTCACTTCAGGTATTATGACTTGTACACATGGTCGGAATTGAATTTCGGGAAGTTCGGAGTTGGTTTGGAAAAAGAACTCTCATTTCGAAAGCGTTAAGTTGAAAGAATTGACTAAGATTGGATTTTTGAGTAAACGATCTCGGAATCGGGATTCGAAGGTTCCAGCAAGTTCGTATGATGATTTTGGACTTGGGCGTATGTCCAGATTGGGTTTTGGAAGAACCGGGAACGTTTTGGCACCTATTGTGGAAGTTAGCATTTTTGGAAGAATTTCATAAGTTTGGGTTGAAGTGCATTTCAGTGTTATCAATGTCCGTTTTGGATTCCGAGTCTTGGAATAGCTCCGTATGGTGATTCTGGTGTTGGGAGCGCGATCGGAAGTGAATTCGAAGGTCCGTGGGTCATTTTGGAGTCATTTGGCTAAAGATAGAAATTTGAAGGATTTTGAGGAGTTTGACCGGAAGTGGAATTTTTGATATTAGGGTCGGAATCCAATTCCGAAAGTTGGAGTAGGTGCGTAATGTCGAATGTAACTTGTGTGCAAAATTTGAGATTAATCAGACGTGATTTGATAGGTTTCGACATCGAATGTAGAAGTTTGAAGTTCTAAAGTTCATTAAGCTTGAATTGGGGTGCGATTCATGATCTCGATGTTGTTTGATGTGATTTTAGGCCTCGAGCAGGTCCGTATTATGTTATGGGAATGGTTCGTGCAATTGGAAGGGGCCCCGGGGGCCTCGGGGGCATTTTGGGATGGTTTCGGATCATTTCGGGCTATTTTGCAATAGCTGATGCTGGTGTCTGGTGTTGTTCTTCGCGTTCGCGAGGATCCTCTCGCGTTCGCGAAGAAGGATTTGGCTTCAGGGACTCTGTTCTTCGCGTTCGCGAGGAAGGAAATCTCTGTTGCACAGGTCTGACTTTGGAGGCTCATATCTCACAATCTATAATGAATTTGGAGATGATCCAAAAATAAAAGTTGTAGCCCTTTATGTATAGCTTTCAGAAAAGTAAACTGTTTAGCATTTGGATTTTAGTACAAAAAGTTATGGCTGGTACACTACAGGCTGTCTGGGAAGATGAAGAAGAAATTTGTGTTGCACAGGGCTGACTTTGGACGCTTATATCTCAAAATCATTAAAGAATTGGGAGATGACCAAAGCATGAAAGTTTTAGATCTTGGTGTCTAATTTTCAAAACATTAAACCATTTGTCATTTGAAGTTTCTAACAAAAAGTTATGGCCATTATACTAGAGGCTGTCTGAGATGAGTTTGGAAAATGGTTTTTGGGAATTTTCTTCTTCGCGAAAGTGATGGGTGTCTTGCGAACGCGAAGAAGAGTCGTCTGGGCAGTGTATAAGTGTAAAGAAATGGGTTTGGATTATTTCATCTCATTTCCTCCATGAGAGCTGATCTAGGTGCGATTTTGGAGCTCCATTTTCATCATCCATATCAAGGTAAGTGATTCCCACCTATTGCAAGTTAATATAACCTGGATTATATCTAGATTTTAACATGGAAAATCATGTAAATTAGTAGAATTTTGGGATTTTGAAGAAAACCTAGGAAATTAGTATTCTTGGATTTTGACCACGATTTTCGACATGAAATTGAGAGCCAATTATATATTTGAGTTCGTGAGGGTAAACTTTATCTTCGAAAAATTTCAGAATCCGGGCATGTGGGCCCGAGGGCGATTTTGTCAACTTTTCGAGCGGAGTTGGGATTTTATACAAATTGAATTGTTATGAGTATTAGGGTGTATTTTCATTGGTTTGCCCGTTATTTGGCTAGTTTGGGAGCGTTGAGGCATCAGTTTAAGTCGTCGGAAGGTGCTTAGAAGCCGGTTATTGGACTTTTGAGCGAGGTAAGTCTCCTTTCTAACCTTGTAAGAGGGAATTGTCCCCATAGGTAAAATAATTGGTTATGGGCTCCTATTTGTGGGGGCTACGTATGCACAAGGTGACGAGAATCCGTGCGTAGCTACTATTATGTTTAAGTCCGGGTAGTCTAGGACCCAAAACCTGATTTTTAATTTGTTCCAAGTGAATCTTTGGAATTTTCGGTACCTTTTTCATCAATTGAATTTTAATCTTTGTCGCGGCTCAGCTCCTGGCGAAAAATACAGTTGAATTTTGGCCAATCAAACGCCGCCGGCGATCGGAACCCTTAAATATTGTTCATCACTGATCGGTGCCCCCCAGTCGATCGTTTTCTGACCCCTTTAGAAATTTGTTACTCCTGTGTCTTATTTGATATTCACTAGATTTTTCCGACGAATACTCCGGCGGGGACCCCATTTGACTTCGCGCGGTTAATGAAATTTGAACGTTTCTTTCTTTTGTTCTTCCCCACCCCTTTAACATTCTCATATATTTTCTTCTTCGGTTGTATTCCTTCCTAGATTTTGCAGTTTTGACTTTTGAGGGTTATACAAAAGAACTTATTGAAACAGAATTTTGTAATATCCTGTGAAACATCAAATTATCCCTCTTCCCCCATCAATCTTGAAATTTTAATTTTCTTGAAGCTGTTGCTGATCAGATAATACCGAAAAATCCTGCTTACATCCTTGTGATTCTTTTCTCCTTCTTGTTTTAATTATTTTATTCTTTATAGTATTATTTTGATCTTTTTGAATTAGGATTTTCGAAAACCTCTTTTCAATTTTTTCCAGTTAGTCTCTATTTTGTTGTTCGTCTATAGGACTGATTTCTGGGGGTTTTTCCATACTCTGTGCTGACAGAAATCTATCAGTTGCAAAATAATTCCTTTCTTTTCTTCTCTTTTGATTTTTTATTTTAATAACGAATACGATCTTCTTGACTGTTGCAGTGTTAATAAACGGTAATCTTGTCTATTCACGTTTCTTTAACTGTGTCGTCACTAGATTCGCATTTTTCTGCTGTTGGTGACGGTGACAGTCCGGCCCACCTGTATTTTTCTTGGATATGTGGGTGTTTGTGTGTTTTGCAGATATCACTTTTGTGGCTTCTTGGTGGCGGTAGGGAGGTGCACATGCACAAGCAGTAGAGAAGCAGTTATACACCAGGTTCCGCAGTATCTGGAGTATACCAAGTCAAAAGATCCAGGTTCTATTCGTGGGAATTGATCTTATCAGCAGTATTCAGCGGATTTGGAAGCGCGTCCGGTCATCCCCGACTGTGATCCAGGTTCCATCTTTCTTGAATTGTATTTGCGCACATCTATTTAGTGTTGCCTTGCCGGCAGTTTTGATTGGATTGATTGCTTTTTCTATCTTTTATACTAGTGTTTTAAGCTTAAGGTTTCATCTATTAAGTTCAATCCTGTGTTTGCATAGGGGTAGTTTCCTAGACGTGGTAGATTCATTGTTCCAGTGCTTGCTCGCATTACTGTTCTCGTAGTCACCCCTTTGAGTTGTTTTTAGCTCTCGGGTTTGTAGCATGTAGTCCTTCGTCCCCATTATTGGTTCTTAGTGGTAGTGTTTACCTAATACCTTTTGTTTATAGTGGCGGTAGTGGACGATGTGAGAGTAAGGTCATGTCCTCGGGTGGGGCTGGGGGTGGGGTCCAGGGGTGGGAAGGGGGTAAGAAAGCCTCTAGGTTGAGAATTGGGTCTTGGAACATTGGGACATTGACGGGAAGTCTATAGAGTTAGGTAAGATTCTTCAGAACAGGAAGATCAACATAGTGTGTGTTCAGAAGACTAGATGGAAAGGTACTAGGGCACGAGATGTAGACGGAAATAAACTATGGTACTCAGGGAGCACTGGGGTAAGAATGGGGTATGTATTTTAGTAGACAGGGACCTCAGGGAGCTCGTGGTTGAGATTAGGAGGGTAAATGATAGGTTGATGAGTATTAAGCTGGTAGTTGGTGGGTTTACTATAAACGTGATTAGTGCTTACGCTCCTCAGGTAGGTTTGGACCAGGAGGTCAAGAAGCAATTCTGGGAGGATTTGGACTATATGGTGCGTAGTATCCCGCACACAGAGAAGTTGTTTATTGGCGGAGATTTCAATGGTCATATTGGGGCTAGTTCTAGGGGTTATGATGATGTGCATGGCGGATACAGTTTTGGGGTTAGGAATGAGGGAGGTAATCCACTATTGGATTTTGCTAGAGCTTTTGATTTTATTATAGCTAACTCGAGTTTTTCCGAAGAGGGAAGAGCACCTGGTCACTTTCCGGAATTCAATGGGCAAGACTCAAATTGATTATCTCTTCTGCAGGAAATGTGATTAAGGTCTATGCACTGACTGCAAGGTTATCCCAAGTGAGCACCTCACGACTCTACATAGGCTCCTAGTTATGGACCTGGAGATCATGAGGAGTAGGAGGAAGAGGGTGGGGTACAGTCAACCTAAGATCAAGTAGGGTAACTTGATCAAGGACAAAGCTCCTGAGTTAGGGGAGAAGTTGTTGGCTATGAGGGCCTGGATGAGTAGGGGGGATGTGTCTAGTATGTGGTTCACGACTACGGATTGTATTAGGGTAGCTGCTAGAGAGGTCTTAGGGGTCACTAAGGGCTCTCGTGGGTATCATAAAGGGGACTGGTGGTGGAATGGAGAGGTTCAAGGTAAAGTGGAAGCTAAGAAGCTGCTTATTTTAAGCTAGTAGAGAGTACAAACGAGGAGGAAAAAGGACTTATCGGGAGTGTTACAGAAATGCAAAGAAAGAGGTGAAATTAGCAATTACGACGGCTAAGAACGCGGCGCTTGCTCGTTTGTACGAGGAGGTCGAGGGCAAAGGCGGGGACAAGTGGTTGTACCGGTTGGCCAAGGTGAGGGAAAGGAAAGCCCGACTTAGACCAAGTCAAGTGTATCAAGGACGAGGATGGAAAAGTATTGATGGACGAGGCACTTATTAGGAGAAGATGGCAGACATACTTCCATAAATTGTTGAATTATGAGGGGGATAGACGCATTGTGCTGGGTGAGTTAGAGCGCTCCGAGAGTCGGCAGGATTTTGGGTACTGTAGGAGGATTATGGTAGAGGAGGTAGAAGGGGCGATGCGTAAGATGTACAGGGACAGAGCGACAGGGCCAGACGAAATCCCGGTGGAATTCTTGAAGAGCGCGGGGCGGGCAAGTTTGGAGTGGCACACTGGACTGTTTAGTGTTATTTTTAAGACAAAGTAGATTCCCGAAGAATGGAGGTGGAGTACGATGGTTCCGCTTTACAAGAACAAGGGTGATATCCAAAATTGCATTAATTACAGGGGTATCAAGCTGTTGAGTCACACTATGAAGGTTTGGGAGAGGGTGGTGGAGGCCAGGGTGAGGAGGTGCATGTCTATTTCCGAGAATCAATTTGGATTCATGCCGGGGTGTTCGACAACGAAAGCGATTCATCTGGTAAGGAGATTAATGGAGCAGTACAGGGAGAGGAAGAAGGATTTGCATATGGTGTTTATTGACCTTGAGAAAGCATACGATAAAGTTTCGAGGGAGGTCCTGTGGAGGTGTTTGGTGGTTAGCGGTGTTTCGGTAGCGTACATTAGTGTGATTAAGGATATGTATGATGATGCTAAGACTCGGGTGAGGACTGGGGGTGGTGACTCGGAGCATTTCCCTGTGGTGATGGGGTTGCACCAAGGATCGGCTCTTAGACCATTTTTATTTGCCTTGGCGATGGATGTATTGTCGCGTCACATCCAAGGGGAGGTGCCTTGGTGCATGCTATTTGCCAATGATATAGTGTTGATTGACGAGACGCGTAGCGGAGTTAACACGAGGTTGGAGGTTTGGAGACAGACCTTGGAGTCTAAAGGTTTCAAACTAAGTAGAACCAAGATAGAATACTTGGAGTGCAAGTTCAGTGACGGGAACCATGATGCAGACGTAGAGGTTAAGCTTGATGCTCAAGTTATCCCCAAGAGAGCGAGTTTTAAGTATCTCGGGTCTATTATCCAGGGTAACTGGGAGATTGACGAAGATGTCGCACATTGCATTGGAGCAGGATGGATGAAGTAGAGACTCGCTTCCAGTGTTCTGTGTGATAGGAATATGCCGCTAAGACTTAAGGGTAAGTTTTATTAAGTGGTGGTTCGACCGGCTATGCTGTATGGGGCTAAGTGTTGACCAGTCAAGAACTGCCACGTGCAGAAGATGAGAGTAGCAGAGATGAGGATGTTGAGATGGGTGTGTGGGTGTACTAAGAGAGATAGGATTAGGAATGAAGATATTCGGGATAGAGTGGGAGTAGCCTCCGTGGAGGACAAGATGCAAGAGTTGAGGCTGAGATGGTTCGGACATGTTAAGAGAAGAAGCATTGATGCTCCTGTTAGGAGGTGTGAGAGGTTGGCCATGGAGAGTTTGAGAAGAGGTCGAGGTAGGCCTAAGAAGTATTGGGGAGCGGTGATTAGGCAGGACATGGCGCTGCTTCAGCTCACTGAGGACATGACCCTTATAGGAGAGTGTGGAGGTCGAGGATTAAGGTAGAAGGTTAGTAGGTAGTTTATAGTTGTTCACCAATAGTCTTAGTAGTATGCATGTCCCTTCATATTCTTAGATTTTGATTATGTTATGTGGTTTTGTTCGTCTCAGGTATTGTATTCCCTGTTGCTATTATTTGGTACCACTTATCCTTTATCTCTCCCTTTTTCTTTTATCTTCCATCTTTCTTCCTCCCTTGCTTTTCTCCTCTTCTTCTTGCCCTTCCTGAGATGAGGGTCTATTGGAAACAGCCTCTCTACCTACATTAGGTAGGGGTAAGTTCTGCGTACAGACCACCCTCCCCAGACCCCACTTGTTGAGATCAAACTGGGTTTGTCGTCGTCGTTGTTGTTGTTTCTAGTTTAGGATCCAAAAGCATGCTATACGTGAAATATTTGTAATCTTATTGACAAATGAAATTGCCTAAATCATATCGAATTAATAAAAGAATTTCTAAAAAGGGTTAAACCTTATTTTCTTAAATCGTTAAAAGAGAATTGACTTTCTTTTTCCTTGGATAAATGTTTCTTGATGAATTCTTAATTGACTGTTTGAATGTGTGTATCTATGAGTACCTGCGTGGCACGTATGATTCGCGAGCGGGGTAACTCTATTATTTATATTTGACTGTGTCGCACGTATGATTCACGAGCGGGGTAATAGATGCATCTATGGCTCGCGCCATTCGACCCTCTGGCAGTGCACAGTTTAAATATTTGTTGGATCGGGCCGTACGACCTCGGCATGATTTGTGCATGCTTGTAATGCTTTCTTGAGATTTACAAATTGATATTGCCTCCCTGGTCTAAGATAAATTGATAAATAATGGATTATGAATTTGGAGACTTCTAAATATAAAAAGGAATGTTTACTTGTTTCTTGACTTACTTGATTTTACTGCCGTTTTTAATAAACCCATGATTATTCGCATTATTAATATATTATTATTGGACCACTAGTAAGTGTCGAAGTCGACCTCTCGTCTCTACTTCTTCTAGGTTAGACGGGATACTTACTGGGTACACGTTGTTTTTTGTGCCATACTACACTTGCTGTGCTTTTTTTTTTGCACAGGCACATATATGTCTAGTGGCCTAGTTGGGCGCAGCGGCATGGTTGATACAGAGACTTAGGTGAGCTGCACCTCTCGAGATGACCCGCAGCCAGCAGAGTCTCATTTAGAGTATTGTACTGTATTTTCTTTTCTGTCCAATTTGTATTTCGGACAGTTGTTGTATTACATTATTTCCTAGAAACTGCTCATGCACTTGTGACACCAGGTTCTGGGATGATTATGGGGTATTCTGTATTAACTTCTAAATATTCTTTTATTTTATTTTATAAAGATTATCTCTTACTAGCCAAATTGAAGGAAAATCATAGTTTTCACAATTATTTAAACTAGAATTTAATTAAGTATTTATGGTTGGCTAGCCTGACAGCAGTTTCCGGCGCCATCACGACCCTTAGTGGATTTTGGGTCGTGACATGTTCTTATTTTGGTTGCTTCCTGTAAATTATGCTGGAAATGGTACTTATGAAGCGATATAAGCCAGTATATTATAATGGAGAAATGTAAAACAATGGAAAATTTGTATCTAGAACAATTCGCTGGAATTAAATAATTTAAAATTTTGATTCCTGTATATTATGCTGGAGATATACAATGTGAAAGCATAATTGTCACGACCCTAAAACCGACCCGATCATGATGGAGCCTATCGTGAAACTAGGCCAGCCGACACAATTCCCAAATCAAACCATTTTTCAATAAAAGTCATTTTTAAGCCAATAATTTAACAAGAAATCTCATAATAAAAGGTCTAAATAACCAGTGGAATAAATACACAAGCCCGACATCGGGGTGTCACAAGTATCTACTAAGGTCTGAATACAACGAAGAGTCTGAAAATATACTATCACAGGCTAAGGAAGATAAGGGGGAGAAGAGCAGGGTTGCAAACGTCGGGCAGCTACCTTGCTAACTCCGATGACTCTGCTACTGAGCAATCAAACCCCGCTACCGGGTTCAGAGATACCTGAATCTGCATACAAGGTGCAGGGAGTAATGTGAGTATGCTAACTCAGTAAGTAATAAAAGTAAAGGCAGCTGAGCAGTAAGAAAACACGTAAACCACGTCATAATGCTACAGCAAATACAGTACATTCCCAGAACAGTGCAAAAAGCATTTATTTCGAAATCAAACTCAGTTTCAGTAATAACCTTTTAAAACATCTTTCAATAGTTTTAAACGAGTGATAAAAAAACAGTGAGTAAAAATGATAGAAACGTAACAGCCCCCGGGCAAATCATGTATCATAAACTGCCCCTCGGGCATAATATCAACAGTACCAGCCCCTCGGGCTACCTCACAATCACTCGTAATAAGCCCTTCGGGCATAACATGAATCAAGAACCGCCCCTCGGGCTACCTCACAATAACTCGTAATCAGCCCCTCGGGCATAACATGAATCAAGAACCGCCCCTCGGGCAACAATATGAAACAACAACAGCCCCACGGGCTACATCACATCACTCACACTGGGTACCCGCGCTCACTGGGCGTGTGCAGACTCATGGAGGGGCTCCTACAGCCCAAGCGCTATAACAAGCCATCTCGTGGCATAATCAAACAGGCCCTCGGCCTCATAACAATCACAGGCCACCTCGTGGCATAATAAATCAGGCCCTCAGCCTCTAATATATCACAAATCAGTACCACATGCTGCGGTGCGCAACCCGATCCTATGATATCCTCACCATACAGGCCCTCAGCCTCACTCAGACAGATCTCACTCAAGCCCCTCGGGCTAACAGTAAAACAGGTACTCGGCTCAAAATATCATTTATAAAATCAAAAGGAGTAAAAATCCAAGTTACGAAATCAGTGAAAGCATAGCATGACTGAGTGTAAATATTATCAAAAACAGTGAGAAAACAGTAGTAAAAAGCCCCTAAGGGTCCAAGCAGTCGACACAAGGTCCAAACGCGGCATTCAGCCCCAAACATAGTAATACTTCCCAAAGCGCAATAATATCAAATAGTTTTCAATCAAATACGCGACTTAATAGTCATACGGGATGGACCAAGTCACAATCCCCAACGGTGCACGACCCCACCTCGTCATCTAGCGTGTGCATCACCTCAAAATAGCACAACGATGTGAAATCCGGGGTTTCATACCCTCAGGACAACATTTACAATCATTACTTACCTCAATGCGGCCCAAACTCTAGCCCGCGATGCCTTTTACTCTCGAATCGGCCTCCAAATGCTTCGAGTCTAACCAAAACCAGATTCATACCATTAATATGCGCTAGAGGAACAAGGCCCAAGCGAAAATAATAAAATTAAACCCAAAATCCCGAAATTGACCAAACTCGGCCCTCGGCCCACGTCTCGGATTCCGATAAAAATAACAAAACTAGAATCCTCACACTCTCACGAGTCTATACATACCAAGATCATCAAAATCGGACCACAAATGACCTCTCAAATCCCCAATTTAACTCTCCAATTTCAAGCCCTAATTTCTGTAACGATCCGGCCGGTTGTTTTAAGTATTAATGCCCCGATCCCTTATTATCTATTTTCCCCGTGTTTATTTCTGCTATGCTGAGTTGCCGGGATGTTTCGTTTTGAGTTTCAGAGTGTTTTGGGACACTTAGTCCCTAAAGGAGAGAGTAAGCTTTAGAATTTGGACCGTAGTCGAAGTAGTGTGAAGACGACCTCGGAATGGAATTCTGATGGCTCCGTTGGGTGATTTCGGGCTTAGGGGCGTGTCTGGATTGTGTTTTGGAGGTCCGTAGCTTAATTAGGCTTGAAATGCCGAAAAGTCTAATTTTTGAAGTTTCCGGTTGATAGGTGAGATTTTGATATAGGGGGAATTCCGAAAGCTGCAGCAGGTTCATTGGGTCATATGTGATGTGTGTACAAGATTTCAGGTCATTCGGACGAGGTTTGATAGACTTTTTGATTGAAAGAGGAATTTGGAAGTTTTTCGAATTCTTAGGCTTGAATTCGATGATGATTTGGTGTTTCGATGTTGTTTGAGGTGTTTTGAAGATTGGTATAAGTTTGGATAGTGGTATATGACTTGTTCGTGCTGTTGGTTGTGGTCCCGGGGCCCTCGGGGTGATTTCGGATGGTTGACGGAAGATTTTGAGTTGGGTTTGGCAGCTGAAGTTTTTCCATTGCTGTCATAACCGCACCTGCGGTCTGCAGACTCGCAGAAGCGGAGATCGAGCCACAGATGGGGCCAAGAGAGAGGTCAGCTGGAACCGCAGAAGCGGCTACTGGAGCGCACCTGCGCTATCGCAGGTGCGGGCATTTTGTCGCAGATGCAGAAATGGGGTTTTAAGTGAAAAACCCAGATGCGGTGCTTTGGCCGCAGATGCGGTACCACAGGTGCGAAAAGCCTGGGCCAGAAGTATAAAATACTTCCTTCGCGATTTTGGTCATTTTTCTTCATATTTCAATTCGGGGCGGAGCTTTTGGAAGCAATTTCAAGGGAGATTTTTAGAGGGATTCATTGAGGTAAGGTCCTTGGTTCCTAAGCTCGTTATTATGGTGATTTTTATCATTTTGAGCATGAAAATTGAAGGAAAATCAGTGGTAAATTAGGAGTTAGGGCTTGGTAATTGGAGAGTTTTGAGTGGTGATTTGAGGGACAATTTGGGGTCCGATTTTGGTACTTTTGGTATGATCGAACTCGTGAAGTGAGAGGATTCCGAATTTGTAAATTTTACCCGATTCCGAGATGTGGGCCCGAGGGGCGTTTTGGTCATTTTTCCTAATTTCGCGTATTAGCTTTGAATTTATTAGTTGAATTAGTTACTTGAAGTGTTATTTACATTTTTCAATTGATTTGAATAGATTTGGGTCGTTTGGAGTCGAGTACTCGTGGCAAGAGCGTGGTTTCGGGTTGATTTTGAGCCGGTTCGAGGTAAGTGGCTTGCCTAACCTTGTGTGGGGGAACTCCCTTTGGATTTGGTTTTGTTGATATTTGAAACGCCTTGTACATGAGGTGACGAGTGCGTACTTGTGCTAATTGTTAAAAATCTGTTTTCACTAAGTAACTATAATTGTGATTCCTTTTCCTGTTTATACTGTTTGTAATTTAAGCCTGTTGTTAGCTTAGGGAAGCATGTTTAATTGACTTAATTGCTTTACTTGCTCAAACTACCTTATTTGGATTATGTGCAGCATGATAGGTTATAAATACTTGTTTTACCTTGGTATGAAATTGGAATTTAATTGAGTATTCTTCGTGTTGCTGCTGTGTGTTTACTTTGGGTCTACGGGACGGTATCCCGGGAGATTCCCCCCCTTCCTATTTACTTTGGGACTACGGATTGGTATTCCAGGAGCTCCCCCTGCACTTTTATATTGGAACTACAGGATTCCACCCGGTAGATTCCCCCAGTACAGGGTATTTACATTTGGGACTACGGATCGGGATTCCGATAAATCCCCGCGCACTATGAGTTGGACTATGGGACGGTATCCCGGGAGATCCACTGGATATGGATATTTGGGACTACAGGACGGAATCCTAGGAGATCCCCGGTTGTTATCTCTATGTGAGTTGTATTCTTTCCGTGGTTACTTCTGTCTCTGTAATAGTTGTTGTTATTCTTATTATCCTGTGTTACTTTATACAGTTAGCATTTAATTAAATTGTCATATTCTATACTGTTTTATCTTGTTTTTTAGCTAAAATCAGTAGGGCCCTGACCTTCCTCGTCACTACTCGACCGAGGTTAGGCCTGGCACTTACTGAGTACCGCTGTGGTGTACTCATGCCCTTTCTGCACATGTTTTTTATATGTAGATCCAGGTACTTCGACTCAGCCCTACTACTCTTGAGGCGAGGTGATCGATCATAGACTTCGAGGTATATCTGTCGCGTCCGCGGACCGAGGGGTCCCTTTCCATTCTCTCTCATACTATTAGCCCTTCTGTATTTACTTTTGTTTAGACACACTTGAGTTAGAACACTGTAGTTATTCCACAGCTTGTGATTTTATGAGATTCCGAATTTTGGGAAATGTAGTTTCAGTTTGAGAGTTGTATTGTATATGCCGAGCGGCATCTTTAAACCTTCACTATGTTTTTTCCGAAAGTTTTTATTTGTTTTATTCTGTTGTTTCTTTTTTCGAAATTTGTTAGGCTTACCTAGTCGTAGAGACTAGGTGCCGTCACGATAGTTCACGGAGGGCGAACTGGGATTGTGACAAGTTGGTATCGGAGCTCTAGGTTCATAGGAGTCATGATTCACAAGCCGGTTTATTAGAGTCTCACGGATCGGTACGGAGACGTCTGTACTTATCTACGAGAGGCTATGTAACTGTTAGGAAAAATTCCACTTCATTTGATTTCCTTGTCGTGCGAGATTTTTGATATCAAAAATCTAAACTTCTATCTTCTATTCTCTCACAGATGGTGAGGACACGTACTACCCGAGAAGATCAGGCACCCGCGCCCCCTACTGGAGCCGTCAGAGGTCGGGGCCGGGGTAGAGGCCGAGGACGCGCACGTGGTGCAGCCAGAGCACCCGCACGAGCTGCTTGAGAGGAGCCACCAGCAGTTCCAGCTGGAGCCCAGGCGCCTCATATGCCCACAGCTACTACTACTCCAGCACTCCAGGAGACTCTAGCACAGTTTATGACTATGTACACCACTCTAGCTCAGGCAGGGTTACTTCCCCTTGCTCCAGCTACATCCCAAGCTGGGGGAGGAGCACAGAATCTCACCGCCCGCACTCCTGAGCAGCGAGTGTATGTTGATCAGTTCCTAGAGATTATTCCTGTACAGCCGGTAGCCCCAGCTCAGCCTAAGGAGAGGGCAGTAGCTTCAGAGGAGGAGCAGAAGAGGCTTGAGAGGTTCAAGAAGTATCAGCCTCCTACATTTAGTGGACTAGCCTCAGATGATGCTCTTGGATTTCTCGAGGAGTGCTACCGCATCCTCCGTACCATGGGTATATCAGGATCGAGCGGGGTTTCCTTCACTACCTTCTAGCTTAGAGGAGTCGCCTATCAGTGGTGGCGTGCTTATGAGTTAGACAGTCCGGATGAGGCAGCTTCCCTGACTTGGGCTTAGTTTTCAGATATGTTCACGAGAGGGTATATTCCCCAGAGTCTTAGGGACGCTTGGCGCACAGAGTTTGAGCATTTGCGCCAGGGTACTATGACTGTCTCGGAGTATGCTGTCCGTTTCACTGACTTGGCTAGACATACACCAGCTTTGGTTTCTACTGTTCGCGAGAAGGTTCGCCAGTTTATTGAGGGACTCATTCCAAGCATCAGGTCTAGTATGGCTCGGGAGTTGGAGATGGATATTTCTTATCAGCAGGTGGTGAGCATTGCTAGGAGAGTAGAGGGTATGCATGCTCGGGACCGAGAGGAGAGGGAGGCCAAGAGGTCTCGAGAGTCGGGCCAATATTCTGGTGCCCGTGCCCTAGCTTCAGCTCGTCATGGTAGGGGCTATATGAGTCGCCCTGTTCATTCAGCTCTTCCAGCAGCCAGTGGTATTCCAGCTCCTCCCAGACCTCAGGAGCCTTATTATGCACCTCCAGTATCTAGTGCGCCTCCTGCGCGGGGTGCTTCTAGTGGTCAGTCCAGCAGACCTGGCCCGAGCCAGTCACAACCGCCACGTCCTCCCAGAGCTTGTTTTGAGTGTGGTAACACATGCGATATGGTGAGGGATTGCGCTAGACTTAGGAGGGGTGCACCTTCACAGACTTCTCAGCCACAATGTGCCCTGCAGAGTTCTCAGGCTATGATCACAGCACCAGTTGCTACCCCACTTGCTCAGTCAGCTAGAGGTGGAGGTCGGGGAGGTAGACGTCGCCCTCGAGGGGGATGTCGGGCTAAATATTATGTCCTTCCTGCCCATACTGAGGTTGTCGCCTCCGATTCTGTCATCACAGGTACTATCCTGGTCTGTCATAGAGATGCATCGGTTCTATTCGATCCAGGCTCCACTTATTCTTATGTGTCCTCTTATTTTGCCCCATATTTGGGCGTATCTCTGGATTCTTTGAGTTCTCCTGTTTATGTTTCTACTCCTGTTTGAGAATCTCTTGTTGTGGACCACGTTTATCGGTCGTGTTTGATTGCTCTTAGTGGTTTTGAGACCAGAGCCGATTTGTTATTGCTCAGCATGGTAGACTTTGATGTTATTTTGGGCATGGACTTGTTGTCGCCCCATTATGCTATTCTTGATTGTCACGCCAAAACTGTGACGTTAGCTATTCTAGGTATACCGCGAGTAGAGTGGACGGGTACCTTAGATCATACTTCCAGTAGAGTTATTTCATTCCTTAAGGCTCAGCGTATTGAGAAAGGGTGTGACACGTATCTAGCTTATGTGAGAGATGTCAGTATTGATACCCCTACGGTTGATTCAGTCCCAGTAGTACGGGATTTCTCTGATGTGTTTCCAGCTGACCTTCCGGGCATGCCTCCCAATAGAGATATTGATTTTGGCGTTGGTCTATTGCCGGGCACTCAGCCTATTTCTATTCCTCCGTACCGTATGGCTCCTCTTGAGTTGAAGGAGTTGAAGGAGCAGTTATAGGAATTGCTTGATAAGGGTTTCATTCGGCCCAGCGTATTACCTTAGGGTGCTCCTGTCTTATTTGTGAAGAAAAAGGATGGTTCTATGCGTATGTGTATTGATTATCGCCAGTTGAACAAGGTCACAGTGAAGAACCTTTATCCTTTGCCTTGTATTGATGACCTGTTTAATCAGTTACAGGGTGCTCGTGTATTTTCTAAGATTGACTTGCATTCTGGCTATCATCAGTTGAAGATTCAGGAGCCAGATATCTCGAAGACTGCCTTGTTATGTCATTTGGGCTGACCAATGCCCCAACAGCCTTCATGCATTTGATGCACAGTGTATTCCGGCCATATCTTGATTCGTTCGTCATTGTCTTTATTGATTACATTCTGTTATATTCCCGGAGTCGGGAAGATCATGAGCAACACCTGAGGACAGTGCTCCAGACTTTGAGAGAGAAGAAATTATATGCTAAGTTCTCGAAATGTGAGTTTTGGTTGGATTCCGTGGCATTCTTGGGTCACGTGGTATCTAGTGAGGGAATAAATGTGGATCCAAAGTAGGTGGAAGCAGTGCAGAGTTGGCCCAGACCATCCTCAGCTACAGAGATCCGCAGTTTCCTTGGTTTGGCGGGTTATTACTGTCGATTTGTTCAAGGATTTTCATCTATTGCAGCGCCTATGACCAGGCTGACCCAGAAGGGTGCTCTGTTCCAGTGGATGGAAGAGTGTGAGGAGAGCTTTCACAAGCTCAAGACAACTTTGACTACAGCCCCAGTTTTGATATTGCCTACAGGTTTGGGGTCTTATACTATCTATTGTGATGCCTCGAGGGTTGGCCTTAGAGCAGTATTGATGTAGGACGGTAGGGTGATTGCCTACGCATCCAGACAGTTGAAGGTACATGAGAAGAATTATCCTGTCCATGATCTCGAGTTAGCTGCTATTGTTCACGCCTTGAAGATCTGGCGTCATTATTTGTATAGTGTGCCTTGTGAGATTTATACTGATCACCAGAGTTTGCAGCTTCTGTTCAAGCAGAAGGACCTTAATTTGCGACAGAGGAGGTGGTTAGAGCTGCTAAAGGACTATGATATCACTATTTTGTATCACCCGGGCAAGGCCAATGTGGTGGCCGATGCTTTGAGTCGCCGGGCAGAGAGTTTGGAGAGTTTGGCTTATTTACCAGTAGCAGAGAGGCCCATGGCGATGGATGTTCAGGCCTTAGCCAGTCAGTTCGAGATTGTATCTTTCGGAGTCTAGTCGGGTCCTTGCTTGTGTGGTTTCTCGGTCTTCTCTATTTGATTATATTCGGGAGAGTTAGCTTGATAACCCTCATTCCTCAAGGACAAGGTTCTGCATGGCGATGCCAGAGACGTGACTGTTGGAGATGACGGGGTATTTAGGATGCAGGGTCAGGTTTGTGTACCCAATATTGATGGGCTTCGGGAGTTGATTCTAGAGGAGTCCCATAGTTCGCGGTATTCCATTCATCCGGGTGCGCGAAGATGTACCAGGATTTGAGGCAGCACTATTGGTGGAGGCGGATTAAGAAAGATATAGTTGGGTTTGTAGCTCGGTGCCTCAATTGTCAGCAGGTAAAGTATGAGCACCAGAGACCGGGTGGATTGCTTCAGCAGATAGAGATTCCGAAGTGGAAGTGGAAGCGGATCACCATGGACTTCGTAGTTGGGCTCCCACGGATTTGAGGAAGTTCAATGCGATTTGGGTGGTTGTGGATCGGCTGACCAAGTCCGCACATTTCATTCCTGTGAGTACTACCTATTCTTCGGAGCAGTTGGCGGAGATTTATATCCGGGAGATTGTCCGTTTGCATGGTATTCCAGTTTCTATCATTTCAGATATAGGTACTCAGTTCACATCACGGTTCTAGAGGGCCGTACAGTATGAGTAGGGTACTCGGGTGGAGTTGAGCACAGCATTTCACCCTCAAACGGACGGACAGTCCGAGCGCACTATTCATATTCTTGAGGATATACTCCGTGCGTGAGTGATTGAGTTTGGAGGGTCTTGGGATCACATCTTGCCATGTGCGGAGTTTGCCTACAACAACAATTATCAGTCCAGCATTCAGATGGCGCTGTATGATGCCTTATATGGTAGGCGGTGTAGATCTCCCATGGGTTTGTTCGAGACGGGTGAGGCTAGATTATTGGGCATAGACTTGGTTCAGGATTCTTTGGAAAAGGTTAAGGTAATTTAGGATAGACTTCGCATAGCCCAGTCCAGACAAAAGAGTTACGCGACCGGAAGGTTCGTGATGTTTCCTACATGGTTGGAGAGCGGGTCCTACTTCGGGTTTCGCCTATGAAGGCGTTACGAGATTTGGGAAGAAAGGTAAGTTGATTCCGAGGTTTATTGGCCCTTTTGAGATATTGAGGCATGTTGGGGAGGTTGCTTATGAGCTTGCCTTACCTCCCTGCTTGGCAGGAGTTCATCCAGTATTTCATGTTTCGATGCTCCGGAGGTATCACGGTGATCCATCGCACGTGTTGGATTTCAGTTCAGTCCAGTTGGACAAGGACCTATCTTACGTTGAGGAGCCAGTGGTGATATTGGACAGGCAGGTTCGAAAGCTGAGGTCAAAGAACATTGCATCAGTGAAGGTTCAGTGGCGGGGTCAGCCGGTCGAGGAGGCGACTTGGGAGACCGAGCAGGATATGCACAGCTGTTACCCTCATCTTTTTACTACTTCAGGCATGTCTCTATGCTCGTTCGAGGATGAACGAATATTTAAGTGTGGGAGGATGAAACGACCCGGCCGGTCGTTTTAAGAATTAACGCTCTGATCCCTTATTAACTATTTTCTCTGTGTCTATTTCTGCTATTTTGTGTTGCCGGGAGGTTTCGTTTAGAGTTTCAGACTGTTTTGGGACACTTAGTCCCTAAAGGAGAGAGTAAGCTTTAGAATTTGGACCGTAGTCGGAGCAGTGTGAAGATGGCCTCCGAATGGAATTTCGATGGTTTCGTTAGCTCCGTTGGGTGATTTCGGGCTTAGGGGCGTGTCCGGATTGTATTTTGGAGGTCCGTAGCTTAATTAGGCTTGAAATGCCGAAAAGTCAAATTATTGAAGTTTCCGGTTAATAGGTGAGATTTTGATATAGGGGCCGGAATGGAATTCCGGAAGTTGCAGTAGGTTCGTTAGGTAATATGTGATGTGTGTGCAAAATTTCAGGTCATTCGGACAAGGTTTGATAGACTTTTTGATCGAAAGCGGAATTTGGAAGTTTTTGGAATTCTTAGGCTTGAATTCGATGATGATTTGGTGTTCCGATGTTGTTTGAGGTGTTTTGAAGATTGGTATAAGTTTGGATAGTGGTATATCACTTGTTTGTGCTTTTGGTTGAGGTCCTGGGGCCCTCGGGTGATTTCGGATGGTTGACGGAAGATTTTGAGTTGGGTTTGGCAGCTGAAGTTTTTCCATTGTTGTCATAACCGCACCTGCGGCTAGGGGACCGCAGGTGCGGACTCGCAGAAGCGGAGATCAAGCCGCAGATGAGGCCAAGAGAGAGGTCAGCTGGAACCGCAAAAGCGGCTACTGGAGCGCACATGCGCTATCGCAGGTGCGGGCATTTTGTCGCAGATGCGAAAATAGGTTTTTATGTGAAAACCGCAGATGTGGTGCTTTGGCCGCAGATGTGGTACCGCAGGTGCGAAAAGCCTGGGTCAGAAAGTATAAAAGACTTCCTTCGCGATTTTGGTCATTTTTCTCAATATTTCAATTAGCGGTGGAGCTTTGGGGAGCAATTTCAAGGGAGATTTTCAAAGGGATTCATTGAGGTAAGGTCCTTGGTTCCTAAGCTCGTTATTATGGTGATTTTTATCATTTTGAGCATGAAAAGTGAAGGAAAATCAGTGGTAAATTGGGGGTTAGGGCTTGGTAATTGGAGAGTTTTGAGTGGTGATTTGAGCGACGATTTGGGATCCGATTTTGGTACTTTTGGTATGACAGAACTAGTGAGAGTGAGAGGATTCCAAATTTTTAAATTTTACCCGATTCCGACACGTGATCCCGAGGGGCGTTTTGGTTATTTTTTTCCTAATTTCGCGTATTAGCTTAGAATTTATTAGTTGAATTAGTTACTTGAAGTGTTATTTACATTATGCAATTGATTTGAATAGATTTGGGCCATTTGGAGTCGAGTTCTCATGGAAAGAGCGTGGTTTCGGGTTGATTTTGAGCCGGTTCGAGGTAAGTGGATTGCCTAACCTTGTGTGGGGAACTCCCCTTAGGATTTGGTATTGTTGATATTTGAAACGCCTTGTACGTGAGGTGACGAGTGCGTACTTGTGCTAATTGTTGAAAATCCATTTTCATTAAGTAACTATAATTGTGATTCCTTTTCCTGTTTATACTGCTTGTAATTTAAGCCTGCTGTTAGCTTAGGGAAGCATGTTTAATTGACTTAATTACATTACTTGCTCAAACTACCTTATTTGGATTATGTGCAGCATGCTAGGTTAGAAATACTTGTTTTACCTTGGAGTGAAATTGGAATTTAATTGAGTATTTTTCGTGTTGTTGCTGTGTGTTTACTTTGGGACTACGGGACGGTATCTCGGGAGATCCACCCCCCCTGCCTATTTACTTTGGGACTACGGATTGGTATTCCGCGAGCTCCTCCTGCACTTTTATATTGGAACTACGGGACTGCACCCGGTAGATTCTCCCAATACTGGGTATTTATATTTGGGACTACGGATGGGATTCCGGTAGATCCCCGCGCACTATGAGTTGGACAACGGGACGGTATCCCGGGAGATCCACTGGATATGGATATTTGGGACTACAGGACGGTATCCTGGGAGATCCCAGGTTGTTATCTCTATGTGAGTTGTATTCTTTCCATGATTACTTCTGTCTCTGTAATAGTTGTTGTTATTCTTATTATCCTGTGTTACTTTATACAGTTAGCATTTAATTAAATTGTCGTATTCTATACTGTTTTATCTCATTTTTCAGCTAAAGTCAGTAGGGCCCTGACCTCCCTCGTCATTACTCGACCGAGGTTAGGCTTGGCACTTACTGAGTACCGTTGTAGTGTACTCATGCCCTTTCTACACATGTTTTTCATGTGCAGATCCAGGTACTTCGACTCAACCCTACTACCCTTGAGGCGAGGTGATCCATCAGAGACTTCGAGGTATATCTGTCGCGTCTTCCCTTTTGATTCTCTCTCATATTGTCAGCCCTTCTGTATTTACTTTTGTTTAGAAACTCTGGAGTTAGAACAATGTAGTTATTCCACAGCTTGTGATTTCATGAGATTCCGGGTTTTGGAAAATGTAGTTTCAGTTTGAGAGTTGTATTGTATATGCAAAGCAGCATCTTTAAACCTTCACTATGTTTATTCCGAAAGTTTTTATTTGTTTTATTCTGTTGTTTCTTTTTCCGTAATTTGTTAGGCTTACCTAGTCGTAGAGACTAGGTGCCGTCACGATAGTTCACGGAGGGCGAACTGGGGTCGTGACAATTTCCCAACTCTTTCTCTAATTTTCCCACTAATTTCCATGATTAAACAATGAAATAATCACCATAAACACAAGATATAAAGCCCAAATAGCTTACCTCTCTAGCAACACTTGATTCCCTCTTGAAATCACAGCGTGGAGCTCCAAAATCGCACAAAAATGATGAACAAATGACAGAAAATCGTGAAAGGGCCTTTTTATACTCTCTGCCCAGCACTCTCGCACCTGCGCTTCCGCTTCTGCGGAACAACATCCGCTTATGCGGATTTCACTTATCTCGCTAGGCCTCGCATCTGCAGTCGCCTCACCGCTCCTGCGGCATCGCAGATGCGGTTACCAAGCCGCACCTGTGGTCCTCTACGCACCTGCGTCTCTCTTCCGCTCTTACGAAACTCGCACTTGCGTGCCCAATCCACAGGTGCGGATATGATATAAACAGCAATATCAACTGCAATATCTCAAGTTCAACCTTTCCGAAAACTATCCGAAATCATCCCGAGGCCCCTGCGACCTCAACCAAAAATATCAACAAGTCACATATCACAATTCAAACTAATACCAATCTTCGGAACACTCAAAACAACGCCGAAACACCAAATCAACCTTCTGATTCAAGCCTAAGGATTCCAAAACTTCCAAATTCCGCAAACGATCAAAAAGTCTATCAAACCTCATCCGAATGACCTAAAATTTTGCACACACGTCACAAATGACACAACGGACCTACTCAGATTTCTGGAATTCCATTCCGACGCCGATATCAAAATTTCCACTACCAACCGGAAAACGCCAAAGTTTCAATTTCGCCAATTCAAGCCTAAATCTACCACAGACCTCCAAAATACATTCCGATCACGCTCCTAAGTCCAAAATCACTCGACGGAGCTAACCAAATCATAAAAATCCAAATCTGAGATCGAATACTAAAAAGTCAAGACTGAGTCAAACCTTTCAAATTTAAAGCTTCAAGCTGAGAATCATCCTTCCATATCTATTCCGATTAACCTGAAAACCAAAACCGACGATTTATCTAAGTGGTAATACATCATACGGGGCTAGTCATGCCCGAGAACTGGCGAGCGAAGTGCAAATGCTCAAAACAACCGGTCGGGTCGTTACAATAATATCCAGTATTTTATACTGGATCGTCACAATCCAGATTTGTTTTTCTTAATTTGAGCGATTTATTGATTGAAATGAAAGTTATAACGATTGGAAATTATACTTTTTAGCGTGTTTCTATGTATATTAAGTTAGATTTCATAATTTTTACTGATGCAACTCTATTGTAATTAGTTGGAGTTCTTATTTTGGTTGCTTCCTGTAAATTATGAAGCTATATAGGCCACTATATTATAATGGAGAAATGTAAAACAGTGAAATTTTTTTATCTAGAACAATTTGCTGGAATTAAATAATTTAAAATTTTGCTTCCTGTATATTATGCTGGAGGTATACCATGTAAAAGCATAATGTCCAGTATTCTATATTGGATATACACAATCAAGATTTTTTTCCTTAATTTGAGAGATTTATTGATTGAAATAAACTTATAACAATTCGAGACTATATGTTTTATGGTGTGTTTTTATGTATATTAAGTTAGATTTCATAGTTTTTGCTGATGCAACTCTAGTATAATTAGTTAGAGTTCTTATTTAGGTTGATTCCTGTAAATTATGCCGGAATTGCTACTTATGAAGCGTTATAGGCCAGTATACTATAAAGGAGAAGTGTAAAAAAATGGAAAATTTGTCTCTATAACAATTTTGTGGAATTAAATAATTAAAAATTTTGCTTCCTGTATATTATGCTGGAGATATATCATATGAATGCATAGTATGCAGTATTTTATACTGGACAATTATTTTCATAAGATGTATAATCTGCTGCATGATATTTTATAGTTCTATGTTGGAGTTGTCATTTTCATATAATTTTCGGCAAAAGAGTTTGATACTATGTAGATCATATTCCATAATATCAGAAACATAAAAGAAATGTTACAAAGAACGATCACACATAAACATAGTAGAAGACAAAAAGCACCCAAAACAAAAGAAAAGCCACACAAAAATAAAGAAAACATAAACAAAAACACAGGATAAAAACATAAAAAAAGGATTAAGGAAAACTAAGCATCATCTGCCTCATCAGAATAACACTCTCAATTTCTCGATATATCTCATCATCATCCGAATCAGAGATAATTATAGAATACCCGGGCAAAAGACCACAAAGTCTCATGAGATCAATATTCAACCTGTTGAAATCATGATGCAACTGATTTTGTTCAATTATTATTATGTCCATAAGATAAGGAAGATTCTTTAAGCAATATTCGAGCTTCGCACAGTCGTCCCTGTTGGGATACTTAAGAGAATCAAACATTTGGACAACCTTTTCGAACAAGTTTGAATAACCTTCAGAACTGCGTTCCAGGTTGAGCCTGTTCTGGAATGATTCATCAGCAAAAAACTGAGGTCTTATTCTTTCCCAATCAGTCTTTATTTGCTCCCACTTTTGCATAATATTATCCATTGGTGCTTTACTATCCCAATCAGACTTTAAACTCTCCCACTTCTGCATAAGTTCATTCATTGTAAGCTTCCTGCTTCCGCTAGCATCAGACATGGTTTTTTTTGGAAAAGCTAAAAGGCTAATGATGAATAAAAATTTAATAAAATATGATAGAAGTTTATGGATGACTATGAAATTTTTTTAGTGAACTGATTGTTTAATATAGCCAAAGTATGCACCTACTCAATTTAATATGTATAAATGTAAAGGTAACTTTTTCAGGTCTGTTTGATGTTTTAGGTTCAGAGAAATGTAACTTTTCGCACATTCCAAGAAAAGTAGGTGGTAAAATACAAAGAGTGATAAATGCAAATAGAAATGTAACTTCACATTAATAAGTCAACAATTTTTATATAATAAAAGAATAAATTATATAAAATAGTGGAAAATTTGTATCTAGAACAATTAGCTGGAATTAAATAATTAAAAATTTGATTTCCCGTATATTATGCTGTAGATATATCATGCGAAAGCATAATGTCCAGTATTATATACTGGATGTGCACAATCCAGATTTTTGCCCTAAATTTTACCGATTTATTGATTGAAATAAAGTTCTAAGGATTGGAGATTATATTTTTTATGGTGTGGTTTTTATGTGTAATATGTTAGATTTAATAATTTTTGGTGATGCAACTCTAGTATAATTAGTTGGAGTTCTTATTTTTGTTGCTCAATATAAATTATTTTGGAAATGCTACTTATGAAGCGTTATAAGCCAGTATATTATAATGGAGAAGTGTAAAATAGTAGAAAATTTGTATCTAGAACAATTTGCTGGAATTAAATAATTTAAATTTTTGTTCCTGTATATTATGCTAGTGATATACCACGCAAAAGAATAATGTCCAGTATTCTATACTGGATGTGCACAATGCAGATTTTTTATCCTAAATTTGACTGATTTATTTATTGACATAAAGTTATAAGGATCGGAGAGTATAATTTTTATGGTGTATTCTTATGTATCATATTTTAGATTTCATAATTTTTGCTGATGCAACTCTAGTATAATTAGTTGGAGTTCTTATTTTGGTTGCTTCCTATAAATTATGCTAGAAATGCTACTTATGAAGCGATATAAGTGTAAAACAGTGGAAAATATTTATCTAGAACAATTTGCTGGAATTAAATAATTTAAAATTTTGTTTCCTGTATATTATGCAGGAGATATACCACTTGAAAGCATAATCTTCCGTATTTTGTACTGGATGTGTAGAATCCAGATTTTTTTTTCCTTAGATGGAGTTCTTATTTTGGTTGCTACCTATGAAATATGCTGGAAATACTACTTATGAAGCGATATAAGCCAGTATCTTATAATGGAGAAGTGTAAAACAGTGGAAACTTTGTATCTAGAATAATTTGCTAGAATTAAATAATTTAAAATTTTATTCCTGTACATTATGCTGGAGATATATCATGCGAAAGCATAATGTCCAGTATGCTATATCGGATGTGCACAATCTAGATTTTTTATCCTAAATTTGAGCCATTTATTTATCGAAATAAATTTATAAGGATTGGAGATTATAATTTTTATGGTGGGTTGTTATGTTGGAGCTATATCACTTGAAAGCATAATCTCCCGTATTTTGTAGTGGATGTGTACAATCCTGATTTTTTTTCCCTAGATGGAGTTCATATTTTGGTTGCTCCCTATAAATTATGCTGGAAATACTACGTATGAAGCGATATAATCCAGTATATTATAATGGAGAAGTGTAAAACGATGGAAATTTTTTATGTAGAACAATTTTATGGAATTAAATAATTTAAAATTTTGTTTCCTGTTTATTATGCTGGAGATATATCATGCGAAACCATAATATCTAGTAGTTTCTACTAGATGTGCACAATGCAGATTTTTTATCCTAAATTTGACCGATTTACTGATTGAAATAAAGTTATAAGGATTGGAGATTATGTAACGACCCGGCCGGTCGTTTCATGAGTTATCGCTCTGTTTTCCTCATTTCTGCTTCTTTATGAATTGTTCAGTTGTATCATGTGGTATCGGGTTGGTCGGTTCGGATTCAGGGTGGGTTTGGAGAGGTTTGAGCCACTTAGTCTCTTTTGAGTAAGCTTAAGTTGAAAAAAAAGTCAACCGGATCTTGACTTATGTGTAAAAGATCTCGGATGTGAATTCCGATGATTCGGATAGCTTCGCTAGGTGATTTGGGAATTAGGAGCGTGATCTGAATGTATTTTGGAGGTCCGTGGTAGATTTAGGCTTGAATTGGCGAAAATGGAATTTTGGAGTTTTCCGGTTGGTTGTGGAAATCTTGATATCGGGGTCAGAATGGAATTCCGGAAATTGGAGTAGGTCCGTTGTGTCATTTGTGACGTGTTAGCAAAATTTCAGGTCATTCGGACGAGGTTTGATAGACTTTTTGATCATTTGCGGAATTCGGAAGTTTTGGAATCCTTAGGCTTGAATCCGAGGGTGATTTGGTGCTTCGGCATCGTTTTGAGTGTTCCGAGGATTGGTATAAGTTTGAATAGTGTTATATGACTTGTTCGTATTTTTGGTTGAGGTCCCAGGTGTCACACCTCTTTTTACATTTACTACACCCCCGGAAAGAGGGTATAAGTAAAGGGAGTTATTTCCAACTTGAAGTGACAATTGAAACGGGATTTATTTTTAAAAATCAGAGTCGCCACTTGGGAGATTTATGGTGTCCCAAGTCACCGGTTTTAATCCCGAATCGAGGAAAAGAATGACTCTGTATACAATCTGCGAACCAGAAATCCGGGTAAGGAATTCTGTTAACCCGGGAGAAGGTATTAGGCACTCCCGAGTTCCGTGGTTCTAGCACGTCGCTTTGATCATACTTGGCTTAATCAAATATTTAATTACAGATTTTAGAACCTATATGCTTTTGCTTCTTTCACCGCATTTAATTAGAAAATTATCTTGAGACGGGTTACGCGTAAGTATACACGCCTGTTTGGTGTGTCAAAAATCATGTCACGCGAACGTGTCCACAATTAATAACGCTTAATTATTATTTAGAGTGTTTGGGCCGAAGTTGCGCGAACGCATACTCCGGTTTTGTTTTTAGAAAATGTAGTTGTGTTACGCGAACGTATACGCAACCACATTTGGTATTTTAAACGGCCTTAAAGGATATTCTACGAAGTATTAATCATTTTTAATATCTAGGTTATAAAATTAAAACGAGGCCAGAAACTATTTTTATTATCTAATATGGCTTGCCTCCACTAATGACTTAAAGAAAAATTAAAGGATTCTAATCGTTTGGTTATTTATCGAAATTGGCTCAGTAGTTGAAGGCACGCATCAAGCAGGCTCAAATAACACCAAGCAAGCCATTCTGATTTTTGGGCAGACTGTTTCAATTTCAGGCCCAATATGAGCCCAATTCACGATGCAAATGCACAACAGGGGCTCAAGATCGAGTCCCTGTGATGGTGTAATACAGTGTACAAGAGAGGCATTAGATGATCCCAAGTCGAATTCAAAACAAAGTGTACTGTTCATTTCTGGGCTTGGTAGTCTAAACATGTATCAAATAGTGAGATATTCTGATGGTCTAAAATACTACTTTCACTTGAAGCATATTCAGAGATGGCTTAAGACTTGCTTCACCATTCATGTCCCAACTGAATTCTTGCCTAGCTATGATTACAGCAGTACCTTAATGAACTAACATGCATGGTAATTTAAGTGCAATACAGTGCCAGTCCATGATCTCATAAAACAATCCAAAAACTGATTCCAAGTTCAACATCCCACTACATCGTCAATATGTTACTGTTAGCAGGCTTGGAACTTATCGAACCGTGAATTCATGGCTTGAATCACAGTTCCTCAGAACACAAGCGCACTGGTGGAACTATAAAGATGCACTAGACAAATGTGATACACAATTAGACTCCAAAAGCAGACGTAACTCAAACATGAAACCAACCTCAATCATATATAAAAAAAACCATGAAACACATTCTGATTTCCCCTCTAAACAAGCAGATGTTGATCTTACAATGGCCTGGGAAACCCCCCTCAACACATATCTAGCAGCCTAACATCAAGCTCAAACCAACTGCACTTAAACCGGTCCAATTACTGACCTTAAAACAAATGAACAGTACAAATGAATACATGTAAAGAACTATATTGAGATGGATCTCAAACTAGCTATCACAACACATACTACTCAGAAGCTAAGTCTTTGATTATATTGCTCAAGGTTGGAGAGACAGTACATGGAACTCACAAAATAAGACCAAGCAAACAGGTAAACTATATTATCAAACCAAATAAAAATGAACACGACTCAAAGCTCCAGATTCCACTGTCCATTCCCAAATCAAGCTTTACATTCAAATGGAAGGCAGAAATGTATACCTGGATTTCAAAACAAAAAACAGAAATGGATAGTTCAGCAACAGGATCGACCACAGCAACAGAACCAGCCCAGAAATAACCAAGGAAAATAAACCAGTTTTTGCCAAATTCAAACCAATAGAATGATCAAATGACCCTCAATAGTCAAAATGCAGCCAAAAACTTCAACCAACAATTGAAAACCAGCAAGTTCAACTCATTTTAATCTCTGAATATTCAGGAATTGTTTCAGCAATGAAAACCTCAAAAATCTCAAAAAAAAAACTAATGGAACAGTCCAAAAATGTGTAGAGAGATGTCGGCACATGGCCGTTCGTTTGCCTGGGGCATGGATGTTATTGGACCGATTGAGCCAGCAGCATCAAATGGATAATTCATTGTTGGTAGCTATTGATTATTCACTAAATGGGTGGATGGCAAAACCTTCAAACTGTGACTAAAAGTTAGTTGTCGATTTGTCATTCAAATATTCATAATGCCGGTTTGGATCCGAATGTAATCATCACGGATATGGGCCATCTCAATAGTCATTTGATGTCCCGAGACATGTCCAGCAGTTTAAGATCATGCAAACCGCAATTCTACCCATATCGCCTAAAAGCGAATGGGGCAGCGAAGCAGCTAACAGACATCAAGAAAATACTTTCAGAAATGGTCGAAGGTCAGGCAATGGCATGAAAAACTACCTTTTTGCTTGTTAGGGCTATGCGCACTAATCTGAATAGCTTCCTAACTTCAGTAGGAGCGACCCCTATTCCTTGGTGATGGAACCGAAGCATTAATACCGCAGAAGTCGAAATTCCGTCCTCCGGATCATGCTGAGCAGAGATTAATGATGATGAATGGGTTAAAGCCGCCTGGAACAGTTAAGTTTGATTGATGAGAAGAGATTGGCAGAGTGTTCACGGTCAGGTTATACCAACAGAATGGCAAGGAGCCATATAACAGACAGGTTGCGTCGCGGGTTCGAAGTAGGGCAGTTGGTGCTGAGGCGTATCCTACTCATTGGGGCTGAGGCAAAGAAAGTTCGCCCCAAACTGGCAAAGGGCCATTTGTTGTACAGAGTGTGTTCCAATGGCGGCTTTATATCTAACGGACGTAGAAGGGAAATGTGTAGAAATGGCTATCAATTCTGATGCAGTCAAAGATATTATGTATGATTTCTTTTATCTTTGTTACCTGATTGTATTGGCATATTTTGAGATTGAATGAACGAAGCATTTTGTTCTGCTATCTAAAACTTTATCCCTTGTTACCCCCTTTGAGCCTTAATTCTTTCTTCGCATACCCCTCTTCGGAATCAATAATCAAGCTCGTAAGCCCGAGCAGGGAAGAAATGGAGAAACAAGAGAAAAACAGTGGGAAAAGAAAAAAAGGAAGAAGAAAAAAAAAAGAAAGAAAAAAAAAATAAATAAGAAAAAAAAAAGAAGCGAAGAAAAAAAAAACAGTGAGTAAAACAGAAAAATAAGAAAGAAAAGCCAAAGGCAAGAAAAGAAGAGAAAGGAAAGAAAACCCAAGTGGGCAGAAAAAGGATAAAATCGTAACAACGAACGTAGTTTTATGTCTGAACTTACGTTGACTTGAATCCGAAAGGGTACGTAGGCAGCCTCACTGAGTTCAGTCATAACAAAAGAAAAATCCAAGTAATCCCGGGAAGGAAACCTAGGGCAGAAGTTATGGTGGTTACCAAAAGATATGAATTCCGAAGTTGTAATATTGAAACCCAAACGTCCTGAATTATTTTGAGCTTTTATACTTCTCTTTCCTAAAACCCATCCAAAAGCCACATTACGGTCCCAAAGAAAGACCTTCTGATCAATCTAATAAATGCAATACAAGCAGTAAAGTTATTCCTTGTTGGGGACAACACTCTGGTGCCAGAAGGAAAAATGATTAAATGAGAGAGTCTTATTGGTGAAAAACCTCACGGGCAAACCGTAAGGCGAAGTGAGTTTGAAGATATTAAATGAGAGAGTCTTATTGGTGAAAACCCTCAAATGGCACGTAAGGCGAAAGTGAAGTTTTCAGATGTGCAAATGAGGAAGTCTGTGGTTGAAAAGATGTTTGAAAGTATGGTGAAAGAAGCAAGGTTTGGGTCTCGTAAGAGTCGGGCGTGGAAGTATGAGACAGCCAGGGTTGGTAATGACATTTATTGTTTGGACAGAACTAGGCTGGGAATCCAAAATGCATTGGACGGTCAATAGACATCACCTTTCCGCTCAGATAAGTCCTGTCCTTTTCTCTTCATTTAACCCGCTCATACTCACTTCAAGTTTTTCTCCCTCACAAAACCTTGGTCATGTGCATTTCATTTCTCTTGAAATCTGATTCTGATAAGATACGTTTTATAGTGTCAGTTCTAATTCAAAAACACAGCTCTGGCATAAAGAAGGATGTCAAAGCTAATACCGCTTCCAGTTGGTGGCACAACAGAGTTGGGGACATGTCAAAACGAGAAGTAAAACATGAAGGACCAATAAAAATCAGTGGAATAATCGAGATGTTTGCAAGGAAGAGGCAAGGTTCACAAGAAAGGAACAGGACACCAAACAGTAATGATGCAAGTAAAGAACATGTGGGTTCATCCGAGATTGGACGTTGAAAGTCAATTGGGAATCGTGGCAAGTCCATAAGCAAGTCAGAGGCAAGCAATCAAGCGGTGACAGTCGGCAAGCGGAGCATGCCAACAAGAATGTCCAGCAGCTAATCACCATTTTAACATTAACAAATTTTCTTTGATTGAAACAGGGGCAGAAATTTCTTTGTGTTTAATTTTTGTTGAAATCAGGCGCCCACCTCTGAAAGAAACAAGGAATACTTTTCAAGTTTCAAGCATCAGGCGCCCCACCTGAAGAACAAGGGAATACATTTCAAGTTCCAGCAATCACGCGCGCCCACCTGAAGAACAAGGGAATACATTTCAAGATTTCAGCAATCACGGCGCCCACCTGAAGAACAGGGAATTCTTTTTCAAGTTTCAGCAATCAGGGCCCACCTGGGAGAACAAGAAGTACACATCTATGTTTTTAATTTTTATATTTGATAACGTGCTGTACCCAGTTACCAACTGGGCAGAATTTTTCGTTTGTTTGTTTTATGTTGTTGAAATCAGGCGCGCCCCTGGAGAACGCAAGGGAATCATTTTCAAGTTCAAGCAATCAGGCGCCCACTTGCGAGAATAAGGGAATAACATTTCAAGATTTTAGCAATCAGGCGCCCACGCTGGAAGAACAGGGAAACATTTCAAACATTTTAAGCAATCAGTCGCGCCTCACCTGAAGAACAAGTGGAAGTACTTTTCAATTTTAGCAATCAGGGCGCCACCTGAGAACAAGGGAATACTTTTCAATTTCAGCAATCAGGCGCCACGCGTGAAGAAACAAGGGAATATTTCAAATTTCTAGCCAATCAACAGGCGCTCTCACTCTGAAAGAAGCAAGGGAATACTTTTTTCCAATTTTCAGCAATCAGGTCGCCCCAGTGAGAGAACAAGCGGAATACTTTTCAATTTTCATGCAATCAGGCGACCTCATCTACATGTGAAGAACAAGGGAACTATCTTTTCAATTCTATAGCAATCAGGCGCCCCACTGAAGAACGTGAAGAAGGGAAACTTTCAAATGTTCAGGCAATAAGCAGGCGCCCACCTGAATGAACAAGGTAATACATTTCAAGTTTTAGACAATCAGGCGCCGCACACGCTGAAGAACAAGGGAATAACACTTCAATTTTCAGCAATCAGCGCGCCCACCTGAAGAACAAGGGAATACTTTCAAATTTCAGCAATCAGGCGCCGCACAACTGAAGAACAATGGGAATACTTTTCAATCTCAGCAATCATCAGCGCCCACCTGAAAGACAAGGGATAGCTCTTTCAAATTTCAGCAATCAGGATCGCCCGCACTGGGAGAAATCAAGGATATAAGCACCTTGTCAAGCGTTCAACAATCAGGAGCCCGCCTGGAAGAATAGAGCGCGGCATTGTCAAATTTCATGTTCCAGTCACAAGCATATACACTTCGGAGAATTGGCGAAATCTTCTCCGATCATAATACATGCTAGAGGCAACAAACAAGAATTCCTCGGAAGAACACAAGTTCAAGGCATACCAAGGAGCAAGTTTGAAGACAAATAAATAGGAGTAGCCATATTTGTACTCATAGTCTAGGCTAGCTATCTTTTCTTTTTTTTTGACGACGGTGTAATAAGGAGATCTAAGCAACCAGCAGTAGGGCAATCAGCCAACAGCAAGAAAGTTCACAGGTTCTTGGTAGCTCTCAGCTACACAAATCTCTTCCAGATAACTTAATCACTGTTACTGTATTCTGTTTAGCCCAGGAATATGTAGGACAACCTTTGAAGCATGGGGTGCGGTTAACACTTTTGAAAAATATGTCTTCACACGGGATATGCAAACGGGCAAAAATTCGTTCATCTTCTGCATCACTTGTTCCTTTGCAACGAAAACTCTTCGTGTTTCCGGGCAAAGAGGCAGCTTTCTGCCTGAGCACGTGGATTGTTTGCCCTAAGGCAAATAATTCTCAATTTCAAAAAAAATCATTTTTCTAGTATTTTAGTAAATTTTTGTGATATTTATAGTGGGCATTCTTTGGTAATGTTGTCATTTTTATTTATGTGCTTTTAATCCATTCACTGGAAATAAACACAAAAATATGCATTGGCCATTTAGGGATTTAATTTCACAATTTTAGTATTAATTAGTTTTAAATAAAATATAAAGAAAATTGCAAGAAAATAGTTCTTTGCCATTGTTAATTATGGCATTTGTCCTTTAAATAGAGTTATAAGTAACTTTAGGAGTTAAATAGTGTAATTAGGTCTTTGCTTTGTTTTAGCATTTTATAAAATCAAAAAAGTAAATAAATACAAAAATAGATAAAAGCAAATAAAGGAAAAGGGTATTAAAAAAATGGTCTTAATTGGAGACCAAATTTGGGCAAATAGGTCAGCCCAAACGAAATACCCAATCCAAGCCGGTCCAATACCCCGTCCAACCCGTCCGTCTCCCCTACACCAGCACAAACGACGTCCGTTTTGGTCCTATCAATCCTGGCCGTCGAGTTTCATGATCAAACGCAGGAACTAGGGTCAAATTCATATATATGTGTTAAACGCACCCCCCTCCCCCCTCACCACCCCCTCTCACCCCATCTCTCAGATGCCTATACTCGTTCGGTGTAACACCGTCACCACCGCCTTCCTCGCCATTCTCCACCCCAAGCGCGCCGGCCGAAAATCGCTGCCGGCGGCGGCATGCTCCGATCGAGACCCCAAAAATAAACCGCCGGCCTCTCCTGCTCGTTCCTCTTCCCGTTCCTGCCCTTGGTTTCCCTCGAATCTCGTCGGAGTTCGTCGATATCCCGTTAAAGTTTTCCGCCAAGTCGCCGTTACGCCAAACGGTCCCAAATTTAACACCATGGGACCGCCTTGACCTCCTCTACCCAACCCCCATAGCCACTTGTCTCGAATCCGGCCAAACGTCTCAAATATCGAATCTAAATTTTCCGGCACGACGCAACCCGTCCAAAACCACCAAATTTACACCACCTAACCGCTTCACCTCCTCTTTCAACCCCCCAAGCCCCGACCCTCGAATTTGTCAGAATGTCACGAGTCTTAAATCTCGATCCTGGCAGAACCCTAATTCAAAATCTTTGTGATTTTTGGACCCGACCATCCTTAACCAGGTGTATTCTTGCGAAAACACATGATTAGGGATGTTGCGTGTCAGAAATCTTGAAAAGATTCGGACGTCAGTGGCCTGGCCAGAAATTCCTAAAATCAGTAAGGTTTTCTTTTCTTTGACTGATTTTCGTTTATTCTTTGCATAATAACTTCGTTCAAAACTTTTAAGGTTTGATTCAGTGTTGGGTGTCAATTAATTTTTCCATAAATACTGTTGTTAATTTGGTTCCAACTCCTGTTCATTTACTGATAAATCCATTGTTTAGCTTGATTAGGTGGTTTTGGTTGATGAGATTTGAGAGAGAATAATTAGACCCTTAGTTCAATTTTAGGATGGCTTGGATATAGCTGTTTTTAGCAGGGATTCGGTTTACCCTAGTTGGGTTTTGACTAAGATAATAGGCCAAGTTTTAGGGTGATCTAGGTCAGTAATTACAGTATGTTAAAGGATATTTTGGGCATTGAAAAGGGTAATTTAATTAGATTTGGTAATTTCTGAAGTGAGGTAAGGATAGAATAGGAATTGTAATAAGTATAGAACCTTCTAGGATGGACTATAGTGCAGGTTTCAGTAAACTTAGGGTAGTTACTTGTGACACAAAGTCAAAAATAAGAGGAAAAAGTCATAAAATCAGGGACCTAAGAGTAAATCTAATTCCTAAGGTTGCCCTATTCCTTTGCCTATAAAAGACACCTTTTCTTGCCTTGGAAGGCAGTCCTGGAGAGCTAAAAAAAAAATAACAGAAATACAGGCGGCTGGAATCANACACATTTTTGGACTGTTCCATTAGTTTTTTTTTTGAGATTTTTGAGGTTTTCATTGCTGAAACAATTCCTGAATATTCAGAGATTAAAATGAGTTGAACTTGCTGGTTTTCAATTGTTGGTTGAAGTTTTTGGCTGCATTTTGACTATTGAGGGTCATTTGATCATTCTACTGGTTTGAATTTGGCAAAAACTGGTTTATTTTCCTTGGTTATTTCTGGGCTGGTTCTGTTGCTGTGGTCGATCCTGTTGCTGAACTATCCATTTCTGTTTTTTGTTTTGAAATCCAGGTATACATTTCTGCCTTCCATTTGAATGTAAAGCTTGATTTGGGAATGGACAGTGGAATCTGGAGCTTTGAGCCGTGTTCATTTTTATTTGGTTTGATAATATAGTTTACCTGTTTGCTTGGTTTTATTTTGTGAGTTCCATGTACTGTCTCTCCAACCTTGAGCAATATAATCAAAGACTTAGCTTCTGAGTAGTATGTGTTGTGATAGCTAGTTTGAGATCCATCTCAATATAGTTCTTTACATGTATTCATTTGTACAGTTCATTTGTTTTAAGGTCAGTAATTGGACCGGTTTAAGTGCAGTTGGTTTGAGCTTGATTTTAGGCTGCTAGATATGTGTTGAGGGGGGTTTCCCAGGCCATTATAAGATCAACATCTGCTTGTTTAGAGGGGAAATCAGAATGTGTTTCATGGTTTTTTTTTATATGATTGAGGTTGGTTTCATGTTTGAGTTACGTCTGCTTTTGGAGTCTAAATTGTGTATCACATTTGTCTAGTGCATCTTTATAGTTCCACCAGTGCGCTTGTGTTCTGAGGAACTGTGATTCAAGCCATGAATTCACGGTTCGATAAGTTCCAAGCCTGCTAACAGTAACATATTGACGAGGTAGTGGGATGTTGAACTTGGAATCAGTTTTTTTGATTGTTTTATGAGATCATGTACTGGCACTGTATTGCACTTAAATTACCATGCCTGTTAGTTCATTAAGGTACTGCTGTAATCATAGCTAGGCAAGAATTCTGTTGGGACATGAATGGTGAAGCAAGTCTTAAGCCATCTCTGAATATGCTTCAAGTGAAAGTAGTATTTTAGACCATCAGAATGTCTCACTATTTGATACATGTTTAGACTACCAAGCCCAGAAATGAACAGTACACTTTGTTTTGAATTCGACTTGGGATCATCTAATGCCTCTCTTGTACACTGTATTACGCCATCACAGGGACTCGATCTTGAGCCCTGTCGTGCATTTGCATCATGAATTGGGCTCATATTGGGCCTGAAATTGAAACAGTCTGCCCAAAAATCAGAATGGCTTGCTTGGTGTTATTTGAGCCTGCTTGATGCGTGCCTTCAACTACTGAGCCAATTTCGATAAATAACCAAACGATTAGAATCCTTTAATTTTTCTTTAAGTCATTAGTGGAGGCGAGCCATATTAGATAATAAAAATAGCTTCTGGCCTCGTTTTAATTTTATAACCTAGATATTAAAAATGATTAATACTTCGTAGAATATCCTTTAAGGCCGTTTAAAATACCAAGTGTGGTTGCGTATACGTTCGCGTAACACAACTACATTTTTCTAAAAATAAAACCGGAGTATGCGTTCGCGCAACTTCGGCCCAAACACTCTTAATAATAATTAAGCGTTATTAATTGTGGACACGTTCGCGTGACATGATTTTTGACACACCAAACAGGCATGTATACGTACGCGTAACCCGTCTCAAGATAATTTTCTAATTAAAAGCGGTGAAAGAAGCAAAAGCATATAGGTTCTAAAATCTGTAATTAAATATTTGATTAAGCCAAGTATGATCAAAGCGACCGTGCTAGAACCACGGAACTCGGGAGTGCCTAATACCTTCTCCCGGGTTAACAGAATTCCTTACCCGGATTTCTGGTTCGCCGATTGTATACAGAGTCATTCTTTTCCTCGATTCGGGATTAAAACCGGTGACTTGGGACACCATGAATCTCCCGAGTGGCGACTCTGATTTTTAAAAATAAATCCCGTTTCGATTGTCACTTCAAGTTGGAAATAACTCCCTTTTCTTATACCCTCTTTCCGGGGGTGTAGTAAATGTAAAAAGGAGGTGTGACACGCGCTCCTTTTTATGCGGACCGCACTAGAAGCCTTCGTGGCCGCAGTCCATTCTCTGCGGTCCGCGATGCCAAGGTTCAGAGAGCAGTTTTCAAGTCCAAAGCCCTAGTGCGGACCGCGGTCCGCACTAACCCCGCAAGGGCATTTTTGTCCAGAATTGTCAGCTTAGTATAAATAGTTTCTTTTCCATTTTTAGGTCAAGCGGATAGTATCGGAACATAGCTGCGCTCGTGGGTTCGAAGTTTGTATCCATTTTTGGGCAATTTTATCTACATTTCATCATTGAATCTTTGTGTTTATCTTAGTAATTAATTAATATGAGTTTATCTTCATCTATTTCTTGTTTTTCTGCTTTAATTATGAGTAGCTAGACCCATAAGCTAGGGTTGTGGCTCAACCCTAGTGTGGGTAATTGATTGGTCTTGAATTTTAGGGCTAGATTGACTATGGGTGTTTGTTATTTGGGCCAATTTCATGGTTAATTTCTGAATTAGTGGTTGCAAACACTAGTTTGTGTTGAGTTGACTTGAGCTCTTCTTGAGAAAGAGAGCCTAAGTCTCCGAAATTGGTCCAACAAGGAATTGGGGCGTACTCAAGAGATTGATAGCCCCAATAAAAGGGTTAAACCTCGAGAGAGTAATACCCGACTTGAACCCTTGTTGCTCGTGCAAATTTCCATACCCAATTGATCTTGAGAAAATCAATTCGGGCAAAATCACTCGAACAACCGAGAGGTGTAGAGTGGGTAAAGTCGTGCAGCGGTTATATCATACTCCCCAAATATGTCAAACGTGCCTTAGACTCAAGTACCCGTCAATTGACCACCTAGGCGGAAGTCACTACCCTAGTGACTTTTGAACCATTTGAAAAACCCGTAGCATTATAACTATTAGCTTAATTTAGTTGCATTGACCATTTTGATAAATAGTAGAAGTAAAACAAAAACCCCAAAAATGTTTAGAAGTGAAATTTGGAGCAAACACGCAACTCTACACTAGATAGATACCCGACTCCAATATCTAGCTCTATGTAGAATTCGATCCCGACCCTAAATCGGGTAAAAGCTGCTCCGACCCTCTCTCGCTACTTAATTAGTAGTGCGGAGTAGGCCGCGATCATTGGTACCAACCAAAGTTCCAAGATTGTGTTGCATTCGAACCTTTTTGACTCGAAATGATGCTTGGTATGCCATTGAGCTTAATTGATGATTTTATTGAAGGATGTTCTTAGTTTTTGAATTGCTTCAGGACAAACAATAGTTTAAGTTTGGGGGTTTGATAAGTTGGTATTTTACCAACTTATCTCCTCTTGATACATAGGCTTTTGTATAATTTTGTTGAGAAACTAAGGCATTTTCTGAGTTTTATTGGCATATTTCAGGTATCAAGTGATTTAGAGAAGATACAGAAGAAAACAAGTCAAAATGTGTTAAATTGAGAAAAATGGACTGCTGCCAGAATATGCTCTTCGCGATCGCAAACTTTCACATGCGATAGTGGTGGTCCAGGAAATTAAGTATCGCGAACACATGGCCAGTTTTGCGAACGCAAAGAAGAAGCTGGTCAGTGGTTCTCATGTGTTCTACGTGAACGCATGATCCGGTTTGCGATCGCTATGCTTTGCATCAGTACTCTACGCGAATGCATGCCTGTGTACGTGATCGCGATTCACAAAAACTTGGCAGTTTTGGCTTTTCACGTTTTTGACCCAAAACCATTTAATACACGACCTAGCAAATCTTTGGACATCTTTGGGTAGTCTTTGATCTATTTTGAGAGAAGAACACAAGTTTTGGAGCTAGGGTTCTTGCACACACACTTGGGTCTTGAAGATTTGAAGTTTTTGATTGAGAATTTCTTACTCATTTATGCTCATTTCTTCATTTTCTTGCTTTATATTGTATATCTAAGTGTATAGTATTTATATCAACACTTGAATCTTGTTTATGGAAATATTCATGTTTAAAGTGTGGATTAAATATCTTGTTGTGATTATGTATTGAATAATTTTTATCTTTTATGAAGTGAGTTATTGTTATTTTAATTATTCTTGTTCTTTAATGTTTCCAAAGGGA
Source organism: Nicotiana attenuata (assembly GCF_001879085.1). Taxonomy (NCBI): domain Eukaryota; kingdom Viridiplantae; phylum Streptophyta; class Magnoliopsida; order Solanales; family Solanaceae; genus Nicotiana; species Nicotiana attenuata. Next base: position 4,595,603 of record NC_031994.1, read on the forward strand.
TTAGCTAACCCGAGGACAGTCCCATTAGCTTCGAATTAATTTTGGCAAAGATTACTTGGGATTGGGAAAGATTAATTAACAAGAACTTGAGACTTTAACCCTCATTTTATAGATTCTACCTAGGGATAGGACTGAACTACTTGTAGCCATAATCGATTGTGCTTAATATCGTAATTGTTTTAGGGATAATTCAATTAGGAAGTCTTGTTAGTCTTTGGAAGAAGATAATATAGAATTACTACCTGAGGCTAATTAACATGAACTCGCTCATATTTTTTAAATCGTGAAATACATTGGATCGTTACTTGAGTGTAATTCCCCGTGTATCCATACTTGTAGCAATCGATCATTTTACTTGATTCCTAGTTTAGTTTACATTTTCGTATTTAGCTATAAATATTTACTCAAAAACAATTCTAAGTGTTTGGCATTGCACAACAAGTGATTGTCACGACCCCCGTTCACCCTCCATGAACATGTCGTGATGGCATCTAGTTCCTACAACTAGGTAAGCCTAACAGTGCGGAAATAACAATTTAACTTGAGGAATAATCAATTAAAATTGAACATATGAAAAATAACAACTGAATATAAGGCCGCCTGGCCTATACAACTCTAAAGATATGCGGAAGTCTACAACTAAATCCCAAAACTCGGAAACTCACGGGAAACACAGGCTAATAGAATTACCATAAGTACTCTAAGCAGCTGAATACTTATTCCAGAAGGGTTTATTCGACCTAATTGTACCACGTAATCTTTTAAAAAGCTTCTCCAGAATATCTACATCAAAAGTATGATAGGACAACAGCTCTACAACTAGAATAAGGAAGAAGACTCTTCGGTCTGCGGACGCTGCAGATATACCTCGAAGTCTCCGTGTGTCTCCTCGCCTCAAGGATAGTGCGCCTGAGAAGAGGTACCTGGATCTGCACATGAAAAACATGCGCAGGAAGGGCATGAGTACACCACAGTGGTACTCAGTAAGTGCCAAGCCTAACTTCGGTTGGGTAGTGATGAGGAAGGTCAGGGCCCTACTGAGGTAAAATATAATATTAATTAATAGTATGAAAATCTGACAGAAATAATGATTACGACAGTGAGATAAGACAGGCTAACGAAATAATAACAACTACACAAAGAACGAAATGAACACAGAATGACTACAACTCAATACCAAGAATAACAATGAGGGTCTCACAGGATACCGTCCTGTAACCCTTTCTCAACTGTCCAGTGGATCTCCCGGGATACCATCCCGTAGTCCAACTCATGTGCCAAATCGAAGGATCTCCCGGGATACCGTCCCGTAGTCCAACCATCATTATGCAGGAAACAGGGGGGGGGGGAGCTACCGGAATCCCACATCCGTAGTCCCAATGTAAATGCGCAACCACAGCCAGAAATATACCAAGGAATAAAGTCCGAAATACAACACATATAGAACTAGCCTAGCATATCTTCACGTAGAACAGTCAAAACGACTCAAGCAATTAGGCAATCAAGTCAACTAAACATTCTTTTCCTAATCTAGCACAAGTTATAATTTCAAGTAGAATAAGGCAAGTAAGAAAGAAACCAAATCTCAATAACTTAAGTAAAACCGGATTTTCCATCAATCGGCTCAAGTACGCGCCCGTCACCTCACGTACAAGGCACTCAAATATCAAGTAACAATCCTAAGGGGAAAAGTCCCCCCCACAAGGTTAGACAAGCCACTTACCTCGAACCGGCTCAATAATCAACTCGGAACCACGCCTTTGCCACGAGTATCCGACTCCAAATGGGCCAAATCTATTCAATTCAATTACATATCGTAAGTAATATTGCAAACAACTGATTCCACTATTAAATTTGAGCTAAGGCGCGAAAATAGGTAAAATGACCAAAATGCCCCTCAGGCCAACATCTCGGAATCGAATAATTTTTATATTTTCAGAACCCTCGTAGTCTCACGAGTCTAACCATATAAAAATCTCCCAAATCGGAGGTCAAATGCCCACTCAAAATCCAAAAGTTAGGTCTAAGAAGTTTTACCCATTTTCTTCCAATTTTGATCCCAAATTCGAATTTTAATGATGGATTTAACTACAAAATGATGAAATATATCTAGGAGGGATCAAAGAAACATTACCCAATGGTCTTCTCTTCAAAACCCTCTGAAAATCGCCCTTCCCCGAGCTAAATTCGATTTTTCTAACTTATGAAATCAAGCCCTCGAATTTTTTCTATATCAGAACAGGTGTTTTCGCTTTTGCGGACAAGGGACCGCATCTGCGGTCCCGCTTCTACGGACCAACTCACCGCTTCTGCGGTTTTTTATTAAAGCCAAGAGTTCCGCTTCTGCGGTCTTAAACCGAACCTGCGGTTGCCGCTTATGCGGATTCCTTACCGCTTCTGCGGTTTCAATCAAAATCCCAAGGACCGCATCTGCGACTACTATCTCGCAGGTGCGTAACCACTTCTGCGGTTAAACTTCCGCACCTGCGGAAACTGAAGGAGCACTCGAATTTCGCTCCTGCGGTGGTCTAGCCGCTTCTGCGGCTCTGCTTCCGCGGTTCCCAAACAACACCGGAAACCCGATTTAATCAATGATTCATGCCTAAGAACTTCAAATTTCTTCCAAATACTCTTTCGATCAAAAACCTAACCAAAACACGTCTGAATGACCTGAAATTTTGCACACACATCCCAAATGACATGACGGAGCTACTGCAACTTCCAGAATTCCATTCCGACCTCGGATCAAAAACTCACTATCGGACCAGAAACTTCAAAAATACGAACTTCGGCATTTCAAGCCTAAATGAGCTACGGTCTTCCAAATACATCCTGAACACGCTCCCAACCCCGAAATCACCTAACGGAGCTAACGGAACTATCGGATTTCCATTCCGAGGTCGTCTTCACACTGTTCCGACTACAGACCATTTTTCAACACTTACGCTCTCATTAGGGACTAAGTGTCCCAAAACACTCCGAATCCTAACACCGAATGTCCCGGCAAACCAAAATAGCAGAAATAAACTTAGGGGAAGCAGTTAAGGGGGGGGGGGGATCGGGGTGTAAATTCCAAAAATGACCGGCCGGGTCGTTACAGTGATAATTCTCTCACATTCCTAATCGCCTACATATTGTTCTCTGTGGGATTCGACCCTGACTTATAGTTGGGTAAATTATATTGCATGCGACCGTGTCCATTTACTTTTTAGTAGTGGATTTAGACGTCATCAGAATTAACGCTGTTGCCGGGGAATACGGTTTTGAAATTACTAATTAGTGTGTACTTTACTTTACGTCTTCTTCTATTCCATCACACTTTTCTTGCTTTGCTTGGTATTGATAGGAAAACATGGCCGAGTATGACAAAAAAGAGAATCCTTTTGCGGACATAGATGAGTACATTGAGGATACAAATGCTATTGTACCTCCAAGAGTTGATGCTACCACTTTCGAGGTGGAACATGGTTTAATTCTAATGCTCAAAGCAGAGGGGTTTTTCAGAAATTCCACCGATGATGATCCGACACAAAATTTCAGAAACTTCTTGGGTGTGTGTGCGATGCACAAGCAGAACAACGCCTCAGATGATGCCCTAAGATTGAGGGTGTTCAAGTACTCACTGACTGGAGAGGCAAGGAAATGGATCCAAAATCTACCACCAAATTCCATTAATTCTTGGCCTGAACTCGTCCGAGCTTTCCTAGCTAAATGGTTCCCGCAAAGCAAGAAGTCTTAGCTCCGAGATTTTTTTTTCAAGCAATTACTGGGAGAACACCTACATGAGGCATGGGATTGATTCAAGCTATATTTAGTGATGTCGCCGAATCATGGTTTTCGGGATTCTATCTTGTTGGAGAAATTCTACATGGGCTTGGATGCTAGGAATCAATCTATAGCCAAAAATGTAGCTGATGGATCTTTAATGGATAAAACATTTGCGAGGATCACACAAATCCTTGACAAAATGGAAAAACATAACCAAGCTTGGCACTAAGAGGACACCACGGGTGGAATTGCATATCGTACTCCTTTCTTGACCAACATGATTAAGGAGAACCAAGAAAGAGATCAAGTAATTGCCGGGATTGCCACCAACGTCAATGTGTTGACAAAGATGTTCACTAAAAGCCAAACAAAAAAGGTGAATGTGGTGGAAGATGTTCAACCCACATCAAATGAAGATTATGAGGAAGAAAATTATGTCAACAACTCTCAAGGAGGTTATCAAAGGCAACCGTACCAAGGTTCCGGACAACAAAACCAATGGAGGCCTAACCCGCAAGGGCAAGGCAACCAACAGTGGCAAAATGACCAAGGTAGTTCAAATCAAGGGAATTGGAACAACAACAACAACAACAGCAACTTTTCAAATCGGAGTTCAAACATTGGAAGGAAGGTTCTTCAAGTGATTCTTAGTTGGAAAACATGCTTGAACAAGTATTACAAAATCAAGAAAGATCTAACACTTCAATGAGGAACATGACTGAGCTTGTCGATTCTCATACCGAATCTATTCAAAAGTTAGAGATGCAAATGAGATACCTCTCAAGCGAGCAAAATCCAAAGCAAAAGGGCACACTCCCAAGTGACACAATTGCAAACCCAAAAGGTAGTGGGAGCAGTCCAACTTCTCATTGTATGGCAATCAAAACTCGGAGTGGAAAACTTCTTCAAGGAGAGAATGAACAAGTGGTCGAAGTGGAAGATTTCGAACAAGAAATTGAGGCACAAGTTGAGGTGCCAGTTGTTGTTGAAGCTAAAAAGGTCCCAGACGAGGTGAAAATTCAAGAAGCAAACCAGGAAGAGGTTAAGGAAAAGGTGAAAGAGACACCAAAATCTCTAGCACCAATTCCTAGACTTCCTCCTCCTTTTCCTCAAAGAATTGGTAGGAAGGTTGATGATAGCAAACTCGAGAAGTTCTATGATATTCTCAAGCAATTATCGTTGAATATTCCATTTGTGGAAGCATTTCAAGAGATGTCGGGTTTTGCTAAGTATTTGAAAGACTTGATCACCAAGAAGAAAACCACTAAGAATGAAGTGGTAATGTGACTCACCGGGTTAGTTCCATCATTGCAACAACCGTCGTTCAAAAGAAAGAAGACGCGGGAGCTTTTCCCATTCCATGCACTATTGGGGCGCGCGACTTTGCAAGAGCTCTTTGTGATAATGGGGCTAGCATCAATTTAATGCCTTTTGCTATTTACAAGCAAGCCAGGTTAGGTATGTCGAGGCCTATAAGTATGAGGATGCAAATGGCCGACCATTCAATAAAAAGACCAGTGGGGATTGTTGATGATGTTCTTGTGAAAGTGGGAAAGTTCCTCCTCCCCGCCGACTTTGTGATCCTTGATTGTGCTGTTGACAAAGAAATCCCTATCATCTTAGGATACCATTTCTTGCTACCGGAAGAGCACTTATCCATTCCGAACGAAATGAGATCAAGTTCCGAGTTAATGATGAAGAGGTTACCTTTCAAGCAAGTAAGGGTATGAAGTTGCCACATGCATATGAAATCATCTCAGTCATTGATGGTATTGATGAGGTAGAAGATGCAATTGAGATGATGATTGAAGAAAAATGCCTTGGTGAGGCGTTGGCGGCTATTTTGGTAAATTTGGATGGTGAAGACATGGAGGGGTACATGAAATCGGTGAATACATTAGAAGGACTTCGGTCTTACACTTATGCACCAAAGAAACTTTCTCTTGACTTAGAGAATAGAGTTACTCCTCCCGCCAAGCCTTCAATTATTGAGCCGCCGTAACTTGAGCTCAAGCCACTTCCACCGCACTTGAGTTATAAATTTTTTGGCTCTAATGACACTCTACCGGTAATTGTTTCTTCTTTGTTGAATGATGTGCAGGTAGAACAACTGTTGAATGTCTTGAGGGAGCACATGCAAGCCATTGGGTGGACAATAGCGGACATCTGAGGGATTACCGCTGGAATTTGTGAGCACAAGATACAATTGGAGCAAGAGAGCAAAAAAAGTATGGAGCATCAAAGAAGGTTAAATCCTTCCATGCAAGAGGTGGTAAAGAAGGAAATCATCAAATGGTTAGATGCCGGGGTGGTCTACCCCATTGCCGATAGTTCTTGGGTGAGTCCAGTGCGATGTGTGCCAAAGAAAGGGGGCATGACCGTGATTCAAAACGACAAAAATGAGCTCATCCTAACGAGAACAGTGACCGGATGGAGAGTTTGCATGGATTACCGGAAGCTAAACAGTGCTACTTGCAAAGACCATTTTCCTATGCCTTTTATTGATCAAATGCTTGATCGGCTAGCGGGAAGGTAATTCTATTGCTTCTTGGATGGATATTCCGGCTATAACCAAATCAACATCTCCTTGGAAGATCAAGAGAAGACAACATTCACAAGCCCATATGGGACTTTTACTTTTAGTCATATGCCATTTGGGCTATGCAAAGCCCCGACTACTTTCCAATGGTGCATGATGTCAATCTTCTCGGACATGGTGGAAGATTTCTTAGAGGTGTTTATGGATGACTTCTCTGTAGTGGGTGGTTTCTTTGAGCATTGTCTTGACAACCTTAGACAAGTGCTCAAAAGATGTGAAGAAACAAACCTTGTGCTAAACTGGGAGAAATGCCATTTCATGGTGGACAAGGGCATCGTTTTGGGCCACAAAATTTCCAAACAAGGCATAGATGCTGATCGGGCAAAGATCGAAATCATTTCCAAGCTTCCTCCGCCCACTTCTGTAAAAGGTGTTCGAAGCTTTTTGGGGCACGCCGGCTTCTAAAGGCGTTTTATCAAGGACTTCTCAAAATTTGCATATCCCATGTGCAAGCTCCTTGAAAAAGATGCAAAATTTGTATTTGATGAGAAGTGTCTAAAGTCTTTTGAGGAATTGAATGAAAAGCTCACCACGACACCTATTATTGTCACACCCGATTGGTCTCTTCCATTTGAACTCATGTGTGACGCTAGTGGTGTAGCTATTGGGGCGGTGCTTGGTCAACGACATAACAAAATCCTTCACCCTGTCTACTATGCAAGCAAGACACTTAATGGTGCTCAAATGACTTACACTGTGCCTGAGCAAGAGCTTCTTGCCATTGTCTATGCTTTTGAAAAATTTCGGGCTTATTTGTTGGGGTCCAAAGTGATAGTTTACAGCGATCGTGCTGCTCTTCGCTATCTTATGGCGAAGAAGGATGCCAAACCAAGATTGGTTCGGTGGGTCCTTTTGTTGCAAGAGTTTGACTTGGAAATCAAGGATCGGAAAGGGACAGAAAATCAAGTTGTGGATCACCTATCTAGGCTTGACGAGGCAGAGAGACCAAAAGAAGACCTTGAAATCAATGATGCCTTTCCAGATGAGCACATATTGGCATTGTCTAGCACATTCGCTCCTTGGTATGCCGACATTGCTAACTTTTTGATTAGTGACCTTGTTCTCGATGGATTGGAAGCTTATAAAAAAAGTTCTTGCGGGAGTGTAGGAAATACTATTGGGAGGAACCCTTTTTGTTCCATATTTGTGCCGACAACATCATTTGGCGGTGTGTTCCGGAAGATGAGGTAATGACAATTCTCTAGGCATGCCATGACTCCCCGGTTGGAGGTCATCATGGAGGAAACCGGACGGCAGCAAAGGTGCTTGAATGTGGCTACTATTGGCCATCGATCTACCAAGACGCAAATCAAATGGTCAAGGCATGCGATCAATGTCAAAGACAAGGGTCAATATCTAAAAGACATGAGATGCCTATGACTTATGCGATGGAAGTCGAGATCTTTGATTGTGGGGGATAGAATTCATGGCCCTTCCGTGAGTTCTTATGGCATGACCTACGTCTTGGTGGCTGTGGACTACGTCTCCAACTAGGTCGAGGCAATCGCCTTGCCTAACAATGAAGCAAGAAGTGTGACCGCATTCTTGAAAAAGAACATATTCACGCGGTTTGGTACCCCAAGGCCATCCTTAGTGATGGTGGTTCTCACTTTTGCAACAAGGCTTTCACCGAGCTGCTTGAAAAGTATGGGGTAAAGCACAAGGTGGCCACACCTTATCACCCCGAGTGGTGAGGTTGAAGTCTCTAACAGGGAAATCAAAAATATCCTAGCAAAAACTGTCAATGCAAATAGGACTGACCGGTCAAGAGAATGCCTCTTTCTTTAATCATACTTCTACACAGTTGTATGTCGTAGCGGCGGGAACAACTTAATGATGAGAATATGTCCCGATCAAAGTACACATCTTCGGTAACTTATTTGACATATTCTTGAACATTTTCATTTGTTGCCGGATCCATTTTAGAGCTCAAAGTACCTACAAAAGGAGTAAACATGTTAAATACCAGTATGGACACTTAAAGCATTGTATTAAAATGTACTTAGGCCAAAGAAAGAGATCAAAAGTCCTTGGGATCAGAAATGGTGAACCTACTGTTTTGCTGCCTGAGCATCAGTGAATCGTGATCGTAGAACTGGGCACGCGATCGCGAAGAACAATTGAGTTTCCAGCTATAGTAAAGCAATGCGATCGCAGAAAGAAATACGCGATTGCGGAATAGGGCATCGCGATCGCGAGGGTCTTCTTCCTCGCCCAGTAACAGTTCGTTTGGGCATTCCATTAAACATGTCGTGTGCACCAATTTGTGCTCATTTTTTCAGTAAGTTGAGCACACATCTCACCCAAAAATCTGTTAATAATACAACTCTCACACTAAAACCAACCATACCAGGGAAGCAAGACATGTAAAGCACATAAGATTTCTATTATTTTTTTTACTCAAGCCCTAAAATCTCAAGAGTTTCCGCCATTGTATCTCAAGAGTTCATACTAAGCAGAGGCGCAGAAGATAGGAGAGAAATCCACATACCTAAGAGTGATGAGTGACACTTTTGTAATGGAATTGAAGAATGGAGGATTAGAGATGATTTAAGGGGTTAGAGGAATAGGAATAGCCGTTACTGTGTGTTGAGGCAAAGTGGGCGTCCTTTGTTATTTCCAGTGTTTTAAGGCTTAGACCTTACCTGTACAATGCGATCGCGTGATCACACCTGCGTTCGCATAGAACTAATTTACCAAAAAGATGCTACCGCGTATCCTTCTCTACGATCGCGTAGAGATAGGAAAAATTTGCTTTTCGTGATGCACGACATTTTCTGCGCGGAGTGTAACAGTTTTCTGCAGTTTTCATCAGCTACTGCTTTTGGCTTTCCGGACCACTCCGCCTTGCTCAAATCAACTCCAAAAATTGTGAAACTTGGGATATTAGTCAACAACAATATACTAAGCTATTCTAAAAAAGAAAAGTTAAAAAATGACTAAGAATTTTGAAAAATGATGGGTTGCCTCCCACCAAGTGCCGCATTTAACGTCGTGGCACGGCGCGGATCAACTTTACCACTTTTCTCGCCACTTGGACGATATAAATTGGGCACCCAACTTGGAATCAAGCTTGTGACCATGAGCGGTGGGGGGTGGTAAGTTGATGATCAAGCCAAATTTGAAATTCTTCATTTTGCATTTCTTGGCTTTCATGTGAGGAATGTCATTTTGCCTTCTCGTTCCCTCAAATTGTAAGATGTATGGCCTCTGCCTTTCCTCCTCGCAATCCCTTATTGACTCGTGTAGTTCAATTCCCATATCACCATACAATTCCAATGTTGAAAAATGCTTGGAATGTGACATCAAACCTCTAAATTTCAATTCATTACGGATTTTGACATCCTCTTTTTCCCCCCAGACTAGAGTCAATCTCAACCATATTTTCAATTACACCGGTTGACTCTAATTCCATATTTTTCTTGGCATCACTAACACTGTCGGTTGGTGGATGTTCAATTCTTGATTCCTTAAAATAAAGCTCACTTTCTTCCTTGAAATCGGACTCTTGCTGACTTCTTTCCACACTCTCAAGTTGGTGGGCATAGTGAGCCTCAACCAATATTTTCATTTGACCTTCCAAAGTGCGGATATGCTCATTATTTTGAGTCAAGCCTTGTTTCAAGTCCTCGAGTGCCAAGCTTTGCTTTTCCTCATTCTCAAGAATGGTCTCCAACATGAGCATCATCTTCTCATTATGAGCATTTGAGAGTTCTTCTTGGTTTTGATCAAATGCCAAGGAAGGATTTTCGCCTGCAATCTCTAAGGAAGGTTCTTGGCTATCATTCACTTCCAAGACTTTTTGGACCTCTAAAGCTTCAAGAATTCCTTCCATGTGTGAGTTCAACCTTTCAAGTGCCAAGTCATTTTGAAGACTATTTTTCAAAAGCTCCTCCAAGGCACTTTGCTCTTTGTTTCCTCCTTCAAGTAGGCATTCTAACATGAGCTTGAACTCTCCATTTTGACCATGCTCAATTTCTTCCACCTCCATATCCCTATAAATTTCATCACAAAAAGTAGAATCATCATAGCGGGGGCTTGGGGAAGGGAAAGACAAATAAGCAAAATACTCATAATGACCATTTTGATGACCACACTTATCACAAATACTCCACTCATGGGTTTGAGATTATGCTCACAATCTGCCTCCGGGAGAATTTAAACAATATTGCCACGAGTGTGGTCCTCCACAATAAGTACAAAGGTTATCAAAGTATGAACAACTACCATCCGACCAATTTTCATTATATGATTCCATTTTTAAAGAACTAAGAAAATAAAAAAGATACAAACAAGAAAAAAAAACTAGACCAAGGTAAGAAAAATAATTACACAAATATTCACAAGCTTGGACCAAAGCACTTACGCTTATTTCTCAAACAACCTAAATTATGCCAAATTGTTCCCCGACAATGGCGCCAATTTTGATGACGTCCAAATCCACTATTAAAAAGTAAATGGACACGGTCGCATGCAATATAATTTACCCAACTATGAGTTGGGGTCAAATCCCACAGAGAATAATATGTAGGCGATTAGGAATGTAAGAGAATTATCACTTGTTATGTAATGACAAACACTTAGAATTGTTTTTGAGAAAATATTTATAGCTAAATACGAAAATGTAAACTAACCTAGAAAGCAAGTAAAATGATCAATGGCTACAGGTGTGGATACACGGGGAATTACACTCAAGTAACGATCCAATGTATTTCACGATTTAACAAATATGAGCGAGTTTATGTTAATTAGCCTCGGGTAGTAATTCTATATTAGCTTCTTCCAAAGACGAACAAGACTTCGTAATTGAATTATCCCTAAACAATTAGGAGATTAAGCACAAGCGATTATGGCTACAAGTAGTTCAGTCCTATCCCTAGGTAGAATCTATAAAATGAGGGTTAAAGCCTCAAGTTCTTGTTAATTAATCTTTCCCAACCCGAAATAATCTTTCCCAAAATTAATTCGAAGTTAATGGGCGTGTCCTAGGGTTAGCTAATCCCTTTGGAAACATTAAAGAACAAGAATAATTAAAATAACAATAACTCACTTCATAAAAGATAAAAATCATTCAATACATAAGCACAACAAGATATTTAATCCACACTTTAAACATGAATATTTCCATAAACAAGATTCAAGTGTTGAAATAAACACTACACACTTAGATATACAATACAAAGCAAGGAAATGAAGAAATGAGCATAAATGAGTAAGAAATTCTCAACCAAAAGCTTCAAATCTTCAAGACCCAAGTGTGTGTGCAAGAACCCTAGCTCCAAAACTTGTGTTCTTCTCAAAATATAGGTCAAAGACTGCCCAAAGATGTCCAAAGATTTGTTAGGTCGTGTATTAAATGGTTTTGGGGTCACAAACGGTGAAATGCCAAAACTGCCCAGATTTCTGCCCAGTTTTTGTGAATCGCGATCGCGTAAACAGGCCTGCGTTCGCGTAGAGTACTGATGCAAAGCATAGCGATCACAAACTGGATCACGCATTCGCGTGGAACACCTGAGAACCACTGACGAGCTTCTTCTTCGCGTTCGCAGAATTGGCCCTGCGTTCGCGATACATAATTTCCTGGACCACTGTTATCTCATGTGAAAGTTCGCGACCGCAAAGAGCATATTTTGGCAGCAGTCCATTTTTCTCAACTTAACACATTTTGATTTATTTTCTTCCGTATCTTCTCTAAATCACTTGATACCTGAAATATGCCAATAAAACTCAGAAAATGCCTTAGTTTCTCAACAAAATTATACAAAAGCCTAAGTATCAAGCGGAGATAAGTTGGTAAAATACCAACTTATCAAGAGGTTCGACATTGTTATAAAGGAAGATAAATAAGTAGAAAAAGCAACAGAAAGGCGGTAAAATCATGCGAAGGAGAATAAAGATTTTGCTTGAGAAATAGAAAGTGTGTGAAAAACATCAAATTCAACGAGCCCTCCCCTATTTATAAGGTTTGGGGGCACCAGAATCAAAACACCTGGTCATGATTAGCATAAAAACTGAAACGGCAGAACCAATCAAGGGCCACGCCGGAATCAACACAATGCGTCGGGAATCAGCATCATCATTATGTCACTCTATCTCTTGGACCAAAGGGTTCCACCAAATCACCCAGGAAAATCAAAGGTTTCAAATATGCGGCCCACAGAAAGCCACATCACTAGCTCGCTACAATGACTACGACCCATGTTATCTGTTCAGCGAGCTCGACCATGAACAATATTATCCGCTCATTGAGCTCTCCTGCGAGGAAGACCTCAACGAGCGGAGGGACTAACTATATGGGTCAAAAATTGACTTTGTTATGTTCAGACCATATCAGTATTAGGAGGGCGTTCGAGAGCTTCCACGTGTCATCAGTATAACTCAGCAAAGAGGCGAATCCAAGGTCAAAGTGATCTAGTGAGAGACGAAGGATTTGGTCGAGGAGTCGTCACAGGCCAAGGCCGAGGACGACCACTCCTCTTAAAAAGGAATAATAATAGTTAGTTTTAGATATGACTTTAGAGAGAATATTATGTACTATTAGGGTTTTAGATATGCGTTCCTTTATAAATAGAAAGAGAAATAGTTATGAAAAGAGAGGATTCACTTGAAAAAGAATATATTGACTTATTTCTGTAGAATCTTGCTTTATTGCACACATACACAATATACCATTTTCCTAAGATTCTTGCCTAACTTTTCCATTCGATCCAAGAACAATCTGAATATTCGAAGGCTCATCAATCATTCATCATTGTTAGAAAGAACATCCACAGATCTCACCCTTTTCGGTGACTCACATTTTCTTATTTACTTACATGCCATTTATTGATATTTATTATTATTTAATGCTATCCCCTTCTTTTTGGGTCATTGAATATCGCTAGTGTTATCAATATTTCTTGCTACTTGGACAATATACGTATTATCTTACTACAAAATCAGTTAATATATCTTTTGGACATTATTATTGGCTAAGATTGACTTTATTTATTAAATCTAATTGTCTAAGATCAGATCTAAATTTTGGGTCAAACAACAACCACTTCTACCGGTTGATATTTTTCTAATCTTTCTTTGTTCTTTTCAGAGTGGGAACCTTAGAATGCTTGAGATGCTTCTACATTCTTAATGAGAAAACTAAAAATATAAACCTCGTTGATTTTTTAATAAAATATGTAAGGTAACTCGCCAAAGGCGCGCGTGAGATGAAATTATACATAAAAATGGCCACAATTGGCCGTGTCTAATGGTTAATATTTGTTACCCTCTTTAAAAAATTAATTTTTGTTATGAACAATAAAAGAAGAAGAATAGTATTGCAGAGAAAAGTAGAGAGAGAGAATTCTTATTGATTTGGGATGAATTACAATGGAATAGAACCCTCTATTTATAGGGAAAGAGTGACTTAGCCACCAAGTAATAAACCCTAGAATCTCTCTAAATATAGACATTCACCATAAATAAAATTCTATTTATAACACTCCCCCTGAATGTCTATTCAACTAGATAATGTGCCTCGTTAAAACCTTAACTAAAATAAAACCCAGTGGGAAAAAAATTCTAGAGAAGGAAAAAGAGTACACATATCTAACAATACGCCTTTTGGTTGCCTCGTTAAAAACCTTGCAAGGAAAATCTAGTGGGACAAAACATTGTAAGGGAAAAAGAGTACAACGCATATTAACTCCCCCTGATGAGAGCATCAATTCACATCCTTGAGCATTTGCATTCCAATCTTGTGCACCATCTTCAAAAGATCTTTGGTAGAGATTTGATGAACAAATCAGCCATATTAACTTGAATGAATATATTGCACCTTGAAATCATCATTCTTGATAGAGATGAATTGTCTTCATATGATCTTGTTGGAATCAACAGTTCAATAGCTTCATATAGAGGTGAAAACTCTTGCTATCATATTATCATGCATATAGTTATAGCAAGATACATTTGTGCACAAATTGCACTGAGGAAGTGGTAGTTCAAGATCAAGAATTGTATATGCTTCAAGCAACTTAAATCCTTCATGGATTGTCATATAAGTTAAGTCATATAAGTCATATAATAGACTTTTGATGCATATCAAGTTTTCATGTCATACTAGACATATAAGATATCGAAAACTGATTGCACATATCATTGACTTTATACTTTCAAGTGTTTGAACTACATGTTCAAAACTACATGCCTTTCATATGAAACCAATTCTACTTGAATTGTTTCTTCAGACTTAAGATCCTCATATATATTTAGCGTTATTATAGATGTCGTCGACAAACATTTTATATCGGTTCCAACCTCTTTATTTTTCATAAAGACATAACATAGAGATCTCTTCATTTATATATTTAGGTACCTGAATCTCTCATGAGATTTTATGAAGTGTTATGTCATGTGATCTTCTAGATCACTTTGCCTCTTTTATTATGATCATTTTGATCATTTTCTAATCTTCTTTATCAAGAAGTTTATTTGAAACCGATTTGTCTATACGCTTTAAGCGTACCATAGACTTTGTCCTTCTAGGACTTATTCCAATAGGAGCATTTGCAGTGAGATATAGTTACTTTCTTTGGGCCAGCAAATGCGTCTGGCATGCTTTGCAATATATTGCAAATGAATTATCCTTTTGTGAACTTCAAGTTCATATTATCTTATTCGAGGATCTAGATGTACAAATGATTATTCATTCCACGTAGCTTTTTCTCAACTGTTTATCATGTCTCCCCCTCATGTTAGAAAAACTAACTTTCTTCCTCAATTTTGGGAACCCATCGTTGTGCATTATAGTGTTAATCAAAATACACACTGCACATCAATAATAATAATAAGATGGAATTATTTGGTTCCTGATCCAAAACCACTTGTGATGGGAGAATGTAATATACTTTCGTATATAACCTATACCAATCTGATATAGATAACTTTGTTCTCATCAGCAACAATTTAGCTATTAAGTGGAGGCACTTAATAAATCATTTTGCTAAACCAACTGTGATGTAAACAAACTTATCAAGATGAACTTCTTGAATAGAAAATCTGGAAATTATGCTCTAAATCAAATTATTGAGCGAGTTACCTCGCAAACACCATGTTGCGGGTTAATAATAATCGCACATGTAACCATCTCATAGATGCATCTTATGTGGTATACATGGCAGGTGAATGAGCCCATATTCACCTTCGATATTTCCAGCATTCATGGGATTCAATCCCAATTTTAGTTGGTATATTAATTAATAAGAACAAGCAACATAAGAGAATTCGTAAAGAACTTTAGTTCTTTAATATTTACCCATGTGAATTCTCCTTTATTTTTGCACATCATACTTAAATTATCATGGCTAAACCAATTATGCCAACTGAATAATTTATCAATATTGATAAACTTCAGATTTACACCATGACGTGTGCAATTATCAATAAACTTCAAATTTATTATGATATGGGTTTTTATGTCAATAAACATCCACTTTAGTGTGATATTCTTTTATTTATGTAGTACAAACTGGAGAATAAAGCGGGTAGCTTTTCACATACATATTATCCCGCTACAAGTTGTAGTAATAGTAGATATTAAATCTTTCCTTTATTTATAGTCTCAGTATGACCAACCGCTTTCGCGGATACTTTAGAAACTCGAGCACAGTATTAATCACTTAGTACACATTCTCAGCACTCGACTCATATCTCTCATAATGACAGAAAATCAGAATAACCGCTGCGGCGTGCAGCCCGATCCATACATCGCTGCGGCGTGCAGCCCGATCCTTATAGATAGTCGACTGCGCTCACTGGGGGTGTGCAGACTACGGAGGGGCTCCTACAGTCCAAGCGCTATATTGCTGCGGCGCGCAGACCGATCCGTATAGGTATTGCTGCGGCGTGTAGCCCGATCCATAACATGTATAGTATCCTCACCGTGGGGTTCTCAACCCCTCTAAGTCATTAATCTCACAGCCCCTCGGGCACAATAATAGAAGACAGGGATCTCAGCCCACACATTCCTCTCCTTTAGAAATAAAATCATAAAACCGGCTCAATCGTTTAAAACAGATAGAAACATGACTGAGGATATGATTTTTAACAAGTGAAGTGAGGAAAAGTCAGTCAAAATCCCCGAAGGATTCAAATAGTTGGCACGAAGCCCAAATTTGGCAATTAGCCCAAATCATGATGATAGCAAATAAGATTCAGACAAATAAGCGGTAAATTTATAAATCGGGACGGACCAAGTCACAATCCCCAACGGTGCTCTACCCCACGCTCGCTATCTGGCGTGCAAGTCACCTTAATATTGCACTACGATGTGCAATCCGAGGTTTCAAACCCTCAGGACAACATTTAACATCATTACTCACCTCGAACCGGCTAAATCTCTAGCTCGCGACGCCTTTGCCTCTAGAATCGGCCTCCACGCACGTCGAATCTAACCAAAATCAGAACGAATACGTTACAATAGGCTAAGGGAACAAGACCCAAGCGAAAACAATCGAAAAATATCGAAATCCCGAAATTAGCAAAACCCGAGCCCCGGGCCCACTTATCGAAACTCAGAAATTTTTACATCATTAGATTCCTCGTCTCCCCACGAGTTCATACATATAAAAATCACAAGAATCGGAGTCCAATTGACCCCTCAATTTTCCAATTTAAACTCTCTTAAACTCAAGCCCTAAACCTCCATTTTTGTCCATAAATTCCTTAAATTTCAGTCCCAATCCGTGAAATATTACCATAGAAGTGTGTTTTAGGTCCAAAATCCTTACCTTATCGAAGTTCCCTTGAAATCTCTCTTCAAAATCGCCCAAAAACTCTAAGTCCGAAGTTAAAATGAATAAACCCTTCAAAAATCGCGAAGAAGAACTATATATACCTTCTGCCCAGTCATAACCGCATTTGCGGTCCAGAACCCGCTTCTGCGGTTCCGCTTCTGCGGTCATCTCCCCGCATCTGCGGAATTTCACTTAACGGACCCAACCGCATCTGCGGTCCACTCGCCACATCTGCGGCTCCGCAGGTGCGGTCCCTTTTCCGCATCTGCGGTTCTAGGCGTCCCTCAGCCTTTTTGCTTCTGCGACTAAATCAACTCATCTGCGATACCACACCTACAGTCCCCAAACCACAGGTGTGAAAACACCAGAAGCAGCAGAAATCTGCAATCACTCAAGTCCGAACTCTTCCCGTTAGCCATCCGAAATCACCCCGAGGCCCCCGGGACCTCACCCAAAAGCACCAACATGGCCCAATACCTTATTCAAACTTGCTCCAATCATCAAAACACCTCAAACAACATCAAATTACCCAAAATTCATCGAATTCAAGCCTAAGTTTTTCTAAAAACTTCCAAAATACGCTTTCGATAAAAAACCCAACCAAGCCACGCCCGAATGACCTGAAATTTTGCACACACATCCCAAATCACATAACGAAGCTACAACAACTCTCGGAATTCCATTCCGATCCTCGGATCAAAATCTCACCTACCAACCGGAAATCGCCAAAATACTAACTTCGCCAATTCAAGCCTAATTCTACATCAGACCTCCAAAACCAATTCCGATCACACTCCTAAGGCACAAATCACCTCTCGAAGCTAACCGAACCATCAGAATTCACATCCGAGCCCTCTAACACATAAGTCAACATTCGGTTGACTTTTCCAACTTAAACCTTCTTAAAAGAGACTAAGTGTCTCATTTCTTACCAAATCCAATCTGAACGCAAACTAAACAACTCGATCACATAAAACACGTATAATGAAGCATAAAGAAGCAGAAATGGGGGAAACGGAGCGGTAACTCATGAGACGACTGGCCGGGTCGTCACATAAAGAGAAAGTTATACCATTATGGTCATGGTCAAAATTATATGCGAGATATGTTTCTTGCATTATTATTGTCCTTTAACAATCACATTGCCAAAATATTTTGGTGTACAATAGGTACGTGATCAATGACCATTCATGCCATAATAATGATATTGATTTCTTATATCATCTCAAACCTCCTTCTAGAGGTGAGTGTGGTATATTCACTACTACTAGCACGTTCATATTCTTCCAAGAATGAATATGTATTCATAAATTAGATGTTGTCACATTCACATCATGAATTGACCATAGTCATCTGTATGTGCTTTATAAAATCTCATGTCAAATCGATGACAAATATTACTTTCACAGAGTGAAGGATTATTAGGAGAATCCTTATTGTTCTCATTATCACAATGATGACGATTATAATTTCGTCTATTGCCACGTCCACATTCATTGATACCTTCACGGTAATAATTTTGTCTTCTTTCAGACTTATTACATATTGCTACCACATTCTCTTAAGGGAATGAGAATGAAGCAAATTTAATGGGACGGGTTTCCACTTCTTTACCCACAATCATACATGAATTTGATCATGGCAAGGCATAGAATTTTACCACTTCATCAGGTGGTTATAATTTCATACAAACTCCATTAGAGTTATAATCAAACTTTGTTGTCTTTGCTTGTATATAAAATCAAATTATAGAATTTCAAGAATTTAAAAGAGAAAAATAAAGTAAAATACTTACCTTAAATCCAAAACTTAATCATGAAGAAAGTTTATTGAATAATTGACAATCATTATGCTCAATCCCAAAGCTTCTACTCAATTGGTTAGAGTCACGTGCTGATAACGTGTTATGAACAATAAAAGAAGAAGAATAGTATTGCAGAGAAAGTAGAGAGAGAGAATTCTTATTGATTT